>NC_046974.1:16863281-17508281 GCF_009769545.1 Cyclopterus lumpus | reverse complement strand
CATGTTGATAACATTGCTGACAAAGATAACTGTTGAGTTCAACTCTGAGGAAACAGTCCATTATCATCCACTAGAGGGCTGAGAGAGACGTCTGAGTTTTGGAAAGTAATTCAGAAACATGACATGTTGGGCCTCAAAATGCAATAAAACCATTACAATATTGGGCTTCAGTACGCTATTGTCTAACAGAGTTCAACGCTGTAAAGATAGATGTGTGCCAAATGACAGAGTCTGGGAAACGGTCCATGTCGAAAACGATTTACTGCCGTCTCTAAACACCAGGCTTAATGTAAATTCTATCTTTCTCCTCATACTACAAAATCTGACTGAGGATGTAAAAAACAAAAAGCACATTCTTGGCTCCGTGGCAGCCAAAGCATGTGTTTTGTGTACGTGTGTGTGTGTGTATGTGTGTGGTGCAGACACATTCATGACAGTGTGTGACACCAGTCACAATTCCTGTTGTTTGCTGCATTCTTCATGCATTGTGGCAGCAGAAAACCATCAGTGGTCACCGTTGTCATGCAAACAAGCTCAACAACCACAAATGAGTCTGTGCTTGGTTAATTTTTGCAAATGGAAGCTGACAGGATGAGTATTAGATTAGAGACAGCTACCCGTCAGCTGTTATGTGACGTTCAGACTCTTATCAGGATAAGAAACATCGCTCTATTAACTCTTTTGGACTCACCTCAGTTCCCATGCTGCTTTGGGGCTCCACTCTCTCAGGCTCAAGGCAGCAACCTCGCTCCACAGTCCCTAAAAACACAGTACAATAATGAGAATAAAGTAGATGACTCATTGTCCCATCTGATGTCAACTCTAATCATTTCCAAAAAATAGAAGAAGAAAAAAAACACACAGATCTGTCACAAGCTGAGGTGAGGACAAAACTATCTGAGGAGGGGCTGCTTCATCGGGTTGTAGTGGCAAGGGCCTCACACAAACCAGACAGCGCTAAGGAATGACAGGAATCCACCATCTGATCTAGCATCATAGGTAGATCGGCCACAGTAACTATGGCAACCACAGACGGCCCGCTATCTCTCGCACTGTAATCATGCATTTTACATTCCGCCCACGTTTCTTACATCAAGACTGAAGCAGCTTGTTACATCGTGTGTACCCCTTAAGGACTGATAGATGTGCGTTTCTGTCAACCAGCACACGATTGTGGACCTTTAAATTCTTTCCGGCACTACCTTCAGACTCGTCGGTGAACACAGCAACCAAATGCATCCCCCTGAAATGTGTCGTTACAATCACGCAGCTTGTTTAATCTACTCAGTTTCGTGTGCTATTATATTTAACAGACATCCAGCCGCAGCGTGACAGCATTTTACCAAACAGCTGGACTCACCCTGCTGCTGTTCGTCTCGGACTTGTCGGATGGCTGCTCTGATCATCTTCCTCTCCTCGTACTCGCTGGCGGCTCGGAGCTTTACACAAACACACAACATCTCAGTTTGAACAGGACAAGCATGCAGAGTCACCATCTTTTATGTTTTCTTTTATTTTGCCCGTTAATATTCACCATTTTCGTGAGCTCATCGATGTCCTGGGTGGATTGCAATTCTTGTGACAGGACATCCAAGTTGTCGTTGTCTTCAGACCTGAGAGAGATGGGGAAATGGTTATAATGACCATTAACTTGTGCTCATGCAGCTAGCCAACAAACTGGGAAATCAGAGATTATTAAAATATTCAAATGGATATTGTGGGCTTCACTGGCTCCATTATGACGCCTCTCAGAAGACAACTCCATGATAGCACACAGTTTTCTTGGCCGTGACGTGTGGGAACTCATTGTCAAGTCAAGTGTGGAAATAGTGATACTCTGGCATAACAGATCAGACAGCAGCATCCTCCCCTCATTTCATCTGCTATTTCTCCATTTCACTGCTGACTTTTATGCTGGTTTCTATTACTCATAGCCTCCTCCAGTTCTTCCATCATCTGTGCTTTCCTCCAGTTGTTGGTATTAAAGAATGTCTGGAATATTTCACATTCCACCACCGAGAGGCACGGGATAATTGCAACTTTCATGTGTTTTGTGTGTGTGTGTGTTTTGTGTGTGTGACATGTGTGTCTTAACATGTGCACACATTTGCTACAGTAGGTAATGCTTTCCCTTGCAGCTACAGTGAGGCTTCATATTGTTATCCTTCTGAGAGCAGCGGTGAATGAAAATGATGAGGGCCGGTCTCCGGCCTGAATAGGATTCAGTGACAGAACGGCAGCAGAAGGTTGAGCATCCTCTTCATAGTCAATAGTGTTACATCTATGCTGTGCGCCAGTTAAGGCATCACCAGTCATTCATTAACACCTGTTACAAGACTTGGTGCATCCTGACCTGCAGAGTTCATCTCATCCACACAGAGAAAAAGGTTCAGACCGTTACAAATTCAAATTCCCAGACTATTTGATTTTTGTGATCACCCATAAAATATGCTAATATTTTTTACATGTTTAATAAAAGTGAGGTTTGATGAAGACTTATAGTCCACTGAGCCTATTTAAAGTAAAGTTACCCAAAATATTTACAGTAAAACCAAGATGATCTTCTTCTATAATTAAGCCTGTTTGTCCTGTTTCTCATTCATTTTGCAAGCAAAAAGAGTATTTATTGACCAAATGGCAATGTTGTCTTTAGAACTGAGTTTTCAGTTTATCCACATTCCTCGGCTGCATGACAAGCTACAAATGGAGTGTTACTAAAGTGGAAAAACACTGGGAAGGCTCTCAGTAAACCAATAAGGACAAACAAATGAGCTGAGAACATTCAATCTGACTCGAGGTAATGTGACAGAAGGAAACATTTTTAAAAGTGAATGTATTTACTGTGAAATGTGCATACACAATGGAAAATGTACTGTGGTTGTAGTTTTCTGTCCCCTATGATTTCCTGAATTGACTTTCCTAGACATTTCTCTTTTCCCACTGGAGTTCAGGAACGCTCCATCTGGGTTTTGTAAGTGTTTTCTCAGCATCCCCGGTTCACCTGGACTGGTGCAGTTTGTCATTAGGACAGGTCTCTGTGTGTGTATGTGTGTGTGTGTGTGTGTGTACTTACCTGTGCTGGTTCTCCTTGTCCTCCTGCTGTTTGAGGCGTGTGGGCCGAAATCTCTTGCTGGCCAGAGCGGCCTCCATGTCCTCGATCTCTCTCCTCCTCAACTCCCGGATGGCTGAACGGATGAGGCGTCTCTCGTCCAGATCCACGGTTCCATCCAGCTGCATGTGCAACATAAAAAGACAAACAAAAAGAGTGCATGAAGACAAATGCAAGTGTCGAACGTGTGCCAACGCAGTAGGATGCCAAACATGTGGGTTGAAATGATTAGACACTTGTCGCTCTTACATTGCATCCATGAGTGAGTAGCCTACACCACAGACGCATGGCCAGGACACGGCCACACAGTTGTACAATGATCCACTGCTTCAGCAGCACAACGCAGGCTAGTTATCAGTGTAAGTACAGGGCAGTGAGTACAGAACGGTAGGGCTCATAGCGTAAAGTCGTAGCTCTAACTTCTGACCGTGACCGTCTCCAGCCCTCTGTAATTAACGCTGTCAAACAAGGACAATAATGCATTTGTTTACAAGAGGGAGCCGCCTGTGAGCCACTGTGCCCGAACACACAGATGTCCAGAGTATCCGAAAAACGTTGTGTGATTTTTTTCAACTGTGGTAGCAAGCTTGGCTCTAAGGATAGAAACGTTGGTCTGGTGGTCGACTGAAATACAACAACTACTGGACGGCTTGCCATGAAATTGTGAGACATTCAGTGTGCCGATGTGAGTTTAAAGTCATGCCGTTTGGCCTCGTAGAGGCGCGAGCACGGCTACACACCATTAGTCGTGCTAACGACAGCAGCCGCACCAGTGTCGCAGGTGACAGATAAGAAACATGCAGCAAGTATTATTCAGGTGTGTGGCATCCAGACAGCATTGTACTAAACGACCCTGGCTTAGGTAGAAATGTGTGCTCGGGAGTTACAGGGTCAGCAGGGCCGATGAACGGCTTATCGATTGGCGATGACAAGTGACCTGCCCTCACAAAGAACCGCGTGAGCGAACAGCAGAGGATGAGAAACAGACACGGCAACAGCTGGTGCTCGACTATGAGAAAGAAGTGTGTTCAGCTCATCGACCAGGTGTCTTCTTCCCAGGCTGTAATTCATCTCGGTTGAACAGTAGCCCGGCTGCAGGAGGCCCCAGAGACTCGGATGTTGAAGTGGCTCACTTAAAACACTCACTGAGCCATTTCATCACTCTGAGCGGCTATTAGTCGAAGGGTTTATTTTTTTTCAAGCAAAAGAGGAGTAATTAGGTGGTAAGACACGCTTGCAGACAGAGACAACACCAGTCAGGGCGTTGGATGCTTTCATGTTAGCGACAGCCGAGAGCCCTCGAGGGTAGAGGGAGCTCTCTCCTGTCATGTGAGAGACGGCTCTCGACAGCGGGAACCTGTCAACACATGCAGAGATGAGCAGCTCCTGCTCCTCTGGCAGGCTTTTCTGATACACTTCACGCACAAACACACACTTTAAGGCTTCCTGCTGCACCAGTTAAACCCTGCAGAGTAAAGACATAAACCTTTGCATGCCAACTGGTTTCTACAAGCGGGAGCTGGATGTGGTTGTTCAGCTAAGCTTTGCACCCCGGTGGGTTGAGAAGGGGGTTGATGTGGAAATGTACCTCCCCCCCGCTGAGGAAGAGGGCTGGGGGGGGGGGGGGAGGGCTCACAAGAGATGAAGAGGGCCAGTGGTTTTGAGGTCTTGCTGTGGTTTGACAAATATGCATCCAGAGCAGCACTAGTTTAGAGGGCTCTCCCTATGTACTGTAATTTGTGAGAATGTAAAGTGCTGAGCTGACTGAAAATGATGGGTAAGGGAGGAGAAAGGACGACAAAGTAAAAAAGAGCAAAAAGAAAGAGAAGCTGGACTTGGGTATGCCTAAAAATGGGCAGAGGAGTGCTGGGTGGCAAAGGGCCTCGTTCAGGTCATTCCTCACATTCCTGCTGACTCACCAGGAAAGAGATGGCGGCGAAATGTGACGATCAGGAACTGGGTTGATGATACAACAACCAGGCGCGTCAGAGAGGAAATGAGAACGCACTTGCTCATTTATATCATTGTGCACACACACACGAAAATGTAGCTGACCCCACTTTTAATATAAACAACCCTGTATATTTGCCTGCAGGAGTAAGCACATGCATGTCTCCCCCCCCCCCCCCCACACACACACACAAATTAATTCACTTTTGAGATATAACAGAACAGGCTTACAGGGCCTCTACTCTAAAAAACAACTTCTGCTTAGCGTTTCAAGACAGGCTTCATTTTTGGACTTAAGAAAAATGCTCAACAGACATTGACAACTCCTAAACTCAGAGCATGTGATGGACTGCAGAACCCACATCAGTTGCTGTAATCCTTTAAAATACAAAAAATTCATGCGCCAGGAAGGGAATTATAATCATGATGTGATAAAAAGGGGGAGACGAAAAACAAACCCTACATGTGGACGTCAGCACTTTGACTTTTCCAACAGAAGAAGTTTTAAATGGACCAATCGTTGCACGGATGGTTGCATGTCGAGTCAGTTTGGACTGGTTGAAACATTTGTCCCCTCTATTCTACTGGCAGAAATCCAGCGGCCGTAACAGACTTTTCCTTCACGTGTTTGAAAAGGCGACCAATAACTTGGTAGCACAGGAAGGTGATAAGTGGGTGTAACCCAAGTAAATAAAACACACCTTAAAAACTTGGGAGTCTGCCAAGGAAAACAGAGTGACCGTTAAAGTAACAGAGACGGAAACACACCCACACACTCGTGTAGGAACAGAGTCCGTTTGACAAAACCTCCACATGACAGAGGTCTATACACAGTCAACTGTGTCAGCTCCCCAGTGACGGCACCTCACACCACTGACCACCCCAAAGGCATTTTCAAACCAAGCCACAAACCAACTGTCAATGTGGCTCAAAACCACATCAACAGTGTGTGTGACCCATGGGCGCAGCCCTCATACCGAGACAGAACGCTTTTCAGGTCCCTACTGCTAACAGACAAGTCAGAAATAACGCACCACAAATAGGTCACGCCCACAATTATGCTTTACTGAAAACTATGCCGTCATCGAGACGTCACCGAGGTGTCTGCACCTTTAATGATGATGATGATGATGAGGTGGGGGGGAGACCCATCACTGGGTGAGAGGAAGCTGCAGTCACACCTGTGGGTCTCGGTGGATTCCCCCGACCAGGAGGGAGGAGGTGGTTATGAGGAGAGAGAAGACAATCGTGGAGAACCTCTTCAAGGCAATGCTTACGTGTGTCTTCCCAGCTCTTTTTTTTAACTCACCGATATAAACCAGAAAAGGATTACCTTATTTGGTAGGAATCGTACTGCCGTGTGGAGCACAACACAAAGAAATGTTTCAATGTTTTACAAGCAGGCTTGTGCTGTTCTGTTGGTCGCTTTGACTCACTTCCTGCCCAACTTTCTATGGAGTCAAAACCTCAAACTTACATCCAAAGACATTCGACTGACGCAGCTCAATCAATCACATCCAATTACAGAGTTTGTGGTTTAGCAGTAATCCCGACCAGCTGGTGACACACTCCTGAGGACAAACACCCTCTGAACTCATCCGCTACACATGAACCAATCAGATTCAAGGAGGATTTTTAAGTTTGTGTGGCCAGTTTAATTTATTGTGCCACACATGGAAACAGCCTCAGAAGTGGTAAAGTATGGCAAGAAGTCAAGGTTCCAAAGGTAGTAAATATTCTGTGCTACAATTAATGGCTCTGAACTAAATGCACATGTTGTAGCAACGACCTGTGGGTGCAGCACTGAAACGGGATTACGTTAAACCTGCGGAAGTGAAAAGACCACACTAAATGAAAACGAAGTACAAGTTCAGATTTGTCTTAATTACACCCCTTTTCCATCCATCCATCCATCCATTATCAGCCGCTTATCCGGGGTCGGGTCGCGGTGGCAGCAGGTTCAGCAGGCCGACCCAGGCTTCCCTCTCACCCGCAACACTTTCCAGCTCATTCTGGGGGATCCCGAGGCGTTCCAAGGCCAGCCGGGAGATATAATCCCTCCAGCGTGTCCTCGGTCTTCCCCGGGGCCTCCTACCAGTTGGACGTGCCCGGAAAACCTCTAATGGGAGGCGTCCAGGAGGCATCCTGACTAGATGCCCGAACCACCTCAGCTGACTCCTTTCGACACGAAGGAGCAGCGACTCGACTCCAAGCTCCCCCCTGATGTCCGAGCTCCTTACCCTATCTCTAAGGCTGAGCCCGGCCACCCTACGGAGGAAGCTCATTTCTACCCTTTTCATTTATTAGAATATGTATCCATAGCAACTGAACCATGGACTGTCTCAGTACACAGGGCTGAATGGTAGCACGTAACACATGTTAGTTTAAGTACTATTTAGGGATGGGTATACTTTTTGTGACAAAGTTGGTATTGAGAGCCTGGTCAGATTACCCGTTTACTTACTACACATATTTTTCGAGTACAATTTTACCTGTATTGCTATAATTTCCAACTATTTCTTCTACAGCGGAGTGCATTTTGTTGAAGAAAAAAAACAAACATGTATCCTTGAAAGAAAGGTGGCGAAAAATGTATCGTTGTGGGATAAATACTCAAATTCAATAGCCGGCCCAACATACTGTTTGTCTCTCGCCAGTTGTGTTGTGTTACAAAAGGTCAGGTCAAACATCTCACTCACACACACACACACACACACACACACACACACACACACACACACACACACACACACCCCTGTCTGAGAGCACAACGAGCCCTCAGGCCGAGACCGAACCTTTTGACTCCCAGTGGGTGAGCAACGCGTCTCAAATGCCGTTTTGTGCTCAACACTTTCTGCTTTGTAAACCTTGACGTCTCGAACAAATTCCCCTGACACAAAGGGGTATGTATACCATCGGCAGGCGTGTGAGATTACGTGCACGGGTATGAGTGAAAGGTACGGTTACTGTGTGTTTGTGCATGAAATGAGGGCTACAGTAATAATTTCCAGAGCAGCCAGAAGGTTAGTGTGCAGCCAGGCAGCCGATCGGATCAGTGCTTTAAACTCACTTGTGTCAAGCCCACAAGTGAGTTTGCCCTTATAAGGACACTCGGGACACGCCTGGTAGCAGAGCTGAAGTGGATTACCAGCTGCCACAGAGGAAGCCAGACTGGTACACACATTGAGACACAAATAAACAATTGAGAAAGAGCAACAGGGTGAGAAAGTTCAGAGATATTTGCATCACCCTGGAATGCCTTGCTTTGGGGAAAAGAATCAGGTGAAAGCCTATAAATCATTTCTCACTGCTTTGAAAACTATGCATGCATACAGTAGGTCGATACACCACTCCCTCTCAAAAATGGAAATATAATGATACATGAGAGCCCTGCAAGGTACGGGACTCCTGGATTTCTCAGAAGAGGGAGTTTCAGTCACCTCTATGCTGAAAAATAGACAAAGAAACAAATCAGATTCAAGGTCAAAACTCATTGTGCTTCAGTGCACACTGAGCCTTCATTGTCTCAAAGAAAAAGAGGGAGTACCTGTGAAATATACAAGCTAGGGAGAAAGAGAGATTACTACACATGTGGCTCTTTGTGAGTGCAGCTACACGTGTGGCGAGGCTTAACCTTTATTAATAATAACCGGATGGTAGGAGAGACGTCCAGAGCAGACATGGGAAAACTGTGTCCCCTTTACACATGAGGGAGCAGGCATAAAGAACGGATGCATGGAGGAATGCATGTGGCTCCAGAGGAGGGTACGGGCATCAGCTATGTACGACTGTAATGATGCACCGATCTGAACTCACACATGTTGTACGTGTTACAGACTCATGCTCATAGTAGAGTCTTACATTAGTGCAGTCGACCCCACGCCCTTATGGATTAATAAGCACACACTTGATTGTGCACAACTGCAAAATATTGACCTTTCAAGTTCTGAGGACTTCAAAGTCATTTCCAAACTTGTAGCATATCTAACTACGCTATCTTGTAATCATCCACAGTAGCAAATATTTAAACGGGCTTGATCTCTGGTCTCCGTGTTGGCTCACGTAAGCCGTCTCACACTCACTCACACACACACACACACGCACACCCACACACACACACGCACACACACTTCTGCATTATTAAAACCTACACAGTCCATACAGACCATGTGGACATTACAGCATCTGTTCACGTTTGTGGGCACTTCACTCTGATCAAATGTTGAGTTTGTTTGACAAAGTTATGTCGACTGTGTCTCAGAGGTACACGGTTTTCCTTCAAAGGTTCGATCCCTGGCTCGTGTCGATGTGTCCTTGGGAAAGACACTTAAACACAGATTTTCCCCTGCAGGCTTTTTCCTGCGGTGTGTAAATTGAGTATGAATGGTTCCTGATGGGCAGGTGGCACCTTGAATGGTAGCCCCTGCCATCAGTGTATGAATGGGTGTGAATGGATGAATGATGACATGTAGTGTTAAAGCTTTGAGTGGTCGAAAGACTAGAAAAGCGCTATACAAGTACAGTCCATTTTTGTTTTCCCCCCCGAAGCAGGATCTTTTCTTCACAGCTTCTTTGTTCAACATACTCATCATACCTTAGGAAACCCACAGAGAAAGGCAGGTGTCCTCAGTTTGTTAGTACCTTGCGGTCATAAGCAGAAGATCTGATACAGTTCGACAGATCTCAGCAGGAAGGAGCTTTCATAAATAAAGAGATAAGAGAGACTACATTGGATCCAGCACTTCTGTGAGCCTTGTCCTGTTAGCAGACCCAGGTCACAGCAGGAAATAGAGCATGATGAATCTTCTCCAAATGTGGGACATCACCGGCCGAACCAAAGCACTGCGTAACTATCTCTTTTGGTTAAATGGGGAAGGAGCAAGGAGGAGCGAGGGATTTCCCACAAGAGGAAACAGAGAGGACTTTTAGAGCACTTTGGGAGGCGTCAGAGCACAAACAGTTTGTTCTAATAGATCCATGAGAGCCGCCATGCTGACTCTGAAACTGCACAGTACCTAAAACAACAGGAGTCTGACGGATGGACAAAACCAAACAAAAGTTAACAGATCAGCTGTTATTATCTCAAGTATACCCACAACATTTACAACAGTGGTCTGGAAAGCAAAACATCAACATCCGCTGGACGATTTATGGTAGATCTCAGGAAATGGCTCTTTCCTAAGGGAATCAATTTAGAAAAGACAAACCAATGTGTTTCTACACTTCTCTCCCTTTCTCTTTCATCTGTTTGATGTTAAAAGTACCACACTCTCCTAAACTTGTGAACTACTTTAATTCTAAAAACTAAAAACATTTTGGATCCTGCAGACTGCTGCATGCACTTTTTTTCTCTGAAACAAACAGCAACTTGTGTGAACGTTTATCACAACAACAAAAATAAAACTCCTTAAGCGTTCAAACTCGAGCAGGGACGTCTCTAGCCTGAGACGCCTGGTGGTAGTGAAGGAGACCCCCTTCAATCCCTTATCCAGACCTTTTCCATTTGGCAAAGTGATGATCCAGACAGATGGAGTAGAAACTCTCTGTTGGATCACTTAGTTCCCACAAAGACGAAAACACCAGAGCAGCTCATAGCAGTCTCATATCTGATGCTTACAAAAATGGGTCCAACCCTCCACTTGTCAAGCTGTGACTCTCTGGCCTCCGTCAGTAACCACAGGTTGCTTCTGCCGTTTTCCCTCCATCAGGCTCATCCCTGACTGCACTTTGATTACTTCCAAAAAGGTGCCCTGTTGAGGTCTTGGCCACAATCTGCGCCATGGAGCAATGTTTTTACCAGTGGATCCTCTTTTGGTTTGTATCATGCACACCCCTATGAACTGGTTAATTAATACAGCACACGCTGTACCGTGCATGGTTCACACCTTGAAACACTTAGACAAACTGTTAAATCACCCACTTGTATCACATTAAAGCGCTGACACAATCCATATCAACCACTGTGAGGTGTGTGTGTTAAACTGCTACATTATTTTTGTAAAAAGACAAGTTGCCAGTTGATTAACAAGCTTATGTTTCCAAAGTATCCACTCAAAAATGACAACACAAGTATCTTCTTCAATAATGACTTACGACCGGCTGTGACTGTAAACGTGGAGTAAAGTCTGAACGTGTACTCCACTTACTCAGAATTATTGTTCCAGAGCAACAAACCACTTAAAGGCCAGAGACCAAGAATAGACTTTCACATGCGCATCCTCAGAAAGTTCAGCGCTTTTCTCTTCTCATCCTTTTCAGAGCCAAAGTGGCTGGCTATTTATAGCAGTATCCAGTAACAGAGGTTTCCTGCTTTATCAAACAAGTGACTCCTTATCTGCAGGTCTGCAGGCTGGAACTTAGCTGCTCTTGTTGCTGCCGTAGACTCTGATAACTTGGACTGTTGTCAGTACAGAAGGACAAACTGCTCCGCATGGGGAACTGTTCACGGCTCATTTCTTCATTGCCTCCTCGCTGACGCCTTTGAAACCAGACAGAAAAATGCTTTGTGGAAATATGAATGTTGTAAATACCTGTGAGAATGGTGACAGGCGCAGCAGAAGAAGAAGAAACAAACAAGTGTGCACTGTGATGGCTGTGCTTGTATTTTTTTTTTCAGAAACACTTTCACAAAAACACCCCGTAAGACAGTTCACCAACTGGCAACTTGAACCCAGAAGCAGCAGGTGTTATCAATGGTCAGGAGCATAAAGGAGCATAACACTCTTTTCTTTTCGTGAGGAGCCATTATCAAAGGTTAGTTGCATGCAGCAGCTTGTATCTCTGCAGCCCCTTTGAAGGCAGAACACACTTGATCATGATTGTTGCCGAGGCTCAGGTCAAGTCTTGCCGAATCATGCTTCTACAATTCAAGTCTTCCTCTGAATTCTTTTAGGTATTGGTCTTTTACAATAGTTTTTTTAAAATTAGATTATCATAATAGTTGCCAGTTAAAAAGTTGAAGACAGAAGACATTTTAAACAAATACAGCTCCTGATAACATTTGCTTGAAGTATAAGTGACAATATTTTTAAAAAACTGCAAATATATCGGAATGTGTCCCAGACAACAGTTATAATGCACCATCATTTTTACGATTTATTTGTTCCTGGTGATGGGTCTGACATTTTGGACCATGTCCCCGAGGGAGAAGAGAACCTGAGAGTCCACAAAACAAATCTATTCTTCCTCTCCGACTGTAACCGTTGAGCTCTTGTCAATGCACAAAAGGTCCAGAGAGCCATAAAACGAAGGCCCAGGGGTCCAATATATCACAGAGGCCGGACCACAGAGAGAAACTGCCCTTTTTAAACATGTGTGAATGCCTTTCGCTCACCAGGGAAAAGGACGGTCACAGGGCTGGCAAGACTAGTTGCAAATCAAGTGCGAGACATCCAGCATGTGAAATCAGCCCAGCAGGCGCCACTGACGGAAATGTCTCCTGCGGTCAAATTAAAAATTAAAAAGGCAGACTTGTGCATTACAATGATCACAAACTGTGAAAGACAAGACTATGTCATGCATGTGCATTGACATTTGAGAGCTTTCTGGACTTTTCAGTGCAGTTAGAAGGGTTTCAGAGATAATTAGAAGGGACTTCTCGGTGTGGCCGACAGGCGCTTTAAGTTAAACCGTATTCTAAGCTCAGTGGGCAGGTGCACCAAGCTACCACAACAGACACATGCAGGTGTGTCACATGCACACAGGAAACTATTGCCTCTCACCTTCGGGGCTTTAGTACCTGAATTATCAGGTGTCACCACTGCACGAGCTGGTAATCAGCTCAATCTACTTTTAAGTGGAAGTGGTTGGAGTGGTTTGGTTGGAAAGAGCTGTTCTCCAACTGGCCTTAGCAGCTTCTGTCTGTTTGTATCCACAGATCTTAAGTACCATTCAGACAGATGATCTGCAACAAACATCCTCTCCGAAAGAAATTGGGCACCAACTGATTATTTCTGGTGATATATAAATAATTGTGGCGGCCAAGAGAAAAGACAAATGCTTTTCCTGGTTGCCATGGAGGGGATTAAATGAGCAATATAAAAAAGGCAGCCATGGTTTGAATAGACGTGTAGAGAAGGGATTACAGGAGTTAGAGAGGCCGCCATATGACCTTCTGACGGTTTAGCTCATTAAGTTTGTTTGTTATCCAACTGCTGTTACATAGAAGCTCCTCCAGCCGGCTTTACTACAAGTTTAATTAAGCCTGGGCATCTCCGAGTGTCCATCATCTTTTGCTGGCGTCCTGAAAAAACTATTCTTAAATTAAAAACAATCCCTGAATATAAAAACGTATTGTTTTATATTTAACAAAGAACTTAACAGAAAAGGCTCCATTCATGTCTCTGTGGAGCCGAATCTGAATTCCTTCACATCCCCAGATGAACTTCTCCTCTGAGTAGCAAGTTTAATCACAGTTTGATTCCTCCGAGTTCACTGTGGAAAACTCTGACACTCGAGTCCACGAAACCATCATCAGTGAACATGTGGGATCTCCGTGACCTTGGAGCTGGTTGTCGGTCCCGTGTGAGGGAGGGAAGACGCTCTGCTCCATGAACCCAGTGCTGAGGAGAGATCTGGCTCAGTGGCGGGTGGACTGTCAGCATGAAGATGAACCCAATGAATTCAAACGTCTGCATGATGCGCGCTTTATGCTGCTGCAGCTTCCCGAGGCAGAGCCTGCGTTCTCACAACGAACTCCCACAGCGTACACAAGAAGATTCAGACAAAGATACATTTTATTATGATTATTTCATGCGAAATAAAACATTACTGGAGATAAAAAGCCACTCATGGAAACAGTCTGTCACATACACCTGCACAGCTGAAGCTCTACTCACTTAAATAAAATAAAGAATTACAACAAACAGAGTAATACAAAATTAAAGAGGTTTTGTAATACTTGAGATTCTTTTTACTTCCAAAATGTGGAGTGACCATTTTGAGTCCTTTATATTCATTTCAACTCCCCCTTTTCTGCTTTGCTTCTCTATAAATATACTCAGAAATGTATGATCAAAGCAACCAATACTCTAGTTGAAAGTAAATAATTTTGCTGAAGGAAAATATTATTTCCTTCATATACTCCTGTTCTCCCACTATTATAATAAGGTCACTTGTGATAAAAGTCTAGACTTTTAGCGATTTATGAGAAGAAAGCTCTTGGCCAGACTTTGGGGGAAATATTGATGGAATAAAACAAAACATAACGTTTCTCCCCAGCCTTGATCCAAAGTCAACAGCCTTTTCTTGACAGGTTTACTGATCTGCAAGAAGAGAAATCAAAATGGATTTCTGAGAAGGTCTGTTCTTACCGCACACATGCACTTGGGAAAAGAACTGGTAAAGATAGTTCAAATCAGAGAGTGTAATGTGGTCAACACAACAAAAAACACACTGAAGGACAGATGTTTCAGGTACGTACGTGTGTTGCGTGTGTGTAGCTGTGATCCAGACAAACCCTGGTTAACTATGTGTGAACAGGAACAGGCTGACTCATGCGTCAGCATCAAAGTGTCTGTGTTACAGGTGTCCTGATGTCTCACCTTCTTCTGCCTCAGGAAATAATGAAGACATGATGACTAATGATGTGAACCAGGAAGTCCTTCTCCTTTTACTTTTCTCTTTACTTTATCACTAGTGATTTGTTGCTCACACATACCGTCTAGAGTCTAGACTAAGACAAAGATTATCGTTGTGACTCACCTGCAAGTGACATAAACACAACGTTATTACACTATGTTGCAATGGAGGTATGTCTAATACGCGGCATGTAAATCAAGGTTTACTGGATACCACTATTGTTTTCTTCATGGATCAATCTGAAATGTATTATTTCATAGTCCAGAAACTAGACATTTTGAATTTCAAATAATATAAATTGAGAATGACTTAAACCGTTGGCAAACCAAGTTGTTGTTTTACACCAAGTTTTAGTCTCTGTCGGATCAACAGCGCAATAACACCCTGAAAATCACCACTCAACTGACTTCTTACAGTCAGACACACCAAGGTTAGCTCCATCCCGGACTGGCTTCCCCCGGGCGGGCAGGTAGCAGGACCCCTCGGAGCTCACCTTTCAGGAGCATCTCATCTACTCACCAGGGCTCGGAGAGACGACTCGTCCAGCGCAGAGTAACCGTCCACGGACATCTTGATGCCCCTCGTAGCGCTCCGGTGAAACGAGGTCGTCTGATACCGCGTCTCGGTGTGGTCGGTCAACGTGTGGTCGGTCAACCTGTGGTCGGTCAACGTGTGGTCGGTCAACCTGTGGTCGGTCAACGTGTGGTCTGCCACCTGCGCGACTTGTTGCCGTTTCTGGATCTTCAATTGGTCCCACACGTCGGCGCAGATAAAATCAGAAATGTCCTTTAACGAAAGTAAACCCGCGTCCCGTTTACGGAGGGCATTGCTCGGTTCTTTTCCTCCCGGTCAAGTCGTCGTGAAAGCAGAAAGTGGCCCACACTCCCTCGCGAGGAGACGTTGGCAGCTTTTTGAACCGAGGATTCCCACTGAAAGGTGTAAGCCCCGCCCCTCTGTGTAGCCGGCTTCTCCCGGCGCACATTCAAAGCGCGCCGCTCCAAAGGGAGCCGGGCAACAACGTCCCGTGTGGGCGGTGATTAGTGCCACTGTGGGCCGCTGAAGGCACATAGGAGCATTAGAATGATTAACATGTTCAGAAAAGTAGACACCGTTTGACATTTTTCACCAATAGCCATTCAGCGTATTTACATTAGTTACCTCTCTGTATATAGTAGTCTTCATTGTTAGTGGATATGTTTTTGTAATACAGCATTTCTTTTCTGAGTAAATTCATCTGGAAATGAACAACTGCTTATAAAGTCAACAACTAAGTAACAGTCTGAAAATGTCTCTAATTTGCACATAATTAATTCAGATTTTTTTCTGGGAAACGTTCTAGAAAACTATAAGGAAATGATGAACCTGGTGAACAACAGCACTTCATCTCCTTGTATGAAGGTTTAAATCCTGGTTCAAATCCATGAGGACAGGAATAAACTTCTGGTGGAGAAATACTGAATACTGTTATTAGAATTCAAAATTCTAAAAGTATTCAAAATGACTCATGAAGACTTACTAATTTGCAACAGTATTGATGATTTTGGTTTTACATGATGTTGTGGACTACTTCAGATGACCATCACTTTAAAAAGGCATTGATGCCAATTGCATTTCCATAGTTCCCTTTCTCAGGCAACAACTATGTATTGGCCACAAAAAAAAAAGAGCCCATATAACCATAAATAAGTTATTTTTCACACGCCAACAGAGCTTTAAGATTCGGGATTTCTTCCAATCTTCTTGAAATTCAGTCATTTTAAGTTGCAATAACACAACAAACATATGCTTGATCCTATGCGACTGAAAACTCCCCATTTCCACGTCACATACAATAAAAATAGCCACATTGTTGTCAGAGCGCCTTCTGCTCCTCTGTGGCGCACCAGATATGACATGAATAATAAAAACATGTCAGCCTTACTTCTATGCATAGATTTGGTATCAGGAGTGGTAAACTGAGGTGAGCTTGAAGTTAAGAGGTATGAAACGACAGACAGAATACAAGCTGGAGCCATGAATCTCCTCATTACACATTTAATAGCCATACAAGACAAAGAGCATCAATACAGTTGTTCTTAAAAAGGAATAGTCGGCCATGTGGCGTGAGAACCTACAGTCACACCAAACACCACAGCAGGAGATTGCACTGATTACTTGCTCCTCAATAGTTGAGGTTGATTATCAGATGTTAATCAGGAAAACTCTCTGGATCTGTCTTTAGTTACAAGGTCTCAACCATCTGTGGCACTAGGTTGCCTATCTTATATGTATTGCTGAAGTGGACCCTATGTTACACACAAAATACATCTTAAATCCTATGCGGAGGTGCTGCACACAACATGTTTCATTCTACTTCAAAGAAGATTGGACAGGAGACACTGCTTCAGAAGCCACCTCATTGTAACACCACATATATAGTTCTACAGTTATGATAACAAAACAAAACAAAAAAAAATATTACTGAAGAGTATTAAAGACAAATGTTCAACAATATAAAAAAGACAAATGTTCAATTATACAGGGTTCTTTTTTTCATGGTCAAAGATGCATAACTTTATGAAATCTGTTCCTCAAGCCCTTTTTTAAACAAAATAATCTATCAAAGTGCTTTAGGTTACATAAAGATTCAGAAACCAACAGGAACACTGAAGGACCCTGAAAGAACTGGCAAACGGGTGAAAACAAAATGTCCTTGGCTGACGTAACAAGGTGGAGATTAAGTTAGACAAATGCACACCGACAAAGTCATGTGTCTGATGTTCTCAATGTTCCCAAATGAGCAAGGACACAACTTGTACGGTAAAAGAAAATTTTAAATCAAATCAAACTCAGCGCAAAGAAAATTAATTTGATAATTTATCTTTTAAGGCTGGATGTTAGACACACAAACATTTGAAAAAGATCTTGAAGTAAAGCAGAATATGCATTATTAAACCAAATTACTTAGACTTTAATAGTAAAAATCATTAAAATATAAACTGCAAGATAACTAATACTCACACAGGCACTTATCAGATAGGTATACGTTTTGTTTTCATAAGTGTGCAAGAGGATAAATGAAAGCCGAGCAGGAGATTTGTTTTTTGTTTTTTTCCACATGCTCTCACTCTTCCTGCTGCTCTTCATTCTGCTTCTTGGGCAACTGCAAGTGGAAACAATACAATGGAAAAATGTGATGAGTGGCCGGAAAAAAGGAAAATCCACAATTAAGCAGACTTGACACTGTGATAATTAGAACTTTCTCTATTACAAGCCCTTAAATGACCGGGCAGCATTTACATTACAGTAAAACTGTTCCACTTCTCATGGAAATTTATGAATACATTTTATCCCTCTCTTGTTTTGCTCACATTTATTCCTGATCAATTTGAATGATTTAAGTGTTACAAGGTTTCCCACCCACAGAATGAACCTACCGTTACAAAGTGCTTTACAAACTAAAGACAGCAGGAGTCTACCTGCATGATGTTAGTGACGGTACCGTCACTCCCAAGGTACAAACCACATACAAACCCAAAATCAATCTCTACAGAAAGTAGTTTGTTTTTAAAGAAACTAGAGGTCTACCTTTGTCAATGAATTTCTTCTGTTCCCTCTCCCTTCTTTATTTTCTGGTAGATGTACTCTGGTGGACAAACACATTAAAATCTGAATATTAATAACATTCTCCACTATATTACTAACAAAAAAGGCACAAATCATAGTAGAGCTAGTGATTCAAATGAAATAACAAAATGAGTCTTGACGACTGCTTTTACCCCGTTAGAGCTGTAGAGCCGGACATCTCGGTGTCACAGAAAGACGAATGCGCTCCTTCTGCCTCCATGCCCTGCTGAGGTCGGTTTTTTACAGAAGCGTCGCAGTTGGACGTCTTCCTTTGACTTGGTAGTCCAATGGAACCCCTCTGCCAGTCCATTGGGTTTGGTCCTGGTGTCTCTCTGTCGCATCCAAAGTTCACATCCGAGAAGTCGGCTATATGACACACACACACACACACACACACACACACACACAGAGTGTGTAATTAAACACAATAACAAAACCTCCGAAGACAGTAGCCAAACAAACTAGCTCTGCACATGTACCGTTTGTTAAAAAGGGGACATATTGAGTAAAACCTATTTATTTAGTGCTTGTGCACCTACATTTGTGCATCTGGAGTGCCTACCAACCCACAAACTGTGAAATAAGACAACACATTCATCAGAAAACAATTGATTCAACAAGTAATTCAGGTTTGGCTCCCCTTCTTCTGTCACATGCAGGCTCATTAGAATCTATGAGAACTGAATAGCTCGCCTAGGGCTTGAGAACTACTTTTGCAAAGGTGCATCATATTTTTCCTCACAAGCCAATCAGAGCTTCGGGAGGACACACACCCCCAACCCCCCACCCGTGAGAACGGGAACGTCATGTCTTTATAAAGTTTTTTTAAAACATTTAAGCATGTAAATATGTTTTAGTAGAAACCCAAAATAAACACAGGAACCTGAAAATGAGCGTGAGAGATGTTGACTGTTGTATTTTCATGTCATCGATAGTGGTTAAAATCGAATGCTAAATACCCTTTCTCTTATCAATTTTTTTTGTAATATTCTAATTAAATTCCATACAATACCTTGGGGATTCATTCTCCTTTGAAAATCGGAAGACATCTGACCAAAGGCATCGTTGGTCGGGCTCAGTGGTTTTTTGACGGATGCTTTTGTGAGATTATTCAGTGGGTGAGCAGCCTGAGGACGCATATCACATTTGTCCTGCATATAAAGAACACAGAATAAATTGGCCATTAGGCAATTACAAATCAGTTGATTTCTTTTTTCACTCATGAACACATATTCAGAAGTGATCTCTACAAATTGCTTGTTCAGGTCATAATGTGGAAATCATACTTGAATTATGTTTAAATTAAATAAGACTGCCACATTTTTTAGCATTCCTACAACAGGTCAAAAATACTTTCCTTTCCTCAAGGCAACACAATAAAAGTACTTTACCTGACTTGTGACATTTCAATAGTTTTAGACTGGCTATTTAACTTGATTACTGTCATACCTGGTGGTGAAAGACAACAGCCTCCTCCAGAGCAATGCCACAGAATTCACATGGAATGACCACATCGCCCTCTAGTGGACTGGCTGGAGGACTGTAGGAGGCCGGGGACACTGAACGAGGGAAAGTGGGGATGTTTGAAGCGAGTGTGTCAGGGACGTTGTGCATCAGCCCTGAAGCATTCCTGCTCATCCTGTCCTCTTTGGGTGGAGACAAGGGCTGCTTGCTGTAAGATGCAAAGGCGGAGGCAGGGCTGCATCCAGTCTGAAAACAAGAGAAGAAAGGTAGGCTGCTGAAGTCTGAGAAAATCATTATGCCCTCAGCTAGATGGAGATGAAAGCCTCTTGTTCAAACTTGTAAAGGCTGTAACTGCACTGTGGACCATGAGAAACAAAAGATACAGAAGGGTATGCAATTGTTTGCATGCCAAGTATCTGATACTTTTATACAGACTAGATTTGTGCATACACACCGATCTATTTCTCAATCCTAATTGGAAGTGACAGGCCATGAGCGGGTTTCAGAAGAAAAACATAAAGCACCACGACAAAGTAAGTCACAGCAAGTTTGTCCCACAGTAAGGTAACTTCTAACTGAAAGTGGGGCTGGAATCACATTAGACATTTCCTGCAGTGAGCCGGGTCTATTCGACTGGTTATATCTGGCAGGTTCCGGTTGTATTTCTACGCTTTTGTCGTGTCATCATGCGTGCAGATATGATGCACTGACCTGGAATTACAAAACTGTCTGCCCTCCTTTTCTCCAGTGATGCGTAGCAGAGTGCGTCAGCTGTGCAGGTTTTGTTTCTAATGTTATGTGTGTTTTACTTGAATGTGGACATGAATTCTCAAATGGAGAACTAGCGTTAGATTATGATGTTCATTGATAACAGGATCTTTAGTCCTTCGGCATATATTGAAAGTACCTTTTCATGCTAAAATGCCTAAAATGAGATTTCCTGCTTTGCATTGTATTAAACTGAAAATATTGGGTTTTGGACTGACAGAAGACAAAAGATGAATGAGTTACTTTCAAAAAGATTCAGCAGATTTATCAATAACGAAAATATTTTTTAGTTGAAGCCCCGTTTCTGGGCTGCCTTGTTTTCAGACAGCTGAAAGCACAACAGTCTTTAGGAACATGACATCCAGTTGACAATAAATTTGCAAAAAAACTCCAATTCATCTAATATCACTGTTATTAGCCCAGGTTTAGAGTTATATATATATATATATATATATATATATATATATATATATATATATATATATATATATATATATATATAAAATGTGACACAATTACAAAAGTCTTTTTTAGGCCACTCTGTGGCCTGTGAGCAGTGACCATTTTTTCTTGAGGGCTGGTTTGTAGTTGTGCTGTTAGTATGTTTAGACCCCACCATGCCTCAGTCACGATTTAACAAATCTAAATATATATCAGCCAATATGAGCAGACACTAACGGAAACTCTGTCATCATGAGTCCGATCTCCACCTTCACTAAAAGGATCAAATCAATTCAAATCTCTAACCTGATGCAAAATTAGGTCCTCTTCAGGAAACAGTTCTTCGCAAAACTCACAAGGAAGCATGGTATCTGTAAAAAAAAATTAAAATTAAAATCAATAACAAACTGACAAAAATAAGTCTTCCAATCTTCTGCAATTTACCTGCTTGGTCGTGTTCCTGGACTGCACTGGTGCTTGTACTCGTGCTTGTAGTGAAGTTTGGGTAGTTGTTGTTGGGCAGAGAGAGTGGAGAGTTTACAGAGGTATTAGAAGTCTTCCCAATCTTGTGGTCCCAGATGCCACTCCACAGGTTTCCCTCTACGCCTCCAGCCCCCGATGCTACATCACTCTGGAGGCTGAGAGCCAACATGTAGTCCAGGCCTGATGAATCCTCATTCAGTGTGAGCTCACTCTGTGGCCACGCACTGCTGCTGCTGCCTGTCCGGAAATCACTCTGCCCCATCACTATAACAATAACAAGTTTAATCTTTATGAGAAACCCATAATGTTAAACCCATAATTTTCTGTATGCATTATTACAGATCAGTCAAACCTCAACATTTGAATACACACAATAAAAACATTATTATTTGTGTTCTTTGGCCCAAAATTAACAAAAACCTCTCTATATAGATATAAGATCATTTCCAGGGGCATCTCACGCATGTCTTCTGCCTACAACATTTATTTAATACAGATGACACATAAATAAAAAGTTGACTAACATTTTCAGAGAGATATTTGTGTGCGATACAAACTTTGAGTTATTTTTGTAAAGATCATGTCAAATTTGGCAACGCTATAGAAGAATTGGAAGTTTAAAAAGGTACTTGTTATGTTTTAACATAGTAACACCCAAAAAAGTGCAACAGGGTGCCCCCAAAGTGAGTAGAGACAACGGCTAGCGAAAGATGTACGTAAACATTCACTGTGTCCGTTAGACTTTGGGGATACACACAATGCGTTTTGATAACTGGATGTACAAATGATTTTGTTTGTTTACAATACAACCCCAGAGCTCCTTTACATTGCCTAAAAGCTACATTGGTATGCGTTTGGCCAATATATGATTATTTTTACAAATAAAACCATTAAGCCTGGTGAAAACATTCTTACCCACACAAAATGTAATAATCTATAAGTCAGTAATAAACTCACATGGGCTAAAAGTGTTTCTCGGGGCAGTAGTCTTCCAGTCTCCTGGGCCTTGAGGTCCCCTGGAAGTGTAATATTCCCTGGGATCAAATGGCCGGGGAAAGGCCTGTTGTTCTGCTGCACTGATGTTATTATTCTTTGGGCCTCTCTCTTGGGCTCTAAGGAGGTTTCGGATGGAGTGAGTTTCAAACCACGGCCCTGGAGGCTGTGGTTCTACTGGACTGCGACTCGTCCGACTGTTGTTCCTCTCTTGGGGTGGTGTAAGGCTTCCACACAAGACCGGATGCACAGCTTGTTCTCTCAACATTACATTGCATTTGCAGTGTACGCAGGGCTCGGTGCGTGTGCCACAATAATCTTCATGTTCTTTGGATTGACTGAAAACAATCTCTAGTTCACAGAATTGGCACGGGACCAGTCGCTGAGAACATTCGGAGCTCTGAAAGAAACAATAATTGTGAAGAAACACAATTTGATGATTTAATAAAGCTGGCTGAATATTAGCATCATCAACAGGAAAGAGAAAGGCTCTTCAGAAATACCTGGTGAACAGCAATATGGTTCTTCTCAATCTTCAAACCACACTTGCATGTAATCTGAAATCAAAGTAGAAATGTTTACAGTTGCAATCCAGTATCAGTGTGACGTTGCTTTCTTGTAAGCCGGTATCATTGGTTGCTCGGAAAAGATTTACCATAGACACGCTTTATAGTTTGCATGTGACAAACAGCATCAGTAACTGATATTGACAATACATGTACTTTTTGCCATAACAATTGCTCCACACATGTTGGTGTTTTCCTGTCCTGCTCAATTATCGCATGGACACTTGCTCAAAACAAATAACAGGCAAACCTTTTACTCCCAAGACATGTTCACATAGCTGTTAAGTGTTTTCATAATCGGCTGTTCCAGGCCATGCAGATAACACACAGTGTCCATGTTTTCGTATTGGGCCTGCTCTTTAAAACAGCATACATCTATTGAAGGAATTAAAGTTTCCAGTATTGCTGTTATTTTTACCTGAGTATGCTCCTGCTGTTTGTGCTCCAGCAGCTCTGACCGGGGCACTGGATCCTGGCACACATCACACAATGCAATGTTTCTTCGGCAGTGGATCTCGTGAGTAGTGAAATTAGCCTCTGGAATGTCATGTTTGCTAAAACGAGAAAGAAAATGATTAAAAACCTGTTTTCACGTCCATATCAAATTGAGTCATCCGCGCACCTTACTGATACATACCAATTGCCACAGAACTGTGTATTTTCATCTGCCATGACGTAACCGAGGCCTGTGGAAAAAGTTTAACGTTATTTAAACAGTTTGACTGACATGAAAGGAGAAAGTGACACTTAAGTTAGCTCTATTTTAGTGATCGTTCTGTATATTAGTTAACGTTATCGTTAACGTGCATGTTTGTAGCGATACCATTTTAGATTAATTAACATTAGTTCAAAAAGTTGCATTTATAGTTTGGATAAGGTCGACGTTACTTAATTTACCAGGCACCAACATCTGTTTTCTGGACTCATTTGAAAGACCAGGACTAATGTGAAGCCTCCAGAGAGCTCCCACTGTCGCTAGCTTAATGGTTGACAGCTCACCCAGTGTTTCCAGGCAGGTAGCTAACGTTAGCGAACAACGATCGCCTGGATTTACAAGGATTTCCCCGTCAACCGGAACTGTTAGTCAACAAGCATCTCGAACCACCTCAACAAGTTGTACAATGTGATCCGTGTTGCCTTTGGTGAGCTACGTAACGTTAAATACCCGCTTAGCAACTCCCACGTAGCATTAACTTAGCTAACCTAACTGACGTTAAATGAAACGACGTAGCTACCAAGACAACAAGCTAACGTGCCGCCAAGTCCGAGCAAAACGAGGGCAGTCGTTGTGATGTTACCATTTGTCAATTAATCACCTCTGTAGGAAATGTAACCAAAAAATAAACCCGCAGACGAAAGCTAACTATTCGACGGTGTCTCGGAAAATAGGTCGTTATTTCCTCCTTGCTCTGTACAAAGCTGTGTATTACTGCCCCGAGTGAGGCCTCTCAGGCGGCTACGTACACATCTATTCCACCTTCTTTAACACCGGCACAATCAAACCAAATCCTATAAAAACAATTTATAAGATGGCACATAGTTTGAACGTATCACGATGGTGCTTCTCGGAATGTAAGGGGCGTACATATTATTGTGGTTACGGTTGAAAGCATAGGGTGAAAGCTAACTGTAAGTCAGTACGCAGGGAAAAATATCCTCAGTAAAACGCCATGCTGCATTTTGATTGGTTGAATGGAACCGTGCGCTTGTTAAAGCGTCTCGGGTGACACTCCTGCTTTTAATTTATATCCAGTATCCGATATTACCAACACCATTTATTCTTAGAGAGTAATACAGGTGTCAGTGATAAATACGTCGTTGACATGTCATTAACCGTTTGAGCAAGCAAGTGTTCCGACTCCGTAACTTTGTGTTTTAACCTCCTGTCGACATCGGAAGTGGGGATGATGTGTCCTGTGACTTCTGCTGCCTGTGATCACCTTTTAGCCAAAACCTCACCAGGTTTATTATATAATATACAGCAATGTGTCAGTGCTGAAAGAAGATCGTAGACTCCGAAGCAGTATGACAATCTTCGGAACTAATAAGATCAATACCCTGCAGCTCTGACGTCATGTTACTGTCTAAAGAGTAACATGGCCGGTGCATGTGTAGATTAGATTAGATTCAACTTTATTGTCATTGCACATGTACTAGTACAGAGCAACGAAATGCAGTTTGGCATCTAACCAGAAGTGCAACAGAGAGTATAACGGTATAGATAGCAGTATTTATACTTGTATCATATGTAGCTAGATGTAGATGATACTATCACAGAAGTCTGCTGGGCAGTCGTTCAAAACGTGCTAATACAACAAAGTACAAACAATACAAATAAATAAACATGACATCAAATACAATAAAGTAAAATAAAACATGCCAGGTGGGAATATAAATAAATAGTAACAATATTTAATTGGGAGAACAGTCTGACAGTTTTAATAGCCTTTTTGTTTATTGCTAAAGTTATTGTCCTATTATGTGGTTCCATTTCTTTCTTGAAAAAATTAAAGTTGATTGAGTAGAATGAGTACTCTCTCATATGGTCTCTCAAATGCATAACTTAACATACATTCTTAATACAACTACTCCAAAACATTATTACAGGTTAAACACAAACAATATTATAATGAAATAGAGCATGGCTCTTACGACCAGGTGGGTTGAAGCACATTTCTCCCAATTGGTGAGTCAGCTACATCAGTCGAAGGTACACCAAGAACAGAACCAACAGGAACAACCCTTAAAATAAACATGCCATCGAGAAGACTATGGAAAACTGTTTAGGATTTAAAGGTATCCGATATTGTTGAAGAAATTACTGATAACTAAATAAAACACCATGAATGTAACTTATTACGTTTGTTTACTTTACTCTAACAAATGTTTGAAAGTGGGCAATGAAAGTGAAAAGTCCTAAAAACATAAACCTAGACCAGGCAACACGGATTATTATCAAACTTTTATCAAAAGTTCTTGAATATACCGGAATTAAGATTGGAAAAGAGCAACCAGCTTTTTAACAAAAACAATATATTTGGATGGAACAGCAACATTTTGATTAGTAACTGTAATTAAATTACATATATTTTTTCAGCATCTTAAATTGTAATTGAATTACGCAACTCTGTCAGATGTAACTCACTTCTCTCCAACATGAACTATTAAACACAGTCCCGTTTATCTATGACACAGGCTTATATTTGTGTAACAAGCTAATAACTGTCAATAACACAACATCATTTAAATACATAGTTGTCTCTACTGCACACATCAGCAGTCTCCCAGGCATTCAGTATACACATACAATTAAAAATCAACACAACATTGTCCTTTCAGTGTTTATTAAGGTTTTGATCTACCAATACTGTCATATCAGACATTTCCTTTTTGTAAGGCACAGTTTTGTTCAGATAAAACACTGATGTTATTTACAGCACATGTTCAGACGCAGTACACACATCCTCGCACCTCCTCCCAGTCAAAATGACATGCCAAGATTGGACCATTATTGTAAATATATAAAACTTTAAAAAATTCATTTCAAAGCCCTTACTCCTTTTTTAAAAAAAAGGTACAGTCAACTATTTATTTTACAATGTAATATGAAATGTAACCCCACGCCAAAAGCTGAAAACAATTGTAAGGAAAAAGCAATACATGAAAAAGATATGCGGCTGGATTGAAAGAAAGGACTAGTTATATGTTCAAATACAATCGATGAAATAACTTTTTAATATATATTGATACGCCTATCGGTGCACTTAATGGTTGCTGGCTGGATTTTTCCCCTAAACCGCTCGAGGGCCAAAGAGTGGATAAGTCCCGGTTAAAGTGGAAAAATCTGTTGTTTTTTTCACATTGTTGAAAAGGTTTCAACATCTTAAAAAGTATTACATCATAAAATGAACTCTCTACTGCACCCACTCACACTGGTTGGTTCCTGGTGAAGTATTACGTTAGTATTAACAGTTCTTAATTGGTTACACGATTGTCTGATTTAAATTTTTGTCCAACTTAAAAAAGGTTATGGAACAATTCATTTGTTCAAGGTTTGTCAAATGAAACGGCATCGAGAATATTAGCTGCATTGGTTTGTAAAAGGACGGCAGTACAAACAGCCCTGCTGTTGTAGCCAGAGGAAGCCGAAAGGACTGTGAAGCAAGCCCCAAGACTAATAAAGACATCTGTGGAAAACTTCATATACTCATCCTCATCCTTATCGTGCACAGGTGAAATAGTTATTGCTCTATTTTACAATCCAGAGGGGAAATATTTAGTAAAAAAATAAAAATTAAAAAAAGTTAAACAGTACCAGCATTGAAATTCAAATATGTGGCGTTCCACAAAATGAACTGAAATGACAACAAAATACACATTAAACAGTTTTTGCTGTTGACAGGATAATTTATACTATACAACTCCTTTATGGGGCCATGATTACAAAAGCTTTACGTACAAGCTTTAAAAATAACTATCAAGCAGTTTAAAAGTATCACTGTAAGCACCATATCTTGCGTCATACTATTTTAATATAGAAAATAGCCAGAAAATGTGCAAAACACAATATTGCATGACCAAATTGGAAATAGCCATGATGCAGTTAATGGTGGTGTTTTTGTGGGGCAAGAACATATATAAGCATCTCACAATCGTCTATCACTGCACCTCTTAACATGTAACTGTGTCGGAGCGCGTCAATAGGAAGCATGTCAGCATCTGTAGAAAAACAGATCCCCAACCAGCTTGTGACAGAGAGCGATATGCTCGTCTTCCTCTTTGATTGAAAATACTTTCCGCACTTGTAATGTCATGCGAGTGTCATGTCACTACTTTTCTTGCCATCTTTACTCTCCACTGAACACTAAATAACATCTAAAAAAAAGATGTGATATTTTAGTCACTGTAATTACGCTAGCTAAAACTTAAAAAAATTAATTTGCCTATTGATAACTAAAAAAAAGTGTTTAGACAATCAAAACACTGTAGACCAACTTCTGAAGGAAACAAGCTGGTTTTCACTTTAACTTCCAAATGTCCTTGGTCCAATATAAAATTCAGTAGGTTGCTCTCACAGAGTCATTTGCCACAGTCCTGTGAAAAAATATTCTTACTACACTACACTATTTTATATGATTTAAAGTGGCAAAATGGAAGAAAGGGCTCAAAGACAGCATACAAGACAACAGAAGGAATAAAAGGAAAAAATACAGAACAAACATTCATGAAATGAAAAGAAAAAGAAGAAGATGAAGAAGGCACAGATTTTAAGAGTTGAGACTAGAAGTCATAGAGGTAGCAGATGTCATAGAGAGGGACACAGGAGAGAAATAAACTGTTACAAAGGGGGAGAGGTGTGATGAAATGTCTATCTGTCCTTGGATCCAAGCTTCTCGATCAAGTCCTGCAGGGGAGCCAGCTCTCGCCTGTCGATAAGGTTGAACTCCTACAAGAGAAGAAAGTTTAACATTTGTTAAAAACTGTTCACATGATACATCTCCGCTGCTCAGACACAATCTGATAGGAGTTGTGGTCCTGTAGGAAACAAATAGGACAGAGGATGTAGTAGCATTGACACATTTAGAGATCTAATGCAATGCGTAGCCCTCAATGTACTTGTACAATATGATAGTGTAACTAGGCACCTCTTGGATGAAATCATTTATCATAGCACACATGCAGAAGTCCCCCTGCTATGACAACTTTTCATGAGCCCCTTTTAGACTCATAATAGGGGAAACTGCTGAGTTCAGTTTGTTCATGTCCTGGCTTTTTACATAAAGCTGTTGTTATTAACTTGTTGATGCTGTTACCTGTAAACGCTTGTATTCACACGGGAGCTATATGACAGAATATTACTAGTTCCTCAGCAGAAAATACACGTGTTACATGTCAAATTGGCAGAGCATATATGGATTACAGTAGATGTCTGAATGGGCCATTAGATACACAGCAGTGATTCAATCCAACATTGTAGCAGCATAATCTCACCTGAACAAAGAAAATGAAGTGCTTGAAGGAGGTGTTGAGGTGGGCCTCCTCCTGCAGCTGCATCACAGAGTCAAAGTGTTGGTGGTAAATGTGAGCATAAACCCTGAACAGACGCTTCAGGATGGTTTTGGCCACAGACATGAAGTTCTTGGGAAAGGGAACTCCTGCGGGACAGAAGGTGATGGAATATGCTGATGTCAAAGGAAAGACATGTGCAGTTTCAAAATGTAAGCATGAGTATGGAGTAGCAGAATAATCTCTGCATCCACACAAAGTTACATCAGAATGTGACACGGCCTGCAGAGATGGGATGTAGTGCAGTTAGACGGTATTAAACAGTGACATATTTGTGTCCTCTGTACTCACAAACAAAGGGTTTTAAATATACCATTTACAATTAGATACGGAGCACTGACTTTCAGACATTCACACAATTACTACTCTGTCCCATTTTATTCAACTGTAGTCTTTTTATACAGTGTCCTTCTATTTCAGGGGAACAAATGAAACTTTCTTAACATTGTTAATAGGCCTGTCACGCCAACTCATTTTGGTCGATGATCATGACCCGGAAATAATTGTGCTAAAAAAAAAAGATATTGTTGCGATATCAGGAAAATGTTATGCCATTAATATAATGATAGTATAATAATATAATAGCACACTCTTTATAGCAGTACACTTCTAATTCTTAAAAGATATTAATATTTTGGAATGGGAAAAATTATTAAAATATCCTTAATAAATAAAAAAACATACAGTAAGTAATACATAAAATGCACTCTCTAGCTCCTTTAACAGACTTGAAATGTCTGCTTGAGTCTTATAATGGTGGAAAAAACCCTGCTGTTTATTCTAGCATCATGTTGCTAAAATGTTGATGACATACTGATGTAAACAAAACACAATGGGCAACTATTGAGGTTTTATCCATATATCGTATATTAAGTTGATATAGTAGTTAATTGTGACAAGCCTATTTCGTAGCAGGTATTTTGTAGCTAACTTCAATTAAACAGAGACTACAGATTTCTTCACTTCTTGTTTGTGTCCTTTTTTGGGGGGGTGGGGGACTCTGCTTCAGTATGCACGTGAGGTACATCAGCTGGCCTGAAGTCAGGTGACCCACACTTTTACTCTTGGTTGCCTTGTCTGTGTGATTGGGAACATTGTCCTGCAATGAACTATGTATACAAAGGACTGTGAGAGCTACACTCTTTGGGATGTGAACCCCTTCAAATATCTGGAATCAGCTCATTAAATCGCTGAAAGTTTTTTTACGACCTGCTGAAAATGACAATTACTTCTAATCAAAACTCACCAATCTTGGAGGGAAAAAGGGTCTCATCATCCAGTTGATCCTGCACCCAGGTCATCAGGTAGTCAATGTACTTGGGCGCAGAGCACTTGATGGGCTTCTTAATATTGGTGCCATCAGCCCAGTGATACTCATATCTAGAGAGAAACAACAAAATCCATTCTTGAAGTGTTGTATTATTTACTTCCATATCAGACATGAACATGAGAGTGCTACCGATAAAACACAATCATTCTGACTTTCGGTCAGGGCATCACATATTTGGTAGTAGATAAGAAGCAGGAGAGGGAAATGCAAAAGTATCTACAATCCTATTCTTGATGGCGGCTATGTCAACAGGAAATGACCGGCGGTCTCTTCCTCCTGATTACAGACTGAACGCAGATGGAATTGGCCAGTGAGAGAATAGAGGAAGTGCCAAATCTAAATTTTAACTAAACAGCCCGACTTGGGCCACATGCAAAGTATCATACCAGTTTTCCTCATGTGACATTCAGATAATCCTTTTCAATTTCATTCACTTTGACACAGTCACAGTCATTCAACATCTGAATCCATAGGTGGGTTCTTTTATACGAGCATATTAAGTTCAGTTGTACATTTTGTTTCAGTACAAGATTTATTGTAACTGTTTTGACCCTTTGAAAAGCATAATACATCTTGATTCACTCATCATTAAAAGCCGACTCTGTTGAACTTACTTAAACTTCATTTCATAAATGCTTGTAATCATAAATTCAGTCTTTACCGGGCCCCACGTCAGGTTTCTGAGGTAGCAAAATAGCTACGTATCTGTCATTATTGATTTGCATTGTTATTCATGTTTCGTAATATTTGTAAACTCATGTTAGGTTTCATGATTTCCATGTTAACATCAGCCACAATGTTTTCCTTGTTTCAATGTAATTTGACAAATCACATTTAGCCTACTTTGAGCTGTTTAACCCCTTAATAACAACCCAATAGGGAAGATTTTAGCAAAGAGTATATCTTACATAGTAAATGTCATGCATATGTTGGGGATCACTGTCTTGCTAAAATAAAAATAAATAAAAAGTATTTCATTTAATTCTCAATCTTGACCTTTTGATTTATCTTCATGGTGTGTTTTCATTCAGAAAACTGACAAAGCAGTAGTCGGACCTTCCAGATACAAGAGTATTGAAGATTAAAATAAATTGTCTGAATCTGGTTACACATGAAGTTGTAACTTTTAAAAAAATAAGCATGTTATGTATAACACTATGTTTTACACTAATTATATTCAAACAAGAACACAATGCCAATTCACTTCAACTTAATTTCATTATTCTTTTTTCAGAAAGAGCAGAGAAGAGAGGGGGGGGGGGAGACCACATGCAGACGGTTTACCACATTGGCATGCACATTCCCGGCTGCTTCTGCTCCATTTTGCCCCCAAAGGAGCACTGAGATATCTCAGTGGGAGTTGAAGAGCCTACCCTTGTACCCCACCCCTTCTATTAAAATGTCTCAATAAGCCATGATAGTGAGCCAGCATGCACAATACCAGGACCCATAAAACATATGAGCTAAATGGAAATCAGCCATTGTTCATTTCATTATTTACACCTGTGCTTTTACTACTGGGACATGTCAAAATGTCTACCTATGAAAACTCCTGTACACATTAAAAGGACACCGTTGGTCGTTACCTTGGTCCAGCAGACATCACAGAGCAGCTGGTCTCCGTGCAGAACTCGGTGATGGTGCCGTAGAGCATATTGATCTGGTTGAAGAAATCCACCGCTGAAAGAAAACGGTTAATTATATTTCTGTTCTCCAGGTATGATCATGCTCATTACAATAACAAACTAAATAGTGTCACTTATCCATACGTTATCTGGTCTTTGTATACAATGTAGACAGTTTATGACCTGCATTTTTAGAATAGATTATCTACAACCATAAGGAATCTAGTTTGTATGAACCTCTCTACAAAGGCCATTCATGTTTAAAAGTGGTAGTTTGTGGACTGAGTGCTGCTCTCTATAAATCGGTCAATTGCATTCATTAACTCACTGTTGACAGCAATCCACTCATTGAGATCCTCTCCCTCGGGCAGCATGACAGCCTGCCTCAGGTTCCCACTGCCCAGTGTTGCCTCAGCGTGCTTCAGCAGTTCATACTGGTGGGAGCCCTCTGGGATGTTCTTCTTCGGCTTGAAGGTCTTGGATGACCGACTGCCACTGCAGAGAAACAAACGTGGAGCGAAACAACTGTCAGCAAGCTGGCAGGACAGTGACATGTTTAAAAGGCTCGTGGAGGAGTAGATGCTCCTGTTAGGCCTTCTTCCCATGTGGGGCTGCTTCCTGTCTAGTGTGTGCAAACAACATCTATTGAACTGTTACTGAAACGATACTCGTGCCATAATTTGACATAGGTTCAAATGTGTGACCATCCCGTTTGACTCATTTAGTGTGACAGAAGTGTGTGACTGTACAATGTGTGTCGTGTAAATGAAGTTATGCTGACGATTACCCACAGACAGGGAATGTGACACTGTAAACATCAGTTAATCACACTGCTCGGTGTTTATCAATCTCCCAACGAGGCCCAGGTAGCAACGGCGTGAATGGTGAATAATTATTAATTATCTTAATGATGTAATTATTATAATTAATGGTAAATGTGACCATATCAGCTACGTAGGCTAACCAGCCGTCAGCTAGCGTTAACCAGCATGCTAGTTAGCCAAGTTAGAGCGAAGCTAACTAACGTTAGTTAAAGAAGTACCGTGATACCTGGCGGATGCACCTAAAAATATACACAGCTCACATATAATGTTACGACAACGAATGATAAGCCTGCGTAAAGCACAAGACGTTGCAGGTTTACCCTAAACTACTTCGGCTGACCTGAGATCTGTGACGGTGTCTGACTTTGACGCCAGTTACTTCCCCAGATGGGACTCCGTCAGCTAACCGTCTGTAACCGAGCGAGATACCGTGTTTACTTTACTCACAACAGGAAGCTCATCTTAGAGAAGCAGTCGTCGGAGAGCCTCGATTACAGCTCGTAACTCTGGCCGGGTGAACAGAACTTTGTGTTTCAGTTGGACTCAAGGAACCACTTGTCAGCGATGCCTGCTAACAGTAACGTTGACGTTCTCTCGGCTAACGTGAACTGCACCCAAAGGGGCTCTTCCTCTATCGGCTCTCTGCGAAAGTCCGGCAGGCAGACTGTCGCCCCCTGCCGGCTGCACGTGGCTACTACCACTCTCCACATGGACTTACAATAAACGTGTAACTTTCTGTCTCCTAATATATTTAAAACAGTATTTAGGAATTTGCTTAGTGGTAGCCTATAACTAATCTACATTCAGACCCAGAAGCACACCACTTTTCAGTCAAAATGTGAGTCTATTCATAGACTGTGAGCAACTTCTTACATGGATATACAGATAGATAACTTAGCAATAGTAGATTGATTGTATTGACAATTGGGAAAGTGGGTTGGGCCCCAGTCATCCAGGGGCTCAAAAAAACCCAGGTTCAATGTGCCATTTAGTTTTAGCTAATTTGATTATACTCATATTTGTTGTGGAATTTACTCATATAGGGTACATCAACTAATGTAGCGGATGCACCTACTTTTTAAGAATATATTGTTATCACATAGCATAGATTCCTAAATAAAGTATTTGTTAATCAAATTACCAGAAACTAGCTGACAAATATCGAACCAGGGTTGTGTATAGTCTGCTGTGTGCACTGTACGTATATGACAGGATACATACTGGAGGCCCAACAGCTATTTTTGTCCTGGGGGCCCTCAACAGGTCAACCCATCCATGGGGGAAAGTAACAGTAACACATAAGTATTTACTCATTTGCTCAGTTGAAGTACAGTTCTGAGGTGAATGTACTTTACTTGAGTAAGTTGAGTATTTCATGTATACCATCAACTCATACTACTATATTTATTTGACAGATTGTTGCTACTTACTTTGTAAATGTGTGTTTTTTGTAACTTATGGAGAGCATAATTAATCCAAAGTATTGTAAAGTACATTACAGTACACACTAGCATATATAAAGTAGTTAGAATTAGCTCCACCTCAAACAGTAAATGCTGCTTCTATGTATATCATTAATAATAATCCAATAATATATGACACTATAAAACTGATATGACCTTAAACGTTCAAGTATTAAAGAATGAGTATGGAGTACTTTTACTTTTGATGCTTCGCTAATATTTTGCTGACAATATTTCAGTACGTTTACTTTATTTTTGAATACAATACCTCATGGAGTATTTTTGCAATCTATTATTACTACTTTTGTACATAAATGCACTCAAGAAAGTACAATTCTGAGCTACTTGTACTTCACTTGACTATTTCAATTCAATTCAACCGAACACTTCCACTCCAATGCAGCTGCCTTTACAGTTTGAAATATTGAACTGACTCCAATACCCCTCCCTGCAGCCGAGAGGCGGGGCGTTGGATGCGTGACGTCAGACAACAGTGACGCGTGCACCAGCCGCGTAGGGGGAAGGGCTATAAAACCCTCCCGCCCCGAGACTTCCTCCTCCTCAGACGTCGCTCTGTCAGGCCGGGCGCTGCTGTGTTACGTAACCGGCCGCGGTGTCTGTTCTCCTCTCAGCCGGTCAGAATGGCAGCGATCAGGACCCTCAGGAAACTGTACGTGCACTCCCAGCACCAAGTCTGTAAACTGCACACGACCGCCTCCAGGTGAGTGAGACCGACAGCTCGAAAAGCCGATTTTTAATTTGGAAAAGGCGCCGTCCTTTCTAACATGAGACGATTTGTTTATTTATCTTACTTGTATTTGTTCTCCTGTGATGCCGTGTTCAAACGTGATGAAACGCCGTCGCTTTTTAATATGCAGGGGTTGCTTTGTATCATAGTACTAGATGTCCGCGCTTGGTCACATTTTGGGGCGCCCCTAGCGTTATGCCGGTAACATTGCAGCGGCTGGTCGGCTGATGAAATCGGTCTCAGGTCTTGCAGCCGGAGCTTGAGGACCCAGGCTTCAGCTGGAGCCCGAGGTGTTGGGTTGCACACAAGGGAGACATGTACACATGCATGCTGCTTGTGCATGACCTGCGGTCATTAGAAATGGCAGAAATTACACTTTGGACATATTACAACCCAACTTTGCCGGATTTGCAGTTCTGCATGACTGGGATAAATGTAATGAGATAATGTTGCTCACACGCCTTAAAAACCCAAACCCCGTGTTGCCCCTGCACATGATCTGCATCTCCAAAGGCACAAGGTATATAATTTAAGACCGGTGACCAAGTCATGCTTGAGTTATTACCATGTAATGCAACATGGACACCAACTCAACAGACGTTGCATTGCAATGCACACGGCAACAAAAAACATGCAGAAGAATACTTAAAAGGTAAAATTTAAAAAAATGCAACCATAACAAAAGGTGAAAAATATGCACAAAACCCCCAGCTCTCTAAGGTTGGCCTAGATTGACATTGGCTATTTAATCGATGCATTTTCTCCTCAGCAGACCAGCTTTGTTTAAATTCTTATGAAGCTAAAAAGCAGTTTGCAGTCCTGTAATTGTCAAAGTTCCTGTGGGACCTGGTACACTCATTGGCTCCATGGCCTCACCCATTTTGCCCAAAGATGTGATACTTTTCTGTGAGATGTCGTTAGTTTTGGCAGACTAAAAGGGTGGTTACATAACTCTTTGGCTCATTACTCTGTAGTTATTAGTTACTGCTTGTTTGTTATGTAACCAGTTTGACCAAGCAACGGTACAGATCAAGCCAGTTAGTGTAGTTCACCGTGTGAGTATACAATCAGTTTTCACCACCGTTGACTTCTCTGGCTGGATTCTAACATATGGTCCTGTAACTCGACAGTACAAGTGCTCTGGAAGCATACGACTCTGTCAGGTGGAGAAGGCCTGTGTCTAACTTTAGAGGCTAGAGGGTGTGTGCTTACCCCGGCTGAATTGTTGAGATGGATTACAGGTTTCTGGTGTCTGTTTTTACTGGAAATCAAGTAGATCAAGTCCAGTAAAGATCATATTAAGTAAATAAAAGATGTGGCTCTGTACACTTGGCTCAGTAAAGTTTACTAAACAAGGAAGAACATTGAAAAAATAATTGATGGTAAATATAATGGTTGCAATATTAGAATGACCACAACAAATGTAACCCTTATTTCTGTGCCCGACTAGGAGCAGAAACCTAAGATAAGTTGCCAACTGTTTGTCCTCTGACGCCAGTTCTTTTTCTGCCCAACGCTCAGACAGGAGGCGGTGGTCATCTCGGGAAAGAAACTAGCACGACAGGTTCGAGAGGAGGCCCGGGCCGACGTGGATAAATGGGTTTCAGCCGGCCACAGGAGACCCCATCTGAGTGTGGTTCTGGTGGGAGAAAACCCAGCCAGTCACTCCTATGTCCTGAATAAGGCACGAGCTGCAGCTGATGTCGGTAAGAATAAAACCCACAGTCCTCAAACGTACGTGTAAACCACACCTTTCTACAATATAAGAACAAATGGCTGAGTTTTGAGTTGCTTTCTCACTTCAACCTCCCACAGGAATCTCTAGTGAGACGATTCTCAAGCATTCAGACATCAGTGAGGAGGAGTTGTTGGACCTGATCTACAAACTCAACACAGACCATCGTGTGGATGGCCTGCTGGTCCAGCTGCCTCTGCCAGGTACAGAGAAAGTGGGCAGAGAGATGAACAATGAGTATTGTGAATCGTGCATCTGTTACGTTATATGGGTCGTTAGCAGGCAGACGTTGCATTGACTGATACTGTCAGTGTATGAAACTTCCAGCCAATATGTGTTTGCAGCACGTGTTGGAGCACATAACTGCTAAACCGTTAGGATTTTCTTTTTAGTTTAAGATAAAACGGCTATTAAATAAGTTGCAATTGTGGCCATTTGTCCTGAATGTAGCTCGTCTTTGTTTTCTGACAGATCACATTGATGAGCGTGCGATCTGCAATGCAGTTTCCCCGACTAAGGATGTGGATGGCTTCCACGTAGTAAATGTGGGTCGCATGTGTCTGGATCAGTCCACCATGCTCCCGGCCACTCCCTGGGGAGTCTGGGAAATGATTAAACGCACAGGTAACAAAAGGAGTGACCATTGACTCTGTCTTAAGGTTGAAATGCCGCTGGACAAACTGCCTAAGCTAACTATTTGGATTCTCGTCCTCCCAGGTATTCCTACTATTGGGAAGAATGTTGTGGTTGCCGGACGCTCCAAGAATGTGGGCATGCCCATCGCAATGTTACTGCATACAGACGGCCGCCATGAGAGGCCCGGAGGTTGGTTACTGTTCATATATCTGTGCATTTAAAGATGGAGGGTTGAAATACACGGTACAAATCCTAAATGGAATTCTTGTTGCAGGCGATGCCACGGTCACTATTTCCCACCGTTACACTCCAAAGGAGAAACTTCGCCAACACACTAAAATCGCTGATATCATTGTGGCTGCTGCAGGTTTGTGCCTCTGTTCTCACAATGAGTAAATGGTTTCAAGCTCATTTTCTTTCAGGACATTTACATTCTTTTTATCCTGTCGTCTAATTGTAATGTGTGTTTGCTGATCTCTCAGGGATTCCAAACCTCATTACAGCAGACATGATCAAAGAGGGAGCAGCGGTGATTGACGTTGGAATAAACAGAGTGCACGACCCAATCACCGGAAAAAGCCGACTGGTTGGAGATGTGGATTTTGAAGGTACGGCTGGACAGCGAAAGTGATTGTTTTTCTGCATTGGACATGCTCGATGTGTCTGTAACTACATAACTTTTATGTCTATATTCAGGCGTGCGACAGAAGGCGGGCTTCATCACCCCAGTACCCGGAGGTGTGGGACCCATGACCGTGGCAATGCTCATGAAGAACACTATCAAAGCCGCTAAGAACGTTCTGCTATTTCCTCAAGAGCGGATCCGCATGGCGGCTGCGTCCTAATGGGCCGAAGAAAATTCAAGCGACACATTCCACCTCCTCCAAACACCACCGCCCCCCCATGTGTTACTTGGGGTAACTTAAAGAGCTCTCCTTGCACATGGACTGGAAAGATGATAGCTTTAAGGCTCTCTTCCTGCGGACATCTTGGACCTTTCCGAACTGTCCAGCCATTTAGACTGTTACGTTCACTCATGCAGCTGCGACTTTATGTTTCAGTATTTATGATGCAATGTGTTTCTTTGGAGTCATGAATCCTGAACATTTTATTTATCACTACATTGACATGCTATTCAAGCATGAATGGATGTGACTTACAGCATTTAACTCTAAGCCTGGAAGCAGTTGAAACATTTAAGTTTTATTTAGCCTTGTGTAACAAGGGTGATAAGGGCTAACACCATCGGGAGCAAATATGTTTGTCAATATATAAGCTTTAAAGATTCACAATTGCCTTTGTATAAACTTTGAAATAAATATTGCAACTATGTCCTCTCATTGATGATTTCTGTGAACAGCAATTGTCTCCATTTATGAACCGGGACTGTTTGTGTCTTAACTCACTTCTCCGGCACTATCATTAAAGGGAATTGCCTCTTAGCCCCAGTATTGAATAACCACGCATACCAGTCTTCTCATTTGAGCCAACTTTCCATCTGTGGCTTCATGAAGGCATTATTCACATTATTAGATCACTTTTGATGCCAGATATGTTATTCTACACTAATTACCTCTCTTTTTAAATCCTACACTGATTCATAAACTGACTCTAAGTATCTATCAAAAATGCTTTCCCACAATGATATCCTCCATTCCTTAAATGCACTGGCCCATTTGGAAGTAAAGAGACTGGGACGACAATACTTAATGTTTCGGGTTTGAGAAAAATATCTGATACACAGAACGGTCTTCTCTCCTTCATCTGTTGTAAGAGGTGTGGCCTTTTTTTTTTTAGGTCTTCAAGTTAATCTGATTATGAATAGTTGAGTGGACCCCTTATGCTATTTATTTATAAATATAAACGAGTTAAGAGAATTTAATTCTAATTTGTTTTGGTGCTCAGGGAGCACCCAATAAAGCCACAATGTGGTGTGGTTGAAGGGGTTCATTGAGCCTGAAGGGTTTTCTTTGGATTTCTTGTGAGATTTAGGATGAACCTGTCTAATCTGCTTCACTTAGACTTTTGTCATTGCCCAAATTAAAATAATGAAAGCAGAAGGATTACTCTGCAGGAGACATATTTATATGATACTTGTCCATACTAAACAGCCAAATGGGCTAGTATGAGAAGCTTTTACATATATTGGACAAAAGTTATTTCCATGCAAGCTAAATTCAAAGATACAATTTTATTTTAAAGGGCATCAGTTAAACCCACTGACATGAATTAGATTTATCTAAAGACTTGCTTTTTTTAATCTTGGGAACCTTCATTAATGGATTAACTTCAGTGTATAAAATGTACAAAACAATAATGAGATGGCTCTAAATCCTGTGGAGCATAAAAAGTAGTGCATCATCTCCCCCTACACCCTTCTACTTCAAGGGATCCTGGAAGACTGCGACCCGTCTCCTCGGGACCCAGGACAACCCTTTCAAAGCATTTCATTGTGTGTGACGTCAGGGCTTGAGGTCTCAGGTTAGTAAGACTATGACTTTTCATTGGGACTGGAAGTTGTTTTCCACATTACTGGAATTTTTTAGGAAGACGGAGACAAGGAAAAGATTGAATAGAACAGCTGGTCAGCACAGACCTTGAACAGCCAGACACAAAGCTGATCTGATGTGGATTATAAGCAACACATTCATAAAATAAATTGGTCACTGGTTTTCACGAAATCGAGGTAACATTTTGTGATTTTGCTTTGATCCTTAACAAAAAGAAAAGATAACTGAAAAGTGATTAGACCAATACTGTTTATAGTTATTTAGTATTTCAGACATCACAGATGTATGTGGCTTCTCTACACTCAGAAGGAAAGGTGAGCTTTGGTTGTGGTCACTGTACTTTCTGCCTGAAGTGGAAGCTTACATAACATACTGTATAGCACATATTACATTGATTGCTTTTATTTATTACAAACACTTGTTACAGCATATAATTATTGAAGAGAGAGTTTATTCTGTATCTGCAGGATACATTAATTATCCGTAGTCATCCAAGATATTTCCAGGGTGCAAATGATCCAGTTTCTGTCTTTTTAATGGCAGAACTCATGGAGTTTACTTTAATTACACTTGCATGTTGTTTCCTCAGGCTCTCTGCCATGATAGGACTTTCTTTCTATTTAAAATGTTTTTTCTAATAAATACCAAGTCCATTCTATGTCTAGATTATTCAGTTTTTTGACTCTTCATGCTCTCTGGAAATATGTCATCTAATCCATAAAACATGTGTCATTTCTATGGGAGATCATCACCATGTGAGAAAACCATTTCATGTTATAAAACCACTGTCATCTTGTCCACAGATGAGGTCAGGTTGCCGAACGAGAAGGCCCTTTGAACAACTTGAGTTCTTCAACCACAAGAGGGCGTACATGGATTATATTTACGGTTGGTCGAGACATAAGTGGGATTTAATTGATATTTATCGTATACAATATTAACATTATAACATCTATACAAAATATTATAATGTGTTTAAGTCTGCAGACATAAATACACCTGCCCCTTGCTTCATTGAAATGATCTTATTGTTCTAATTAAACAGTAAGTGAGAGGCAACGCCTCTGCTCATGTGCCTGCCGGTTTGCATACAGCGGGTGTGACAGAGAAAGAAATATGATGATGATGAATATGTTCAGGAGGAGTCGAGGGCCTCAGAGCACCCAGGGGTCAAGAGGCTTTTTGTGATAGTGAAGATCGACTTTATTACACTACTAAAAACCCAGAGTGCTCTCTGTAATGGAGAGATAAATGACTGGAGTCAGAAGAGGACCTTTGCCTTTAACCACTGTCACAGCTGCAATTAACGCTCACGGGAGGACAGTGCATTGTTGCCAAATGTTCTATCGCTGTCAAGTGCATTAGTGTGAACACCTTTTTGTCCTGGAGCTCGAGATTTTTGAAATGATAATTCATTTTTACATTTTTTTTGTGGGTTTCATTTTGTTAATTTATTGGTAGAACAAGATGTTAACTAATTATCCAAAATGCTTTAACGGTCTTATCGAATAAAACCCCTTAGGGTTCATTTGTGATTAATTTTGTAGGAGTCAAAGTTGAGACAGGCTTCTCTATATCTCTCTCTATATATTTCTCTCTCTACATTTCTCAAACCAAAGCAAAAAAGCTGGTTTGTTAAAAAGCACACTTCACTTCTGCATTTGTGTACATTATAATTGATGTAGGTCTATTACAGGCTGTACCTTCTTCCCGCTAACCACCTGCCCGGAGCTGAAAGTAACCTTTTAGCCTTCCTTCATCACAAAGAAGGTACAATGGAAACTTCGCCTTGTGGAAGTTGACTCTTTCCAACTGGTTCAGTTAGAGGAATTACTTGCGGTGATTCAGCTCAGTATATTGAACAGACAGGAAAGACCTGGTGTCTGATGATCAAAGATAAATCAAGCAGGTCTGATTCTATGTGGCTTTAGTCCTTGTTTAAAGCACCTCTAGCTCCAATTTCAAATGACAATGTACCAACCCGGTCCTGACAGATCCAAATCAATTTTATTCAGCCAAACCTGTCATACACTGCCAATTATTACGTTCTGACTTCTGACATTGTGAGATATGAATTTTCCAAGTACAAACTCTGAGCAGGGGAATGGCTGATGACACACTTTGCTAATTTCCATTTGATTTTAATCTCTATTATTGCGGAGTCCAATGAGCCTATATCGGCAAAACACTTAACCTCTTATGAAATTGCTGAAGTTTTTTGGCCAGATAACTTCTTTGTCTGAACTCCTAAGAGAAAGTGGGCAAGTTGAAAAGAGTGGGAAGGAGGCCAGAATGGCTGAACCATTGACCTGTTTTGAATCGACAATAAAATATAATAATGACTAATAAGGTGTAATAATTTGGGCCAATAAAGATAGATGGCAGATTGGAGATGATATGAGCTGCGTCAGAAGACTTTACTTCGAGGACGGCGCAGAGACAAAACACTTTAGCCAGAGGAGGCGGATAAAATCTGACCCCAGATTCATGATTCATTGTCTAATTATTAAGGAGAAAGAGGATGACAGAGAGGGGGGAGACTGCCAGAGAGAAATGGGGGAAGGAAAGTAGGGAACTGTTTAGGAGAATAGGTGGAACAAATTGTAAAAGAATTGAGAAAAAATATTCAGAAACCATTTGCATCCGCTATATGGCTGAAGGAGGATGAGGTGAGCAGCATTCAGCACGCAAGAGGGGGTCCGAGAAGACTGAAATAAAGTGCAGAGAAATAGAAAGTAAGAGGGACAAAGGGAAAAAACAGTGTAACCAGAGAAAGACAATGAGGTTTTATGGAGAAAAGACAGAGGAGAAGAGTTATAGTAATGGGCTGTGGTCCAGAGTGACCTGTCGTTAGGACTCTCTCCCTTGACAACTTCTCTTTGTCTCCAGGCCTGATGCCAATATGCTAATCCTCCTCAGATGGCCTTTTTATTGGCTGATGCTGACTTTTGTCCACTCATGCCAGGTGACCTCTCGTCCCACTATTAAAGACCACAGCAGTGAATATGGCAAGGAGACCATTACCAAGATAAGAACGGATGTGGCAGTATGCCGGCTGCCTGCTTGCACTGAATCACATACTGTTAAAATAAGTTATCACATGCACCACAACTGTGCCATGCACCATTACAGTAAGAGGACAAACACCGTATGTACATCAGGTGAAAAGTAATATGATAAATGATAAACATTGCTACGAGTGTGCTTACCACTAAACCGGCAGGATAAAATTGGTTGGAGAAAAGGCAGTAATTGCCCCTCCCTCATTACCACAACTGAGGTGCCCTTGAGCAAAGCGCTTAAAACCCAACTCTTCAGGTGGAGCTGCTCTGTGGCCAACAGATTATTTTTGTGAATGTGTGTAATTGTGTGAGTTTGATCAGAGGGTTCCCACAAAGTATTTCAAATGAAAGCGGGCCCTCGTGCCTTTGGGCCCCATCGTGTCCATCGGGGTACCGTAAGACCGCCGGTTGTCCGGACTGTGCACTTCCTTGACCATCTCACACCGGTCACATGACCTGTGTCCACTACGGGACGCCTTGTCAGTCTTCAAGTATTGTGTCCAGTAAGCCAGAGCACGGACCAATCAGTGAGGGCCCATGAGGAGCTACAGGCAGCTACAGATGTGCTTTAGGTCACAGAGAGGCAACCTTCAAAACCGTTGATGCCATATACACTTAAAATAGGTTTTTAGAAAATCTCAAATTTTGGGAATTAATATAATGGAAGTATGAATAATATATGATAGTTTTAGATGATGAGAGCAGAACTGGAATCACATATTGTCTCAGAGTAGATTCATTCCATAAATCCGAACCACTTCTATTCAGGGATCCCAGCTGACATTGGGTGAAGGTAAGGTACACCAGGTAGCTGGTTTATCGCAGGGCACATTTATAGAGACTGACAACCATTCACATTCACACCTACGGACAATTTTAGAGTTCTCTGGACCGTCAGAGGAAGTCGGAGAACCCGAAGGGAACCCACGCTGACACCGGGAGAACATGCAAACTCCACACAGAAGGACCGCCCAGACGGGGAACCGAAGCCAGCTCCTCTTGCTGTGAGAAAGTGCTAGCCACTACACCACCGTGGAGCCAATTTTTAAGAAGTTAATTAAGTTAAATTAAACAAACTTATTTGACTGTGGGTCATATACAGAAAATATATGAGGAGTCAATAGTGAATGCATATTTTTCAACTAGTTATCAGTGTTTCTAGACCAAACAAATGTGTCATAGAAAATGAATAGTCTATCATTCTTTACTACTACACAGTTTAACTTGTGATATAACAGCAATGTATAGTGTGCCACATATTACAACACGTATTTCTCTATCTGCTGCTTTTAGTTTTAATCTAAATTATTGTAGGAGTGAAATGAGGTGATGTAGACTTAATTACATAAACACAGGGTTAAACAATTGTACATGTGCACGTATGTTTAGTATATAATTGAATTGCTGTCTATCATCTTGTATACACATATTTAGTATTGTATTTAGTTCTGTTAAGATGATGATCTGATACAAGTTATGACCACTAGTCGGCGCAGTTCGGGTGTCTGGCGGTGAGAGGGTAAAGGGAGCTGGGACTTGTCTGTGCGGCTTGAGTGTTGAGAGTTGACTATAAAGTTGTGAGGAAAACCCAGAACGTGCTGCAGGTTTCATCCTGATCATGCACACGCGCCGCTCCCACGAGTGATCATTACAAAGTCTTCCAAATAAGCTCTTCTACCACTCAAGGGACGAACATCCTGACTCAATATGTTGTTGTTGTTGTTGTTTGGTTGAATTATTCCACCACTGTATCTGACAGCGACACACTAACACGTGTGTGCGTGCGCGTCTTTATGGTCTTCTCCTATGAATTCCCACAAGAAGAGTCAGCGTAAATGTTGTTGTTTTTTATTCTTGTTTTTATATGATACAATTGACCACAGTCTGTCGGTTTAAAATATGTGCAACATATAAACATACAACTCAATAATTTTATAATTTTATAATTTTATTTACAGGTGGATCGGTGTTGACACGATCTGTAGGAACCCCCGAGTCTTCAGGTTTGTCCAAAACCTGCGTATGTTTGTCATTTTGTTCAGGAACATTATGCAATGCTCAACTTTCCACATATTGCCCACATATTACAAAAATATATTTCTGTATGCTGCTTTTAGTTTTAATCAAAATGATTTCAATACCTTTACACTCTACAGTGCTTTCTTAAAATATGATGCTGTTACGCAAATATGACAAATAAGTTGTGAAGTGTGTTGGACCATAAATATTCTGTGGGGCACACTACATGTCTTTAAATTAAGCAAACTGCACTGTCTTCATTAAACTGGATGAAATGTAGTATTTGTTCATGCAACTGAGAAATTATTTGTGAGATGGAATATTAATCACAGACACAAATTGATTAACAAAGAGTACAATTTCAAAATGCAAAACCATTTAATTGTTAATACCATATTGATATTGCAAAGCTATTAAGTATCTATAATCAGTGGAACAAGTCTATAATCATCAAACATTTCAGCCTCCGCAGATGAGATCAATCCAGCAGCATGTGAAAGAAGAAGAAATGTGGGAAAGAATATGGAACTACACGTATGGATTATTGTAAATGACTAATAGATTTTCTATATTCATATGACCAACAGAGTTACAACAATATACATATATGTATTTGCACAACACACAACAACTTCTCAAACCAGATGATATTTTGCTTGTGGACGAACAGAAACACACAGACGTAAATCCTGTCTTCATTTGAGCTCTTTCCATCACAAAAGTTGAGTCAAGAATATAGTGTGTTTATTATGTAGTTTTAACTTTAAAAACACTACAGTGTATTCTTATGTATAAAGGAATTTGGGTTCCTACAATAAAAATTAGACGTAAAAATAAAGAACACACATTTGTTTGGAGTTGTCATTACAATTTCCTGATTAAAGCAACATCCGACAACCAGTCCATAAATATGAGTCGCTGGACTGAGACACTGCATCATGTTGAACATTATCACGCTCTCCTTCAATTCAAATCAATTTGGTAAATTGTTTCTCTGAGAGTTCGGTTGGTCTGTCTCAAGGTCCTCATGTACAAATCTCGTCAGTCTGCATTAGGAGGTCAGCTATGATTCTGTAATCTGTTACAAAAAGAAAATGACAGTTTCATTATTTCTGTAAGAGGATATGGTGACCTACTGACCTTAATTGTACATTTCTCTCTCACACCGTCCTTCCTTCCCTCCGTTCCTTCTCTTTTGGTCTCATCTATATTCTTTGTCTTTGTCACTCTCTTTACTTTCTCTTTGCTTATTTCCACCCACCTTTCATTATCATTTCTTATTGTTATGGTTAGAAAAGCTTGAGCCATTTTCATCCAATTCTGATTCTGCAAATGAAGAAACAATTTGATGCATTTTAACTTTTAATAATGAGCGTTGTATGGAGGTAATTTGATACAGACAGATTTCTGTTCTCTGGTAAAATTGTTTAACAAGGTTAATAGTTGCTGTCATGAAGTTGTACGCCTCCATTTATTGTTGAAATGGTTCCACTGAACAAGGAATCCTCATACGGCAATTATAGATTGATTGTTATCTGATGTTGCCAATACGTTGAATAGCAGACCACGATCTGAAACAAGATTAGTATTTAAGGTTGTTAATGTTGTGTGAATGTGTGTGGGAGCCAGTGTGCTTGAGGTAGTGCGAACGGCAGATCGGATCAATGAATTAAGCTGCTCATTATGATGGCCTGCTCTTGCTGGTCATTAAGAAAAACGCATGTAGAATTTGCCACCCTGGCCCTATGAAGTGTGGGTAATTACCACTAATGTATCATCGCCTATTCAAGAGCGTAACATTTCGTTTCTGAGGGCTGACAGTGAAACACCCCTGACCTAAATGTTTTATTCATTCATAAGACTCCTATTATTCATTTAAGCTCATATTTCACAAAATTAACAGTTTTTACATATTAATGCCCTGTACACTTGTATCACTGTCTCAAACAGTGTAATATTATATTTGTGTTGTTCAAATGAAATATTATCAAATTATTACGCATATAACCAACATAGAGTTTTGAAACAAATTTGAAATTGCCTTCACATCTTACTCTGTCTTTTTGTTATATTTTAACTCGTTCTAATAAAAACTGCTGTGTTGATGTAAATAATCTACAAAAGGAAATCTGCAGTTGTTACATTGACAGGTTTTATATATTTAGAGAGGAGTCACCATCAAATCATTTGAAAACTCGATTCAAATGTTTTATATTTTCTGATTAGTTCATGTTATTTTATGTAAAAAAACTCAACATTATTTTAATGCTTCTATTGCAGTCCAACACAGAAGACTCACAGTTTTCTGTGATTTTAACTTTTGAGTGACACACTGAAACAACCCTCTGTATTTTCCTTTATTTAACTGTAATCACTCTCATATGTTTTTCATAAATTTTCTGACATTGGCCGCTGATTCAAATTTATACCTGCTAAAATAAATCTCAAGCTTGATGCATCCAAGTTATTGATCATTTGCATCTCAAAGTGAAGAGAAGCTTTAGTGAGCTGGCTTTTTTTTGTCAGAGCTAAGAAAGAAACAAATGTTTGTCTAATCAATTCACAATGAATCAATAATGTGATTACTTTTGAGTTGGTAATTCTTTGTGAATAAATTAATAAATCAAAAGGTCGTTCAGAATATGCGACAAGTCTGGGTGATGATGATGGTAGAACTAACTTCCAAGTGCAGCTGTTTCTCCTAAGGAATACATTAAGTCCAACTATTTTGTAGAAACTAGATTGAATTTAATTTCAACATATCAGGCGAAATGTTTAAATTGACACACCACAGAAACACACAACCAGATAGGAAGAGATCGCACACAGTAATGAAGCCTGCACATCAACATGCCAACAAAAATAGGAGCATCTTAGACACATCTCGATGTACCAACATATGCTGGTGAATGCTTTGACACACTCAGCAGTGTCTATCCTTAAAAAAAAGCGTATAAATAAGCTGCACATATACCTCCTATTAGCCTGTGCATAAACACATGTGCACATTAGGAGACCTCGTGTGATATTATGATTCCAGAGGCTTCTACCGGTGTTGTGAGGACAGAGGATCATGGAGGGTAATAATGGCTGCATTATTACTCCTCTTATTGTGTCTTAATTAGTGCCATTTAATTATACACTAATGCAGTGAGGGCTATTAAAGACATTGAGGCCTGCTGATCAGGGAATTAAAGCGACACACGCACACACCCACAGGCAGAGCGCACACTTTTCACACTGAAATTTCAGTTCCCTTTAACTAGAGATCAGAGACACCCTGCAGAGAAAATGTGGCCGAAAATGTGTGTGCAGTATATAAACACGAGAAGGTGATAAATAAGAGCAGATAACCTTTTGAGATCTAGGTGCAATAGAGAAAAACTATAGACATATAGAACAGGTTAAAATAAGAAGATGATATGGGAGAAGTATTCTGCTCTTTGGCAATGACACCAAAATAGGTTTTAATTCTTTACTCCCACGCCTCTCCTGCACTGGTGCATCTCAATTATTAGTTCAGAGGCTGGTGTGACAATGGTGTCGGCTTTGGGAGCCTTTGGGATGCTAAACAGGGGACAAGAGGTTGAATATACTGTAAGTCATTTTTAGTGGGCTGAACCTGGTGTGTTGTGCTGCTGGAGAGAAGAAGCTTCAAAGCTACGTTTAAACAGCAAACAAAAAAGCAAAACTTGATCCGATCACCCTGCCTGCTTTTGAAGATGTGAAGTTGCAGATGTGTCAGCTGCTCATATCAATCTTGCAAATATCATAGACGTATATCAGCACATATTCCCATTCCAGATGTGATTCATGTCATGAGGCCCTCACTGTCCTGAATGAGTAACGTAATGATGAATTATGTAAGATGATAGCTTGACTTAAATCTAAACATTTCTCTGAGCAAAAGTTTGGTTCAGGCAAAGTTTGTTTGTCACACATTTTCTTTTTTTCCCCAAATGTATGTATCTCTTGAATTTAGAGGACTCACATCATGTTGAAATGATGAACATGTTCACCAACCTCCTGCTAAATTGTTCCCCTGTGATCTATCAGAGTTAGGCGTTCAAGACGTTTGACTCTGTTTGGGTGAGTCAGGGTCATAATGGTTTCAGGGACTTTCTGTCAGGTTTTTTAATCAAATGGTCAAATTACTGCATGGTCACAATTTTCACTCATCAGTATTTCTCTATGTTCCCCATACTGTTAAAATTGTTTTTAATTAAAAAACACAGGGGTCTAAATTAGTATTTGAAAACTGGTGGTATAAAATGAAGGAAATAAACTTCGGCATCCATGATGTGTTTCAGACAGCAACTGGTGGCCAGTATGCTGGCATTATTTCCTGTTGTAGACGGTGATATGAATACTAAGTTATAACTGGGCTTGGAAGAAATTATTACACACACTAAAATCAACAAGATGGATTTGTAAATTCATGAACTTGAAAAAGTAGGATTTTTGTCACTTTAAATTAATCTCACTGTAATCTTATATAAAAGATTATCTGAGTTTAATGGAATTTGTCTTTTTCCCCTTCAATTGTTGCGCAAACAGTGACAGCGAGGACATCTAATAAAAATGAGTATAAATAACTACAACACCAAAGAAGATTCGGTTTTAAGTTCTTTATGAATATTCTCAGATAAATAGTGTTATAATACAAGCATAACATTTTCAATTCACTGCTAAGTAACACACAAAAAAGTGCAACAGGCCTGATTAAAAAACATGAAGGCCTATTTGTCTTTAGTTAATAGGCCTGTCATAGATTAAGAATAAATATAAGAGCAAAACATATATAAACAGAGTTTGTGGTTTGCATTTTGGGAATAATGTTAGACTGTTTGTCTCCTAAATCAAAGCTTTCTTTGGGTTCAGTGTATCTACTTGTCTGATTGTATTTATCAGTGCCACATTACAGTATGTGGTAAATGCCCTCACAAATTGTGCAAATAAATTAAGATTTCAATCAACATGGGTCTAATGAAAAAATCATTACACAGCACAATGTTAACCTTAGCTTTTACAACTCTCCTTTTCTGTCTTACTTTATGCAATAACAATGTCCTTCTTGTTTGCAATACTTTTCAAAAAATGCCCCGCAATTTACCCGGTTAGGACAGCAGGAGAGCCGCGTGCAGAGGGTTGCCTTTTCCCTCTAACAGATCGCTTTTCTCCATCACTGAGACCGGTGAGCAGAGCTGAGCCGGGCCGGGCTGCAGCCCCGTCAAACTGGGCACGGGACCCAGGGATGGGGTAGGTTTTATTGGCACGGGAACCGCAGGCAGGGTTTGCCCGTTGGCATTGTGGTACAGGCCCTTTGCTGACACGCCGAAGGGCGCGTACTCGGATGATGCAGGTACGTGCACGCCACCCATTGACTCTGACAGCATCCCGACGTGTGGCCACATGGAGTTGACCACGCTGCTGAGCTGCGGGGACACCGGGTAACCCAGGTGGTGCATGACCGAGGTGAGTGGGAGCCCGCTGGCCATCACACCCTTGTAGTCCCGTCCTATAATGTTCTCGATGGCGAACGGGTGTTTAAAACCGCCGGGCTGTGCGCAAGTAATGCCCCCGTAACCCTGAAAGGGAGGGAGCCGACCCACGGCGCTTACTGGGCCCGCTGAGTGGTCATGGTGGCCGGATGCTGTGCCCAGCTTGCTGCCTGGGTGGTGGTGGTGATGGTGAAAGTAATGCATCATCGGGGAGCTCTTGCAGGCCATATGCTCAGCCCGTAGAACCTTGAAGCGCTTCCGTCTACGCAGGAAGCTGCCGTTCTCAAACATGTCCCCGCAGTCCGGGTGCAGAGCCCAAAAGCTGCCTTTCCCGGGCTGATCGGGCCGCCGAGGGATCTTGATGAAGCAGTCGTTAAAAGAGAGGTTATGTCGCAGGGAGTTCTGCCATCGCTGGGTATTCTCTCGATAATACGGAAAGCGGTCCATGATGAACTTGTAAATGTCACTCAGAGGCAGCATCTTTTCGGATGAGTTCTGGATAGCCATCGCTGTCAGCGATATGTAGGAATATGGGGGCTTCTGGTCGCTGTAAGAGTTCTTCCCCGGACGAGGCATTATTGTTTTCTAGAAGTTTGAATTGTTAAATGAAACAGCCTTTAAAGTTATAATTTGAATGATATATTTCAAGGAGATATCTTGACAGTGTTCATATTAGTCTCCATCTGACGGATCTGCTCCAAAGTTCTGAGCCATCAGATTAGAAGCTGTTCAATGTTCGTACAGTAACAGCGGTGGCTATAAAGGCCCGCTGCTGTTAGGTAAGATCGGTGAGAAGCTCCTGCATCCCAAGAAGGTTTCTTCCAGACTTTTCTATGTCAAAATATGCTCTTGGCGTTGTGCGTAAAAGTCAGTCTCTGTGCGTAAAAGTTAAGAGGTCCTCATAGTTTCCGTGGCGGTTGAAGGATGTGAGGGGCCACTTTGCTTCGCTGTCTGTGTGGCGTGTGCTCCTCTCCTCTTGTGCGATGCTCCCACTCGCCGAGTGCCGCTTTTGTAAGACCCCCGCAGGTCGCTGGCTCTGTTATCTGTTATCCAGACACTTCGGGGACACGTCAGGGGAGAGCAGAGGGCTGTGTGTGTGCGCGTGTGTGTGCGTGTGTGGAAAGAGAGAGAGAGAGAGAGAGAGAGAGAGAGAGAGAGAGAGAGAGAGAGAGAGAGAGAGAGAGACGGGGGCAAATAAATGAATAAGAACGAGGGGTGGGTGGTGCGTTCAAGATACTTCCTATCTCTTGTTTGCCAATCAAATATTCCTGCATAATGTACACAGTGACTATAAAATAACCAGAGTGACTGATTTTATACTGTGTTTAAAGGTGCCATGTCTCCATCCCCTAGTTATCTGACTGCTAGTGACCCGACCTTTAACCTCTCTGGTTAAAAAACAGCAGTAAGTCAGTTTGCATGTTGCGTGCATGCAGTAATGTTATGTTGGGACTTGGAGGTCTCCATCGCTTTGCATATAAAGATGTCTGTGGCATAAACATTTCAGAAAGTATATCCTGTCTATATTAGTACACATCTAAATATCTGTGCTGAGATGTCATGATTGAAATAACCATGACAGAGAATGTTGATTTGATTCGCCCACTGCACACATATTTGCTTGAGAAAGTAAATAGTAAATAATGGAATATATAAATACAACGTCTTTGCTAAATTTGCTCGATTGCACTTTCAGACTTTGCAAACAATAAATCATGTCTTCCTTTGCGCACAATCATCAGTGCGGTATACTCTGCTCTCAACTACACATGTGTGCAGACACACACACACACACACATGGAAGACAGAGGGAGGAGAGAGAGGGGAGGCTGTTGTTGATTAATTGCTGAGAGGGGAGTCCGGCGGCTGTCTGTCTGTTCAAACACTCTCCGGTGAATCCTACAAGGATGTAAACAAACTTCATCCCCTGCTCGGAATTCTGCTCAGCGGAGAACAACAAAAGCTGCTTCCCTTTCGTATATATTTTTTAGCCAGGTGTCATGACTGGGTCCTTGACGGCTCCTGTCTTCCACGGTGCCCTGGTGGGGCCCCGAATACATTACAATAATTAAGCCTATCGTGATTTAGCCTCCTAGGAGAGAAGTCCAACAATGTAATTAAGGGCAAGCTCGCTGTATCAGGTATGAATATTCAAAACTGTGTCAATTAATTAGCCGGTGTATCTCTCTCGTTATGTCTCAGTCCTTCAAGCCCACTCAAAAGGTCAACTGTGTCGACGGAGAGCATATTTTAAAGACATCATGTAATTGCAAGGGAAATCACCTTTTTAGCGCCACTTCGTCTGACAAAGGGCGAACATTTATATATTCATCTCTTAATAAAGAAAGTTGTTGTTGTGCCTGTGTCTTTTTTTGTTTTGTTTGCAAAAGTGTTCTTCTGGCACCTGAAAAAATGAATTGTTCAACTTTAAGGCCCTCAGAGGCCAACGCGGGTAAAAGCATCCTCTTTAAACGCCTGGGAAAGATCAATATTAAATCTGTTTTCACAAAGGGGGCCGTTAAATAGACACCGTGGCTGATCTGCATAACAAAATTAATTAGGTAGTCTATGGCAGTCTTCGCCTGCACCCAACTCCTGGACAAATAACTAGTTGTAAAGCACACCTTCTGGGCATATGGAACATATGCTGGAATTATCCTTAATTGACTAATTACATAAATTACTCATTAAGTTTACAGCACATCAATTATAAAAGATGTATCAATTAATTTTGCATAAATTACAAGCGGCACGCTGCACGAAGAGGGTGGCGGAGGGAATGAGGGTCGCCAGGAGGGGGTCCACTCAAAGGTGTAGCGCCTATATGTGTGTGTGTGCGTGTGAGTGACAGTCGTCTGTTTGTTTCCTGTCTCTAATAATTATTTGTTCAGCTTAAGGGCAAAGATATTCTTTCTCTGTCTCCCATTTGCAAAAAGAAAGTGTTGGGGTAATGGCAATTATACTAATAATAATAATCTTAAAGACCTCTCTCCAAGTCATAAGGGGCTCATCGTCGCGGAGAGAGCCATTAAAATCAATTAGCGAGGCCTATTGTTTCCAATGGAAAATTAAACCAGTTTAGGACTATGGTGCAAACGCTGTAAGCCTTACATGTATAATGGGAAATTATTTAGAATCAAAATACGACAGATCTTTCCGTTTCCCCATAAAAGAGCGAGCAAGCAGGAACATTAATGGATGAAAGCTGCAGTGTGTCTGCCTGTTGCCTTCGAGAGTTATTTCAGTCAGCTAAGGTATTACTATAACAACCTTATTCATCACGGTGGCAATCTTTGTATACAAAGCTTTCCGATGTCTTCTCAAACTCTCTGACTTCAACTCCCAGAACAACAATATTAGAAAACTGTCACCAGAATAATTCTGATCCATGAGCTTTGTATTTATTCCTTTCTTTTGCTCAAAATATAATGAATACTTTCACGTTGCATACAAGACTAAGAATGAATAAATATTGAAATGTGCTAAATAATCTATATGTCTGGTAACAACATATTGGGAATATTAAAAGGGTGGACAAAAATAGCAGGAAAGCCTAAAGGAATCCAAATCACTACACTTGTAATCAAGTAATGCTTATTTTCAACTTTAATTCTGACTGTGCCAGAGAGTTGTTAATACAACTTATTAAGTTTTAGACTGCAGTTTGTGTTGTATTGAATGGCACTGAATTGTAAAGTGTTATCTTAGACTTAGACTTAGTCTTATTTTAGACTTTGGGTTAGCACTAGCGTTTCCCAACTGTAAGCTTGACAGGTTCAACATCCAGTTGAAAATGACAACAAATGATAAACCTGGAAAACAAATATGCATTATAAAACAAAACATACAATTACACAATTTCTTTTCTTTTCTTTATTAATTTGAATATTTATGTAGGCATTTAGGCACTGAAAAAACAATGCAGATAGATTTCACAGGCAAGACTTGAGCCACAACAGTACGCTTTATGAACTTTTGGACTGGACAGTGATTGTTACTTCGGTCCTGCTTGCTCTCTTTTTCTCTCTTTAACAAACATTACTGTAATTCCTCCCACTACATTTAAAGGAACATAAAGGATCGGAGCCTTTGGTTTCCCCTCCATACCTTTTCTGGCGCACTAACTTGTGTATATAGTTCACATTATTAGTGTTCTCACTGAATACTGCCCTCACTAATTACAAAGATTTGTAGCCTATACTTATAACATGCTGATCAACTAACTACCTACTGAATTTTACTGAGGTGACCTCCTCTCACATGACTAGTCATATGCATACTGAAGCCGTCTTATCTTTTGTCGGCCAGAATGGCGACCCTGGAGCACACACACACACACACAAACACACACATACACACACACACACACACACACACATTTTTATTATTATACAAATTATTGTAACATGTTTTCCAGTGTTAACACGTGCATTTTGTCCTTTGATAAGAAAATAATCTTCCTCTTTATTGACTTTGTTATTACTATCTTACTTCTGTTCATTTGTTCAAAACGTGCATATAGTTCCCCCAGGTGGCCCAAGTGCTCCAGGTTCATTTCATGTCGGTAAAAGGCCAATTCTGTGTTTATTAATCAACTGATTGTGACTGTCTTTTTTTTATTGTGCTTGCATGGTGCAGTTCCAAAATGAAGTTGTGTTCAATCTATTTACCACAAACTTAATGAAACATTGAAATGCAGCAGCCAGGTAGCATAATTCCAGGAGTACTGACTGGTGGTTGCTATGATGCACAGAGGGTGTTAGTGGGGGTCAATAGGGGCACAACAAATGTTTGCTGGCTAATTTTTGCCATGCACATGATAGACAACTACGCAAAGGCTCGACAGCATGAGGAAGACATTATATAAGACAGACAGACAGGCAGACAGACAGACAGACAGACAGACAGACAGACAGACAGTTATAGAGAGAGAGAGAGAGAGAGAGAGAGAGACATAAAATATAAGATGCAAGATAAATCCAGTGGCACCTTGACCCAATGATAAATGCTCTGTCCATTTTAAATATTAAAGTTTCAGGGTCGGCTTCTCCTGTGTGCATGTGTGTGTGTGTGTGTGTGTGTGTGTGTGTGTGTGAGAGAGAGAAAGAGAGAGAGAGAGAGCTTTTGTCTTTGTGTGTTCTCTATTTTCTCAGGTTGTTAATCACAGATCATCATTCAGATTAATTAAAGTGCTTCTTGTCACACACACACACACACACACACACACACACACACACACGCTATACACACACACGCACACGCGAACACGCACACGAACACGCACACACACTCACACATAAAGGTATTGCAGTGTTCTTGGATTCTGGCAGTTGATTTGATCACATTGCGGCACACCAAAAATATGTATATATTTCTATGAAGGAGCTGAAATCAACACTACAGCCACTGGCAGTGAAAGGGTGCTGGCCGTGGTGCTGGAGCGCCACTATCGATTATTCACTACGGTTTTTCATTGGTGGATTGGACGCTCAGTTTATCTGTACGGTATAGGATAGGTGTGTGTGTGTGTGGGGGGGGGGGCGGTTGGGGGGCTACGGAGCGCGGTTGAATCACGGAGCGCGCCTCCGTCGGATCTCCTCTTCCTGCCGTCACACCCACTGCTCGGCGTTGTGGGTTCACCCCGTAGAGAAGGGGAGGACCGACGGCACACTCAGCTGCAGAGAGTGCTGCAGTGCGAGCGCAGCGGGGGACTCGGAAGCCGGGAGAAAAAAAAAACACGCGCACACACAAACCAACACGCACGCACGCATCAGTAGCAATATTGCCGAAACTTGGCTCTATGGAAAGATCTGCAGCGACGCCGTAGCGACGCAGGCCGACATGGAAGAGTATTTGCGGAGGGTCCAGAGCAGACTCGGGGTGAGTTGAGAGCCTTCAGTGGCGTTAACACCAGGTTGTGGGTGTGATGAATAAGACCACGACGGGAAGGCTAACACTGCTGTGCTACAGGCTGCGTTCCTGTTGCTGAAAAAGCGCACAGCAAAAGCCTCGCACGTCCCTTCGGTCCCCCAAGCACCTGTAGATCGACAATATGACAGGAAGGCGTGCTTGGCCCCATACAATAAGCTCGTTGTGTTTACAGGAACAGCAGTGTGTGCATTTGAATGAGGGGCTGATTTCTACTGAGGGGAGGCGTGACATCAACAAGTTTAGCCAGAGGCTGTCCTTCCTCTCTGGTTGCTCTGCAGATACTGACTCATGATTTGCATTTGATCCAGAACTTGAATAGAGTTCACACACATACAAATGACTATGCATCATTTGGGGCACACACATGAGCATAGTGTGATATATTGTAGATATGGTTCCAGTCTTTTTACATTTCTACATACAGTCTTGGCTAGTGTACATTTAGACTGTCAGCCCTGCAACACTTGTACATACATTCCCATCAGGGATCGTTTCATGGATGATGTACATGCCTTGAGGCAATAGTGCCGTGAAACTGTTCTCTCTATATGTGCTTGTTTAAAAGACATGCTATGCATGTTATCAGGTGCAGTGCATGTCCATGGTGCTACCTGTTAAAGTTGTTGAGTTGTATGATCATACTCCAGAGAGTATCTGTGAAGATTCCTTGCTCAGCTGATATTGGCAATGCTGCACTTCAGGCATTTATATTATACAATGCCTTGTGTTTTACATTTAATATGTCCAGGCACCAGTCCATGTCAAGAATTCATCAGAAATAACTCTGTCAGCCACTAAAGAGCCCACACACACTTGTTTAGGGACTTAATCATAGTAATTATTTAGTTGTTTTGGTTAGTGAGTCAACTTTGCGTTGTTTTTCATGTATGACAAAGGGGATGGAAAAGCTCAAACACATACATACACCCACAATCAGATGTGGCAAATATTAATTAATGTAATGTACTGATGTTTTTATACAGTAAGATTGCCCTTTTTTCAAAGGTAAATTCCAACCTAATCCACTTGGTTGACAAAACAATATCAGTTTTAAAGTGCTGAATATGAAATTTGAAGCCAATCTAGAGCCACATGTCTCTCACCGTGGCTAGTGGCTAACAGCGCTAACAGCACACACAGTGCAAACAGTGCAACCAACGGCAGCAGTGCTGACAGAGCTAACAGTGTTTACCTGAGGGGGAACACAAGGGTGGGTGCTAGGCATCTTCAGCGACATCGCAGGGTTGGGACATCGTTATCAGCTGTCGCTGTCGTATGAGGGCGACAGCCATGAGCTAGCCAGTGGGGCGCGCTCACGTGCACTAAAATGCCTGGATATGTCAACAAAGCAAGGAGACGCTCAGATTACAATACACTTAGAGGGAGAGCGACTTCATTCTCTTCTCAGGTCGACATTTCTCCACTATATCTCGACATAGAGAACAGTTATTTGTTGCGACATCACACTTTGAATATCGTTTGGAGAACCTCTATGGTACATATGGCAGCTGTTCTGGAGCTTTCGATCATAGCATTCGTTCTTGACATTTCAAACAACTGTGGACAAAACAATCTAGCTTTCGATCATGATTTCCATCAGCAGATAGCGATTGTGTATATGTGCAATCGCTCACCATATAGAGAATAAGCAGTTTATTAATCTAAAACAGGTGTTTGTCGGCATAATACAAACGTGCATATTAACAGTCTAAAATTACATTTAAAGAGGATAAGAAGTTTTTAATCTGGAATGTACTTTACACAAAGGATAGGGGAAAGCTAAAGAGAAGATCAAAGAAGCAAAGCTGTAGATCAGAGCCCAGAAAGGTTAATTAAGTGATAAGGAGGGCAACTGATGAATGTCATACAGTGTAACACATGTCATGATTATCAAACAAACACACACACACAAACACACACACACACACACATGTGGACACAGACACACGTTATCTTTCTTTCAGCTCTCCATTATAAACGTTGATGATTCTCTATTTTGCTGACCACTGTCTCTCCCTTCTCGTCTCTCTCCTCTCTGTGTGGCCACCGTCCAGAACATCCATACCTCTAATTGGCTTGGCTCTTAGTGCTACTGAATCTTTCTTTCTCACTCAGTTTTTCTTCGTATTGCTCCGCAGCCTTCCCTCCTTCACCCTCCCATCATTTGGCATAGTGCTGAAGCAATGTGCTGAGTGGACTTCCACCATCTGCCCTTTTCAGTCTGCACATTAATACACCCACACAAGCACAAACACACCTGAAAATTACCATTCATTACAATTTCTTTTCGTAAAAAAACAATAAATAGTAGATTATATAGTAGACTAAGTGTTTTCTTCTTGTTTCTAATACAAATAGTTTACATTCAACTGCAAATCACACATTAGATGTAATGATAAATTCACAAAGAATGTAAATGTGTGTATCGGGGTGTGACAATTTACTGGTAATGACGACAACCCTGATATTTCAAAATGTAATATTTATTTCATGTTCATGACAGTTGGCATTGAGAATGTGTTGCAGCAAATGCAGCACCTCTTAATCATTTTTTGTTAACTGACTTTCTCCACACCTCCAAACATTCGTATTTTGAGAAAAAACGCAAAATGATCAAAGGTAAAGAATTTGATGATAATTGTGTATTGACAATCTAATATGGTGAGAGTCCTATATGTATTTAATGTAAATATAATTATAATGAATAATTATTTGTATTATTTTAATTTATTATTGTCGGAAAACCCTAACTTTTGTATCTATGTATAATGTTAATATATGTAACTGAAATGTAAGTGACAAAAAAAAATAGTGGCAGAAGAACTTGTCTCTCATTCTCAGGCCGGGTCCTTTCTGTGTGTTTTTGTATTCTGCCTGCATGGGTTAAGTGGGTTTCTGCTTCACTCTACTTCAGATGTAAACGAGAATCCCATATATATGATTATTTGTATATATATGTTCACGATGCCTGTTTATGATGGACTGGTGACTTGTTCTCAGTGTTTCCTTGACTTCAATCTAATGTGTTGGACAGGCTCCGGTTGCTCCTATGGTTGCAAACACCATGTCAACGCTTACTGTTTCTGAATATATTTAAAGGTTGAATTTAAAAGCCCCACAGCTTTTATGCATGGAGCAATTACTGTAAGTGAGTAAATCTCTTCATCTTAGACTGATATTTGGCTTAAAATACTAATTGAGGCGGCAGGGCATCTAAAGGAGATTCATAATATATGCAAAAGCTGGCCTGTCGAGAGGAGAGGAGAGGAGAGGAGAGGAGAGGAGAGGAGAGGAGAGGAGAGGAGACAGGGGGAAAGAGCTCAGAGGGAGAGCACTCCAATTGAAGCATATCAGATGGCCGAGCATGCTCTGCTTGTGCACACACACACACACACGCACACACACACACACACATACACATGCACACACACTTATGTCCTCGTGCTGTAGTAGAACAGACACTGAGTGGCCTTTTCTCCTGCTAATGCATGGCTTCCTTTCTCTGCAATCGAGTATGGATTTATTCTCCTTCTCTCTCTCTCTCCTATAAAGGGACTGGCTGCAGTCCTCCTCCCTCTCTTCCTTTCTCTCCCTCTCACACGCCTTCTCCTTTTTCCTCTTCACATATTTTCTCTCTCCCTTTCCACTCCTTTGCCTCTCATCTTCACTCCCTGTTGTCTAATTTCTTCCTCCTTCTTTCTCTTCTCCATCACATTTTTCGCCTGTCTATCCCCTTATTTGTTCCTGTTCCTTGTTCCCCCACCATTTACATGTCTGACTTATCAGTCTGCTGCACATATGCCAGCCCCCTTTTTCAAGTGCTGTCCCAAACCAATTAGAAGGGAGTGGTAATGGGTTATGAATCCCTTTAACAGCGAGTCTGTATTAGTGACCATGTGCAACACCGTTTAGTGTTCTCATGGAACAAGCTCCGTACAAATGGTTCCGCGGGACTACCCAAACAAATACTTAGCTCTAAACTGCATTTTTACACATTTGATCATAGATGTTATTTTCAGCATTATTATTTATTGTAGTATACATAAGTCAAATATTTCTTATATATCTTGTCCATATCCATGTCGTTATAGTGTAGTATAATGCGCATATTTTTACGTATACTTATTTTTTATTTATGCAGTCAGTGGGGCTCAAAAGCACACCACAAGTTTGTAGACTGCCAGCCATTCACTTTCATTAATATTGTAAATAGTCAATCCATCACGTTGAACATCATGTCTTAGTTTTTAGATCCAAAGCAGCTCATGGAATTGGCTTGCAACTAACTCACAATGCATAAGCAAATCACAATGAATTGTCATTTTTAGCAGCAGAATCAAGTCAGGAAACACGAATAGTCAAGGATTCCTGCCGGTCTTTGTTTTTGCTCAAACCTTCTCTCCCATCAGAGCATACAAGCCCATTAAGATGCCTTCCAGATAGACAGGCTTTTCATTGTATCCACATTTTGCTTCTTGATTAATGGTGCAGGCTGCAAGCCAGGCTTGTACTAGTGGTGAGTCAGCTTATCTGTTTCAGATAAAACATTACAGATTGTCACAGAACACCCCGTGCAAGTGCATAATGGGGATGGCTCAGTGTGATTTCGATCCCAATTACCAAAAATTATTGCACTGTTTTCTTTCACTTTCAGTAGGTGTGATGAATGAGGATGCATATCATTTAAGAGGAAGCTTTTGCTACTTTCTATGAGGTTGTTTTTTCACAAGACAAATGTTGATTGTCCAGAGACTTGACTTTTGGATGTGTGTCCCCATGTATATAACTCTGTAAATGCCTGTATTTAAATACCAATGATGGAATGCCATATTAAAATAGAAAACCAAGAGTCCCAGTCAATAAATGAAGGGAGAACTTAATTTTATGCCTTTTCACCCCGAGATGAATGCTTAATCTCTGTAATGGATCTGTCATTAATGTCCACTTAACCTAAATGAGGAGTGTTTGTCTGCATTGTTTACTGAAATTAATGGAAGTCATTTAAGTCACTTCTCTTACTGAGAGTTAGCAGTGAAAATGTTTCTCTCTCTAATTTAGACCGTTGCTTCGCTGTTACAACTGATTTTGCCTCTCGTCTAGTGCATGTTGAGTAACATCCTCTGTCAAGGATGAGCTAAACCGTACAGCACCATTTCATTATTAATGCATATTGTTGGTTTTAAAAATGCTGCAGTCATCCAACACAGTCATGCTGGCTCAAGTATCAAGTGATACAGTTACATCAGCTATCAAATCAAACAATGATTCACAATGCTGTTACCTGCTTACTTTGTTAGAAAGAGATAAAGTATCACTGAATGATGTTGCGTCAGGCCTATTTAGTCATGAAGAAACCCACAATACCCTTGTATGTTTGTGTGTATGTTTGTGTGTGTGTGTGTGTGTGTGTTTACAGGCAGATGCATTTGAGGATCCCATCCATGCTGTTTTAGGTGGACCGGAGCCAGATGTTGACACTGTGGCCGCAACACTGTGCATAGCACTACACCTCAGCCAGGTTATTATCATACTAAACCCTTTTATACTCACAGGAAATGAAACAATTCATGCAACATCAAAATTAAAATTGTGACTTTGGAATGTCAAAGCCAATAAAACGTCACAAATAGACCACAAAATATTTTTCTTAAACTTTAATAGTTATTACATTGTTTTCAATTGGAGCTGTTTCACCAACATTCTCAATGGGCTGTTATTTTTCCAGCTGTAAGTAGCTCCTCAATATACCTTGTGCATTGCATTGTGGGAAAATAGTGTCCATTGAAGGCACAATCAAAATCAAAAGTTATCATATTTAGTATGCATACTGTGTGGTTTGAGTATACCTTTAAGTGTATTCCGTTAGCAAACACATTCGTACCTACACATACATGTTGTTTTATTTGTTTTGGTAGCCATTGCGCTGATCTTTTATTTCAGAGTATTGCACCGTTATCTGTCACCAGAGTACCAATCATGTCAAAACATTGTAATGGTTTTATCTTGCCATTAGTCCAGTGACGCTCATGGAAATACACAAGAATAAAAAGTAGCCCAATACAACCTAATATATATATATATAAACCTGATCAACTAAGAAAATGCCTTTCAGCTACCTAAATATTATTCTGTTCCACTCAACTGCTCCCAAGTTTAATCCACTTCCCTTTTGTTTCACTGTAAACATAAATATATTTTCACTATAGTGGTAACACAGTTTAAGGATTTTTAAAGGTATACTATGCAGCGTTTCACTGAAAAACAAGCTATAGACTCATACAAAAGTAATCCTTTTCAATTAGGTTTATGACGAGTTTATCGTTCAACGCAATATTGGTTGGGCACGATAACAGTCTGTTATAAATATAGCGTCTGTTATAAATATAGCTTCTCTCCCCTTCTCTTTTTCTCTTGCTTTCTCTATGCTATCAAAAAAAGTAACAATATGTTATTGTGAGTCTGTTTTTGTGTTATGGTGTTGATATAAAGGTAATTTATGGTGCAGTTAGATTGCTGTAAACAGTTTATGACAGCAGTGAAACTTTAGTTTTTGACAGGCTCAATGGCAACAAATATGGACTGAAGCAGAATATTTTGTAGGATAAATACATGTTTAAAATAATAACATCTATCTATTTTTATTAAATTCTGACTTTTGGAGTAAAGACTGATATAATTAAAGACAGGGGAGGAGAAAGTGGAAGACAGTGGACTTTTTGTATGCAAGTTTTCTGTAAGGTATTAATAATAATTGAAATGTCAATGTTAAGAACGAAGCTTATAGCTGTTTGGTACGGCCCTAGTACCAGCAGAAATGATGTCCGCTAATGCTGGACATATGTCAGCAACACACCGAACAACGCTGCCAACACGCAGAGCAAAATGTATCTGATCCACTTCTTTGTTCTTCTTCGCCCCTTCTTGTCTTCAATGCTTCAATCAACTTATTTTATTTTATTTTATATATGTAAACATGTTTGCTGCTGCTTCACGAAATTTCCCCCTGGGGATGAATAAAGTAATATATTATCTTATCTTACCACTGCTCTCTCTCTTTTGCTCCTTGAACTGTAAAGGAGGAGCCAAGTTTGAAAGTTGTGTTTAGAACCAGTAAGCTAGAATTGCTGAGATATACCTTTATTCATTAAGATATGATCATGAAAACATGATTTAGTTAATGTTGTAAAATTATGTTTGTATGCAACAATCTCATAAATACTGCATTTATATTTTAAATTTTTATTGAATCAATTAAAACGTAGGCCTATTGATTCAAAGTCAGTTTTTTTTGTTCAGTTTTAAACGTGTGGTTTGATTTATTGTGTGCTCCAGAAGGAACCGTCAGGTGGAGTGTGTGTGCCTCTGCTGTGCCGCCGGCAATGTGACGCTGTGTTGCCCGGGGAGACGAAGAAGTATCTGCAGAGGATGAAAATCTGTGAGAGCTCGCTGCTGTGGAGAGACGAGGTCGACCTTGTGAAGCTTCATCACACCGGAAAATTCTCACTCACACTACTGAGAGATGGACTGCTAGATAGGTACACGCTCACATTTGCACTCACATCATGTCAAGGTACAAACACCAGGTCAGTGTGCAGATTACTTCCGTTCATCTAAACTGCTTCATGGGTAGACACCAGGGAAGGATTTAAAATCTTGAACCTGAAAGAGGGTTCAGTGACTTTATAAAGTTTTATGTTTCAATGAGCCAACACTGATTAATGTGTGTACACACTGAAGCACACACAAAAACCACAACAATATCCAGACACAGTGGGCTTATAGCTCAGTAGTCAGTATTTGTGGAGGCCAAAAGGAGATTGAGAGTATGTTTGGGAGTGTATTTCATCACTCATGACCCATTGGGAGTTGTATTTATGCAAATGCCTCACAATCATCGCTCCTTCCCCTGCAGCCATCCAAATCTCCTTCACCATCATCTTCTCACTCTCGTAGATCTGAATACCAAACCTTGGAGTCCAGCATCGTGCGAGTGGTCCATCAAGACAGGCAGCAGAACGCAGGGGATGATGGGGCATCGTCTGCGGTGACGACAGTCGCCGGGGAGATTCTTCAAGAGGCAGCAGAGCACATCGGAGCAGCGCTGGGGGAGACTCTTGGAGGTGAGGGAGGCGCAGGTGCCCCCCAGGGGGAGTAATGGGGCGGTGAAGGAGGAAACACACAAATCCCCTGACATGACTCGCTTAACACCCACCAGGAGAGATGGAGAAAGAGAGAGAGATGAGGGGTGGTGAGTGTGAGTAAGAAAGAGTGCTGAAAGACACACAGAGCCCTGTAATGTGACTCTTTTTTATGTCAGTTAGTTTAGTCTGTTATGTTGTTTTTGTTTGGTCAGGTGGCCTTATTTATCCACTAAAGTAAGAAAAGTTATTACAAGAAATTCAAGAGATATTAGTAAATGTTTTCCATGGATGAAAGGCAAAGCCGATAAAAGATAAAAGTAAAAGTTGAAAAAACTGTAAAAGGTAGATAGTGGCAGAGAACAACGCTGTATGTGTGTGTGTGTGTGTGTGTGTGTGTGTGTGTGTGTGTGTGTGTGTTGTTAAGTCAATTACAGCCTTTCAAACAGGTACTCAAGGTGTCACTCAAGATGTTAAGCAGCTGTGTAAAGGTTGGGCAGGAGATGTGCCGGATCTCTGTTCAATAACGCTCTGCTGCTTTTCTTTTTCTTCAGAGAATAGTCCTATAAAATAAAAGTTAATTTAGGTGGATGGAGTGAGAAATTATTAGAGCAGGAGAATGATAGTAGTCCAGTTCTTGTATTTCCATTTGAGAGCTCTTCAGACGGTACATTATCAGGGTCATTGATTCCCTAAGAGGCCAGTAGCTTAGCTCAATTCCTTTACCGAAGGACAAAGGCAATTGTTTTATTGGTTTATGTACTAAACTGACAATTAGGTATTTATGGCTCTTTTACTAGAATGTCAGGTACATACATTTACAGTAAATGTACGATACTTGTACTGTACATTTTTAACAAACTGTATATATTTTTGAGTTGTCTTAAATTGTGATGAATGGGAAATATTTGGTGAAGGATCAATAGCACGCAAGTAGCTCACATGATCACCGGTATTGGCAATCAATTATTTTATAACTTACACTGGCCTGAAAAATGAATAAATACATATAAAGGTCACATGTGACAGTCTGAAATTAAACTAACTAAATAAAGCAGAGACTCAATAAAAATATCTGATTAAGACCAAACTGTGCTGTGCTGGTTACTTGCCTTACGGTGGAAGTTAAGACATGTAGATTAGGTTCTGAAAGGTAGAAATTCATCATCAACCTGATCAAATATATTGATCATAATTGATCATGTTGTTATTGATACTAGACTGAACATATATAAACTATGAACAAGAGTCAGAAAGTGCGTCCTGGACACACCCATATGTATGTGTGTGCTTGTGTGTCTACAGAGGCCTTGCAGCTACACAGTGAAGCTTTGTGGGACAAACATGGCCGTCGGCCAGCACAACTGGAGGAGCTCATGAGATCCTGGGAGCAATGCAGTGATATCCCTGCAGGTCAACATGCTGCCACAAGACGACAAGGTGCATATTCAAACAGGCAGAGTAGTTTGGCTTTAATTGAAGACCTTCATGTTCCTTCATGCAACTTGATACCGAAGATAATTGTATAATTGTATCATCCTCATCATCCTCTCATCTTGTAACAGACTACAGCAACAGGAGAATGATCAATTATAATATACCTTTTTATGGCAGATATTTTGAGTTGTCATTGAGTATACATCTTTTAAATAATTACCTAAAAGTGCCCCAGTAGCCTTGAATTGAGTTGTACCAGCTATTTGTAAGCCATTTCTAAGTTTTTTCATTGCTCTGCCATATCTAGCTATCTTTATCAATCCATGAACTTCACATATGTAACATAACAACGTAAAAACATGAAAAATAGATCAGTTTTAGAGAACAAATGATATATTACTGATCAATTTGTATGACCTTGTTTTATTTATATAACCTTATGTGCTAGTATGCACGCAGTTTAGAGTAAATATCTGATTACTCGTCTGTCAGTTGTTCTAATGTTAATGGCATAACATTTACTAACTTTAGGTATATTTTGGTATTTTGTGAGAGGTGATTTAAAATCTTTCCAGTTGACATCATTACTAACAGCATTTTGACAATGACTCAAAACGGGCTAATCAGCAAGCTGTGGGGGCTTTAAACTAAAAGTGGACACATTTAGTCTGAGGCTCTCTCCGTTCTCTACTGTTCACACAAGTCAGGTCACATGATTGTTAAAAGTTCTATATAATTCCTGCAGAGTTTCATTTTCCAATTATCGCAACATCCTTTCAGTTACCTCTCACTCCTGGAAAGTGTATTCATGCTTGTGTTTTTTTCTGTCTGTTGTGAAATTGTTTGTTTTTATTGTGTGTGTTTTATATAACTGTCAGTCTGTTTGTGTGTGCTGACTGGATGTAGACTTGGAGCAGCTGCTGACTCTGGAGCTGAAGGAGTTTTCTGATGGAGAGATGACCATAGCACTCACTTCAGTCACCACATATAATGAGGTACGTTTTCATCAATAAAGAAAAACTTTAAATGGCATACTAATTTCTGTTCAGTCAATAAAAACATAAATATCAAGCAATCTACCAATGACATTCAGGGTTTTTATTTGACAATATATTTCTGAATGTTAAAGATAGATAGATAAATACTGGCCTCCTTTAATAAAGGGTGCATTTTATCCAGCTGTGTAATGTAGAAAACCCAATAAAGATGTGTTACCTGAATCATGAGAATGTGTGCAATCTAAAAGGTTGTGTGATGCACAGAAATATTGACAAATTAATACATTTACTTTATAATAATATTCAATGGCGTCCACTTTCCTTTGTTAGTTGTTTTCAAAGAAGCTCATGATAACTTGCATAGTGTTTTAAAAGAGAGGTGGAGGGGAAAATGTGGACATTTCTGTCAAAATGTGGACATTTTTGACAAAAATATAGCAATGAATAAAACATTTTTTTTCAAAAAGTTACTTTTGATGGCTTTGTTGTTTTGGATACATCAGACCAGTGCTGTGTCATTTTGGGGAAGTATTGTTATGCAAGTAGAGGAGCCCCTCTGATGTTGTGATGTTCTGCATTTGGATGAGATGCAGATGGAGGCCTGAGAGCCTCACACACACCCAGGTATCACCTGCCGCCCGCTGATATCCTGAAATCACACAGACACACACACACACGCACACACAAACGCACACGCGCTCACACACACACACACACACACACACACACACACACACACACACACACACACACAAGGTGCCTTAAAGCTTACCCCCTTGCTTTTCTCCCTGATGCAACTTCTAATGTGTTCACCCCCCTCCCATCACAACCACTACCCCGCCTGCAAAAAAAAATCATTCATTATTTCTTTTATATCTCCTTTTCACTTCCAAAGCCCATTTTTCTCAGCGGCTGCCTAGCGTGCGGTATTAGGCTATGTGTAAAATAAATGATGTCTGTAGCCGTAGGGGTATGGCTCTGCCTCCCCCAGAAAACTACCTAACGTCCAAGGAACATTAAACACCCAGATCCTCGTTTAGCGAATAAATAACCATTCATTTGAATGGCTTTGTCTGTGTGTGCGCACCGGACTTTCTGTGCATATTTTACCATCGCTGTGCCTACATGCTGTGTGTCTCAGGAGTGAGAGAGAGAGAGAGAGAGAGAGAGAGAGAGAGAGAGAGAGAGAGGGAGAGAGCGAGAGCGAGAGAGAGGGAGGGCCCATTAGAGACTTAATATAGAATAAATGGCCAGGGGCCTGTGTGTCGCCAGCGGACCCTCCAACTCCACAGCGTCATGGTGGGTTACTAATGACCTGAGATCTGGCTCCAAAATGAACTACTTATATGCATGTCATTTGCAGTGTGTATATATTTATATATTATTTTTTAATTGTGTTTGAAAAGAGACTAAAACGGTATGAGAGTGTCATTTATTGGAGGGGCTTAGGGAAGTTCTGCCTTAAATGATTCTTTCCAGAAAACTAAATAAATTAGATTCAATTAGTCTTTAATGGTTTATGTGTTATGTGTTTGTCAAAGTGTGTTTTTTTTCTGTGTGTGTATGTGTGTGTGTGTTTGATCTCAGTTAGAGAGGACAGAGTTAGATTTTGAGGTAAAAAAAATCTGGCTGTGATTGCCTAGTTACCAGAAGAAAAAGAGTGTGTTTGGTGTAACGATATGGACACATCATATAGACTGACTAATGTATTTTTTTATACTGTACAAACATACATTAGTCAGTCTCTGTGCTCCTTTATTACGGAAGAGAAAAGTGGAAATGAATGGAGTTTCATTCCTTCACAGTGCCTGTCGGGATGTTTCTGTGTCATTTGTCATTTGTATATCTGCTCATCAATGTGTGCTACATTTCCTTCAACAATAGTTCCATGTTTAGCTACAATAGCATAAAATACTGCAGACAAAAACTATCATGTAACGCATCCCACAATGCTACACATGAGCAATGATGGTATGCATTTGTTTGTTAGGCCATGATGTTTGTTTATAATTCAGCATATTGAAAAGTGCATTCATTATGTTAGTCTGTAACACAAGAATGAGGCTTTGCTTGTTTGCTAATCAAACTGCATGCACCTTAAGTTGTTTACATAAGTCCCCAACTATACTGAGCACGTTTCCTTATTGCTGCAGTTCGTGCCTAAAACACAACAGTCATTTTATTGTTGTGTGAATATTGTTATTTCTTTTGTTATCACTGTGTAAACTACAAGTTTGAGCAATTTGGTAACTAAGTAAATAAATAGCAAGAGCAATACTCTTGTTGTAAAATTATGTGAAGTGTCTTTGAGTATCATGAAAAGCACTATATAAATTCAATGCATTATTATTATTATTATTATTATATATGCTATAATTGACACTGTAAGTCCTTGTGAGTTGCAGCGGACATAATCCCTGTTGAAGCTTGTTTAGTCTGTAGACGTGAACTCAAAGTTAAATTCATACTGATTTTTAATCTAACACCTCAGATATTTGCAAAAGTTTTTTTTAAATTGTTAAAAAAACAAACTAAAACACAAAAAATCAAAGTCTTAAAAAATCAGGAACCTTTATACCATTTTTTGTGTTATTATATATTATTAAATGTTCCTTGCTGTTGTTTCTCAGTATCTCCCTGCAAAAAAGCAAAATATTCAGCCTACTTGTTTGGTATTTACTTTCATGTGGTCAAGCCAAAATAAATGTGTTTTTTTTAAACGCTACCAATTTGTACAGAGGCTGGTAGCAGAACTGTGTAAGCCCGCAGAAGAGACACCATAGGGGTCAAGATCCTTATTAAAGGGCACACAGTCATTGTGCAGCATCACCTGTACAGTTGACATGCCTAAATTGGTAAAAGGTAACCGAGAAAGTGGAAGCTTTACTTGCTCGTATGAAATGTTTTCTGTAACACTTACGTGAAGCTCAAATTAACAAACACATTATTCACATATTCATGTGCCAGTGAGTGTGTATTTGTGTAGGTTTTCATGGCTCAGTAATTAGCACTGGGAGATGAAACATTGGTCGGATAAAGAGTTGTCGTGCTGTGGAGTTGATGAACTGTGGGAAGGACAGGAGCCCACAGCCAAACACACACACACACACACACACACACACACACACACACACACAGTCATGAATATTTGAATAATGTGCTTTTAGCATGTGTTAACATGGAAATCTAAGTATTACAATATGTTTTAGAGTTCTTTGTTTTCTGTCTTTTGAAAGCTATTTCCACTTTTGAGACTTTAGAGAGGAGAGCCATGGCAGAGTAATACAAGTTTGCATTTTGGTTTGAGCTTGAAATGCAATATGAAAATTTGATCCAGTGTTCCATCAATATATATCCAAATTATTTTTAATGTTATTTATTTTATCTGTGTGGTAAACAAAATCAATCATCTTTGGTTCTGTGTGAGTGAGTCTGATTATGGGATAATGCATCTGCATCCAACATTATTTTGGATGTTGATTACTATTTTTCCATTGTCCTCGCTATAATGTCTTTGGTTCTGGATTTGTTTATTTTATTCTTTCTGTGCATGCGTTTGTGTGTCCATCTCGCCATCTGAGGTGTGCTTTAGATTTCATTTTGGCAACGTTGATCGCCTCTAATGTGTTGTTTGTTCACAGTCCTCCGGCCCTTCTGTTTGTTTATGCGGGGCCAGTTTTGCCCTACGCCACTTGCACAAATAATTATGCTCGCTAATGAAGGGGCCCGCAGCCACGGCACTCGGTAAATGCCTTTCTGATGAGAGGCACTCGGAGACAGCAGGTGCAGGGTGGGCCTCCCAGGGACTAAGATTGAAGACCAGGAAGTCAGGGTGCCCTGCCCCTCTATCACTCTATCTTTCTATTCCTCTAACTTCCTGTTTTTTTCTTTCTTGCTCCTCAATAATTTACTTGGTGAAAGTATCCATTAAGTACATATCGCTAACTTCCGAGTCTTCCGATTATATAGCTACTAAAGCACAAATGCACATTTCATAAGTCTGTTTAGTGTCTTTGTGTTGTAGGGCTTTATATGGGAATACTTTCAGACTAATGGACACAAAGAAACATCATTTTCATCTGCTGTGTGAAAATATTTGGCTGTAAATTTGTTTGGCTGTAACACACAATATAATAGGAATTGTTTCATATAGTCCACATACCAAGTTTGGAAAGCCGCTACACAAGACAGTCATCATCTCTTCTGAAACTCTCGTTCTTTCTCTTCCTCCATTTTTATTCTCCCCCTGTGGTTTCCTTGGGCTTTGAGGGCAAACAAATACACAAAACAAAACATTTATAGACTCAGTGCTCGCATCTTGGCCCCCAAATCTCTGCACTTAGAGCTGAGCGAATAAAGCATGCGGAGAAGGCCCATATGAGACAGACAGATAGACATTTCTATCGCTGCAAACTTTTACCCCCTCCCCTTTTCCCTCTGTTTCTCCAAAAACTTTGTAAGCAGTAATGCTCTGGTGTGTACGAGTGTGAGAGAGAGCGCATGACTGTTGGTTTGTGAGCACATGCATGTGTGAGTTTGTCTGTGCACGTGTGTGCGTGCATTTGCATGTGTGTATTTGAGCAGGGTGGTGTCAGCTCGCTCCTTGCCACCCCATTTGCTGTAGCTGTACCGCTGTGATCACAGACAGATGTATAAATCAAACTTTGCTTGATGGATTCATCAGGGTGGCGAAACGATCGCCTGAGAAGAACTCGCAACTCTCTTAGCATTCTGTGTTCTGACGGAAAGGGTATGCAAAGAGCCTAAATGGATGAACGCTTGATTAATTCTTTGCCGAAGATGTTGGCGACAGCAGGAAATGTGTTTTTGCTTTGACTGTGTTTGCACGGGAATTTACGCGTGCAGGGCGTGAGTTATGAGGCCTGAGTTTTATACCTAAGGCTATTGTGCATAATGATGGCAGGTTGGGAGAACTGCAAGCAGCCGCTAAAGACTTGCTACCTGTGGAGCAAAGACAACCAAAGAGAGAGAGAGGAAGGGAGTGTGTGTGTGTGTGTATATTGGGGACTAGTGTGAGAGAAAGATTAAGCTGTAACGTGTGTGAGTACAAGAGATGAAGAGGCAAAGTATGAAAGGGAAACATAAGACACAGGTGAGGGAGGGAAAGGTGAGATAAACGGATTGGGTAAAACATTTAATGGAAAGAATGCCACAATAAACATAATGAAAAGTAACACCCAACATTATATTAAATGAAGAATTACTCTTTGATGCATAATTCCTCCGTATGATATGAGATACTGAACATGGGTCTAAGCTACTTTTGATCAATAGTAAAACTAGTAAATACCTGGTCCTCAAAGATCTCGGTCATCAATTCCACAAAGTCCAATGTTGGAATTTCATGACAAAACTGCCTGGTTGTTAACGGCATGCTTTTCTCTAATGTAGTTTTAGAACATTACATTGTTAATATTTAAAATATTTGCAGCAGCAGAACTGTGCCAGTGAGTTTCTGCTCTTACAATGCATAAAAATGAACGTCAATAAAAGGTAAGTATAGTGAAGGGTTTAACGGGAAACTATGTTTGTGATATCTCAGCTCAACAAATGAGAAACAGGTTTCTTTGTCCGGATCCTAAGATTCTTGAAGACAGTTAGCAAGTGGATTTTTATTGCCAACATGTTGGTAATTTATAAGAAAAGGCAATCTGTGTATCTGGGGGTGGCAGAAAGAGGGAGAAAGAGGAGGGGCAGGCAATATGAGTAGTAATTTACTCAGTCAAGAGCCAAATGGCAGACAGACTGTCGCCCTGCGTGTTATCTCGGAGATTTGCACTCTGCTCGTTTTCTGACTATATTTCCCTGCCTGTGTGAGTGAGAATGTGTGTGTGCAGTTTTGTGTGCACATGCACACAGTTGGGTAGTAGCTTTAGAGTATCAGCATCATTTGAGCATTTCTTTGATATTGTACTGTAAATCATGAAGACTTTATTGCTTTACCAGAGCTTGTATGTGTACATACTGGTACATGTTTGTTCATTCACTGAGACAACTGCAGGCGAATGTATGTGTGTATCTGCATGTGTCAGGGTTACATGTGCATTTACGAGTGTGTTTGTACTTATTTGAGTGAATATGTGTGTTTTAACGAGTCTTGGAAGGCTTCATTGCAGTCATCAGGATATCATTGTTTGAGAAATTGCAGTGTCAGTAAAGTGACAGTTGTGTGCGTGTGTTAGGATTGATGGGCCTGAGTCTGACGGCAGCCAGATTGTGAAGAGAGAGAAGGATGAAGGGATGGAGGGAGGAACAGAGGGAGGAATATTGTCGCCCCCTCATCCTCACAGGTTAATATTGACACAGCCTGGGCAGATACAGTGTCTGCAGCGCTCATCCATCACTTTCAGTGGACCCATACAAACACACACGCACACACACACGCACACGCACACGCACACACACACACACACACACACACACACACACAGGCTCAAGCTGAGAAAAGGACCACACACACACTGTAAAACACAGCACACAGAAAGAAATGCAAACTTTCAAAGTCAGACAGAATCAAACGCTATGTGGACAAGTCAGGCAACGTGAACAAAAGCATATTTTCAAGAAAACCAGGCACACACATCATGTCAAACTCCTCTATTAGCTTTACTGTAACAACAATAGCTCTTTTGTTTAAAAATTCTACTTAAATAAGCACAACAACAAATTTGACAACTTCACAAAGCAAACAGTTGCACTGCAAATCTAGATTAATCAAGTAAATATGTTTTCAAAAGTATTACTTTATGTGTAACACTGGGTTGCAAATTATGGTTGCCAAACATTGTTGTTAATCATTTTAGAAAGAAAGAAAAGCAAGTTGCCTTGACAAGCAAAACAATTAATTAAGGCAACTTTCCATCCATCAATCATTGTGTGGCACCACATTTCCATAATCTGTGCATGGTGGCGGTTTTAAGAGCAAACAGTTAATTTCCAAACAATAAATCACAAAGTGTCTCTCTGCCCCTCTGTGCATCTTGACAGCTTTGTCTCTCATAGCTACAGATGAAAGCTTACTTGAAACCACTTCTTTTCACTTCTCTAAAAAATCTTATGTGCAATAAAAGGCAAGGGTCTAAAAACGTTGTACTGTAACCAAAATGTTTATTCTTTATTTTGATATCATTACAATAAATGTTATAATTGTTTTTTCATAATCAATTAATTAATTAATAGTATGATATAATAAAGGTGCATCAGTAGTTTGCATTACACATTTCATATCTTGATTCCTTTCCCCCTTTTCTATACCTTTCTGCTTCTTTGTCTTTTTTTACAACTCTCTCCCAGGACTGGCATAATTATGTGGACGAGCTGAAATCATTCAGCCATCGCCATGGCTACGATGGTCTGGTGGTTCTGCTGTCCATCGATGACACAGTTCATCATCCCTGCCAGCAGGTGGCTGTCTACTCAAGCAACACAGATCTCCTAAACCAGGTAAATTAAATTTAAAACCATAAATACAGCTCTGTCAAAAGTGAAACACATGTCTTTTTGACCAACACAACTCTATGAATAATTCTGGGAACTAGAACTAGGCATTGTGATGTCTCTTACTCATTTGTCAAATTTCTTGAATCCTTAGATATGATTTTGCAACAGCAATTTGAAATGTTTTATATTAAGTCCTTCCAATCTGGCAGCCTTATCAATTAAATTAAATGGTTCAACACATTATGGAAATATACTTATTTTCTTTCTTGATCAAGGATGTATAAGAAGGTCATATATATACTGGATAGACATTATCGACCAGAATGCAAATAAGCACATTGACCAAATTGTCAAACTATTGCTTTAAAAAGTAAAAATAGACATGGTGTCTTTCATTGCAGATATGCTGTGAGTTGGAAGAGTCTTCCAGCTGGTCTCTTTCTGGTGAACTGGAGGCCAGGGAGAATATCCAGGTCTACCACATACCTATAAACACCTGCTTAACTGTTGGTACTCCTCCTCTGCTGATAGAAGAAATACAGGGCCTCCTCAAGGTCTTTGTTGACCGGCGGAGCTCTGTATTAGCCTGCCACCCCAGCAGTAGGACCTCTTCCACAGAGGGAGTGGCAGGCAGCGTGGAGTTCTCCCAGGGGTCATCTGGTATCAATGACATGGATGGCTCTGACATAGAGAGAGCTGAGGGAGGCAGTGGAGATGCAGTGACCATAGCAAGGTAAGTAAATACATCTCTTTGATTTGGTTTCAATAGTGTCATTGAAAGTCATCAAAACATGACATCTGAGATGTAATATTATTTAGGCCTGTTGATGAACTTTTGACATAAATTGACAAAATACAGTGACAGTGTGTTTGTTATCTTTGTATATAGAGTGATGGCAGATGGTGAAGAAGACACAGGAGGTGCAGGAGTTGGCACTTGTGGGGAGCTTGTGAGCCCTGATAGTGGTATGACCACCTTCCGCAGCAGCCGTTCCTCCAAGGAGAGTTCTGTGTTTCTCAGTGATGACAGCCCAGTTGGTGAAGTGATAGCAGGAGGAGGGCCAGCAGCAGGGCCAGGAGGACCCTTCCTGAGGAACCCCTCTCCTCTGGGGTTGTTGTCCCTCTCCCCTCCTGTTCCACCTGAGAGGAGGAAGAACTACTCTAGCGGAAATAAGAGTGAAAACTTTGACCTTTTTAGTTTTGACCCCCTACATAGCAATCAGTCTATGCCAACAAGAGGGGAATCGGTCACTTCTGGAGTAGGTAGAGATGAAGAAGAAAGAAGAGCAGGAAGTTCTAGCTTATCAGAACTTGAAGAGCTGAGCTTGCTAGATTTCTCTACTCCCAATTCACTGGGCGGGCTTGACAGCAGAAATTCTTCAATTGACCACCATGGTCAAAACCATGGGAATGACATGATTGAAACTGTGGTTCCTCCAACCCCAGTCAACAGTGTGGTAGGTAGCCGCCCACCCAGCAGTTGCGGGGTCAGGTTCTTTCCAGAAGATGTGGTTGAAAGGATCAATGGCCTGCAGCACAAGGACAGTGTGTCATCATCGTTGTCAGAGACCTGGGATGAACTGGGCTTTGACACACAAGGAGCATTGTCCTCAAGTGACAATAATGTCTGGAATAGGAACAAGGAACCTGAGAGACCGCAGAATATTGTGGAGGAAGTTGGAGGGAAAGAGTCATTGTTTGATGTGATAGAACAAGAAAGCAGGGAAGAGCTCTTAAAGTCAGATAATGCCCACCAGAGGGGAAAGAGACTTGAGCCCCAGCTTACTCTGATTACTGAACCAACTAATTCATATGATACCTGGAACCCAGATTCAGTATGTAAGGATCAATGGAACCCCGCTACTTTGGCTTATCTGCAATTGACACCACCAGACGAGGACGTAACTGGAAAATGCAGGGCTGGAATCATGGGAGTGAAAGAAAAATCAACCTCATTGTTAAGAAAGAAAACAATCCTAAACACCTTAACGCCAGATACATCGAAAGAAGAGGATGAAGGAGTACAAGGGAAAAAAGGAGACGGACAAATGGAGCTCCCAGACTTTTGGACATACTCAGCACAGAGGGGATATCTCAAATCAGATAGTGGAACCACCACGTCTTACCCTGAATCACTAGATATGTGGAATATGACAATCAGAGATGACAGTCTATCGCCTCTAACGACCCCTGACAACTTGTCTGGTTCTATATGTGGGGTGAACCCCAATGTTGAGGCTGGCGCATCTGTGGAAAGACCACAAGAATTCTGTGGTGGTGGAATGGTGATGTGGAACACCACCATACAGGAAGACAGCTCTTCCACAATAACAAGCCCTGAAGGACCTGACAATGGAAAGGACCTTAGTCAAATGGGATCATCGGATGCCAGTAATTCTCCTGAGACACATGTAAGCAAACAGGTAGAGGAAGAAAAGGCTAGAGAAGAGGAGAGAGGTATACATAAAGTCCTTAAGCAGACACCCGAAGAAGCAGGGTGGAGAGGTTATGAACACAACGTGAAAATAGTCATAGATGCAGCAGAGGGAAGAACACAGGGCGAAGAAATGGGTGACAATGACATCCAGAGTTTTCAGAGCCTTGAGTCTGTCTTGCAGAACTTGGCATCTGAACATTCAGAAGATGAGACCTTCCCCTACCAAGGCACTGACATGTGGGACCTACCTGTCCCTGGCATGGTCGTCTCTACTTCAGAATATGACAATGTTGGCACATGGAGCCTGACATCCTCCCCTGGGACTTATGCTAGCACTGGAGCAGACATGATACAGCTAGAGGAGCAGTCGAGCCCTTTTGTTGCTGTGACAAAACCTATTCAGATAGATGAGGATCACAATCAATACCAGAAGGCTGATCCTCTGGGCAAGACTGTATACAGAGAAGTAATTTCAGACAAAGAACAGCCAACCAATCAGGTGTTTCTATTTGAGGGAACTAGTGAGGTGGGTCACATGATCAGCAGTGGGATAAGTTCAATTGAGAGTAATTACAACAACAAAGGTGGAGAAAGAGCAGAGGAAGCTGATTGGATAGAGCAATCCAGTGATCATTCACCGTTCGTTCTGGTGGACCACTCCACTGTCACTCAAACCACTTCGCCCAATCATCATTCAAGTCTCGGAGAAGCTGCTGAGACTCAAATACAGGCTGACCAATCTTTATCCCCAAGTCTCGTTGATTGGAGCGATCCTGTTTCCAAGAGTCATGTTCTGTCGTTCAAAATGGCACAAAATGACGACGGGCCTGCCCCTGAAAGTCATGGTGGTGATAATGACAGAACTGGAAATGTTGTGGGTAAAACATCAGAAACCATGTCTCTCAGCTCCAGCTCCGGGGGGGATAGAGACACACTGAAGTACAGCCCCGACAGCCTTCATCCAGGTAGTCGAGACGAACTCCGATCCAATTCTGATGGAGATTCATCATCAGGCCTAGAAATGGATTACATAATTGTATCTGGCACAGTAAAAGAAGCTGAGAGAGAGTGGCACGATAGGCCTAAACAGGCTGACAGGCAATCAAAAGGTACAAGAAAATCCATGGAGACGTTTAGCATGCTTTCCTATGCTGCCACAGTACTGCAGAGCCAGGCCCAAGGTGAAAATAAAGAGCAACAAGGGAACACAGAGCAAAGTAAACAAAAACAATTCATCAGATGTTCTGACAGTACACTTAGCAAAGTTACAGAGCAAGGTCAAGCTGCCTCTTGTACTCCTTACCAAGCACTTCTTGATAAGGACATCAAGCATCACATTGTGCCAGAAGTCATCAGTCCAAGCCAATCAAAAAATAACTCTAAATCTTTTCAGCAGTCAGAGTTGAGATCAACAGGTTGCAGTCAAACACAGGTAGAAGAAGGAAACTATGATGATAAATCGAACATTGTAACCAGAAGTGTGTCTCCATCCTTAAGATATCCGTCAGACCATTTCCTGAAAACCAGAGAGGAGGTTTATGTCCATTCACAGATCTCAATGGAAGATTCAGATGAGGGTGGGCAGTCCCCGTCTGCACCTCCACCTTGCCCTACTACTTTGGGCGACTTTCAAGTCTGGGGGGGTCAGTTAGCGAGACAGACATCTGAACCACAATCACCTGTACTTACCAACAGCTCAGTTTCCCACACCAGCTCATTTGCTGGCACCCCATTAAGTGAATCGGGTATTTCTGCTGAGAGAGGACTTGGATTACCATTTTCTGGAGATTTGATGGAAGAGGAGAATGGTGAGGAAGAGCAGAAGGAGGGAACTGATTTAGACCGCAGTTCCTGGCCAAAATGGACTTCAGAAGTACAAAGTTGGAGGGAAGAAAGCCAACCGTTAGGATCTTCTGATCTGCTAAGTTTCACTGAGCAGCTGATTGAAGATTCTTCATTTCAACAAACAGATTCACAAACACTTGAGCCAAAGAGAGATAGATACTTACAGAATACAGTGGATTACTATTATGGACAAGCTATAAGGACTGTTAAACGGGATAAATGGTCGACTGAACAACAGATTGGAGACCACGAAGATAGCGATTCACCTTTTTTAAGGTAGGCAATGCACCTCAAATGCATCTAAAAAAAAGTTCTTCTATCACATGTACAGTTATTCAAACGTCAGTACAATGTAAAAGGAAAAACACTGATACTGACACTGACATTGGGTAATGGTTTATTTCAACCAATTGCTCTTTTTATATGTTGATCTCCCTCTTGCCTCTAAAAAATAGAGGAGAAGCAACCTCCTCTGCCTCTATGGACCAGCCTGAAAACATAAACATGTGCCAACCACACTTCCCCTCGCACTCCTTTCATTTTCTGTTTTGGGATCTCTGCAGCTTTCTCAATAGTCTGTATGTCAGAGGAATATTAGCATCGCTGAACAGACTGTCGACATTTTGCTAAAAGGGCCTCCTGAGGAATTGAGTCTGATGAGCTGTGTGTGCGCGAGTGTGTGTGTGAGTGTGTGCGTGCCTGCGTGTGTTAGTTTATTTGGTGAGTGAAGGGCTCAGACTGACAAAGAGGGTGTGAGGATGATGATTAGTGGTGTGACAGAACAATATTGTGTGCCCTTAATTGTGTGTGTTGTATGTGAGAAAGAAACAACATTTGTATGTGGGTGTGTTTCATGTGTTCAGCAGCAAACTTTGATCTGCAGCTCTGTGTGTTTAGGTTTATAAATCTGTTTACGCCTCATTAAATATGTATTACCTGCCTCATTACAGCTGGAGCCCCACCACAGCTAATGGAAAAAGTTCCCTTAGCTCTCTTACAAGGTGTATGCGTGCAAGCCTGTGTGTGTGCATAGGTAATATCCAATGTATCAGACAATACAAGTTTATTCATGTAGCTTCACCTTTACATTAGCAACAAATACATATTTATATATTTAACAGGTATCTAAGTGTGTTGTTTGTTTGATGTTGCGTGATGGTTTTAAATGTACTTTATTTGAAGCAGACTGTTTACTTCTATGTTTGTTATTGCAAGGATTACAATATAAGGTTTCATTTAAGTTGATGGCATTTGATGTTGAGTTGTGAAGCAGAATCTTATTTCATTCGTTTTTGGGGGGATTGTTAAAAGTACCACATTGAGTTTTCTGGTAAACCCACTTCCTTCATCAGAAAACATGTTCAAATCAGATTTATTTGTTTTCTTTTGAAACCATTGTTGACATGTTTTCCTTGCTAGCAGTCCTCTTCTTCCTTGTCTTTGTGGAGGCAGTGATGCATTTCCTGACAAATTACAGCCACCTGTCAATCAGTATAATGACAGGACATGTTCAAGCATGTGTATCCTCATGCACGTTCATGAGAACAATCAAAACCTGGACCCACCTGTAAAAAACATTGCTTCATACTAGTGGTCAGAAACACCACAGGGTGCCTTTAATACAAACCTAAGATTAAGATTTAAACTCACCGATCTATTGAACTAGCTGAAGAACAGAAACTGCCCAATAATAATTTGTTCTTGCATGCCACTAAATTGTCCGAATGAGAGTATTCTGGGCATTTTGAATCTGTGATTGATATATTATGCACATTAGAAATATTACAAAATATACATTAGGTAATACCCCTAACTGTTTCATTTAATACATTGACCATACAAAATACCAGACGCACCTGGCCTGTGCACATACTAAATCCAATAGCCAGCACAGATTTCTATACTGAGTTTACAACTGATGCCACAGCTATACAATACGGATCTGAGCTGGCTGGCAGACAGCCATTCTACCAATCACATGTCCACCCTGAGAGGGAAGAGTGTGTGCAACAGGGATGTGTTCACTTTCTCCGCTAAATGTTTCCCTACAGTAAGTTAAAATGGTCCTGTGCAAAACCTAAGTTCGTAATGCTCTCGGGGATCTAATAGTATGACCTACTGGTATCAGCCAAATGCCCCTTTGTAAGCTAGCCTTGGCCAGACAAAAAGTAATGTCAGATGTTTTCTTTCATTGGTCTTTCTAAAAAGCTAAAACATGATTATATGAGTTTTTTTCCCCTTATAAGTGGAAGAGACAGCTTTTTCACAAGCTAAGAACTGCACTACTGTCTTTTACCACAAAGAGGTAGCACAGATCCTTTTAAAACTGTGACGTATCCTTCAGATATCTTACATCATTTGTTTTCATTGTACCATAGCAGCCAAGGGTTGATGTGACACGCTCAAATGAGCCCTGAACTTAAGTAAAAGCACTTGTTTGAAGAAAGGAATTATGTAGCTGAAAAAAGTAGTTCAGTTTAAATATATTCTGAGTAATCATTAAAATACATAATACAAAAATGGTATAATGATATAGGATACATACTTCTGTTAATAAGCTACAACATTGATTACAATGAATATCTATTTATACACAAGTGTACCAACCTAAGCAACACAACCCCTTCTGTCCAAGCCAACAGCTGGGCCCTCTCCCTCAGTGAAGCTTCACAGGAATTAACCAGACAAGAGACAAAACCACAGCAGTTGCCGCCACTAACACTCATATTACAGCAAAGGAGAGACTGCACAGTTTGTACAGACCACGCAGCGCATGATGTTTAACTACATCTGGAGATTTAACTGTGTGTTATTGCACTCACCTGTCTGAATCTGCTTCTGGTTCAATTTCTCGGCTTGTTCATTCTCAAATCATAATATGACCAGTCGACTTCACGTCTTGGTTCCAGTATAACCAGTCCACTCGGCCTCTCTGGTCCCACTGCATTCCTCAAATTCAAAGCGGTTTGAGTTGAATGAGGAGTATCCATGAGCATGTTAGCATTTAGCGTGTTAGCAGACCCAGGAGGTTCCTAGTGTACAGGTCAGGTTCAGGTCAGGAACAGCGTGGGTGTGTCTCTTTGTGTGCTCGCCATGGTGAATTTAATGAGACATTAACTAAGATAGATACGTGTTTTTTAAACTATCATGAGGTGAAATAGTGCTGTATATAATCCTTCATTTCATAGTGCTTGAAGTGCAAGCCTCGGCACGCGAAACTCGGCCCATAAACGCAAACATTTTTCTTTCCATAGCACTGATTTATAAGGTATCATTTCCGGAGAGCAGAGTTTCTCTTCTCTGTCCTCATGCAGCCACAGAAGCACCTGCCGCTCTTTACTTCTGCAGCTGCTAACCAATCTCATTTCTTCTGTTCCATTCTCACAGTTTATCAGGACATTTTCATCTATCTTTTGTTTTTACTCGAAATGTAGCGAAGGAGATTACAATAGGCCTAATTGTGATAAATAGATACATTAAGTTAAATTACAGATTCAAAAAAAGTACTCAAAAAGTACAAATAGCCTGCACAAAGAGTAAACTTAATTTGTTACTTCCACTTGTTTAGATGTCAATGCATGGTGTTAAAGGATTGTCATGTGAGTTCGAAAAAGCATTAAAGAAGCAAGAATGAGCTAATTTCTGTTGTTTGGATTGCAAAATATACAGAAATGGCCACACTGGACAATAAAAATCCCTTTTAAGCATCAATTCCAATAGAAGAGATGAAGGACAGAATCCACAGCTCGCGTTCCATACAAACATAATTCACTCCAATTTACAGGTGAAGTGTGTGTGTGTATACACTACAGTGTAGGCATACTTGTTTTGCCCCGCTTTGTAATTCTAATGACCTGCCCCCTCTTTGGGATTCACGACCCTCCCCTGTCTTTTACTCTCTGTGTTTGCGTGCATCCACAGCAGACCTTTTCATAATCAAGTGGTCATGTGACTTGATTGTGGAAAGAGTGGTTTCGGTCTGTCTGCTAGGAGAAGACAGAGTGAGGGGAAGGTAGGTGTCCTCAGACAGAGAGGTTTTTTTTAAAAGAAAGAAAAAAGAGCATGTGTGTCTTTGTTTCTGTAATTATGTGTACTGGTTTCTTTGTAATGGTTCATTTTATTGTTGGCAGGCCTTATGTTAATCAGAGTCGGTTAGAGGGGCTTTGGTTGGGGGGAGGTAGCGACACTGCTCAGTATTGTTTCCTCAGCCCACACGTGCAGCCTGGGAATGAAGCAGCGAGTCGCTCTCTGTCCGTCTGCTGCCGTAATCTTTTATGTCCAAAGTCAAATGAACAGATTTTAAACTCTTTCTTATTCAATGTCATGGGAACAGTTTGATTATTTTTCTTTGTAGATGGTTGTCTTTGGCTTGTTTGGCCCAATACTGTGCGTAGCTGTGCCTATGGTGGCAGTGGCAATAGCAGTGATAATTTATGTTGTGGCTCATTATTGTGTTTCTGTGCCTCTGAGCAGACACTCCCAACAGGAAGACGGTGCAGCAGGGATGATGATGATGATGATGATGAAGAAGCCCTCCAGTGAGGAAGCTGCTGAGGAAATAGATAACAGAGAAGGTAAATATAAACAAAGGTAAATAAAAAGTAAGACTACATTTAATGGTATGTGTTTAAGAAAGATTTCAGCAGACTTATGGAAATAATTATCATGATTTTGGAGCCTTACTTGGATGTATTGACAGATGCTTCTAACCCAAGTAGAAATGTGCTCCTCTTTTTTATATAAAGACTCTGTCTGAGTCTTCTGTTGCCAATAAATCAGGTCAAATGATAATCTATGGAAATGCCAACTTTTACTCTTTAAATGAATGACTGTATTTCATCATTATTCTTTCATGACTTGGCCTTGTTTCTAGATGGGTCAGGGGGGGTCCATAACTTTTTTTCAAGGACAACACTGTCTATGTACCTTAATCTATATAACTAGATACATGTTTGTTAAAAGAAAATACAGTGGGTCGACAACCTTTCTCTTCCAAATTAAGAAACTAAGAAAACAATGAAACCGTCTCTGTTTGACCAGATCCACCCTCTTCTGCGGATCTGTCATGCGGATCCAACCAAAGGAGAAAGTTGGCAGCTCCACCAATGAATGTGTCACTGGACCGCAGTGAGGGGTCTCTCCTCTCAGAAGATGCCCTGGACACAGAGGACGAGGCGTTGGATACTGGTGATGACCTGGATGTCAACATAGATGAACTGGACACACCTGATGAGGCCGATTTACTAGAGTTCAACGAACACGGTCAGACACACACCTGAACATACAATACCAACGGGTCATGCAGACCGACCCACACACACTCACATTGCATATTTTCAAAGAAAGTGTACAGTACAAATGTACATTTGTTGTTATGTTGTCTTTATGGCACCAACAGGGGAGTCAGAAAAGTCTAATGTTGGTGCAGGAGCAGCATCAAGTGATGCTGACGCAGGACACGGAGCAGCTGAGGAGAGCAGGGGAAGCCGGCTGTGGAGAAGTGTAGTGATTGGAGAGCAAGAGCACCGCATTGATATGAAGTGCATTGAGTCATACAAAAGGGTCATTTCTCATGGAGGTATGCAAATACAAATGCTTTGTGTTCTCTGCTAATGGCCTCCCTCTTGATACTGCCTGTTTGTGTCTTGCTGTTTTTGCTCTGTTTAAAATAAAACAATGAACTAACAATAAGTCAAATCAAGCTCAATGTTAGAAACTATGACGATAACCTGCTCAGTGTTTTATCTCAAAATGTTTTGGTTTGGAAACTGAAGCTCTTCCCTGCACTTCCCAAAATAATCAATTTTTTCCAGTAAAGGTGGAGCTGGGATAATTGTGAGCAATTTCAAATGTTTTTTGAAAAATCTGTGTACAAAAGTAAAGGTTGGTGCATCAGCAATGTCTTTTTTATGTTCATGTTTTTAGGTTATTACGCTGAACAGAATGCCATCATCGTGTTTGCAGCATGCTTCCTACCGGACAGCGACTGTGACAATTACACTTATGTCATGGAAAACCTTTTTCTGTGAGTAAAGCGAAGCTAAATTTTTTAAATATCTGTGGACATATAAATAAGCCAGCACCATAGGCATTCATTAATATTCTGCAATAGCAACCGTCACTCTTCTAGCAAGGCTTTTCTCCCATTCTCACTGCTACTGGCCCCTGATATTGGCCTGAATAAGGCCAAGCTGGGGTTGAGGTCGAGTCAGTCAAGTTCCTCCACACCAAACAATGCAAAACATTTCTTTATGGACCTTTCTTCGTGCATGCAAGCATCGTGCTGTCGAAAACAGAAAGGGCCATTGCCAAATTATTGCTACATAGTTGTTGTTTTTTTCCTCATCATCTGTGTAGGTATGTAATAAGTACGCTGGAACTAATGGTGGCAGAAGATTACATGATTGTTTACCTGAATGGCGCCACACCTCGTAGGAGGATGCCCGGCTTTACCTGGATGAAAAAATGCTACCAAATGATAGACAGAAGGTAATATTCACACAAACAAGTGCACAGAAACAGCAATGTATAATCATGTTATGTTTAACACACCCAAACACCCATGTTACCACACCACATTAAACCACGTATGACTCCCTTGTAAAAACCTGTCTCTAATAATGATATTAGTGTTGTTTTTTCTATGACTGGGATCTTATAACATGGGGGCATGGTTTTGCTTGCATATCACATAGTTACTATGTTTAAATTACATTACATTACACTGTAATATTATGCAGAATGTCTAAATTAAACAGTAATGACGCATTTCAAATACAAATACATTAGTTTGATTAAAAAGAAAGAAAGAAACCTTGAATGTGGAAAATTAATAGTAAATTATCTTCGCCTTTGAAACATCTTTTATTAAAGTGCTGCTCTGAAAAAAGTACTTAATAAAGGAGTCTATATGAATAAAATCATAAATGCTCAGCCAATTACATTAATGAATTAAGACTATAACGTGCTGATTTGCTCTTATCAGTAGGTTTTCTCTGTGATACAAGAAATAACTATAACTCTATAACTGTGAATTCAACATCAAATATGTGTTGAATTCAGTTGTACCTTTTGGTCGTAATGATGTCACTATAAGCTGCGGCAGAAATTTTGAATCATCACTGATGATGATAATTTTGGCAGATCTAGAAAAATTCAACACATTGCATTGCTAACAGAAAGTAGAGTACATACGAGAAACAATATTCTTCTCACTCCACTGTGGTAATATTCGATGGCACATAAATATTGTATACATTTCACACTTACATAAAAATTAATTTGTGATACAATACAATCGTAAGCACTCAGTGAGTGGCCATCCTCTTTTCAACTCCTATTATGCTGTTACCTCCTATTCTAAAGGACTTTATATCTGCCAGCAGGAATGGTTAATAACTCACTTAATGATAAGTGAACAAGTAATAGTTGTGAATGACACCACTTCTGCCTCTCGTCTTGTTCCACAGATTAAAGAAAAACCTTAAGATGTTCACCATTGTCCATCCCTCCTGGTTCATACGGACGTTGCTCGGCATCACCAGACCCTTTATAAGGTCTCACTGTTGTAAATACTGTAATATTTTTGGAGGACACACGCATGTACAAGACAGGTTTTAATTTCAGAAAATGCAAACATTGCACTCTTAACACTACATATAAGCATATCCATGCATACCACCAGTATTTATATGGGAAAGAAAATCTCACAACACTAGCACAGTTTCTCAGATACACTATTTCACTATCTCCATCTACGGGCTTACTTTGGGATCTATCTGCACGTGACTCCAGCTTGAACCTTAACTAATTCCAAGAGGACTATTTGATGACACTGGTAATCCAGGAGTCAGCTAAAGCACACATGACCGTGTACATCACTGAGACAAATCTTTATGATATCTGTTTTCTACAGCTCCAAGTTCAGCAGTAAGATCAAGTATGTGAACAATCTGCAGGAGCTTGGAGAAATCATCCCGATGGAGTTTGTCCACATTCCACCCAGCATTGTAAAGTGAGTCAGCCTGTATCAATGTGTAAAACATGAATATACATATACTGTATATGCCACGTTTGGCTTCCACACAAGGTGCACATAATAACACATGTTCCCCTGGTGTGAAAACTGTTTTTATCTTAAGATAACACATAATGGCACTCTGTCAGGAAACCTTGTCCTTTCTATGCTCTCCTCCTCTGCTCCAGTTTTGATAGTTTAAAGTGAACTAATATTGTGTCACATATTTACAATAGTTTGTGGTCAGCAGCTGTTTGTGGACTAAAAAATATCTCACTCTGCCCCAAGGTATGACGAGGAGAGGGGTATACACAAATTTGCATGCATGAGGTAAATCACCTAACCTGCCTGTATTAATGAGTTGGCTGTGTAGACATCTCCCTGAAAATCCTTCAACAATATCTTGAATTTCCTCATGCTGGCACTAACTTTTGACTGACCTTTGGCTGTTTTTATCCAACATAAAATGAGGCACATATTAATGTTCTTAGGCCTACTTCTCTCAGCCTGTGATGTGGCTTCTCTTGTGAATTGGTTGATTTCACCTCTCATCTGTGACGTTTTTGTAGAAATCTAATGAACAAATGTGCTCCCCAAGCTAGGCAGGTCGGATGGTTTGTCATGTGATTTAAGTGCAATGCATTGTGGGAAAGACTCCAATCCACACAGGAAAACACTAATTTCACTGTCAGTATGAAAGGTTGCAAAGGGTTCCGGGTTTCAGTGGACTGCACAGACGGGATTTTCTCATAATTGGCAGCAAAATATTACTGCAGTGTAAAAGAATATGAGGTTCAGTCTTTTAACAGCAGCCGGTTAATTATAGCTGAGATGAAATGAGATAGGTTACAACATGAGCATGATGGATTTTTTCAAAAAGCAGTGCAAAGTAAACACACATATTAAATCAAACTCATAACAATAGCAGTGTACATTGGCTTTATTGATACCAACCCTCAGATTCTACATAGTTAAAAATATTACTGTGGATTAAAGCTATGGCTAAGGCTAACGATTTGGTGAAGGTTAAGGAAACATAGTCGTCATATCCTGCAGCTCACAATGTCACAATTCTTGTACACAACTACAGGTCACACATCAGGGAAATGTTCACATTTAAACAAATGACCACTGCTGTTGTTTTTATCTGGCAAGGACAGTCTGTGAAAAATAGAAATACCATCAAAAATATGACATGAGATGTTATGTTTATTACGATTTTGATGATTACTTTCTATTCAGCCATTTCTATTTATATCGACAACCAAAATAGAGAAAAGAGTCTGTTTGCAGTTCACAGAGTGGAGACGACGTTGTAGAAAAATGAAAGCTGTCTAATTCTACCTTTAACCCTTTCCATTATCGAAGGGGCCATGACTTGAGTCCGAAAACTAAGGACCTTGACACAGTGCTTGTAAAAAAAAGTGCTGAACTGAAGTTTTTAAGGTTAACATGTTGGCTCTTTTGACTGGTTAATTTATATAAAACGATTGCTCCCTTGCAGTGCATCTGTGGCTCACTCCTTTGGCCTTGAACAGTCCCACTTTAGAGCACTGATGCTTGTTTCCCTTTCCTTCCATACACCCTCCTGTGGACCCAGACTACTAATCCCCAGCAACTGCATGTTTACTGACAATATGGTCGCCCTCTTTCACTTGTTTACCTCCCTCACTAACCTTTGCTCTCTGCCCTCGAACACAATGCCACACCAGATTGGATACAGAATTGCAAGACACTTCAGTTCAGTAAGTAGTGGGCCATTGTTCTCTGTCAGCGAGTAATTTTAACAAAGACACAGAAAAAGAAGATTCCTGAATATTAGCCTAATATTCAATAGACAGGGAAAAAAATACCCATATTGAAAGAGGCATTGGCCCAAACAGAAACAAAACAAAATAATTCTGATTTCTGAGATAATTAGGGTTTGCACATAACTGCATTAGCCAAATTTATTGAGTAGTTTTTCCAGTGTTGATATGAAATGTTAAACGTCCTGCCCAGGCCTCAGTGATAAAGTACTGATGAGCCAGGACATGAATACATGCAGGGACTGATTTGCAAGAGAAAAATATATATATATATCTCAGGTTCACTGTATACATTTAATTAAATGTATATTGAACAGATACAACTTTATATTTTTTCGAGGCTAATGTCCCTGCAGGGGATAAATAAACACAAGTGAGCCTCACTGAACTCTCTCATGCTGGTCTGCCTGCCTAACAGATGGTTTTCCAAACATGTTCATGCTAGCATTTCATCGAAAATAGTGGCAATGTTTTCCAAGACTAACAAAGGCTGTGGTTGTAAGCAACGGCTTGGCTGGTTTCTGAAATCACTACTACTATTGCAAAGCCATGGTGCCTGCTGGAATTCATGTTTTGTATGAATAAGGAATGAAAGATAATTGATAACGACCGTAGAATCAAGAAATATTCATATATCTAACTTGCTCCAGATCAAACCAATCACTGAGTTTTATTATTTCAGAGTGAACCATATTTAAAGATACTACAGGGAATAAACCCTATACATCTAAGATCCGGCCTGGTAGCAGTTGAATAAATACTTATTTTGCAGTGTTGTACTTAACAGTATAGATTGAATGTCAATAGACATATCTCATGTCCCATTTTGATTACGGTCATAGAATATGTCCATCTGCAATTAGCTTTTGCAGAGGCATGCAGTTTATGATCTGACTACTGTTTTTATTTCTCACGTATCGTACCATTTTCATTGGCAACCCCTCTGCTTTTAATGTTTAATTGTAATTCCTTGATGACAAAGAAGTAGTACAATTATTTCTCTCATTTGTTCTCTCCCCCAGAGCCGACAAGAGGGGAAACTCTTTTGTTTGACAGTTACAAGATTCCTGGCTGCTGCCTCTCCTCTCCCTGCATTATGCTGTACTCTGCCGCAGCATATCTGAATATAAGCCAGCCTGCAGCATGATGTGTGCGGCTCATGGTTGTTACACCAACAACTATCAATGGTTTAGAAAGGGAGTTGCTGTGTTACAAAACTTTAGAAAGTCGCTTGTTTATTGAGGAAATACGAACCTGAGGGTGCTGAACATAATACTGTATTTACCGTGCAGAGACTGCCACTGTGCGGAAGGTTTAATGCTTTACCCTGTATTACGGTACATTACACAGCACTTGATTAAGCTCCCAATTCTTTTTCTTTTGTTTTCTTTTACTTCATCTTTAATTTGAACACTACTTTGATTCTTATGTAATTCACTTAGGAGGAATTACTAACTGGCTTTGTTACATTCATGTATTAATCTAACCTGTCAGTTGCCATGTGTACCTTTTGTAACCCATGGTAAGCATAAGTGTGACTGATGACTCAAATGCAAACATAAGTTGTATTACAGCCCATTTCATTTGCTCACAAAAGATGTGTGTTACTGTACTGTCAATAGGCGGAGATGTTAAGGGATACTCTATAGACTGTAATTTTAGGTAGTCAAGGCTTACAAACATGATCCACACACAAAAAAACGCTTTCGACGGTGCACATCTGTTTGTAATGGCATGTATAAGGATCGCCAAACTGTTTTTAAAATAATTTCCGATGGCGTATGTGGCTCATGTCATTGTGTGTCCACAATATTTAAAAGGCTATCATTTGGCTGTTATATTAACACTGTATGTCACTGTGAAAAGACTTGCGACATCATATCATGAAGGTAGCAAAATAGCAGTTCTTTATGATGACCCTGAGAGCTAATTCAGAACATTTCCATTTGAAAACACAAGCAAACAAAGAAACGCACGGCAAATACAGACAATACAAACAATTAGGAAACAAGCTGCAAACTTCAGCACAGTTTTCTATATTTGTTTGTGTTTTCCTAATTTGCAGTTGCTGAGCTCTCAGGTTCACCGCAGTTATCAGTAGCTGCAGTAATGTGTTGCATGCAAGAGTTGGAGATTAGTCTGATCTGATATCTTACCCAAAAGCAGAATTATGTACCAATGTAATTTTAGTCATAGTTTATCTTATCTCTCTGTGTGTGTGTGTGTGTGTGTGTGTGTGTGTGTGTGTGTGTGTGTGTGTGTGTGAGTGAGAGATTGTTGGGAGGTAAGTAAGAACATCTAATTGTTGACTGATGGTTAGAGAGGTACAGTATAGAGAGGGCCTTGGTTAAAATGTGTTTACTTTTATTTGTTTTTATTATATTTGTACATATATATATTAATTTCTTGTCAAATATATCACCTGTTTTACTTCATTCAAAATGTGTTACTCCTCAACAGTCTTTTCAAATAGTGCACCATAGACCACAATAAACACATTGCTTATTGCATCGTGAACCCGAGTGGCCCCAGTACCGAACCAGATGCGCAAAGATGATGATGTTAAACATGTAGAAATGTATTAATCTCGTATACCCACATAATGGACAGAAGCCCAGCTAAACACTCTAAAGAAAACCATTTTAATAAACACAATTCCAACCCCAAGCCACTAAATGAGCACACAACAAAAACCTGCTGTGCTTGCAATTTTTGCGACACCACCAGCACCCATAGCAATGGTGTTAATGCTCTAAAAGGTTTTTGAGTTGGTTCCAATCGTTTGTAGATTAATTTGCTAACTGACAGGCTAAGCCAAAGTTGTTGTTTAACCACAGTTCCTGCAATACTGACTCGACAGAAAGCAAGAATCTTAACATTGACTTTTTGGAGTGCTGCCATAATTATTTGACTTTATCAATAAAAAAATATGTTTTAAATTAAACGCGTGTTGAATTACATGGCAAGTGATATCAAACGTTTAAATGTATGCCACAAATCTTTATCGAAATTACCCCAATAGAATGAACAGTACAATTGCAAAAATATATATTCACCATCAATATAGTATCTAAATAATCTATTTTTTCCAGTAGGAAACAATATGCATAAATGTATTGGTACATGTATTGATTCATAGATTTGTACCAATCTCCTGCAATTTTAATTGTATTTGTTTACTTTCCCCTGGACACAAACAGTTGTATTTAGATGGAATGAATACTTATAATGACATGTAAATCAAATCAAATGAGTTTTACAGTTACTTGAGAACATTTCAAATGGACAATTTCAAGATTCTGCCATAATGCCTCAACTAAAACCTCTCCAACTTTGGTAATGTTCAGATGTTGTGATATGGTTTGCTCGATGTTTTGGGCTTCAGCTGCATCACTAAAAAGGGATATTCACTCCCAATATTCCATTGAATTTAACAGATGTTTATTATGTCATTTTATTTGTGTTTTTCTTATCACTTTGGCTTTATTATTACATAAATGATGATGTATTATTATTATTATTATTATCTATTATTCTATTATTGGATGTATTATTCTCCCTCAAAGTGCTGCGTTGCCATCTGGCTCGTCAGGCGCATTTGTCCTGCGGCGACCCCATTATGGCTTCCACCGCAGCTGCTCAAGACCCGATGGAGCTATAGCTGAGTTGATAGAGGCTGAGACTGAGCTGGGGTGGGATCCACTTGACATTGCTGACCAACTGCCCTAAGAATTAGTTGAATTTGACGGGTCGCTTTGATAGAAGTGACGGATGTCACTATACTGTCCGGCCGGGTTGCAAAACCCAAACCCTCAATGGCGGCATCGGCAGGTGATGGGAACTCATCGTTCCCCATATTGGACTTGGACTTGCTGGACTTGGACTTGCTGGACTTGGACTTGCATGACGTGTGCAGGCGCGCCGCAGCTAAGCTCAAGATCCGATGGCCCGAAGTCCAGGCTGAGGTGACGTGGTTCCGTTATGATGGGAAAAAGTTGCAGAAAGTGAACAGGACGGGAAATCAGCTCATTTTTTACTGAAGGAATTTGTGGTCTCTTGGCGCAATAAGCCGTACAGAAACGGGCAGTTGCATGCTTGACTGTGAGGGGATGGAGCTCACCTCCACCCGAAAAACATCCCTGTCGTCCCCGGGACCTGCTCACCCATCCAGATCGGACCGTGTTCAGCCTCACAGATAAGGCGTACGAGGCCTGGTTCGGTCCTGGCACTCAATGCCACATCTCTTCTAATGGCATATCAAGCCAAACTGGAGGAGGAGATGACGGGTTCGCCTGACCCGGCGTTACGGGAAGAGATGTGCATCACCACCGACCACGGCCTGCACCTGCACAAGGTAGCGATCCAGTCGCAAGGTAGAGCCATGTGGTTGGTGGTTTTACAGGAGAGAGCCTGCTGGCTGAATCTCACCCTGTCAACCAAAGAGAAGGGGGACCTCCTTGATGTTGTGGAAATGTTGTTCTTTTCAATGTAACTTGTATTGATTAACCCTGAACATTATGTGCATGGGATCCTGACCTCACAAACTTGGCGCCATCCAAGCCCACCAAACCCAAATAACAAATGACAAATACATCAAATGTATCGTATGTCTGACTTGCTCTAGTGTCAACCAGATCTCACCCTTTCATCTACTTCCTTGGAGACAGCAGCACCTACCATGCACCAAGGCTGGTGGCCTTGGTGCTTCGGCAGAAGGGGGTGGGGAGGGGGGTTTGACCTCTGAACCATCTGTGGGGAAAGAGCTCTATCCATCCAGCTGAATTATTCTACGTGTCTGTTCAATAAATATTTAAAGACATGTAAGGGTTTTTACATCACGTTTGTTTCTCCCAAGGAAATAAAAATGATTGATTTGCCCCACACCCAACGTGTCGAAGGGTCGCTATATCGATGCAGTCCGGTCCTTCGCCGGTCCTTCGCCCAGGCAGCGGTGCGACCTCAAGCAGCCCCCCAGGCTCCTCCGAGAGCATCCACTGCGAAGGGCCAGCGGCATAACAAGTATTCCCCTCAAGAAGGGACCCGGTCTGACCAACCACCCCACACCTCCGCTAAAGGGTCATGGAGGAATAAATGACCAGTCCTATAGCCAACCTGGATGGGATGTCTCCATCCGGCCTTCGCTCACGCCAGCGGCCCAGTTCACAAGCAGTTCCACAGAGCTCGGTTCTACTCGGCGTTTGGACCACGGGACGTTGCCGGTTCCCACTGACCCTCAGTGGTCCCATTGTTCCACAAAATGCACCGCGGGCGCAGTTAATACACAAATAAAATAAAACCTTTGGTCCCTTATTCCCCAGAGGGAGTGACCCCTCTCTCGGGCATAGATGAACTTCTCGTGAGTGTCCCGTCTCACTCATGCGAAGTATCGAACAAGCGGTGCTACGTCCGTATGCCACTAGAGGGATCTCTAACTCCTTCTATGAGACTGGTCTGTCATCCCTCTGTCTCTGAGAACAGAGAAGTGGGTGTTGAGAACATTAAGCAGGGGATACAGGCTTCAATTCGCCTAACATCGCCACCGTTCAAGGGGACAATTCAGTCACAAGCCCCAGGCGAAGCCACCCGTTTTCTGCAGGAAGAGATTTCCTCCCTGCTAGAGAAAGGAGCGATAATAATTATTCCTCTCAAACGTTTCCCTTTGTGTGTGTTGACGTTTCAACTATTCCATGGTGTCCGTCGTGCTTCTGAGTCATTACCACATGTATGTGTGCACATACATGGGATTTGACTCGTACAATGATCATTATATTGACTATTGTGTTAGTTTGTCCAATTACTTGAACCTCTGAAAATGTGGGGAACTGTGTAAAAATGGCTCTAATTCCTAAACAGTCAATGGCATATTGTTGTTATACCCATTGAAATAAAGCTGAACGTCTACAATTCAACCACATATTACTGCTTTAGTTAAAATCCATCGCAGTCATGTAAATAGGACAAATTAGAAAAATTGTGTCACAGTCCAAATACTTATGGCCCTGACTCTACATTGACGGAACCAAAGGTTATAAAAGGGACCAGCTCTTTGTGTCTTGGGCAAAGAACCACTTGGGTAAGCCAGTCTCAAAGCAGCGGCTCTCTCACTGGGTTGTGGGGGTATTGCTTTAGTTTAGCCTATAACTCTAAGCAACCAGAGGGGCTGCATGCTCATTATACCAGGGTCTCTCTACCTCATGGGCCCTTTTCAGAGGGATCTCCATTTGGGAGATTTGTGTTGGGCCTCACCACACACCTTCACAGGTTCTACAGGCTTGATGTTACAACTTTCCTATTAGCCCTTTCGGTGCTTAGTGGGGCTAAACCACGGTAAGGCAAATTACAAGGCAGCCCTGTCGGTATGATGATATGGTAAAATAATTTCATAGAATTTAGTTCACTTATTTGACCATATATTGCTGCTCCAATGTGGACGGAGTTATACAAAACTTTATTCCAAATGTTTTAGATTTTAATTAACTAACAGTACATATTACTTTAATCTTTATTGTTTTTAAGAAGAATGATACACGTATTATTATTTTTACTTTGTATATCATATTATATAGCGACGGAAGGAACAGTCTGTTTGGGCCATGGTTTGGGTGCTTGGGAAAGGATAGTCCTCACATTGCCCTCTTGTGGTTTCATTAATACATGCATATCCTCCACGGGAAGGATGCCACCAAGTTTAGTTAATGTTTCTAAAACGCTAAGCAGCATTAAGTAACGATAGTACACGTCGCCTTTTGTAGAACTGGCTACCTCGGTTGTCGGGTAACAAAACATCCAGATGAAAATCTGCTGTCTGTTCACCTGGATGTGTCAAAGGATGCCTCATTTGAATATTTTCCTACAACATTTGAACGCAACACATTTGGACACGTGGTCAATGACGTCGGCAGAAGCCTTATTGGAATTGATGTGCACACACATGTAATCATTGCCGCCCGCCCGTGAAAGCTTCATTCTCGCCGCCACACTGCGAGCGGACCCGGGACGGTCATCTTCCGAGTGCTGAACAATCAACACCTTTGGACGACTTGGTTTTCGGGCCCGGGTGCCTCTGTGGAGACGTCGGTAGCTAACTTAGCTAGCTTAGCTGGTGAACTTTACCCATCGCTGCTGAGTGAGTGACGTACGACTTTATCCAACTGGGGAAGCTGTGGCCAAATACTAGGACGGGTTTGAACTCTACGATTTCAGTGTTGCTAACTGTCGAAGAGTTGCTACTGGCTGACCGGTCGGCCGACTTCCCCGCTTCGTTCGAGGTCATTCCGTTGCGTCTATCGAGCCAGCTGTTACCGGGAAGCTAGCGCGAGTCATGAAGAGCCTTCCGTATTTCAGCCGGGGAGAGGTCATCCGAGGCTTCGGGAGAGGAAGCAAGGAGCTGGGAATCCCCACTGGTGAGTCTGCCATTAATCTGTGTGCACTTCCGAGTAACGTTAGCCTACGTAGATGACGTCAGTTCAGTAACTTCGTGGGTAGCATTGGCAGTCTGCGATGTGACCGGAATGTCCGCCAGGCTCTACATGCTTTACTATATCGATGACGGTTGATCAGCCATGCGCGTTGCAGAGACGTGTGCGCACTCTCACTGGTTAAAGACGACACCTGTTTACGCAACAAGCACGCACTGTTTTTTGGGACTGTAAAAAGTGACGTATTCAGCCCCAGAAAAGACATGCAGTATAAACAGCTGTTTATAGGTGGGACCCTCCGTGCTAGAAGGCATTGCCCCTCATCAAATATGGGTTCAGACTATTTGCATGTTAAATTGGGCATAAGTAATAATATTGAGATGCGGTTTACATTTACACAATTGAAACAAAGTCAAACCGGTTCCTTGACTTGCATCTCAACAGAGATACATACATTCATGAAATGTAAAGAATTTGTAAAGACATTTTAAAGTAAATAATATTTGCTTTTAGGTTTGTGTCTATTCATGAGGAGCTTCCAAACGGTGGAGACATTGCCAAAAGTACTCAGGGTGTTACCCACAATTAATTTCTATCAATTTGAAGAAAATTCAATTTCTAGCCTTGGATATCTTAACAAGCTTCTCTGGTTTATAAAATCCCTCTCTTTCTCTCTCCCATCTCCAGCCAACTTTCCTGACGCAGTGGTGGACAATCTTCCAGCAGATATGGGCACAGGGATCTACTTCGGGTGGGCCTGTGTCGGTAATGGTGACGTCTATAAGATGGTGATGAGCATTGGCTGGAACCCTTACTACAAAAACACCAAGAAGTCCATGGTCAGTACAGGAAAAGCAACATTTACTGCAAACTGCTTGGAGCTTAATCAGAAATTAAGCGTGCACGTTGCAAATCTATTCATAAGTTGTTTAATAGTCTTTGACTGTATGGTCCCAAGGCCATGGTCACACTAGGAATTATATTTCCCTCAATTATGTTTCAAACCTGCAACTCATTTAGAGACATTTCTTGCAACAATGTTGAAGTTAAAGTGAAAACAAGTGAAATGAAGAATTTGTTTTACAAGTATTTGGCTAAGAAATGGCATGTCTTTTAAAAAAAAAAAAGTCTTACGGCTGTTTTCAACATGGTTGTACACACTTTCCTTTTATTTTGAAACTCCCTTATTCTGTTTTCATATCCCTTTAATTGCATTCTGGTTTGACACAAGCAGTATTGACCATTACATGTGACAGTTGCAGTACTCTTATTTGTATTTCTTTTTCTAGGAGACTCATGTGATTCACACATTCAAAGAGGACTTTTATGGGGAGATTCTCAGTGTTGTCATGGTGGGCTACATCCGTCCAGAGAGAAGCTACAGCTCACTGGGTAAGACACCCCTCCCTCCCTCCACTGTATTGGCATGACCATAACAAAATACAGCATTTCCAAAGCACTATACGAATGTTGACTATTTTTGCTCGCCAGCTCCTATATCTTGTCATTCTCCCCCCCCCCTCTCCTCTTCACTTGTTGTTCTTCTCTTTACACCGGCCTTCTTTTCTGCATGGTTTTTATCTCTCTACAGAAGCACTCATTGAAGCCATAAACAACGATATTGAGGAGGCCAAGATGAAGCTGGAGCTCCCAGAGCATCTCAAACTGAGAGACGATAACTTCTTCACCAGCGCTCCCAGCTCGTCGTCAGATTTGCCCCCCACCAGCGCATCCACATCACAGACTATTATGAATGGTCACTGACAGCTGGCTGTGACTGTAGCACTTTGTTCACACATCCGCACGCACCAGAACAACATCCATTAAACGACAAAGCCTCATTCTGAGCCATTATTGCTGCACATGGCCATACTCTAAAACAATCCATCTTTTTTTAAATTTTCTTTGTCTCAACTGTTTAACTTCCTGTATTGCTTTGTTTCAGACAGCCAATCACTTATTAGATGTTCATTTGTATATATCCACAGCAGATTGCCTCTGTATATAACGGAAGACACAAACGGTCCATGCTACACTCTAGCCAAGGCCGAAAAAAAGCTACTTATGTGACACTTTTTTCTGTATCAGAGAGAAAGTCTGGGCATTATTATCTGTAACAAAAACACTGGTCAAACTGTTAGATGAATATGCAACAATGTAGCTAAATGCAAGGCATGTGTGACGACGGGGACATTAAATTATTAATGTAAATTTAACGGTGTTAAAGTGTTTGTCGTCTCATTTCCCTCAAGAAAATGTATTTCCCATCTTGTGAGACACACACCCTCTACTGTTTATCACTGCCCTACAATGGATGACCCTATTACTTTGGACCAGAGATTGAGAGGGTGCTTGACTCGTATGCAGAAATAATAATCTCACAGGAATTAATAACTGTTACAAAATGGTTATTTATTGAATGATTGTTTTGAAGAATAGGATATTTTCAACGTGTTTGAGCGGTACTCTCGACAATCTCTTTCCATTATTAGTCAAGGAATGCAGGCTGGCTGAGAGAGCATGTTCTTATGCACATCTGTTACGTTGTTCATTTCTTTCTTCCTTTGCCTGATGCTCAGACCGACAGTCCACTAGTCTCTGTGGGTTTGTTACAGATAGTAAAACATTGATATGCTTGTGTACTCTGTGCTGATCTTTGCAAAAGGCTTTGAAATGTATAAACTCTGATTTCTAACATAAATATTTGAAAGGAGGTTCATGCAGAGTAACCACCATTTGCATAATATTCTTTCTTTATTCATTAGTTTCCTTTTTACGTTCATGGGGTCTTTTCAAAAGAAAATTTAAAAACATGATGGTGCTTTACAGGGTTTGCTTAGGTCGCTGTGTGCCTGCACCACTACATTTTACAAAGAAAATGACACCCAACACAAGTATGTTAAATTCTTCAAACCCTTGTAAATAATTGTTATTAAATGACATCTGAGTCTAGCTATGTAATTTAGGATTTGGTCTATTTTAAATTAGTGTTATTTAAGGAGAAGGATATGACTACCTTTCTATTCTGTATGGTAGTTTTTCAGAAGTTTTAACTTGCAGGAAAATGTATGAATTAATGAATACAGGAAGCAGTACATCACTAATCATGTCAAATGCACTGCTGTAAAAAGCTTTAATTTCATGCTGAATGCTACATATCCATTATATTCATCCTCTAAAGCACTTAATGTACAAAAATTGTACAATAAAAATGAATGTAACTTTGAATTGTGATGTCTTGATTCTTCAAACCTTTCGATGCCTTTAAGAGGGCCGTTTTCATTACACCAACACTTGTGATTGCACTGCATTGCTGCGGTAGGGTTGAATGTTTTCCAGGGCCATTTGTTGCACTTATTTATTCTAGTTTCCAGAGGAACCAGGGTTACTGCATGTTTTCATTTTTTTTGCCATCTAGAAATTTAATCGAATAAATTGTTTTATCAAGATAAAAAAATGTCTGGTCTTTTTTATTTGTTTTGGCAGCCGAGGGATCTCTTTGTGACTGACATCGTTGGCTGATACCTGCATACATATTGTTATTGTGCACACCATGTGAAGGACAGTGGCATATGTCCCAGAGTCAATGTTTTCTGTTTTTGTTAAGTTTTAGCCTGATTTAATAAACTCAAGGTAATAATCAGATAAATATTGTTTTGAGCGGATCTTATGTCATTCTCTTTTCAAACAGTTCTTCAAACATTCAGGGCCAAAAAAAAATCAATCGAATTGTAAACAGTAGTTTCTATCTCAAAACCATTTCCATACACACTTTAGATCATTCACATTTCAAAAGAGATCCATTTGATCAAAACAAAGAATTACAATGTCCCATTACTCAATCCGACGAGTATCAGATACTCTTTGCACAAGTGTCAATAGTCCAAATGTCCAAAATGGAGTTACTGATTATGTAGGTTCAGGGTTCAGGGTTGTGTGAAGAGTGTGTGCGTATCGAAGAGGTCAAGAGGAAATGTAATGTCCAACAGAGGGGTAAATATGAGACAGTTCTGTGTTCTTCAAGTGGGAAGAGCGGAGCAACAAGCAGTTCCAATCAAATATCACAGGAGCCAAAAGGGGTCAATAATCCCCCTCTGCTTGCTGGGGCTCTCCCACTCTCACTCACATGTCAGTAATCCTCTGCTGTGCCGTTAAAGAGCTGACTGTGGTTGTTTTTGGCTGGCTGCTACAAAGTCTAGAATGAGATAAGACACTGGACTCAACCTGCTCTGCTGGGGATTCAGGGTAAAGGTCGTGATCAGAAGGCAACTTCACGTTGATGAGTCATGAGTCTGGTGATGTCGGTGCTTAAGCAATTTAGAAATTAGAACAACTCGGAACCTTAAAAGCTGTCTTTCGGTAATTTCTGTAAGTAAGTTCAGATTAATCTCTAAAGGCTCTTCCTTTTCAATTTGTGTGAGAATACTAAATTACATAGAAAACAATAGTAGGGATGGTATGATAGCCCCTTGGGACAGATGAGGAACCATTAAACATAGATCCAAGAATGATTTAAAAGTAGTTTAGACTAATTCAACTCTGTCACGTAACACAATCACACACAGAAGCCAATACCAACATGTTACTAAGCTCAACAATTACAGGGAACAGCTCCCCCAAATCACTTCAACTCAGCTCGGTGCATCAGCAGGTACATTCACGACACAAATGTTCATCAAAAGTGCACTCAACTTTATTATGAAACAATAATTCAGAGCAAATTTCAACTCAACCAAGTACAGAGACCGATCTTAATTGTTTACTCTTTCGGTGGGTGGGATGCAGACCTCTTATTGTCCTGGTGAGACAGCAATAAAAGGCAAATGCAAAAACGTAACTGGTGGAGACCTAAAAGAACAATGTCCTGCTAAATTAATTTGTTTTGAGTATTATTCTGGACACATGCACAGACATGCAGATGCCAGCATTTCACTGTGGCTTAAACAAGACAAAACCAGTTGGAAAATATCTCTCTTTGTGTAAACTAACCCAAACAGAACCCCCCCAAGGTACAGATTTTACTTCAGTGAAAAGTTTTCTTTGTATATTTTGGTGACTCCTGCAGTGCGATACAAAGTCCAGTTTACAATTCAAACACAGAAAGAACTGACAGTAATGTTACGACTGATTCATTTGAGCTTCATACCAGATGATGCAGAAACAGAGGAAGTATATTACGCTAACATTCATTCCAAATGTTAACTGGGTTGTAATAACAGAATGCAATGTGCAATTACATGTAGTATTTAATGTGTCACTGTGTTGAACATTCAACATGCTAATTTTAACTAACATGAATGCCTTTTGTAAGCTTGCTTTTTCTCTTATATCAATGGAGAATGATTTCTATATCATTTTATGTTGTTCTTCAAATTATATTTGTTCGACAATAAAATGTTTTCTAGAAAATGTAAACAAACACATGAATATGATTGTCAGCACATATAGAACTTTCCCAGAGGTGTGTGGCTCAACAAAGAAACCAACTCTTCATACCAATCAAAGGAATAGGTTGCATCATCCAACAGGAAACCCAAATGATTGATGTTGAGGCTAGACCACTAGTAAGTCTACATCCAACTTGACCCAGCAGTCATATTTTGTCAGACGTTTCAGACAATGGTCACAGAACTTCATGACCATCATAAATGTCATAACATATTAACATATTGATTAGGAACTGGCTGGTGCGACTAAAGTGTCTTTGAAATGTAATATAATTGAAAAACATTGCTGCGAAATTGCCACCCTCCTTCACCAAAGACTGCTCCGCCTGCTGATTGTGCCAACATGATCTGAAGAGATCCAACTCTTAAAAAAATAATTAAATGGACATTACATGTCTGAGGAATGGGGAAAAACAACTTTCACAACACGTTTAGACTGAAATGATGCATCAGGCAGAGCTACTTCCCTGTCAATAGCTCTCGTCATCGTACTCTAGCTCAATCTCGTCCTCATCCAACAGTCCGTACTTGAACTTCCGATACACTGTCCCATCTTTTCCCATGTACACAATGTCATCATCATCTTCCTCATCTTCCTCACATTCAATGATTCGGTCGCTGTACTCCCCAAATGAAGAGGTGTGGTGTTGTGAGGCAATGCCCCCATTGGTGCCCAGTTTCTCATAGCCTCCCGCTTTGGTTTTGGGTGCAATGGCAAGTGATTTAGATCGAGCATTGAGGAAGAGGAAGAACCCACCGCCCACAGAGAGGATAAGCACAACACAGGCCAGGACAAGGAGTTTGGCGGTGCTGCCTTGAGACTCCATGTCTTCAGCATCTCTCATCACAAAGTTTACACCAATGATGCACTCCTCTGAGAAGAAAGATATAGAGCACACCATTAGGTTACTCCAAGTAAGAAATGTAATCTGTATACTGGGTTTGTCTGGCATGAGTGTCTTTTACAAGAATGTTGTTTTAGTTGAATGCTGTCTTGTCTTTCATGGCCCTAAGGCCTTTTTTGTAAAAGCAACATATTTCCATTGTTTACAAGTAATGGAATCTATGTTTGGAATGGGAGATGAAACTCATGTCTATGTAGTGGGAAGGCTATCAATTAGATCAATTACAAAGGGTGGTAACCATTGCCAATTATATGTCCTAAAGGAGGAGTGTGACTGATGACTCCCAAACAAGTAAAACACTATTGTGGGTTTCAAAAGACTTTTCTAGTGTGGGTTCTGGTTTACCTCGTGAGGCCTTGCAGTCACAGCACTCCCTGGGTATTGGTTGATCATCATGGCGTGTCTCATTTCCACAGCAGGACAAGCAGCGACCATCAAGCAGGATCTGGAGTGCGGGGCACACTGTGCAGCTCGACATGCTGGGACCACGGCAGTCAATGCAGGACGGGTCACATGCCTTGCAGTTTGGCTCATCACTCTCTGACTCAGAGCCCTAAAGCAACAGAATAATTTGTTACACTGCAGACTGAATGTCACACATTTTATCTCCAACTACTGCTCCAGGACTTAAAGAGCAGCCTTGATAAACTGCAGCTATATGTCCAATATATTATAATTTTTTCCCGAGAGCAAATTCAGCAACACACAAGCTTTCTCACCTGGGAAGTGGCATAGTAGCCTACGAGACATTTGGATAAACAGATGCCTCCCATAAACGTGTAGCCTTCAAAACAGGACTGACAGGCCAGAGCGCCCTTATCTGGAAGGAGATAATGTCATCAGATCGCTGAGCTGGAATTTACAGATTAAAATCATATCAATAGGTGCAGCAGAAGTTCGTCGTAGCTTGGTGGGAGGGTGTTGGCTATGAAAATAGTAGTCTAGGGGTCTCGGAAACTGTGACATTATTCATACTCAATTAAAGGGAATATTTTCAAAACACAGTCCACCACACAAAAAGAAACACGGCAGAAATAAGCCATGACAGGCTTCCTTTACCACTGCAGGTTTTGCAGGTGGGGTGACACTGGTGGCAGGTCTTGGAGCGGCTGTGTTGGTAGAAGCTCGGAGGGCAGCTCAGCAGGCACTGTCCCCCCCGCCTCAAGTAGACGTAGTCCTCCCGACAGCTCAGACAGTTTCTGTTACCACGACCCCCACACTGGCTACAAGAGGGGTCACATTGCTCACAAACCATGGTGGTGGTGTTGCCAAAGTGACTGACGAGGAGAGAGGATATCAGTTTAGTTTGTGATGTTCTTTGATGAAAAATAAGATAGCATTGTTTGTGTCCGTGTGCTCTTTTAACCTCTCTGAACAGGTTTCGACGCAGTTGCTTCCCTGCTTGAAAAATCCAGATTTACAGTTGACACACTGCAAACTGTGACGACCAACACATGACTTACAGCTGAAGTGACAGCGTTCACACACACGTTTGTCTTTGTCCTCTGCATAGTAACCCACAGAACACTCCTGCACACATGTGTTGTCTAATGGGAACAAAGTTACACATTTTAAAAACGAGAAGTTTACATTAGATGGATAAAAAGCTATTGGTCGAACTTACTCATTAGGAAGTGTGGCTCATTGCAGCTGAGGCAGTTGTCTTTGCCCGGTCCAGAACAGCGATGACAGAGTTTGTGACACTGTTGGCACTGCCCATTATGGTCCATATATGAGCGCAAAGAGCACTGAATGAACCACACACAGTGCCCGCTGGCATCTTTACGCCTGTGGGTATCGCAGCTGAGGCACGATGAGGGCTGATGCCCTGAGCAGGTCTGACATGACATGTCACAATCTAGGAAAATAAAAAAGCAATGAGACACAGGCAACGAATAAACCCTTAAATAATAGAGTAGAGCTGCATTTGATTTTTGCATGATTAATATAAACGTCCACCTTCCCTACCTCTGCATTCATTGGTAGTCGCGTCATAGTAAGTGCTGTTGGGACACTTAGCCAGACACTCTCCATTGTAACGGACAGCTTTTGGGTTGCGACACACATCACAGTCATCAAAGCTCGGCCCGTCACAAGAGGCACAATCAGCATGGCAATGCACACACTCCTGTGGCTTCTCGCTGGCAAAGTAGCCATTGGGACAATCATCCACACACTTACCCTCATGGAGGAAGTAGTACTGAGCACACTCTGGAAGAGAAACACATTGTAATCTCTTCATCCCCTCAGACAGCCCTAACTATTCCTCATACTGGCTTGTTCTTCTCATCCACTTCAATAACAAGAAGCAGTCATGAATAAAACACTTGTTTGTGTTTAACAACGATGCTAACACTACATACATAATCAAAAACTATATATCTAGGAAACAATCTTGTCATGTCAATTTAGGTACTACTACTAAAGATACGTTGACCCAATGTTTCCATCACTCTTCAGAGTCTTCTCCCAAATATCTCCTGTATTCCTCCATCCTTCTTCTCATCGGATTCTCCTCTGTCAATCTTAGATGTAAGCATCATGGCTGAACTATTTGTAGTCTAGTGAGCAGAGAACAATATCTCCTTCCTCCTCATATCCCTTCTCCTCTGTTCAGCTACTTCAACACTAAACTGAGTCACCTTTCAAAAATGCTCTCTTCAATCCTCCTCCATTTCTCTACTCTCCACTGCGACAGCCAGCGTACTTACTCTTACACAGGCCATCTTGATTGCACTCTCCACAGTGAGCTGGACAGTGAATGCATTCACGGTTCTCGGTTGCGTAATAGTCCTCTGGACAGTGAGACCTGCAGGAGCGGTCCAGCAGAAGATACTGTTTCTCACAGCTCAGACAGTGAGAGGAATTTCCCTGGCAGGATGCACACTCTGGCACACACGGCTGGCATACACCACCTTGAGAAAACCCTCTGGGAAGGAAAGAGAGAATACGGTATCATTAATATAGTATGATGGTGTGTGTGCAAGCCAAGAAATGTGAAAACAGAAGAAGCACCTCTGACAATCCACCACACACACTCCATTGTGGAGGTTAAGCCCACTGCGGCAGCGCTGGCACTGCTGGGCATCCTGACACATGACACACCCTTTTGAGCAGTCTTCACACCGGCTGGACGCCTGGTTGGCAAAAGTACCAGATGGACAACGGGGCAAGCAGGTCTGATGGGAAGTCAAAAAACGACCTGAAGGCAGAAAGACCAATCGCAGCACTGACAAAAGAAAACGAATGGCCACAAAGATCGTCAGTGGTCTAAAGCTTATTTAGATTTAAGGTAGATTCTAAATCATCTCGTCCTTCATCGTCTACTTCCGAAAAAACATATACTTGGATGGCAAGTTTGCCTAAAACATCAAAGAAAAGGCCACTCAACATTTAGTAGTGTCAGGAGCTAGTAGTGGCATAGAAGCAGCAAATGCTTACCAGAATAGCAGCTGTTGCAGTCCTCCTTCCCCGCAGCAGAGCAAGTCTTACAGGCGGCGTGGCACAGCTCACATTCGCCCTGACCTGATGGGCAGCAATAGGCAACCAGGACAAAATATTGACATGAATGACAGAGGAGGAAATGAGGGGATGACAAATAGACTGAAGTGTGTGTTGCGGAGTGTCTTATGAAAGATAGAAAATACAAATCTCCCTGCTTGCTTCACCATTTGGGTTTGATGTTTATGTGAGGGAAGTTGTACAAAGTCAGCGTCACATTTTACAAGTAAAGGAAAGGTCATGTTGACAACAATTAGTACTTTTCCATACTGTTTGTGAAGTGTGTCTCAGTGCAGGAAGAAAGCTGTCTGCCCTCTAAACACTCCCCGCTCTTCAGCATGAATCCCTCCTCGCAGGAGTCACAGTCATCATATTGTGGCCCTCCACAGGTACGACAGGTGCGGTGACAAGGCTCACAGTCCCGGCTCTCCTCATCCACAAAGAAACCTTCCTGACAGTGATCCACACACTTGTCATCTGGACATACAAATACACATTTTTACTTTCTCTATATACACAATAAAACTTTTCCTATAATAATAATTTGTCATCTGACACTTTTTCAAACTTGTGATGTTTGTGATCATAGACACCAATAGATGGAGAATTTTACTTTAATATTTACAGTTCTTTAAAAAACATATTAAAACCGAATGCCGATCACAGTTTCTCCAGTTGATATTCACACCACAACCCACAGTTATAAATGGTTCAAATGTTTACCAAAGCCAAAGAAACCCTCTTCACACCAGTAGCACTGGGACTGGTCGCAGATTACACATTGTTGTTCTTCACATGGAGTGCACATCATGGTGTCGATCACACTGTGGGTCCGATCTGGACAGGACTGATGACAGTCTGTGCCTAACCTGATAGACAGACAGAAAGACAGATGGTATCAATGCGAGGACATACCACTATGGGGGTGCAATTCAATGAAACTAAACTGAAGATACTTACTGGTAGTAATCATCTTCACATTTGAGACAAACAGTTCCCTGCTCCTGATCGCCTGAATCCTCTGTGATGAAAAGCAGAATTTAAACGAACCAGATCAGGCATATTGTGATGCCTGGACTTGGTGAAATAGCTTTGTTTGCTATCTCAAGGCAAGACAAAACATTTTTTGCATTTTTGATCAGCCTTGTTATCAGTTGTTGCAGCTTCTGTTCAATGTATATATGATGTAGCACTACTCTTTTTGCAAAACTATCTCACCATACTGAAAACATAAAAAAATATATATATAAAGACAATATTACTGTGGTGGTAAGTGTTAATTTTTTTCTGAACCCAGTTTCCTTTAACACCAGCAGGAGGCACTCTGACAACGCACAATAAAATGTTCAGACGCTGTAGAATCGAGGGGCACTCACAGATCAATCTTCAGCTGAATGTGACTAATGTAAAACTGTCAAACAAATCAAACCCAGAAGTCCTCACAAATGTAAAAGTCAAAGAGTTTCTACAGGCATTACAGTTCATTTATATTGTCTTATCTTCAAGAAGTCAGAAGTCTCATGCTGTCTGTGTAGCTTGCACTGAAGGTGAATTTTGCTGAATGACACAAAAACAAGCATAATGTGAGTGAGGTTATGGAAAAAACTTTTGCTGTTAGTGTATGTTTTTTTATTGGAGACCGGGGAACCTAGGCAGGGGATATTAATATGTAATTCAGGTGTGAGAGAGGCTGTTTTTGTACACAAAAGTTTCCTCCAAACTAATTCACTCCTGCTGTCAATCAAAATCATCCATCCGATAACCGAGGAAGAGCCATCTTGCCCTCCCTTAGTCCAATGATGTCAAAATATCTCCAAGGACAGAAGGAGCAGGAAGAAACGGATCAGACAGGAAGCAGAGAGACGCATAGTAAAAGAAATAGAAGGAAGAGATGGTTTTTTTTAAACCCCCTTCTGCAGACTTTCCCCAGGGACATTCATCCTTTCCATAAAAGCCTCCATCGACCCCCACACCCCATTCCTCTCAGTCTTCTTCCAGCACCCACAACTCAACACTGCACTGGTTTGCACTTCAATGTGGTCGACAAGCCCCTACCTGTGAAACCTATTACTCATACAGAGAAAGACTTTGACAAAGGAAAGGTGGGAGGGACAGATGAGCTGGAAATCATGCCTTCAGGCTGTGTCTATGAGAAGAGAGAAAATAGCTCCTGCATAAATATTAACCATGAAAGCCAGGGGAGATTTCAACAGAATTTAAACTGGCATACACATCCCAAGTATGCACATGTGGAATGTGCAAGCACTCATACACACGCATTTACAGTCTACATGTACTCACAAGCTACATATTACATTCACACGTACAAACAATCACACATCAAAGTGATTCATTCTCAGTCTCAGTGATAAGAGATGACACAGAGTCAGGACTGAGGATGGACAAACTCAGTTTTACCATCACCTCAAATTATTACTGCAGTTTGAGAAAGTGACATGTTTATTAATTGTTTGTGAAGTGGATTGCTGGTCGAGAAAAACAGAATATGTGCGGGTATAATGATGCAAACCCTTCATAAGAAAGACTCAGATATGAGCTGTACATATCACAACAGCAAGGATTGGAGTAATGCAGGGCTACTCGTGGTTCCTCGCGTCTTAAAAAGTAGGATGGGAGCCAGAGCCTTCAGTTATCAAGCTCCTCTTTTATGGAACCAGCTTCCACTTTCAGTCCGGGAGGCAGACACAGTCACCTCATTCAAGAATAGACTTAAGACTTTCCTGTTTAATAGTGCTTATAATTAGGGCTGAATCAGGTTTGCCCTGGTCGAGCCCCTAGATATGTTGCTATAGGCTTATAGGCTGCTAGGGGACGTTTTAGGATACCTCCTCTTCTCTCTCTCCTTTACATCTCTTCATTGCACATTACTAACCCTACTCGCCTCATAGGGTCCATTGGACCTGGATGTGTCTAAAGCTGGTCCTGGGTCCTGACCCCTAGCCCCTGCTTCCTGCATCCAGCCCCTGGCCTGGACCTGGCCTCCTTCCCAATGCCTCCTTCTCTGTGCCTCCTGCCTCAAGGGCCTGGCCTCATTGATCTGGCCTCCTTCGCGATGCCTCCTGCCTCTGTGGCCCGGACTTCTGCCATGGCCCCTGCTGATGCCCCCCTCCTCTCTTCCTCCTTCTGGTTCATAGATTGTGGAGGTCTGGATCGTGGTCCATGCCTACTACTAATTATTCATACATTCTGTCATATTCATTGAATGTGTTGTAACTCTGTAATGCTATTCATCTGTACACATGACATTTATTGCTTCTCTTCATCCGGGGAGAGGGATCCTCCTCTGTTGCTCTCCTGAAGGTTTCTTCCCTTTTTTCCCCGTGAAAGGTTATTTTTGGGGAGTTTTTCCTGATTCGATGTGAGGTCCTGGGACAGGGATGTCGTATGTGTACAGATTGTAAAGCCCTCTGAGGCAAAATGTGTAATTTGTATTTTTGGGCTAAACAAAATAAACTGAATTGGAGGTGAGTTGAGCTTTAGGTGCCAAAAGCCTCTGAGCAGAAAGACTCCAGCTCTGCAGTAAAGGAGCGAGATGAATACTTCTTCCCTGAAGCCAGTATGACCAGTAAAGGTCAATCGTAGTTGATTTTGAAAATAAGTAAACAAATCATGGTGCTATGCAAAGTATGTGTGAATCATCATGTCTTGAACACTGATGGTCAAAAAAGGTGTCAAGCAACCCTCATCAATGAAATGAAAAAAGTGTATGGAGCAAAGTAAAGGAAGTAAGGAAGTAAGGGCACAGATACCCAGAAAGGATGAACGTTCAAAGAAAATCTGAACATAGACGGATTAGAAATGTGTCAGCAGCAATGCTCCCTAACAGAGGAAGTCATGGAGCCATATGCCAAGATAATGAGGGCTTTTTATCAACTGGTGATTTTGCCAGCCTGAGCAACCTTTTATCATCGGGCTAAGTTATACAGAGCCTTGCAAAGTCGAGTACATTTTATTAATATAGCCCACTATCCCACATTTGCCTCAAGGGGCTTTACAATCTGTGCAGCACATAACATCCACTGTCCTTGGACCCTTGATCGGATAAGGAAAAGAAAACTTGGATTTAAAACATGACTGATCCAATTATATTATATTATATTATATTATGTTATGTTCACCCAAAATTGAAACAAAACCCCAACCTCAAGTGCAACTGTTTGGCCTCAGAATGCATGTCGAATTATTTTTGGTTTTGTTTCCTTTTTGGAGCAATGTTTGCATAAACATGCCCGAAAAGATAATAACATTTTGGGTTGAACTTCAAAGAATTGATTTAAGATCCACAAAGTAGCCCCGAAGAAAGTAGAGGGCATCCAAAACTGCCTCAGATGCCAAACATGTCTGACTGTAAATGGCAAAAATGTATCAAAAGCCTTGAAAAGCCAAATAAGGACAACGTGTAAGCATACACACACATATATTAATTGCCAGATCCTACACGTTCTGTTTCATCTTCACTTCCGCCCGTAGCCTTGCGCCACACAGGGAACAATCATCTCAAATATCTTATCTGCTGACTGGCTTGTTTAGCTGGCAGAATTGTGATTACTAAGAGCAAGTGGTGGGAGGGAGGCTGGTGGGGTGAGAATGGAGAAAGATATTCCACCTAGAATGCATAATGATATAATATTACCCGTCTCCACCTCAGACTAGTTCAGCACAGCAGCTTCCTATGGTATGTTGATAAGCATGAGTAGAAATGCGTCGTCTTTATGTGGCTTGTACTGACATGGTGAGGTGTAAGAGCACAAGCAAGGAGATTTATACAGATTTCATACTGTATGGTTTATTTCTCTGTGTTAAAAAACTAATCACAGTCAAAACACCATTCAGAAAAAGAGCCCATAGCGTGTTGTGTTGCTGTACACAAAAGTATGCTGATTTTTTTATATTAACAAACATTGTGGAGGGTTCCGGCATTGAAAATACAAATAATTACCAGAGGCATTTAGCCTGGAGCGGAAAATATTTTAGCCCTTTGTGGGATAGATGACGTGAATTAGATTTCAGGTAATGTTCCTTGTCGAGAAGATAAACATCAGTCTTGTGGCATCTTCTCCTGGTGTCTGATAATTAAGGAAATCTACAGCTAGTTAAGATATTGTCTTTAGTTGGTCCAAATGACTTCCCTAATGAATGAGGCTTATTGCAATATATACAATCTTCATTTCAATAACTTCTTCACATTTAAGTTAATTTATGACGATGTGTCTGCAGTGAAATAGAGCTTACTGTAAAGAGTGAGGTGCATTAACCATCAATGGCAGCATCATAAGTAAGTGCAAGCACCCCAACCTCACGGTCAACACACTTAGTACAGTAAATCCTACTTTATTAAGAGTTATGTTTATGTTACAAGCTTTTCTGACATGTCTGCATCTCACTCCTGGGGACTGAAATAATGTCTCCGATTCTGAAAACAGTTGAATTTGAGCAGTACAAGTTTTCTTATCTACAGCCACGTTGAGTAGTAAGATATTGCGGTGTGCCATATAACTGCTGCTGCTATAACTTGATTATATTTATATTTCTGCGCTTTGATCAATGTAGGTGAAAGAAGTAGGAGGAGAGAAAGTGAGTCGTGAGAGAAGATGTGGTGCACTTACTGCGTTCACATAGCTTGCAGCCCTCGTCACAGGGGACACAGTCCTCTTTCTCTGCATTTGCAACCTTACCTGATAAAAAACAGCAGATATAAAAATACATACAGTAACACAACAAGATGTTGAAATAACATGTCTCCAAAAGTATTGAGTTCATGTTAATTGCTCACTCCTGGATGTATAAAATAAGGTTTTTATAATTGAGAAAAATAAGCTTTATTTTCAAGTTTCTTTGTTTGTCACAACAAATGACTCACAGCTGTTTTTAGTGGGGTGCAGTATATCTTACAGACACTTCAATCAAATCACTACCAGTCTCATAAATAGCCATTGTAATGTTAATTGTTGTCATCAATCAAAAAGATGATGCTAGTTTATTTGTGCTGATCTTATTTTAGAATTACACTCTTTGCCATCTTTTACATTATCGCTTAATTGTTAAACCAAACAAGGACGAGAGTGCTGCCAAACTCAAAGCTTTAGATACAGTATGTTCCACCTACTCCAGAGTTCAAGCGGCCTGTGGGGCGTGTTTAGACCTGCCTGCTATATGATAAGAACTTCGTCTCATCCTCCCTCTCACATATTATATCCTCACTTAAAAACTTCCAGCATCTCAGTCCAAGCACATCAGCTCTTTCTCAATCCTCCTTTGGTTGGCATTCACATTTGACACAATCTCCCTGAGGACACTAAATACATTCAGCACATGTTCTTTAGTTGAACAGGAAGTAGAAGCAAGAACACATTTTGGGCTTTTTTATTGTCTTCTCTAAGAAAAATGTTGTTTCATTACACTGTATTGCTATAATTAAGAATAACCTAAAACACCTGAATCACCTCATGGACATATTTTATTTTATTTTATTCTATTCCATTTGTATATCCCTTATACAGTATGTGGGTATCTTGAGGGATCTAATATATATATATATATATATATATATATATATATATATATATATATATATATTTTAATGGGCAATGAAATATGTGTTGTAAAATGACAAATTAACCTTAAACGTTAACTTCAGAAGCTTAAAATCCCTCCTCTGATCTGCATATGTCACACCTGACTGAAATAAAAGCATAGTATCTTCTTATTTCCTATTCTTTGGTCAATCTATGCATAATATACAATACATGCAATTGTGGCTAGGAGACCTGGGGGTTTGCATATTTTGTATTTTAGTTTTAATATTTTCTTTAGGTCACTGTGCTACATGTCCCTGAGGTGATGTCTGCCACATTAAGACAAGCTCCGTGACAGTGCTGCTGAGCAACAGCTATTATAACATGTTAACCATGTTTATTGTTTGCTATACGTCATTACTTAAAGTAGTGGACTTTATCATAGTGACTATAGTAAATAAGAATGCTGCATGTCTGATGAGGCTCTACCAGCATCTTTCACCTGCACTGCACTCCAACGGGACGCACTGGCCATTTCTGGGCTTGTGTCCTGGGCTGCAGTGGAGGCAGTGGTCTGCTGAGGAACAGAGGATGCAGTCTGCGGGACAGACTTCACACCGTCTTCTTGAAGAGGGGAAGAACCCCTCTGGACAGACATCCCGACACTGACTCTGAAAGAGGTACCTGGCCACGTCAAACCTATCTAAATGGAGAAAGACAAGAAAATGCAATATGTAAAGGAAATGTTGTGAGGGACAAAACAGATATGCAGATGTGTTCAAGACAGCAGGTCATACACAGAAACAGCCCATAGACTTACTTAAACTCATTATATTAACATTGAATGGTCACACAGTTACAACACACAAAACACCTGAAAGTCTCTTTATAGATGTAGATTGTAATATATATATATATATAAAATGCAGGTATTCACAGTGAGGCATTGTTAAAACATTTTTGTAATTTGTAATTTTGGGCTATACAAAATAAATTGAATTGAATTGAACCAGTTTGTGATATTGCAGATATTGAAATGAGCCACTGGCATTTTAAATGAGACTTCACATAAACACTACATACATTGAGATACATGTTTTCAAAGTAAAATATTCCAATGATATGAATTAAGTGATATTTCAATTGTTAAATTGATCAATTAGGTATTCAATTGCTTTTAAGATTGAAATCCTTCTGGCCTGTCTTTGCTTCCATCAAATTTAAATAAACTTCTCTATACTTCTGTAATACAGTCTGTGTGACTGTATTTTCAGGCATGTCTTTGCTTGTGTGTGTATTTTAAAATGTTCTTTTTATCCTCCTTTTGTAGCACTTTTATTCTTTCCCCCCTTTAGAGACAGCAGGGGTGGAAGACTCCCCATTACTATCAACGGCCAGTGTCAGTAATTGTCTGCTCAATATCTACCAGTATACATGTGTGTGTGTGTGTGTGTGTGTGTGTGTGTGTGTGTGTGTGTGTGTGTGTGACTGGCCAAGATAAGAGAGGTTGTTTTGACAGAAATGACACGGGGAGAGACAGATGGAGGGTTTCTGCATGTTATTATTGTTATGTCTCAGTGAGCCTCAGACAGACCTGCAATTAAATGGAACCACATTTGCAAACAGTCTGACAAACTTGCCGGCTAATTGAGTGTGTGCGCACACGTGAGGGTGAGAGAGAGTGTGTGCAGGGGAAATCTGGTGTTAATCTTCTCCATGGCTGTCTGGTATCTTAAAGTGGGTGTGTGCGTAACATAATCTCCCCAGTGTAAATACATTAATTCTGACAGCCATAATACCGTCTGTGACACTGTGATAAACACAGTTATTACTACCACCTTCAAGTTGATATTTCTTCAGCTGTGAGCCTCTAACGGCGTCCGGTTTTATCATACCAATTGTTTCCTCACTGATGAATAAGGTTGTTTTTTTGTATTGGATTCACAAGATCCTAAAACAATTAAATAAGTAAGAACAATTCCTCAACAAACGTAGACACAGCTTGTCCTTTAACTGAACTAAAACCTGAGACTTGCAGTGACCTCTGCAAATACAAACAAATGACTGATTCTCCCTTTTAGCACATCAGCAAGCCTTGGATGAATTACTGCTTTAATTAGATTAATTTTCCTTTAGAGGATTGATAGTGGAGTCTGGCACAAATGAGCCTTGGCTTGATCCATGTGATGTCACAAAAAAGCACGATTTCACTTACATTCCAGTCACAGCTAGATCGATGGGTTTTTAAATGAACACAAGTGCACGCTTGCAAAATTCTACCTGTGTCACTTCAAAGGCTAAGAGCATGCCGGTTTGGGATGAAGGGAAAGAAAAAAAGGAAATTATTTAAATATGTAAGATAATTTCAGTTAGTCATTCAATTGGGATTTACTCATTGAGTAATATATAACCGTTTGTGTCATTATCGAACAAGAGGAATAGTGGCTTTCAAATCTTGATCTCTGTTAGTGTACCTCTGTCACAGCTGGTGCAGTTGTCAGGTCCCTCATCAGTACACTCGTGGCAGGTGTGGTGACAGAGATGGCACTGCCTCTCCATGGCGTAACGCCCTGTCTGGCAGCGGATGTCACAGCGTCCATCATCAAAGAACCTGCAGGTGGGAATGTGGTTAACAATGAACATGCAAAAATAGCTTTCGCTAACATTTGTTAAAATAAGAAGCAGTGCAAAGTGACCAAAAGCTAAATAAACTATGGATAGGTCACTCATTTTAGAATAGACATGACATAAATTGCAGTAACAAGAGTTCTTTTATTAAGCTGCTTTCTACATTTGTTAAAAAGGTTGTTTGAACTATCTAGAAGTGTGACATCACTACTAGTAAGTCAGTGGTTCTGACCGTGTCGGAGGGCAGCTGGTGCAGTCCTCACTCTCTGGACCACTGCACTGTAGACAGGTAGCATCACACAGGTGGCACTTTCCATGACGACTCATGTACTCTCCTACAGACGGATAGCGATAGTGAATGACACATTTAATCATGAGTGCTTTATTTCTATTTGTTTACCTGCTTGTGTATGCTCACTTTTTTTCTTTTTACTTGAGTGACTAGTTGCACCAATTATATCCAACAGTCAGTTGTTATTGTTTTCATTTCCTTGAAGGTCCAGCTCATTATACTCTGGTTCCTGACATCCCGCACAATAACAGTCTTATCTCGTTTTGTTATCTTCTGTATATGTGCAAAAACGTTTCACGGGTTTGAAAACATCTTTGAAAACGGCAAGTTTGAAAATGTCAGTCAGGCATACTTTCTAATTGCGGAGTGCTTTTAGAGTAGTAGACAGAGATATGATTTGGATCTGAGATTGTTTTTTTGGCCCCATATGAGCTTGAAGATGAAGATTACCAAAATAACTCAAGATGTAAACAAACACAGATTATGACTGATTTGAAAAAGTCACAAAAGTTCTACTCCACAGATAACAGAAACATGTAGCCATATATATATATATATATCTGAAGTAATCTGACAGGACCATTTTTGTTGTGGCTTTCATAATTTAGCTTCACAGCAGAAAGTTCCTGCATGAGTTCAAACCCTTTGTGTGGGGAGTTTATATGTTCTCTCCATGTGTGTGCCGATTCCTGCTGAAGTCACTTGCTTGTTTTTCACTCAAGAATAAAATGGCTACATCCTCCACTGTTGAAAATTATGAAAACGTGTGTAGGTTTTGTGAGGTCGGAAAGTTTTTGTTGCAAAATGGAGTCCAGACTGGAAATTGAGTTTTGGGTGCCAGAAATCTCAACACCTGGCAAAGCAATTGTTGAGTCACTGACATTGATAGAGAGCATTATCACACTCCAGGTAGCTACATTATTATAATTCCACAATATGCAGAAATAGAATGTATACTTATTAGACGTGTAACATCATAAACTAACCACGTTTACCAAATAATCATTCCTTATGCCGCATGAATACGTAAACTTCGCTCACTTTCACCCTGGACACACACAATATGTATATGAGCTTTGTGTCCAATGTTGCCAACGTATTGAGAGAGAAGTTCCAAAAAACCATAAACCTTCAGCTTCACACTTAGCAAGATTGAAAAAGTCCATAACAAAAGAGGCATAAACTTTGTCTACTATCCCACCTTTGTATTAGACAAAGGTGACAGACACAGGCTCAGGCATAAGGATGGAGCTGTGTGGTTTTTATGTGTGTGAGCATCCTTCAAGGAAGCAGCGAGATTGTCTGTGCTCTCTGGCTCTCTGTGAAAAGCTCAATTGTTCCTTTCAAAACAAAAGAGCTTCTTTGTGTACAAACACAACAGGCGGTGGCTTCCTATTCAGTAAAGCTCTGCTGAAAACATTCAAACAGCCCCCGAATAAACGCTGTCTCTCACACACACACGCACACACAAATTGTCTCCCTGACTTTCTGTTTGTTTCCCCCTCACTCACACACACAAACAAACAGGGAGCCAAGTTCTCAAGGGACGGAAAGCCGCACAACTCCACTCAGCAAAAGACACTTTGGACTCCCACTGCCAGATGGGAGAAGAATGGAGAGGAGAAGAAAGAGAGCCTGTCACTCAAGGGAGTAAAACTGTTCCTCTGTTATAGACTTAGCTGACCTTGTGAGGACATTGACAGTCTACTCTGTCAGGAGAGAGAGAAAGCTCTGTTGCCAGATATCACACTGACATCCACCACACCTGGTCCTGAATAACAAGTCACTGGCCCTTCCACCTCCCGATACCTGCACATACTTGGTCAAAGAAAGTTGGGGAAATGATATATTCACTACATCACACAAGTAGTCAAGAGAATATAAACCACATGGTGTATCTCATATTGGGTATACATTAACACAGGTACGTGTTTCCTGTGCTTGACCTGTGACCTCAGTATTTCAACCGGCCAATGCCTTGTTCTAGGGCAGTGTCAGGATTATTACCAAATAATGTCTTTTGGGGTGGGAAGTACCTTAAGACAAAAAGCCCACACTGATAACCACTGAGCCACAGTGCTGCTTGCCCATGAGTTACAGCGGGATAGACTAAGATATCACATGGCCCCCCACATGATTTAAGGGCCAGCTGTTGCCAGAAATTGGCGGGATAATGTTATAACTGTGGTGACAATCAGCACTGGAGAGAGCTAAAGTCATGACAAGAGGTGCACTTAACAGAAACGATTGTTTGGAATTTGGTGAGGATCCAAAACAGCATTTATGTGCAGGATGAAGAATCATATAACATTATAATTAATGAGCATGCAATGCAAGTCCAGAAGGATTTTTCCTTACACAAACTCTATCATGCAGAGTTTGTGTATCAATAACACTGGTCACAGTTGGCACTGGCACGAGACACCTGTGTATACCCTGCGAATAACGCAGTTGAGTCACTTACACTTATTCAGGGTGCAAGAAATACAGTGTAACCTTCACAGCATCAATGAGCTCTAGACAAGAATGATCCCAACAGAATAGACTAAAATGTGTGGGCACCCCACAGCCCTTATACATTAAGCGTTAAGGCACCGATTATAGAGCAGCAAAAGCTTGGATCGCTGACCGGCTTTTACCTTCCAGCCAATGTCAGTGCACGTCTCCCTTTAAGTGCCCTGCCCGGGGCATGTGGAACTTTCTTTTAATCAATCTGATCGAGCACTGAAAAACTGAAAGTGTCTGAAAGCAGAGATCTGAATTTCAATTATGTTATCCCTTTCAATACTGTATAAAAATGAAATTTAAAGAAATAGAGTGAGAGGAAACCTAATGTTTTGGAAAGGAAGTGAGAAATGGATGAATGGATATGCAAATAGATGAAATATTACTGATTAATAAAAATAAATCAATGAAAACTGAAAACAAAACAAAAACATGAACAGATTAAACATTTTAATAAGAACACTTAAGTAAAAAAGATTTTCAAAACTAGGACTTTGAGTAACATTAATAATGCATCGTCACAGATATGTCACAGGTAAACAATAAAAACAGCTTTTATACGAGGGGTGTGTATGTGTGTGCATCTACGACCACACAAACTAAAGTCAATTCAAGTCATCTTAAACAATGACCAATAATAAGTTTTTGTTAACCAAAACAGGGGAGTCATCAATCTTTATTACAAATCATCAGGAACCATAACCAGTTGACAGTACAACAATTCATCTAATACTGTAAATGCTCATGGTGCAGGTGTGAAAACCCACACAATTAGAATAAGAGTCTTAAACATTATATTTGCGGTTCTTTATCAGAAACCAGCACCACCAGAATAACCTTCTAGTTTCATCAGGTACGGTTCAGACAGACATACAGACAGACAGGAGGAGAAACCAGACAGCTGAAGGCTGTTGGCTTGAACACGAGTTCAGTTGTGGCCCGATATGATTTAACATTTCAGACACATTCCTGGATCCGCAGTGATGCTGTCAGTTCACTTTCAGTTCAAACAGATATAATGTAAATAAGAAAAATTGATTGACTTGTTTGTTTTCAGATTTTTCTTTGGTTGAATGAACATAAAGTTCTACTCCCAAATGCATTTTAATATCTACATTTTGAACCAAATCCCTTTTCTGAAATAAAGCAAAACTGCCAGAGCTCTGAACATCAGTTTACTGTCCGTCTGTCTGTCGGAGACCTTCAACGTTTACATGATAACGACCGATCACTGACCTTCTGTGTTGAAAGTGTAGAGCAATACTTCAGTTGATATGCATTATCATCAATAATGTAATGGATAATGGAATGACGAAAACTTTATTTGAGAACAGTAAGCTGTAGGGATGCACCGATACAGATCAGATAAAACTATTGGACAAAATTCCCTTAATCAGGGTTACACATGGTATGTGGAAACCAACAAACACATTGAAGAATTGAAGTTCCCTGTAACAAATATGATTAATATTTTTATTATTTGATCTAGTGACAACAAAGATTTCATTGTTCTGTCACAGTAATGGATGGAGTCAATAATCCGTTTTGGGCAAATGTTTAGAATTCATAATAATTGGGCATTGGTGCATCCCCAGTACCACAAATTAATTGTACCTCCCTGCAGCGTATGTTTCCCTGCAGAAAGCTCCGGAAGGAATGACTATCGACTTGTCTTCTCGTACCTCTGGAATGAATCAATGCTGTCTGGGCTTACATTAAGAATTAATATCAGTCTCCTACGCACACCAAAAAAGACAAACACACACACACACTATTCAGAGGGCAGGTTTATGTTTTTAAATAAATGAAATTAGGCGATTTTGGTTAGTAATGTGCATCAGTCTCAGGATACGGTGACACTGGAGTATCTCATTTTAAGTGGTGGCTGATTTATGTGTCCGAGTTCATGTTTATTCTATGTGTGTGGTGCATATGTTTCTTTGTGTGCACGTGAGTGTGTATAAAACTATGCGTGTGCATTTGTCTTCCCTCCCCTGCACAGCCAGTCAGCCCAGACAGACATTATTTTCACATTACTGAGTGAGCTTCTTTTTTTTTTCCTTTCTTTGACATATATTTACAGGCAGAAAAACCAAGGCCTTTCCTACTGTATATTCACTTTCCATCTGTTTATCGTTAACACTGGAAAGAGAGGAGGAAGAGGAGCCAAAACAAAAATGCACACAGACATATTCAGAGATTCACAGGCTGATTGGCTCCCATTTTAAACTACGTTTCCTACACTGGCAAAAAATGAAGAAGGTTCAATTATTTTGGCATCGATGCTTTGGTCACAAAATACCGACACTTTTATTCTTTTGTTTGTTTTCACTTTTGTTTTCATTTGCTTGTTTGTTCTTGAAATAAGTCCCAGTCATTTTACACTCTGACCACATGTGCGTGTGCCAATAAGTACAGAAAAAAAAGGTAGGTTTGTTGTAGTCCTGTCATCGCACCTCTGATGCAGTCCCTTTAAGGAGGCACAGATTCTCTTATAAATTATGTGACTGTGAATGAGTGGGCAGGGGGGGTTGAGAAGGAGGGGTGCCCCCTGTGCCCCCACATCCCCCCCGCACTCCCTTTACGCCCATTGAGTACGTCCCGTCAACCTTTTTGCGAGCACGTTCTGCAGCACAGTTGCTGCAGAACTTTCCTCTGGCAAAGATTGTTCTTTTAACGAGCACGCAGAAACTGCCTTCCGCCCAAGATTCTTCATTTGCTTTCCACAGACCAGGACGAAGAGATATAAGGGGAGTTTGGAAGGAGGGGAGGGGGGAAACATGCACATACACACAAATGCATGTGGAAACACACACAGGGCAGAACCATTAAAAGTGATTGAATGGCCAGTAGAGCAATGTGATTGGTCAGGAGAGGGTTCAGGTGACCGGAAGAGTTTTTTTGATCCAATCACAGGTGATGTTCATCAAGGTGGAAAATGATTGTTGTCCAGGGGAGAGATTGGATCCACGTCGGGGGACAGGGAAATAAAGTAAATAAAAAACAGAGAGAGAGAGAGAGAGAAAACAAACGTCACACAATTAGCAATTTGAAGATTTTTGAAATTCACAACTTGGTGTATCAAAAAAAAAGTAAAGTGGACCACCAGTCTGCAAAAATTGTAAACCAATTATTTTATTTATTAACAGCTTTTAAACATACCAGCTACTTCTGAGCTTTGGTTTAAGAAGGTTTGAAACAGACTGAGTGTGCACTTTAGGTAAAGTAATCATCATCAACAGAAAGGTCTTACAGTAAACACATTGTCCTCAGAGCTTTATCTCATCAAAGGGTGGAAGACTTGTTGGCCACGGGGTCATTTTAACTAGAAGATCATGGCTCAACCACACACACTGCTGTCGAAGCCTCATAATCAGACCATCACCTCAGCCAGTTAGTGAGAAACGGGAATATTTACGCTACAAGAATCTGATGCCAAAAGAGAAGAACATAAAGGAAAGACGAGACCATGAAGCACAGTAATTAAATAAAGAAAATGCAAGCAAAGAGCAAGTAAAAAACAGAAAGTGAGTGTAGATGAGCAGATTATATGGTACACAAAGACCAACGTATAAGAGTATGTCGATGGTTCAAGAAACCTTCCAGACAATTATACAAAGAAATACAGAAAAACCAACCAAGAACAGTGAGTTTACATCCAAAAAAACAAAAACAAGAATGAGTGAGTGAGTTTGTAGTCCCAGAGAGATTTTAAATTAGTAATATTTAAAACATGAATGATAATGTTAAATAAAGCACACAAAGCAACAGCCAGGACAGACTACCCTCCTGCTTTCAGGCAGTTTGATTGAAGAAGTTAGTACGTAGCAAAACAAATGATAAAGAAGGTCATTGGTAAATCCTTAGCATGTACTTAATAGAGTTATCTTCTGCAATCATTTGTCATACCCTGTGGGATATAACAATTTAATTTATCTGGAAATGAAAAATAGTCTCAGGGAGAGTTGAGATGTAAATGTAAACCTATGAGGCCTTTGGCTCTTTGACTGGCTGAGATTGTTTAGACCACAATATGTGTACTTATGCAATTATTTGCAAACCACTGTTGTGAATCCAGTTGCACTATAACATATTTATTCTGCTGTGAATCTGTCCAATTCAATGCTCTTGCTGGTTTAAGCCTTTGCAGAGATTTCCCTCTGGACCATACGAGTATGCATTATGACTGAACGCTGCCTATGGGAGGCAATGCAAGAAGTGTGAAATAAATTGTGGCCATCTTGTAGATAAGAAAGCTGTCAAACTCACCATCTTTGCAGATGGTGCTGACCACACAGGCTCCCGCCTCCAGATTGTAACCACTGACACAGCTGCTGCAGTTCCTTTCACCGGGCCCCGAGCACTCATAGCAGCTATGGTCACACCTGTTGATGGGTGTATAAAGATTTAGATACCAGTCTTTGCAGCATTATACGGGCTCATATATCATATCCATCTTTCACTAGTTTTTGCCCTTTCACCAATTTTATTTTTTTTTTAAAGTCATGTCTTTTCCATTTACGGTATACACTCAAACCACAAAACATTTTGCTGCAATATTAGACGTGTTATTTTAGCAAGCGTGAGCTCGCATAACATTCAGTCATATCCGATATTGTGAAAATATCAACTGCAAGAGAGAAAAACATTTGTGTCAGTAGACATTAAAACATGTATGATATTACGTCATGGTGTGCATCATAAACTGTGCAAATGTGTAAACACAATCAGGGACAAAAGAGCGGAACTACCAAAATAAACCCACATGAATTGGTCCATTTGTATGTATATAATCGCACTTATGTAATCAACATCAACACAAAATACTATCTGCTTGAACAAATGTATACTTTTCATTGCTTTGGCCCTTTCAGTGTGTGTTGGTGAGCAGTGTTTGCAAATAATTGGAAGGTATAAAGTGAAGAGAAACTGGATAGAAACATAGCAAATAATATTCTTTTGGGAGCAAAACAGTTATCACATTTAGTTTGAAAATGGGGAATTTGAATTGGAAATTATGTGACCAGGAGATGCCTTAGGAATTAGGAAATCAAAGAAGGTAAAAAGTCAAGTTGGGAGAAAGACATATCAGGGATGCAAGTTAACCTCAAGGAACGATAAAAAAAGCAGACTAGATGTCTGACTCTATGGAGGAGTGTGACTGTGGGTCTGGTAGGAGGAAAAGAAGTCATCAAACAGTCATCACATATTGCAATAAGAGTCTGTTTACGTGTTCTTTCCCTCCCTTTCCTCCTTATCCAGGTTAATATTGGTGAAGAGTAAGAAAACAGAACTGTGGGAAGATTGCACACAGCTTTAAGATAGAAACAATGACTGCAACACAGGGCAGTTCTGCAAGGCTGTTTAAAATGTACAAGTTACAACAGTGAATCTGTGTCCACAAGCAGCTACATTGTTGGCGGGTTGCTCAATCACTTGTTGACGTAGTTATGATGCTAAATAGCACTGGGAACTGGATAACAGCATTTTTTTTGGGACAGATAAAGAGCAGGGTGAAACAAAAGCATATGGTTATTTGATTTACTTTTAAAAATAGTGTCTGATGAAATTAATTTGAGCAGTTTCTGTTCAAGTGCTTGTGGATGCAATTCTAAGGTAAAACAGGTATTTCAGATTTCTGACTACTTTTACCTCGGCCAAAAGTGAGTGGAGCTGATGGACATAGTTGGCCATGGCTAATTAATGGTGCAGAAAATAGCTTAAAATATAATATTCATTCACTTTAAATCAGTCAGCCGCAGCTGAGCTTGTTGTAGCTTTAAATATCCTTTTATGGATCCTACTATAATATTATTTCAACACAAGATTCACATTTAAACATAGAAAGTAAACTAAATCAGTCAGTTATTGATTCCAAATTGTAATACATGTGTTCAAATATGTTCCTGTGCTAGAAAACTGTTTGGAAATGTGCCCTTCCCTTGCTTAAGCTCGAGATTTCCTTTGTTTTTGTTTTTAATCTTTATAGACTGGAGATCCACAAGTTCACTGTGGTGAAGAGGTGTTGGCAGGTGTACTGACTCACTTCTTACAGGACCTCTGCACCTGCCCGTTGTCTGAGGTCTGCTCTGACAGGTAGTAGCCAGTGCTGCATGTTAACACACACCGCCATTCCTCAAGAAAATAGCTATCTGCACACTTTGTGCAAGCCTCTATACCTGTGCCTGAAAAACACACGTCAGGGATATTGTGAGGAAATTATAAACCAAATGTTAGTATTACAATTTCTGCTGCTTAAAAGGGAAGTACATGCTGACACACATAATAAAAGTAATTCTAATCAATCGTATGACTTCCTACCTGCGCAGGTGGCACAAGCCCGATGACAGGGCTCACAATTCCTTCTGTGGCCATTGTAATAAGTCCCTGGGTCACAGGTCATCTGACACTTGTTTCCTTGAAGACTAGAAAGAGAAAGAGAAAAGAAAACACACACACACTTGTATCTTTATAGCAAATACCAGGAAAATAATAACAAACATAAAATCCATTCCGGTGGTAGCTCAAGTGAGTTTCAGAAAAGTATAACGTGTGAAAGCACTCTCATATCCAAACCGTTTGTTGAAAATGTGTTAAAGTTTGTCTGTTAAAAGCCACCTGCTATAGAGCAATTTTCTTTAAAAGTTTCTTACTGGGCAAATATTTAGGAAGAATGAGAAGAAATACAATTGCAGCACCAGTGATATCATGTGCATGTTCACATTAGCTGCTGTTGGATGAACAGGAATAATTCATCTTCTAGATTCAATTTTGAACAGAGATTTGGCCAGATGCCAGATACAGGGGCAGAAGTAAGTTTGCAGGTTATAAAGTCAGTTCTGTGAAGTCACAGTGAGGACAGGTTGGTGAGCTTGCCGCAGTAAACTGAAAAACAGCTGGTCTGTGTTAACGTTTCCCAGAAACGATCTTGTCTGGTCCGCTCTTCCTCCTCGTCTCCTAACCGACCATGAATGGTGTACTGAAAGGAAGACTGTTGGCGTGTGAGTGCGTGTGCATGTGTGAACATGTGTCTTACTGTGGTCTCACTGGCATTCAGAGGAAATTATGGCTTACTAGTGTCCCCACCTCCACCTCTGGCTACACTGAACACTTAAAGCTGGGTTCAAGACCGCAATATGTTTTAAGTGCTTCACAAGTGTTTCCTTCATGACCTATCAGGAATTCCAGGAGTTTTAAACGCCAAATCCTTTGTCAGGTCAAGTGTAGCCGGGGTTTTTTGAAGCTGTGGAAGTGGCCAGAAAATGAACTGCAACATGTCTGCATGGATAACAACATTGCTAAGATCAGAGGATCTTCAAAGTGAGGACCACAACAGCTCCACTTATTGTGGGTCTCCGCATTACATGAGTGTCTGTGGGCTTTAATAATCCTGGGTCACAGGATGAAACTCTATTTACTCAGTTTGGGTCCCAAGAGGCAAACAGTTGGGAAGCCCTGGTTTCATTGGTTAATGCCTTGAAGTCAAACCACAGCAAAACACAATGTGCTGGTCTAAATTAGCTACACTGTACTGTATTTGTGCAGCGTTGGAGTGGATGAACACAAAAGGATTTCATCCTGAAATCACAAAACTGACATTAAAGCCAAATTAATGCAAAAAGCCCAAACCTGTGTACTAGTACAACTGAGGACTTAGTGTAATGGTAGATCTTCATATGAACAAGCTGTGATTAATATCAGCAGGTCTCATAGCAGCAGGGTCACAATTATATTGACTGTTTAAGGCTTTTCCAAGCCCAGATCCCCATAACCACATAGACACCATGTTACTAATATATTTTTTAATATCATTTCCGAAAAAGGTATTTGAGTGATTCATTTGGTGAGTTGCATCTGAAACCACAGTGTTCATACACATGGGGAACATTGAGGCCAGCTGTGGCTCAATGGGTTCGATCCCCAGCTCCTCGTGTTCACATGCCGTCCTGGGACAAGACACTGAATCCCAAGTTGATCCCCATTGTTAGGTCAGCACCTTGCACAGCAAATTGTGAGTGTTTTGTATAAAAGCATTGTGTAATTGCTTGAAGGTGGGCTGAAAAGTCTGCCGTCAAAGTAAGTGGTGAAGCAAATCATTCAATCTGTTTCTGCGGTAGTTTAGAGGAAATGCAATTATTAATTATTCATATTAAGCACTTCTAACTATATCATTACTATCAACACACTGCAAGTTATAAAAGGTGTATAATCACATGCATACGTCTGCAGCAATAGACAAAGCAAGACTGAAATATCTTTGTGTCAAATGACCAATGCTTTAAAACTCTAATCAACAACAATCAATACCGCATGACTCCCAGTTTACCTCATCCCAGGTTTACATTCTGTGCAGATGTTGGAGGTGGTGCACTTCTTACAGTTCTCTGGACATCTCCGGCAAATGTTGGAATCTGAAAGACACCAGGTGAGCCAGTGACACAGCGGCTAAAAGAAACAAGAAGTCTGGCTGCATTTGAACTTAAGGGAGCTGAGGATGAAGACAATATTGAAGAGGAAGACAATGGGTGAAGTTAACGAGGAAGACCAGTGAGCACAGGAGAGAGAATAAGTCGAAGAAGCGGAAGATGAACAAAACAGGAGGACAGACAGGGAGAGCAAAAATGTCAAAAGGCTAAAGCTGCTGCGATGAAAAAGCAGATTGTCGGGTTGGGGAAGGAGGATAGGAATGTAGATGAATATTTCAAAAGGCAGACTAAAGGCAATGACATGCTTTATCACAATGCACATGTGCAATTCTGCTCTCAGCAGTGATGAGGATTGTGAAAAACATTCATGAATAACATGTTTTATTATTCCTGGGAAACCACAGAGTAGACTATGACTATTAATGAAAACTATTATTTCTACATTTACGATAAACCTTGCTCCTGTACACAGCCATTATGGTTTTCTTTGGGAAGTCACATGGTCAGAGGTGAGGGGAGGAGACAGAGTAAGTGACGATTGTTGGTGAGATTTGCAGGAATCTGAAAATCCTTCCAGGCTTGAGGAGGTTTGTCGACAGGTCACACAAATGAGGGTTGAAATGATTATTGAGTTTATCAATTAGTCAATCAAAATTTAATCAACTATGTTGATGATCAATTATTTGTTACTTAAGAAATAAACATATATTCACAAATGTGAATATGTTCTGCTTTTGTGTGGAATTCTATTGGATTTTAGACAGTGTCATACACAAAACAAGCAAATGTGAAGACACCACTTGTGGCTTTATATATATATTTAACATTGTATTCACTAATTGATAAAGCTTTTAATCCAGAAATAAAAAAAAGACTTGATTCAATTGATAACACGCATAATATAAATCTTGTGGCTTGCTTCACTTTGTCTATAATTAGTCCGGCAACTAAAATAAGAACTGTTCAAAGTTTAAATGTTGTTTGTTGAACTATAAAAAAACGGATGCAAAAGAAAAAAAACTATATTGAAGTCAGATGCAAATCCCAAAAGGTGGGACCAAGGAACGATGAAAGAGTTCTGCAACAAGTTCTTGACTGCAGAGTGTGCGATCATGTGTGCACTCATTAGTTTTTTTTGATATTTCAGAGTCAGTTTGGCCACCGGTAAAAACGTACCATGGTCGAGGTAGAAGCCGTCGCCACAGTTGGCTCCACACGTGTTGGAGCCCTCGTTTAGGTGGAAACCAGTCCTGCATGTGGTGCACTGGTCACTACGGCTACCAACGCAGGTCTCGCACAACGAGGAGCACTTCTTGCAGCGCTTCCTATCATCATGGAAAAAGCCACTGGGGCACTCCGACACACACATCCTGGAGAGAAGGGATTTAAGGGAGATAAAAGAAGAAGGCAGGGTGAAAGAGAGCGCCACAAAAAGCAAAAGAGGAACAAAAAGAAGGCACGATTTATCTCTCTTACATATTTAGGTTGCAGTTTATGCCGACTGTGCAGTGAGTTAAAGAGTCCAAATTGACCTAATTTTTCCACGATTAACAACCTTCATCACACAGCATCAGTATAATGTTAACAGGCAATAAATGTAAAACATATGTATGGCAGAAAACATGCCTCTTATGTAGCGGTACTATTGGAAATATATATCATGTGCAATTATAAATATAAACTTGAGAAAAATATAGTTTTAAAAGAGTACGGCAGAATAGTTCTTCGTAAACTTATTTGTCATTCATAAATAGTTTGGAAAAACTGAAGTAGAGGGACCAAGTGTGTGCGTGCCGGTGCTATATGGTGAACAGGTGTAACATCTGCTGAATAACTTCACAGACCTCCGTCACCCCCTCATTTCACCCTGAGGCTCCCTTCCTAAAGGTGAAAAAGATCTCCAAAATCCTCAAAAGTACAAAATAAACACGCGCGCACACACGCACACACACACGCGCACGCGCACACGCACACGCACACGCACACGCACTCCTTGAGCCTTCATCACACACTCCAGAGTTTTCTGCCAAGAAACACACATTGCATGTGTGAAACACATAATCCACAAGTGCACGTACACTTCCATGTGTTCGTTCTCCAGCTTCAATGAAATCATTATTTAACCAATAACGATTGTAGAAACCCCTTCAATGAACCGTCTACACCAAGGATACCACTAAATGTGAGAAACACTTTCAACTGCATTTTCCTGACCAGAATGTCAGATCTGAGTGAGTCCTTGAATCTGTAGTCGGGTCAAAATATGGTAAAAGAAACATAAAAAGAAAATGTCAAGGTTTTATTGGGTCATTATTCCTATCAGTTACAATATGTTTCAGTCACCAAATACATAACTAAGATCTGAGGATGTCGCAACATTTGCTTTAACAGGGCAAGAAACACGAGTTGTCAGACAACCACAGACACTTAGGGGGGAAGGGGAAACCAAATGCGGGCACACTCAAAATCTTTCATGTCAATAAGAAACCGATATATTTAAAAATGTAGCTAATTGATGAATGCATGAAACGGATTCATACGCTTATGCACACGCTCCCACAATTACAGTGCTTTTGATGAGGACAGGTCCGGACTGGAGCTACCACTGAGGAGGGTCATACCCACATTGTGCGTTTCATGCATTGTGTCGTTTACATTTAATAATTTAAAGTTATACATAGTGAGTTAGAGAAAACACTCTTGGAAACATCCTTTATCATGTGGAGAAACTCTTTGCCAAACTATTAGACTTACAATCTGAATATTTCAAAAGGTCTGTCAATGAGCCTGTGTACAATACAATGCACACATACAAAGTTTCAAAGACCCACACACCTTTTGGTTGGTCTAGACCATCAAACACATATGTAGGGATGTAATTATCTGAACATTAAACACCACCACCATTCCTCCTCCTTCCTCCCACCACTCCCCCAATCTTCATTCATCAATTGCTCCCTGTGGTGGCAGAAAAAGGGCAGCACACCTCTAAAGTCGGCTAATTATAAGGCAGCGCCTAAGCTTGCACACTCTCATGCACCTGCATCGGGTTGCCTTTTATTAGTAGAGACCCGCCGACACAAAGGCAATTAGAACAGACTTTGATCCTAATGGAATCCTAAGGGCACACACAAATGTTCACACACACATATACGCAAATTCACAGTCACACACACACACACAAGCGTAAATATACTTTTAAAGGGGGGAAGGGAGCGACTGGATGCAATATGACCGACAGGAAGCAGCATCTGTGCGATCACACTGGCAAGGTTAAACCTTATTCACATTAAGCTCAACAAATAACAGGGCAGCATTGACCTGTGACCTTAAAAAGGTGTCAAAATGGAAACTCCAAAGGATCCAGAGTAAATCAAAATAAGAAAATCTAATTTTGTGACCTAGACATGACAAAGTGCCAGAATATTACAATAAACTAGATATGATGTAATGTAGTTGTTACACTGAAAGAACAACATAATTGAATGCATTTGAAGTTGTGGCTCCAACTGTGGAAACCTTTGAAAAGCAGCTGAGGCGTTTTACACATTTTTTCTACACCGAATGTCATTATTTTGTCTTCTGTTGTGACGTGTGATCAAGAAAGGTGCTACAGTGATTATTGTAAATCATGTTGAGCCTTTGCCACCTTTATGTTACAAACATACTGACATCATCACAGTATACCGAGCATTCTTTAACCATAGTTAGCTAATTATGTCAATATTAAATGTTCATGCTTGTTTTTGCCTCTCTCCACTCTGGAAGGTGTTTCTTACACTTTAAAGCTATCTATAACCAAATAGATACCACAGGGGTAAAGACCCTTTATTGGCATGTCGAGCCATCACCAGTAATGTGGAATGTCTCATTAACATAGCAAAAACATGCACAGTAAATTGCTATCAAAATGCTGATGATCAAATTTAGTCATGCAAACTGGGTTAAAGAAAGCTTGGGAACCCGATTGGAATATAGCCTTGAACTGATTACATTTAAACAAGTTATCAGCGAATAGATATATGCCAACATTCACTCAGGAGACCATCAGCTAATATTGATCCCTCTCTTTATTTGGCAGTCACTTAACTCCCAGAGGAGTTCACACTCTTAAAAACAATCAGATGTTGACATCACATATGAGACAGACATGTAGCTCAAGTGCACTTTTTAACTTAACTGCTCTGACTCCTCAGACATCGTGCCCAGAGTCCTCTGCCACTAAGAGTGAGGTGCTCTGAATAACCCACCAGTACATTCAAGAGCGCTCAGAGCTGACGGTCCAGTTTGTGACTTTTTATGAAATGTATATTGCATTTAAACCTGCCTCGTAATAAACAGATATAAAAATCTTCTCTTTTTTTTAACATTAAGGGACCTTTAAGCATTCTGACCTGGTGTTGTTCTTGAACTTAAGAAAGTAGTGGAGGCAGTTTATGCAGTGATGAGGTCCAGGACCTTCACAGCCGTTCTCATTGCATTCAGAGTCACAGGGGCCTGGAGACACACAGAAGGAACATATTTAAGAAATGATGACCGAACGAAAAGGGTTTATGGTCTTAAAACGTTGCCAATATCAAAAGGAGTTTATGTACAGTTTATGTACTTACCTTCATTGTGACAGGGCACTAAAGAATGATGTTACTTTTCAATGCTGCTGCTATGGCAAACCTTTCTATGTGCGGCTGTGGACTCATCACTTACCGTTGTACTCCTCTGTGAACTCCTCCTCAGTGGGCGTCAGCATGTCTGTGGAGCGGGGCTTATCGCTGCGCAGAGATGAGTATGGGTGCACAGAGGTGCCATAGAGCACCAGTGACCACTCTTTCAGCTTGCCTGAGGAAAAAGAAGGATTGTAAACATCTTAGACACTTCACTCTGTCCTGATGGCTACCAGCTGACTATACTATCACAAACAATAGCTCAATAGATGTGTAATGGCAGGCAGTTGTACTGCAGGATTAATATAATAATTTTGTCAACCATCTTTGACCATTCTTCTATATTTCAAAGTATTGTGAGCTACCATAAATAGATTATATCACATTATTTTCTCTTAATAACACACATGAGAAAACTAGGCACACGTTACATAGGATTATAGTGACTGCTACTCTCCCTTTGAGACTTTATTGTGTTGTTAAATTAGTGGGTCGTTTGAGCAGTTAAATTCACTGCCTGCATAGCAACATGTGTGCTCCTGCTGTACTTCCTCCTGTTCCTTCCATGTCTACAGTCTCTGTAATTAAACAAATGGGTAAGTAGACGGATGATTCTTTTTTGATTAAAGAAATTAACAACACTGTCATACCGGGTACTTTTTGGCTGCGGAGTTGAGAAGGTGAATCATAGATCTCTAGGACCCAGTCGCCTGCTGCCTTCTCTCCCCAGCAGTGGGTGGTCATAAACTCCCAGTTCTTAAAACCCTCCATGGAGTGATCAAACAACCTGCAAATCAACAACACATGCAGGCACACACGTGCGCGCACACACACACACACACACACACACACACACACACACTTAAATAATGGATGAGGAAACAACTCAAGTACTGCAAATACCAGTACAAACAATCTCAACCACTCAACAGAGTACAATCCTAGTCTCAAATTTACCGTGGATGAACAGGGCTGTGTTTTTTTTTTTAGGTGAACATGGACTAGGTACATTCAGCGCTTATGGTGTTTCAGCCCAAATTTTTTTTAAAACAGCATAGACAAGTGACATTTTTGGCGAAATCGAGGGAATTAATTTAAATGGACAGGAACACCTCATTTAGCTTATGTAAGTATTTAACCCCATGAGTCCCAACATTTGTAATTTAAAAGTATCGTCAGAACTAAAACTTTTCCGTTTTTTTTAAATATATTTTGCAAAAACAGTCAATATAATATATCCCAATGTGAGTTATTCTATTTTAAGACCACATTTTGACAACAAATTATCAATTTCATTGCAGTTTATGTAGTATTACATCGCAGCTGGCGTATCACAACTTGCTTTTTTACCTGTTGGCAAGCAGCTGAGACTTGGTCCCTGAGGGTGAGGTCAGATTGATTGACAGGTCCCCACGGCGAGGGTGTGTGATTGTAATACGTACGACCACGTGCTCCAGGTAGATCACATGGTGGTTGGGGTTGTCAGTGCATCCTGTTGCCTTGTACACCGACCGGACCACATGCTCGGGACGGATAGTTCTGCAAGACAAGATCAATCAAAAGGTAGACAAACTAAGACATAAAAACATAAACATATCCAGTTTGATATTTATTGGAGAATTGACTCATTTAAATTTAACCAGATAAAATCCATTGAGATATCTCTTTTTGCAATGCCGATCTCGCCAAGAAAACAGCAAAGTTAAACGATGTGTAAACGTTACATTCATACATACAATAAAACAAAGCAATATATTACACAGTAATACACAGAAGAGGATGTCAAAACACAGATAGTGTATGATACATGAAGACAAAATGGCAACAAGACAACATTGTAATATTAGGAGGAAAAGATGTACATGTCATAGTTATTAAATACATCTGGCCAATATATTAGTAAATTAACAGATTACATCTTTTTCCTAATAAAGTGTTTTTCAATGATGTTCTTAATTTGTTTGCCGGTAAGAACAAATTTAGGCAAGAAAATATTTATGAATCCTGGATTTGTGTGTAAAACGTTTGTACATACTTAGGATATGTTAGCGAATGAGGCCCCTTGTCTTTAATCTATGTTTAATGTTATCATTCAGTCCACTGAAGGAAACAAGAAAGTCCACTTTTAACCAGCTCCACTGACAAAAAGTGGAAAAGCCATAAAACACATTTTTGGACATTGATTTTCTGGGTGTACTAGTACATTTCATTGCAACAGAGATTTTTTTTAACAATCAAACATCAACAACAACAAAGCAAATAGAAATAGGATATCAGATATTAGAGAAGAGCAGATGGCCAATCAGATTAAAAGCGTGCAACATAGATAAGCTTCAAATCGCTTAAGATAAAACGTGGGCTCTGATTACAGTAGCTTCAGAAAATATACTTGTCTTTCAAAATGACATATCTTTCCTCTTTACAAAGCTGTGATACACATTTTAAAGTTAACTTGTTTACATCTAGTAATTAGCTTATACTGATAATGATATTGATCCGATACAGGCGCAAATAACTGGATCAGGTATCATGACAATGGTCTGGTATCAGATACCCTTATTTAAAAAAATACCAGTTCAGTATCTATATTTGGGTATTCATTTGTTACATTTTCTTTTACAGCTTATTGATTTACACTGGTATCAGATCGATACTTATATATCAGCCTTTGGTTAAAGTTGAATTAATCTGGACATGCTATTCAAAACACAGGATTGTGCTGCTGAATGTAACTCGGCGTGCCCTCAGACATAATGTACCTGTAGTACCGTTTGCTCAACTATATGTTAGTGAATGATGCAACACTCAACATCAAGCTTCAATACATGGAGGCACCTCTCAAAGCAATCACTTGTACTTTGATTTAACCTCCTCAAAAAAACAAAGATCACGCACAAAAGTTTTCCATTTTATAAACCTCGACCTGCCAAAGAAACAAAGAACCATGAGCATTATAAGAAAGACAAAGAGCAGTAAAAAAAAAGGGTCACATGTTGCTGCTGCTCAACATGTTAACTCACTGGCTGTAGTCCTGGTTGACATGCAGGATTTATTCGCTGGAAACTTAAATAGAGCTGGTGAATGACACTCGCTCGCAAAATAACATATAAAAGGATTACTATCATTATTATTTGAAAGACAATTAATGCCAGTGACTAGTGCGGTTTGATCTTGTATTGGAAACAGCGTTATTTCCCCCCCAGTTGTCATGGGTTACAATGATAGTGATGACATTTTTAGGGCCAAAGTAAGAGAGCACAGATGTTGATCATTAGGAGGAAAATTACCCCAAGACAATAATTGGCTTGTAAAGATTGCCTTAAGATGTGCAATGAAGATGAAGCTTTTTCTCTTGGAACAACATATTACTCAAACTTGCCTGAAGAATGAATTGAGACAAACAACACACTGATTTTGATTATTTAAAAAACAAAATGTTTGCCAATCAGACCACATAGTGCCTGTCAAGACCCACAAATATTTTAATTACAGTCATAAATACTTGCTTTAATCATTCTGAAAATCTTTTTTTTTAAAAACTAATATAGGTGATATTGTTGACCTACAGTCAGTGTATGGATTGTTAATTACGGTTAAATATACCAATTTGTTTGTGAAAGGCCCAAACTGTCCGGCAAGATTAAATTCAACAATTTCAATTGAGAAATGTGGTGGAAACATGGTGAAAACTAATTCTACTAACGCGGTGAAAACAAATAACATGGTAAAAACAAATTCCCTTCTCATATCAATTAAATCAGCAAATTATTATTAAAGGAGTCAAAGTGGTTCATTTGTATTTATAGCAGCGCATCATGAATTGTTTTTCTAGAATACTGGCAGGTGAACGATCCACAATTTCTCCATTTGTCCTTTCACTCCATCTCTGATAATTTTTAGAATTATTGAGGGACTTTAATTAACATTAAAACCACTGGAAACTGAAATACACAAGGAAGTGGCATGAGCTCAAGCAGTCATGATGGAATGAATAACAGAGAGAAAACACTGATTGTCTCTTTCGTAAGTAGTTGTTTGGAAAGCGGACAGCAGTAATGGCTGGGGAGTCGAGGGCTGATATCACAGCTTTGGCTTCTCCATGACACAACACAGAAAACTTAACCGTACGCATGGGACCGAGCAGAGCAGATGCACAGCTGATTAACACAATCCTGATTGCACACGGATCAGGCAGTTTTCCTGGTGCGTGCTCCAAGTGGAGTGAGGCGAGCGATTGCATACAGACATTACTAAACACAGTCAGAGAGGCCAACCAGAGGGTATGTGGGAACATACAGCAGAGAGATGATGACTGCACTCATGCAGAAAGTCAGCAGCACCGCACACACACACACACACACACACACATACTCTCAACAACAAAAAGAGACACATATAGACTTGCCTCCAAAACACATTACCACAATCTATGAAAACACAGGCACAATCACACATTCATGACACAAGTGAGCACAAAGTCATTTATAAATAGATTTTTACTCAATAAAGTGGTTGGTTAAGGGAAAGAATGTTTCAGACATTTTAGTGCAGTTTTGTAATGTGTTACACAATAAAATGTCATGACTTTCGTTGCCTTTGTTCCAAAACCAGACCAAACCAAACAAAATAAAGCCTTATGTTTCCTAGTGATTGCCTACTTTTATTTCGCGAGCCTGTCATGTGGCTGGATAGACGAAGGGTAGTTTCTGAATAAGGCTTACGCTCCCAGTAACTACACAAATGTTTGACTGACCACTTCACACATCTAAGACTACTCATAAATACACTACACATGGAAAAAGGAGGCTTAAACGACAGGGTTGTTTTTATTTCATTTACACAACAAACAGTGGTAATCTCTCTATGAGCCAAAACACAATCCATGAGTACAGAGGGCTTAGCACAACTGCCTCGGACACAAGCTGGACTACATAAGCCTCATATGGACTGACTTGTGCACTGAAGCAGAACAGACAGAAGGACACTGATAATGCTGCAGTTGCTGGCCACCGAGCCTGCGACTGAAAGCAAACCAGGGCCCGAGTTCAGCCAGCCAGCCTAACACAGAACAGTGCTCAGGCTTCCAGCTGCATCAAGAATAACAAGCTGTGAAGCCCTGGCTCTCATTCTGTGTGTGTGTGTGTGTGTGTGTGTGTGTGTGTGTGTGTGTGTGTGTGTGTGTGTGTGTGTGTGTGTGTGTGTGTGTGTGTGTGTGTGTGTGTGTGTGTGTGTGTAGTAAAGGTCTTATGTGAAAACCACCCTGCCAGAACTAATGCTTGGCCCCTATCAAGGTACAGCTTGCACAACCGCACTCTCAAACACATGCTGGTGCATAAAACACTAGGGAAGAAGAAAAAAAATGCGAGACAAACTGAGAAAGAAGTTTAGTCACATATGTTGGTCTCAAAGTTGACTCACTTATCTGGCTTTTAACTTTAAACTATGATAGTCTACTACAGTTAATATACCTGTGTAACTATGGAATGGCCATACATTATTGAGGAACTAATTGATGTACACACCCCTAATCCTTATGCTGTTGGTTTGGCCCCTTTAGGTCCAATTAAGGGAAATCCTAATGCTTCAGCAAACAATGACATTAGACAATAGTGTGCATCCAACTTTGTAAAAACAGTTTGTCAAGTTGAACAAAGTGAGGACCATGGGGAAATAGTTGTCCAAGTCTGGTGTGGAAGAACTTGAATTGCCTGCACAGAGAGGTTTACCAAATACATATTGGTATAATATCTAATATAATTTTGGACATTTAGTATAAATGTTCAATGTGATTTCCGGTGAATGAAATTCCTCATTGTGCTCAACAAGTTGCCTGACCACTTGGAAGGGCACTGTTGGCACTGGAAATACTGTATAACACCTGTCCTGCAAGCTAGTATTTCATTGTCCACATTGTATTGTGGTAGTGTGTGTGTGTGTGTGTGTGTGTGCGTGTGTGTGTGTGTGTTCATTCTACCTTATTTGTCGGTCTGCACTCTCCACACAGACGTGCTGAGTAGGGACTTGCTTCCATCGCTCTGCCTCCTTCACCATCGCCTCAGCATCCATTAGACCAAAGCCGTAAAGGTGGCTGACTGTAGAAAACAGTGATAAGTCACAGCTGATCAGACTACTCCAATGCCGAATTTACCGTTTCTCATACTAATGATGGTTTACTCAAAATCATCCTCTTGAAAAATCTGAAATCTGGTCAGAATAAATCCTCTGGACAGGTTTGTAGCTCTCCTTAAAAGGAATCTCGTTTTGTGCAGACTGTTATCGATGTATGTGTCAAAAAGATTCAATATTCTCTAATTTCGGTGTTCTCTACCAACTGAAATGCAAATACTGAGGATATATGGTAGTTGTCTAAATATGAAAAGGAAAGTTTAGAAACTACTTAACTTTTGGGTACAACAGCTCAAATATGAATTCCTTTCATACTTCTCCCACCCCTCATTCCCTGTTCTGTTTCTCTTTAGTTCCTCTTTGAAGAAACAGTCACTTGGAAAATCTCCAGGCACACTGGGCCTGCAGCCTGGCTGACCCCTAGTTCTCACTGTGTTGGTTTCTCTCCCTCGTACACACTCGCATGCGTGCACGCTTACACAAAAAGCAACCCTGACATGGACCCTGACAGATGGCAGCTGGTAGTTCAGTAGTTAAGCAAGAAAGAAACAATTTTTGATTGGAGAAAACAAATTCAGGCGTCAAAATACTGCATGTTTAATTCTCCAACTGTTTGTAGTATTCTTTATAACACACTATATCCCACTATGAATCTTAAATGCATCAGTTGCTTAATTGTTGTGTTGAGATAATGGAAGAATAGATGGATTCAGATATATTGTGTGTGTGTGTGTGCGTGTGTGCGTACCATTGTAACCAGCAGCATTGGTCTTCCAGTCAGGGGCGCTGAGATGTCCGGCTCTTGAGGTCTTTACAATTATGTGCTGAACATCTCTCCATGTTAGAAGAGGACTAGTGGAAAAAACACAAACAAACACACATTACATTACGTACATTAATATATTTATTATGTAAAAAAAAAACCTCAGAGGACAAATCTAAGCAAGAACTAAGTGAATAATAAATACCTTTTTGCTATGCACATGCTCAAACACACAGACATACGCATACATTTTAAATAAAAAAATGTGAACATCTAGACAAATTCACATCCATAAAAGATCCGGTCAAGCTGCACTACAGATTTAAATAACAATTCATTATGTTTTGAAAGGCAAAGCAAAACACAAAGAGAAAAAACAAATGACTAACAAGGGGGATAATGAATGAACAGCAAGATATGAAAAGATAGCTCACTGTTCATTCTGAATACATTCAGAGCATGGTGGAAGACATGTGGAAGATATGTGGGTGAAAAATAACCATAAAAAGTTTAGGATTAAAGGGGAAGGAGGTTAAAAAAACTAAGTGCAAGAAGGAATAAAACAGATGAAATGAAAAACAAAGTACATAAACCGTAGTAATACACAGTCGGTGGAAAATTACTGAGAGAAAAAAATGACAGAGAAGCATAGATGGAGAGCATAGATGCGTGTTCATCCGTCCCTAGTTTCTCTGATCTCACGTGAGATCCATTACAAGATGGCATTCATTTTCCTCAAGTGCTTTGATGTACAAATGCTACATTAAAATGGGAAAAAAAACAGGAAGAAGTGGGTCACCAAGTTTCCTGGGATTCCCTTCCATCTCATATGCCGGCCAGATGCTCCATTCCTTCCCCTCGTGTCACTCCCTCTCCATCCGAGACCTCCAGAATCTGCACTACTTTGAATCAGTTGACCTAAAACTAATATTTAACGTTTGCAACCCAACATTTAGATTAAAACATTTAAGAAGATACGCTGGTAGGATGTGAAAGGGAGAGAGAAAGCAAAATGAGTCTGACCTGAACACCGTGCTTAAAATCCTTAACATCTGGGATATATTGCATTATATATTTAATGGATTTGATGTAAAGCACATTGCGTTTACATGTAATGAAATGTGCTTTACAAAAAATGCTTTGTCTTTTTCCGAAGTTGCACATATGGTGAATGAAAAAACAATTTGTTTTGAGTCAGATCTATCCCTCATGGAACATTCCCAGGTTTATTGCCGAGTGTGGTGATCGCATTCAAACTAGTTAGTCAAATAAAATCCTACGATCACAACCGTTAGGTCTTTTTTTAATTTCAACCATTTCATTCCTCGTTTTACTTACATTAAGAGTAGAACAAAGCTGACCATCTATCTCTGGCAGCACTAGACTGCTATACTTTTCACATTAGCCGTCTATCACTCCTTGGTTTGTAAAGAATAGTAATCAAATGTACTTAATGGAGTTTTGGGTTAGCCTTTTGCAGTTTCCAGGGTTATATTCAAGACTGCTTTCTGATCCTAGGGATGAGATCAGGATTAGACTAAACAAGGACATATTGGAAGATGGAAAGAAAATGTCTGCACTTGCAGTGAACGTGAAATATCAAACCCCTTTAATGCCCTGAAATGTCTTGTAGCATTTAAGCCATTAGTTTACTAATGGCTTAAATGAGCCCACTCTCGTCAAAACTAACTGAAGAACATATACTTACTAAAAAGTTGAAAATAAAATAGTAAGTAAAAAAACAATAAAAGGATGGTAAGTCATAATAAGTACTGTACAGATCATTATTAATAGGCTTAGCTGCCACTGTATAATTATGGTTCCATACATGTTTTATGGTCATTAATTAAAAGTGACTTTGGCATCGTTATCTAGGCCATGACACCCTTCCCATAAACAAGCCAATACTAATTAATGCAGTAGCTTGCATACTGGGGAAAACCAGCAGCAAAAGAGGTCATCTTATATGGGTTTCTTGGTGCTTCTTTTAAGCGTAAATATGGATGAAAACATCTGCAGGAATGAAGGAAGGAGGAAAATGAAGAGTCAAATAAATAAAGCCAATAAAGCTGAAAAAGTCAAAAATGTCCATAGGCCCTCTCCATCTCACCTTCGTTCCGTTCAGGGATGGTAGATTACCTACTGAACTATAATCATCATTTTTCAGTATAATATCTGCTTCTCTTGCTTGAATTTTAAAGCAGACAAATGTAGAAGAAATATAGTTTAATTTTACCTCTTCTGTCCCTGCTTTGGTTGTTAAAAACCTCCAAGTAGATGACATCCTTATGTTAGGTTATCCTTGCTCATTTCTTGTTTATCCCTCCTATATCCCGCATTGAAGAGTCCTGTCTCCATGTTCAATCACTTTACCATGTCTTCACTCAAGGACAACGGAAGGGGGACAGAATACAAGTTTCTGAAGCTCTCAAAGCTTGCAGTTTGCTGTGCCAGACTTATAAAGAGATAAATCATGTGCTGACTTAAAACATCTTAAACTTGGCAAAATGTACAGAGAACGAAGCATGAGACAGTTTTCCGAAGCAACAATTTCCAATGCACTCTCATACCAAGGGTAAAGACCTCACAGCACAGAGTAAAAAGAAGTCTCGGCGTAATGGCGTCTTGACATGTTTATCACAGTGTTGCTTTCATTCACCAGATAAGAGCTGATACAATCAGTATTGCACGGTTTGTCTAAACGTGTGTCCCTCTCCCTTTCATCCTCTCCTCATCCTCTGCTCTACTCTTTGCAGGTTTATCCGTGTTAGAAAGGGAACAGAAGGATCGAAGAAAGGAAAGAGCGTTTGCCTTGGAGGAGGAGGAAAAAAAGGCCATCATGACAGTGGCGGAGGCACAGCAGAGCAGTACCAGAGAGAGCAAGTGAGAGCTAGAAGAGAAGAAAGCAGGCAGGCAAGAAGCAGTGTGTAATAACCTCATTGAGGAAACAGGCTTATGTGCCCAGCACTGCCTGGAAACCGAGAATATTTTCTAGTGGAGGATTTGGATTGGATTATCCAGGTTAAATGAAGTGACCTCAGATTACCGAGCCGCTCAACATGTGATGATGTGGTGAAGAGCAATTCACAGTCTCTGCACTCACTCCAATTAATTAATTAATTATAAATAAAGCACACCAACAGGTTCCAAAGAGAGGCAGGCTGGGCAGGCATCTGCAGTGTCTCACAAAAGAAGCTACCAGAGCATCTAGAAGGCATAAGGGGGAAACCGAGCCATTGAAAATAAAATTATTTTAAAATCTGGTTTGTTTTGTCATCTCCGAAAATGCCAATATTGAAATTGGTACTCCAGAAACCCTATAGCAGAATTGCTTCGACATGTTAGCACCTGGCCACAAATGTCTGTGGGGTAGCCCTGCTTTTTACAGACAGCACGAAATTCTGCCACAAAGGGCATCTTGAAACCAAGATCTAAATTATATGTTTGAAAACAAAAAAAAAGGGAAGAATTGGGCTTGGAATCAATAATCCCAATACTTTGCCCACACTAATGATGACTTCACTATCTCGAGATAACAATCTGACTCATAGTAATCAGCCTATATCTATTCATGATATTGATTGATATTGTATAGACAGCTGAAATTAAACATTTATTGTGCCATGTGCCCTCATTGGAATAGCCATATAATAGCAGAAGGCAGAACAGTTCAGAGTTACTATGTCTGCAGTAAAGGATACAAACACCTCAAGTCTCAGGAGCAGACAAGAACCTGGAAAAACTGTAAAAAGTACTGTATTCCAAAATAGACTGCACATACACTTTAGCTATAGTTTACTGAAAAAGGTATCAGCATAGTGCATCTTTATACCCAAACTCACCTTAACCCCTCTCAGAAGGTGCACTGGAGGAAAGGATTAATCATACAAAGTTTATATACCTGGACAAATGATGGTTTGTCAGTCACATCAACAAACTATCCACTATTGATGTTGGCCTGGCATCCAGAACAATAGTTAAATATTATAACAGCAGATGACTCCTTTAATTCATCACCACAAAGCACCCCTGCCAGCTGCAGATGTAATCAGTAAATGTGAATACATCACGCTATAGGAGGCAAGTTATTTGCAAGTGGTGAAAGTCTATATGTACATGTACTCTTCACATTACATTCTCTCGCCCACCATCCAGAAGAACATTTACATTTGTTGAACTGCTCAGCACGATGTACTTGTGAGAAAAATGCTTCACATGTTCCCCATATAGATCAATGAGGCCAGATGACAAGAGGGCATTAGAAGGTAAACAAGGGGAAAGGGGATGAAGAGAAGGGATGAGGTTAAGTGGATCTTACTTTGCCTCCAGGGCCAGTGCAACAATGGCAGCAGCCATGGGAGCCGAGGCCGATGTCCCTGTGTGACTGTCTGTACATCGATGTCTCAGGTCTGTTGTGATCTGCAAACAGAGGAGAAGAATAGGAGAGTGAAGACAGAGTTAGACAAGGGAGGAAAGAGAGATGAAGAGGAATTACAGGAATGAAGACAGAAAAAAGGGCAGGAAAGAGATGAGACACAACCCAAAAGAAAACAGTTGAAGAGGAAGAGTAGGCCGTTACAGATGTGGAGTTAGAGGAAGAGAAGATAAAAATAGTGACAGTATTGGAAAGAGGAGAGGGAGAAAGAAACAGATACAGATATTGAAGTCATGAGGATCAGAAGGATTTAGACAGACCTAAAACTCGCATTCCAGCCTTAATACACCGCCTCACTAAAGTTACCACACACAGATATTCATGCACAAGTACACAAATCACCAGTTTTCCAGAGAATTAAAGGAAACAATTCAATACGGAAGGAGAATCCAAGGACGACTCAGAGGGTAAAAGGAGTAGTAAAGCATGTTGATAAAGTGCTGTATGTTCGCGTGATTGTTTGGACTTTAAACAGCCAACAATTCAGAGAGCTTGACAGTCAGTCAGGCAAGAAAAGCTTGTCTAACTTCTAGTATGAGCCCTCATCAAAGGGCCTTTCCTGGACCAAAAGGTTTGAGGGATATCTGAATACACACAGACAGAATCTGAAATGGTTAAGTCAGAAGTGAAATTAGTCCAACGGCATTAAATAGACAGAACAAGTAGATTAGACTGGCATTCACATATATGAGGTTCTACTGTACTAATATATACACACACATATAGATAGAGATAGAGATAGAGTGTGTGCATCAGAATGGGGAATGTAGGCAAAACACTGCCAGACAAGCAACCTCACAGTGGACAACTGTCACTGTCCGATCCCAGTAGAGCATGAGAGTGATTTGGTCAATGTGGGTCAAACCACCCAGCCACACACACACACACACGTTCTAAAATTTACCATACACACAATGTCCTCACAATCTTTCGGTCGTAGTTCTCCCCGCTGCTGTAGGTGGTGGTCAGTGTGGACGAGCATTCCTCCAGGTACCATGGCTTGCGTCCGCTCTCAGCTGTGCTGGAGATGGAGATGGTGTAGATGGAGTTGGTGTAGCCATCGCAGGAACAATGGTCTCTACTGCGCCCACCGTTTCCTGAAGCCCACACGAAAATAGAGCCACGACCCTTCCTCCCCTAACAGGAAAAGATGCAGAGAGGATACAGTAGAGGCTGCAGATTTGTTTTAGCAGTAAGAGGTGATCATTTTTCATCAGGCTTTGTTTTTTTAAATGTTCTCTTAATGTCTGTCAGAGTAAAATTTATGTGTTCAGGTATGCAGAAATCACTGTATGACAAAGATTTATTCTATCAGCAACAGTCAGAGGCAGAAAAGACCAGTTGGCAGCAAAGCCTGAATACAAGTCCCCAGCAGCCTGTGGATGTCTCTGAACTGTGAATTGATTGATCCCAGTTCAATAATTATAACTGGGCAGAATACAATGGTGTTTTCTTTCCTTTGAAAAGTTGACATAGTTGAGTGTCATGCTGTGTGAGTGAGATTTTGCCTTATGTCAGTGCCACACAGGTTACAAAGTTACGAGTTAATTTACTGACTGACATCAGACTTTATTACTAGAATAATGTCATAATAATTAGTATAAATTAGATACAGAAACATTGCCTTAAAAAGATGTTTGTTTTGTTAATAATTTAGCAACATTATTGCATCACGTCTGATGTTTGAATTTAGGTTTATTTTTTCACATTGGTTTCAGCAGTAAGATTTCTATATCAATATCGTTTGAAAAGAGTAAAATCATGGTTATGCGTTATTTTTACCCAGTTTTATTTTGTCTAATATTTTTTGTTAGTTCGGTGCATGTCAGTGAGTTTTACCTCAATCTTTTTAAGCATGTACATTTTTGTAAATATTGCCTAAACAATGCCCTGCACTTTAAGAATGCATCAAAATAATGTTATTGATCGTACACGAATAGGAAAGCAAATCAATAAAGCCACAAATATTAATAAAATGACAAAGTTTTTACAATGACTCATTGTACATGTTTTGCATTTGACCACATTTTGGCAGAACATTGTACACATATGGACATTTGAGGAAGTGAGGAACATTATATGACCAGCAAGGCAGCTCTTTAATATTAAAATCCAGGTTTCCAGAAGATGTTACACAGTATATCTAAAGAAAAGACCCAGGCCAGCTCAGAGTGTGCCTCAGATTGACTAAAACTGTGAATAAAGACACCAATTGATTAACTAATAAGAGTTTGCGGTCTCAATTCTTTTTTCAATTTGATACCTCCTCTGGGCAAATGCTGTTTACTTTTCTTTTTTAGACATTGTACTTCTAGAATAGAGTTGAAAATGACCTAACTCAGGCCGACACACTGAGCTAGTTACAGTGCTGGTGATGTCCGACTGAGGTGTCACACCAAAGTACAGCCAGCAAAAAAGGCATCTGAAAAACTACACCACACACACATCACACACACACACCACACACACACACACACACACACACACACACACACACACACACACACACACACACACACACACACACACACACACACACACACACACACACACCACACACACACACACACACACACACACCACACACACACACACACACAACCACACACACACACACACACCACACACACACACACACACACACACACACACACACACACACAGCACACCCACACACACACACACACACACACACACACACACACACACACACACACACACACACACACACACACACACACACACACACACACACACACACACACGACACACACCACCACACCACACACACACACACACGTTTTTTCAAAAAGGGGGCTTCTGTCAAGCAGTGATAAGGAAGTGGAGCCCCTGTTGAGTGAGGAGGCCGGATCAGACAGGAGGCGAACGCTGACAGATGAGAGCAATGGAGAGCAAGAAAGGAAGGGACAAAGAATGAGAACAGTGAGTAGAGAGAGGACGAAGGAACGAGGAGGATGAAGAAACACAATATGAAACTGATGCACAGCAATCGTCATCAAGAGATCGAAAAGGAGAGCAGAGACCAAAGAATAAACAATTAATTGGTCAAAAGAATTTCTAATTAATTAATTTGTCATCATGAACAGTTTCAGTGATTAATTACTTATTTAGACAGAAAAAATGACAGCATTCACGATATTTTTTGCATTTCTCTACTTTTGTCTTCTTTTCTAATATCACACACACACCTTGCCTGTATGCACCTTTGTTCCTTTCTCTTTTGTCTTTTTGGGTAACATGCCAAAGGCAGTCAGACTTCAAGTAAAGGTTTCAGTCTCACCCTCATCAAGGGGGCTACATCTGTTTAACCAAATGGCAGAACACCAGCATAACAAACTCTGTTTGTGTCTGTGTGTGTGTGTGTGTGTGTGTGTGTGTGTGTGTGTGTGTGTGACCAGTTAATGACTTCACCCCTCTTAACCTTTTGTTATAGCTTTTCCACTCCACCCGGCCAACAACACAGCGGCAGATTGTCGTTATGCAAAATACGCTATGAATATGTAGATGAATATATGCTAACAGACCACACACACACACACACACAAGAGTGTATTTATATCTTTCCTAATCATATGAATATCAATGCCAAAGTCTTGGCTGAGCAGTGAAGCATATGTTCATTTGTACATTGATCTGTATGTGAATGTGTATGCATGGTTGCATATGCCCACCATGCGGATGCCGTTCTCGAAGGCCTGCCTGGCCAGAGATGCTGGTCCATCCACGGTCTTCCCGTCATCATCAGGTCCCCAGCTGGCGCTGTAGATGTCAATGTGCTGCGGCTGGAGGCTCAGAGACTTTGCCTCCACCATATCGGTTACATCGCCATCCAGCATTCGCACACCTAATACATATACACACACACAAACAAAGAGAAATAATAGCATGCACAAGCTACTTTAATCTTTGCTCTATGCATTTCATTCCAGATGTTTAATAATATGCATCTACCTGCTTAATGTTAAAATAAATGTAACACACTCAGACAAATAAAGTATTTAATTAAGCTAATCAATTTAAGTATCACAATGTGCGTGTCCCACAGAAACACCATGTATCATTAGAAGTTACACTTTAATCAAATATGTTGCTCCTCTTTAATATGCAAATTTCTACAAGAACTCTATAATTCAAGTTCTTATCACATGTTTTTTAGGTCGAAGCAGTCGTGCATCACCATGACGGCATCTCAATGGTGTGTGGGTCATAAGCACATGATCAATCAGTGAAACAAATACAACCTAAAAACACAGAATTGATGAAAGTTAAACCCTGTTGGTGGAATAATAATCTCCTCATCACTCACCTCCTATTCTGGCATTGTAGGCAATCCCCACTATGCAGTGGGAGTTGTTTGCGGCTGCAGCAACTTCGCCTGCACACCGTGTCCCGTGTCTGAGGAAAGATTGAAGAATGAACAGCTTACTTTACAAATTTAGAACACACCTACGTACACAAGCAGGAGACACTAGGCACACTAGCAGATACACATGCAGCTTTTGAAGTGGAAACAAGGACTGAATGCACACATTTTCACAGATAGATGTGCACATTCATGTTGATGCAATCCGTAACAAAATTATTTCAGAATAATAAGTGTTACAATATAGCAAACAATATAAATATTGGGGTCATTCTAGCTTTTGCCTCACAGGCCTAAAAGAGAACAGAAAAAGAGGTAGTTCAACATTCTCCATAGCTAATGCTCCCCAAATGAGCAAATACACACAAACAGAGGCCTTTGGGACCTTTTTCGACATGTCATTGGAGTCAGCAACAAACAAACATAAGAATGTTTGTGTTTTCCGCCTCCTCAAAAGCATCACTTTCTGGATCGCATCAACACACTCACACACCACCTGCAGAGAACATCTGCATCACAACACCCCCCGCAAAAAAGATCTGACCGCTGCCATGGAAACCCAGCATCTAGCTGTCCAACCCCCAGGAGAAAGACACAGGGAAGTTTTAAAGTCCAGGGACTCGGTTTACAGCAACTTGATGATTTCAGGTAAACATTTATTTAGCAACATGATCAAAAGGTTTACAATCTATCACTACACATCTTCACTGTCTACACTTACCTACGGTGTATACAGCAACATCCATGCTCGGCAACTTCATCAAAAACGTTCAGAACTAAAACTTATATATCTCCTATTGGAGAAAACCCCAATATCGCAAAACAAATACTTTGTAACAAAACTGTCAGGAAGCTCGTTTTAACAAAATGACATCCAACTCGGACATAACACGAGTTTCCATAAGTTGTTTTGTCATATTGTCCTTTTAGATGTGTGGTGGATGGGGAATAATAGTTAAGTCTGCAGACACAAAGAACTTCCCTGGTAAAGCAATAAATGCTGGTGCATCCAATTATGTTACTTCTTATTTGCTTTTTTTCCCTTGCTTAAATTCAAAGCACAGATGTCAGCACCGCTTGTACACAAAAGTCAGGTTAAAATCCACAAGAGTTAAATCATACTTGTTGCTATACAACACATAGTTTGACCATAAATAAGGTAATACCAATATTTTAAAATGTAGATAAGCATTGCATGGATAATTATAGATCAATATCCCTTCTTCCTCAATTTAAAAAAAAATATTAGAGACACAAACGAGCAATGCGCATCATGAATAAGGTTAATTACTACTCATGTTATGAAATGTAATGATTTGGTATATTATAAAATAATGCAAACAATGTACAGAGCTAAAGCAAAGTCACTGCCAGACTCAAAAGTCGTTTTCAATATATGGATGTAAATAGGATTTGAGAGATGTTTGTAAGTTTACCTTACAAAAAGCAAAAAACTAGATTAAAAGAAAAATGTATCTCTGTTGTAGGAGTTCAATTATGGAACAATGCTAACCATAAGAATGGTCGACTCATTTTTGGTTTTAAAACTATTTTTGAGGATTACAAGTGTGAATGAATATATATATATATATATATAGTATATATATATATAATATATATATTTTTTTTTTTTTCTCTTCTAATTATCTGATTTAATTCATAATAATTTAGGATACGAATATATAAGCATTTATGCTTCTGCCTAAACCTTTTCAGTCATTTCTTTTTGTATATTAGATTGTGGCTTTACTTACTGTATGTAATGATTTACTGAATAAAACAGACAATACAAAACCACAATCGACAGTTTCCCAGATGAAGCTAAAGTTAGCTTTATTCCACAGAAATCTAAAGCTGACGTAAACACGGCGCGTCGTCTGTCCACCCACATAACATCATAAGCAACATGAATTCAACCTTAAAAAGAAAAACAGCTCATTAAGCTGCATCTGTAGGCTCATGTCTCTTTAGACAATGCATTACCAGCAGGGACTGAGACACTGTCAAGGCACTTGGGCCTCAGCAGCTAAACACACACATACACAACTAAATCTACTCACTAAGCCAAACTGGCACCTGACAAGAGCCTCTCACTCACTCACTCACTCACTCACTCACTTCACTCACATCACTCACTCACTCACTCACTCACTCACTCACTAGCACGCAGCAAACATAGACAACCAATTCCTCCAAACAGAAGACCCACAACCTACCCACAAAAGTAACAATCAAATACACTAATGTAAATCACCGCACCCATGATAAGGTCAAGGCTCAGGAAATACAGACAGTGAGGCAAAGAGCTTCTGGTAAAAATCAATCAGAAAAACATGAGGCTGACTCTAACCCCAAAACGACATAATATATTTTACCTGAACCATATTTTAACAGTTAAAATAATATTTCTCTCGTCGCTCATCATTAGATCTGCTATAGATTGTTTTTCTTACTTGTTCTCATTGGTGCGTCATATCGAGGCATGGGATCCATATCATTACCGTTGACATCAAAGCTGGCTTGAGGATCCTGCAGGAGACAGAGGTCAAAACTAGTACGTCAAACACCAAAATGACAGTTGCAATAATGATTGGGGAGAGAGAAAACAACCAACAGGCAAATTCATTAGAAAGGCAAGTCCAACACTACTGTGTGTGTATGTGTGTGTGTGTGTGTGTGTGTGTGTGTGTGTGTGTGTGGTGTGTGTGTGTACGTGTGTGTACGTGTGCGTGTGTGTACGTGTGCGTCGGTGTTAGATCTTTAGGCCACCAAAAGCTTCTCTAACCCGAATCAAAACAGTTCACATTGCATCACTCACAACGGTTTTAATAAATCGAATGTAATCAGGACAAATCAAAATCTGCGGCGCCGCTCGCACCTTCGGCATAAACAAATCCAGGGCATAGCTATAGTAGCTAATAACAGCAACGCAGGTGCTGTCAAACAGAGTGTGAAACATTTTACATTTTATCTGCACAGTTGATTGATGGCCTTACCTGCTGCCTCAGGCCATGAAGTTGCTCTAAAATATCTGGCCATGGTCTGAGGTGGAAATACCTCTGAATACAGATTAAAGTATGTAACCCACAGACAAATAAACATGTAGAACACAGCACATCTGCACACCCACAGGTTTGAGGAAGTTTTTCTTTGAAAAGTAAATCCATGAACCAATGAATATCTGATCTAAATCTCCACCAGTATTGCTGTTTAGTTGATTATTTGGCTTATTATTTCTTTTTTGGCTAATTAATTATTTATTTTAGTTTTTGATAAACTTAGTCTTTAATATACAAAGATTAACACTTTTTAATGAAATTGCACTGACTGGTCAATACTCAACGTGCACACACACACACACTGCTGCTCCTAGCCGCCTACATGCGCATACATACACACTCACGTAGTTCTGAAAGAGGTCTGGGTGGTTCCTCTCGATGCCATCATCTAGTATGGTCACCACCACGTCTTTACCCGTGTAGCCTCTCTTCCATGCCCCCATGATGTTCATGTCCGACTGACAGTTATGGACGTCGTCGTTACAGTGCTGGAGAGGTGGTGGCAGGAGGTGGAGTGAGAGAAGGTGATAAAGGGGGGGGGGGGGGGGGGGGGGGGGGGGGGGGGGGGGGGGGGGGGGGGGGGGGGGGGGGGGGGGGGGGGGGGGGGGGGGGGCAAAAACAAACAAAAAAACACATCAGCATCATTCTGCGCCCAACCTAATGAAATTGTCCATTTAACCTACAGCAAGTGTGAGCATTAGCATTTTTCATATAGAGCCAAAGTCATAAAGTCAGTTCAAAGTGTTTGAAAAGGTCAGATGGTGCATTCCAATACCCATACTACTGTACTATTTAGCATGCCAGAAAAGATTTAGTATGTTCCCAATACATAGTAATATACAAAATACCAGGATGTCCTACTGCATCCAGACAGTATTTTGCCAGCATGCTTTTGTGGCTATTCTGTCCCAAAATCCTCTGCACAGCAAAAGATATATAACTTCAACTGAGCCACCGAGAGAGGCACAGGCAGATGACAGCCTGATGCTCATTCACTCGATATCACACACGGCTATATTAGCAATACTGATTTAAGTTAAGGGCTCAATGTAATTAACAAAGTATTAGTCTTAGTTGTATGCACACTGCTCTGTGACGACATATTTTACTACAGAATAACACTGCAATTTGCTTGCAGGTTCAATGTGATTAAAAGTCATGTCTGAAGTCGCTGATACTGGTTTATCTCATGCGTCTCTTGATTTATCTTTAAAATAGATACAAAAAGATACATATGGAGCAACTACGGATACATTTCACTGGCAGAATTGTTTCAACCGTAGGCAGGTACTTAGAAATGACTAGAGGAAGTCAATTTCTAAGTAAAAACACACAAGTTCAAAACGTTCTGTCCTACAGCTCACAAATACATTTAAAACCTCTGGTCAAAGTATTAGGAGTTATTTCTACTAAGTAAACAATTGACAGAGTAGAGGACACAGACACACACAGACACACACGGACACACCTGAGGGTGTATGCAAACACTAGTGATAAGCGAATCTGTGCAATATGAATTTGCATGTCCTGTGTTTGTGTGCGTGCGTGTGAACACTGCCAATCTCTGAGATAACGATTTTGAAATGCAGGAACACAGCGTATATAATACACACAGTATGTGCAAACTTATGAGTAAACACAGAATGTTTCAGCTTGGCCTTAAGAATGTCATCTCTATTGCTTTGTTATTTAATACAGTAAAAATACACACAAATCGCTTATCGCCTTGCAGTAATCAGGATCATGCCATGGCCTCGATTGACCTTTGACCCACAAACTCCAAAAAATGTAGAACGAAGGAGAATGCATACAACAGCAGTGGAAATATATGAAGATATTGGCCTCTGAACTTGTGATATTCTTGTTTTGGTGTCAGTAGTCATGGCGAAGAAAGAGAGAGAGAGAAAGAAAGTATCTGGTTATACATGTACTCACAATGTACCACATGCTGCTCCACTTGGCGTCATTATAGAATATGTTTGTTCTGGGCTGGGTAGCTGTGGGCGGGGCTAGTCAAAGAAAGGGGCGGGTCTGGCTTGTAATCCCTCTTGCATCCTCCTCTTCACCACCTGCTGCTGATCCCACTCCACCTGAACACACAGACACAGATAACAAAAACAAAAGTAAAAAATCAAGTAATACCACACAGTAGCCAAACTGCTTTAACGCATAGTACAAATCAGTCCACAGGTGAAATATCAAACTTTTTTTTTTTTAGAATCATTGTATTTGGAAAATATAAGGTTCTGGGAAAACAATGGGGTCCTTCTTAACAAAGTCTTCAATAAAAAAAGTGAACATGCAGTGCCATTTCTCTTTGACTTTTATGACCATCCCCAGAGGATATGGTGAGTATACGATGGCGCCCGACAGCAAAGACAAAACATTAGAAAGCAGCAGAAATGGAATTACATTTTTTGTGTTTGTGAGCAATAAATGCAGATAACATTGTTAACTGTAGGAGGAAACATTACTGAAGTAAAATGGTGTTTTCATTTCAAAGAAAGAACATTTTAAAAAAGGTGACAACACTCAGCTGAAAAGTAATATTATGAATATGAATCATATGTACATAACTTCAGGCCCTTTTTTACTTGAGGTCTCCCTATTTAATTGTGGATTAGAGCCTATAAATATGCAAATAAGTGATTGTATACAAGAAAGCCTTTGTTAAGAGGAATCTTGAAATATGATCCTTTTCGCCATCTAGACGTTAAAACTCTATTCATTCCAGTGTTAGCCTAGAAGAGTTTGCACTGGAGTCAATTCTTTTCTCTCCATCCGTTTATTTATCCTCGTCTGCAAAACGAACAGACTACATTTCTATACACAGACATATGCACTGTGGACATTATTGTCTCTCAGGTAACATCAATTTCTCAAATGTTATGGGCTCGCTTCAAAGCGCAAAGGCATTCCTTGGCACGTATCATGGAGACGGAATTTTCCGATTTCAAAATCACCATTGCTGGATCTGAGCCCTGGTCACCTCTTTTTTAAAAACCTTCAATCTTATGTTTAGTCTAGCTGAAGTCCTGCAGACGTCATCTGTCTAAAAGGACTGAGATGTTTACATTTGCCAGCTATGATGACAACAAACATTTTAATATTAGTGGGCATAAAACTGGCACATCATGTGTCAAGCTGTATGAGAGCATCCTGAGATGTAAATATTACTGTAATACATCATTTGTGGATTCTTCAGACATGAACATGATTGTGTGCCAGCTTACACAGACTACAGTAGAATCCTTTCAATGTACTTCAGGAATACACCATGTTGTGGAGCTCCTGCTTATTTATTCAGTTAATAATGTGCACTCCTCCTGAAGCAATCCACACACCATCTACTGTGATACAATAGTGTCTACCCATAATGTACAACGGAATTCCAACAGAGTATTCAAAATACTCGCACTGAAAAAGTGTGTTGTTGCTCAGTTTAGCAGATCCAGGAGTCTGAGGCCTATGTGAACAATATTTGACTGCAAAGACAAAACGTTTCTCCACATCAATACAGCTCCAGCAGACAGAGAGGAGAGAAAGCTGACATAATGACTGCAGAGTGATTATCTGGTCTCATGTACTGCAATAATCTGCCTGGCTTTCTGGAGAGTTTGGGAGAAGGAGGCAACCAGACGAGATAGAACGGAGAAGTAGAGCTGAAGAGGAACAAGTCCCAGGAGAGTCAATACGAAAAGACAGAGAAATGGAAGGAAGTGAAAACAAATAGCAAGTGAGAGCAAAAGACAACAAGTGAACGGAGGATGATTGATTTTATTAATAACTTTGATTCAATAACTTAAGTATGCTGCTCTTTATATATTTCAAAGGAGGGAGAGCAGTACAATTATTCTAAGCGAATGACCAAATTGAATAACTCAAGAGTGGAGATCTCCCTTTTAAGAGAGTATATGAATTATGGGAGAAAGAGAAAGAAATGGCAAACCTGGGAAGAGACAAAGAGAAGAAAACACAGCGAGATATTTTGTTTTAGCCTTGTGTTCCTCGGTCTGCCAGGTCTCAGCTCATTTCCCTCCAAGTTCTGTCAGGACCATCAGCTTCAAAGTAACCATTTACACAGGCCATTATCCCCAAACAACACTCATCAGGAATTGTGCCATGCATGTCAACGCAAAAGCGCCGGTGTATCTTTACAATTAGCAAACATTAGCATAGCATCAACCTCAATCTTTGATCAGCAGTGTAACTCAACTGTTCTTGTGTGTAACTTGGTTATTCAAGAAAGGTCTGATCATCTCTGCTTCTCATCTCACCACAAATCCTCAAACGATTCTTCTATACAGATGGTGAAAAATAGAAATGATTTTGCTGAAGTTGGATCCCAATTAGTGGGTAGTTCACCTCTGATTTCTCTGATAACTTTGAGGATTATTAAAGACTTTGCTGACGTGTCCTAATGAACGAGGGCATCAACAGTGGAACCTGAAGTTTAATGTATCTGCGTTCTGGGAAGTATCCACTCTCCTGTAGAGTCTGTGAGACACTGAATCCCTACCACCTCAGTCGGGTGCTGCTCTGTAGTGGATGATGACCTCCACCGTCCCAACGGAGGTGGTATGTCAAGCATTGTTATTGCTATATACTTCCTATCCGGCATACTGACTTAATGCAGTGAATACAAAAGGGTCTTAAAGCAAGCTTCTAATGCATTGTTGTATCAGCAGAACCAGAAACACTACATTGTTGAGTATGCAGTTTAATCCAGACAATATTTGTTTACTCATTAAGCTTTTATCAGCTTTAGTGACACTTCCTGAAAATGAAACTATTCAACCAAAAAGAGTGTTTTTCACATTTTACAACCGAATACTTTAAAAATGGTCTGAAAACCATTCTGATGGTTATTAAGAAGAAGTTTGGATATAATATTTGTAAAGCAATATGTTGCCAGCATACATCCAAACTAGTTTGAAACAGAATCAGCAGGTCTGCAGCTCTGGGTGCTGTAAGAATCTCCTATTGATCATCAATGTCATCCTTGTAACACCTCTCCTCCTCACAAACAACATTTTCTGTTTCATATTGGTCTTAAAAATATTTTTTTTACATTTGGTTCCCTACTTAAGACTGCTATTGCTAACTTATCACAGCTTTGCATTTCTTTATATGGACTTTTTTCTTTTATACACTTTTGTCCTCTAGTCGCAGGATGGCCTGAGGCAGATAAATGATAAACAGGTTTTCTAAAGCAATCACGAGAAATGCCATCCTTTGTTATCTCTTCTAAAAATCACTCAATAGTATCTGCATCAATTGTGTCACATTTGCCAATCCTTATCCAAACAAAGACAATATTACCCTCTATTATTGCCTAATAAAACTTGCCAGTATCACAGCCTTTAATTCTGTACCAATTTGCTGGCAGGCTCTTGGGCATGACGATTGGATCCATATTTTAACTCAAAGGAATGATCTTCTAGCACCTGTACATCTCAGTCACCCTGCTTTTTTCTTTTGTCCAACTCCCTCTTCAATGTCACTCTTTTACTTTTCTCGTCTCTCTCAGTCATCTTCTGCTTTCTCGATGACTTTCCGTTGCATTCCAGGTCTTCTTTCCCGCAGATGCCCATTTTTCCTTTGAGATCGTCTGTCTCCCTTGTTCCCATTGCAACCCCCTTCCTCCCTCCTCTCTCTCATTCGCTCTCTGTGTAAGGGTTTGCAGGTGGCTTTTGCTGGCTGGGTCAGTAACCAGGGGAAACTGGGGAAGAGTTCACTTCAATAGAACAAATGGGAACAAATTGATCCACTTTCACTGCTGTTTTTGAGATGCTGTTTGAGTTGCAGGCAAAAGAATTGAAAGCTGTGAGTTTCAAAAAAGGTCAATGGCTGGTGTAGCAGAACACCCACAACTACCTTTGGACTAACACGAGAAGCCAGTTCTTCTGCTCTTTTAAGTGAAACGCGGCGCCTCAGCCCAAACACAGCACACAGTCCCACAACTTTTCACAGAGTTTGAGCCAAGTGGTGCTGTGCTGGCCAGCTGTAGGTGCTTCTCATAGGGCGTCAACTTCGTAATGGTGCATCTGTTAAACAAATTCAAGGCAAAAACAGATTCAGGAGTCTATTGCAGAGAGTCTCACAAGCATCCTGGCTTTATGGAAATGTATACCTGGGACTGTATGGAGACTCGTGGTACTTGTGGGAATATGAAATGACTTCAAAAGGTCCTAACAAGGCACACAAGTTCAGTCCGTGTTGTCTCCTTGATGCTGTGTGTGTCCTCGTCTTACACACATGTGGAAAAAGCAGCTGGATAATGTAATAATCTACCAGCAGATATTGAGCAGACTTCTGTTTGAAGTCCACTTAATAATTTGGATTTGAGCTCATTCAAGCGTTTTATAAATGTTGTAAAATATCTTCTTTATATAAGCCTTATGCAACACTGAAATGTTATTTTGGCGTCATAGCCAGTCTGAATTTCAGTGTATCCCGGCGAGGATTCAGCTGCAGAACACACCTGGCCCTCAGTTTTCTTGCACATGTCTGGATAAATGACTTTAAGTAAATAAGAGTCTGTCTTGCAAAGTGAAACTCACTGGATACCACTGTGCTCCTGCGACAGATCGTTGTGGACAGACAACAACATTCAGCTGTTGTTTCCCTCTACTAATCTCTGCACAGACATCAAAAGAACATTATTATAAAAAGAAACAACCACCGTAGGACTCTAATTGTTTACAACAAACTTGAAATAGCTGGAAATAGATTTCAGATTTCAAGCAGGCCGAGTATATTATATACCAAAAACTAATAACAGTGCGGAGCTACAAGAAAAGAAAGTCTGTGGCCGTTTAAATTCTCTTGGAAGTCGACGTATATAAGTTATGAGCATACGTCTGCAAGGTGCAAGCCGAGTGCTGCTTAAGACCCAAAGAGAAGATGTCATCACTAACAGTTTTGTATACCCCATTTTAATTGGTGCCGTAGCATATATCTTCTTTCTCAAATTGCTTTACAGGGATTGTGATACACTAAAGGGACAGCTCAACTTCAAAAGAACATTTAAGATGTAACTGGCTTTTAAGTTCTGTTACCGTAAAATTACTAATAATAAAGAGTACAAACATTCTATAAATTCTTGTGAGAATACGCTAATTCTATTTAAATATTTGAAAGTAAAACTAAATTGAAAATCCACTGACTTCCATAAACACTGATAAATATATATAATGAACCTGCAACAGGCTAAACATATTGCATCTAATATTTGAAAAACATAAAAGGAACCAAAGGAAATGTCGGCGACGTGCATCAGAATGAAAACACTTTCTCTCTCCAGGCCAGTGGCCTTGGCCGAGTCCTTCACCATCCTGGAAAATGCTCTTTGACCTGAGAGGCAAGTGACACTGCAGTTCGGCGGATGCCATAAAGCGGTAATCTGTGCTGTGCTGCATCACCATGGTAACATGCGTGCCAATGACTACTGTGGATGGCAGGGTGCGTCTTGCATGGCACCGCTACACCCATCTGACTCACTCGCACACAAACACACACGCTGTCATTATTACAAAACATCATTAGTAGTATGCCAGACTGCGCTGGTGCCAAAGTAGCCATCACATTGATCCCAAACCCACAGACAGGTCACAGATTATGATGAAAGCATAACGAGTCAGGGGAAAATACTCTTTCCTTCTCTCTTCAGCTGCTCCTCACTCTCCTTCTGGTACAAGAGCTCCTTTAACCTCTCCTCTCTGAACAAATCCTCGAAATTCTCAGTCTTTCAGCCAGCTGGCATAAGGACACAAACCTTCCTCCATTGTGGCAGAGTGTCAGGCGAGCAAGAGAACCAACAATGGAGGGAGGGAGACGACTACACTGAAAGCAACAGTGATAACTGAAGGTAGGAGAGGGAGTCTGAAGAAGAAAAAAGAAAAGAGTCGACAGGTAGGACAGCAGGTGGACAAAACAAGCCGAGTGGACCAAAAGAAAAAGATAATTGAAGAAACAAGGAGATAGAGGACAACAAGATAAATGGATGACTGACAGGTACTGTCTTGTCTTTTCTTTCCGTTTCACTCTCTATTTCATCCTTGTTTTTATTTTATTCCACTCATACATCATTATCATTCCTCAGCAGTCAGCTTGCACTCATGTGCATGCACAGATACAAACAAACTTGCATGTCCTTGAATCCATTCTTCAAAACACACAAACACATTGCTGCTGGATGAAATCCCTGAAGTCACAAAAAGTCAATATGTTTCAAAATTGACATGAACGGGATATTTTAAGAGTCACTGTAATGGATCTAGAGTTTCATGTTGTTTTCTCAGGATCAAGCCCCAGCCTGCTTGATAAAGTTACACACATCATCAAACGTGCAGACAACAAGTAAAGTTTTCTGTCAGACACAAATATGACCAATAATATTCTAGCAGTAGTCAAGAATGGGACATCTGCACAAACTGCCGTGCCACTGAATCCCATTTACAGCTATCTACTTCAGCACTCTATACACATAAATCTAAACAAGACGTCAGTAAAGGGAAATGGTAACATCGTGTGCTCCTTTTGTACACTCCACTAACTCGTTGTGTGTAATTTGATGAAATTCAGGCTACAGCCACACTACTACATTTCCATGTTAAAACCCAAGCTTTTTACTGAGCGTTCACCTTACTCTGGATTTTTAGGGCACCGAAAACAAAAGGAGTTTAGAAATGCTACCAAAGTCGGGTATGTTCTTTTCTTTACACACACATGAAATGTGGTCTCTGCAGTTAACCCATTCTTAGGAGCAGTGGGCTGCTGTGAAGCACCCAGGGGTTCAGTGTCTTGCTCAAGGACACTTCGACATGCAACTATGGGGAGAGCGAGGTTCGAACCTTGTGATCTCAAGACGACCACTCTCTCCATGAGCTACAGCCGCCCTGGTTTGTGGATTTGAGGAGGGTGATTGACACAAAACGAAGGACTTTCCTTTTCTTATTAATGCTTTTTTTGTTCTGTACAACTATTGAGAAGTACACACAGAAACTGTAAACAAACAAAAGCACAAATGCGCTCCAGTACGACAGGGACTTCAGCCACCCAGCACAGCTACGAATGTGAGAACAGACAACAATTAAACGAGTAAGCAAAGCATGTTAACCAAATGTATTAATATATAATCTAGTAAACTTTGATTTGTAAGGGTTCGTTTTAAAAAAAAAATGTTGTGTTAGTGAGAGATAACTAGAGTAAGATTTTAGAGGAAGATCTAAGTATCAAGCACTACCTTTTATTATTAAAAATTACTATAATACTTAATATAATATTTATTTTCTGTAACCAAGCAACCAATTTACTTTCTGTTTACACAGACACCCGCATGCCCAATATACGTGAATAGTCATGTGACATTCGTTCTCCCCATTGTGTTAGTATGGACGGAAATCATTTCACAAATCGGAAATCGGTCGCCTGTGTGGACGGAGATCGTTTCTCTTTTAAAACCTCAATTTTAAGGGAAAACGTAGTTGTGTGGATTAAGCCTCAGAGTGGGATGAGGTTCAGACTTTATTAATAATGCAGCCAGGGAGTGATGACCTGGTGCAGTGATGAGAGGAGCACTGACAGGACAAGCGATGGGTTTACCTTTGGTCAAACTTTAGTTTGAAGGGCCAGTTCACACACATCGCACACAAACACATATTGTTCAGTTGACTAAGACACTTTCCATATTATATTATAAATCAGGCTTTCCTAACAGGAGTAGAAACCATACCAAAAACATATTTAATACATTTTTATTTTTCATATCTCTCTTTTTTGCAGCCAGTAGTTTCTGGAACAGGACTTTTCTAAGAGCCACGTATATAAATAGTAAAGATTGGATTTCTCAGAATTTTTACATATCATATTTGTACAAGAACATATCCAATTAACTTGCCAGTCCTGACCACACCACCATGTCCAAAATTATGTGAATTTTCTGGACACATTTCATGGCAACATTATGTAAATAAAAGCTGAATGTGTGCAATCTATGAGTTTTTCTTTTTAAGTCTGTGAGCATAAACCTAAAATAAGAGGGAATAGTCTTTACAAAAAATTGAGGTGCAATGTATTCGCATTAAGAAGCTGTTGGATATTGCTTTTTTATTTGAAGGACAATTATATTTATATCATGTTTAATCTCCCACCTCTAAACGTATCCATCAACCCTTACGGTAATAGGTTTGTGGAATAGAAAAGTAGCAGAATATGTCTCACTTATCACAATTCATCTATCAAGATTACTGGTATTTCCCTGCAACGTAATAGTCCCAGTTCTTATTAACACTCTGTCCATGCCATAATCCATTTGTGTGCAAGTTTTGTCTGAGAAAACCAGAGTCAACCTTGTTGGTGTGTAAAGTGGCTTACCTTGGGCTCCATGGAAATAAAACTGTGGCGTCCGCGGCTTGACAAAGTCGACCTCTTGATGGTTCGGCTATGGAAGAAGTGATAGTGGTCTTTGAGATCCCCAATCTGCAAAACACATATGGAGACTTAAGAAACTTATTTATTCTTTCCATAACTCTTTCTACCTGAACATAGTTCTGGAGAAAATCCAATATCACATTTCCATTATCATATTTATTCTTGTGGATTGCATTTCACAGTTGAAATAGATGGGACACATAAACTGGTAAACACATCATACGTTCACACGACAAGCGTTTATGACATGAATATGGTAAACTCCTGTTGAGAGTAAAAGTACATTTAGAGAAGTTCCTTTTCTTAAAGTAGTAACGTTACAGTTTTCTGTGTTGTTGTGTTAAATTCCTGTTTTTTTCTGTATATATTATACATTAAGTTTTTTTGAGTTCTTAAAGACGGTCAGTGAAAGAAAATAGGCAATAGGGACGACAAGGTGAGACGGAAAAGGCAGAAAGAGAAATGTACAAACAGACAAAGACTTTGAGTGACAGAGACATGAGGGCAGAGGATCCGCAGACAGACAATGATAGGGAGATGGCCAGCTGCATGACGGTGATTAGTTTTAATAATTGATAAAGACCATACAATCCCTCAGATGTACCCTGTCATGGCTGCCAAGGGTCCTGTGGTGCGTCAGTGATCCATGGCTGAGCTCCACTGCCACAGAACCCATTAGATCAGCTTTCAGCTCAATGCTCATGCACAAACATACATCTTCTAACTTCCAGACTGACAAAATGCAAAACAAGAAAGTGCCAAAAGGCCTTGCTGGATCACTTTTTAGCAAACACCAAACATTAGTGTAACATACAGCTCAAATCAGATGTCTTGGGTAATCCGAATTAAAAGCATTCTACATAAATAGTAACAAAATGTGCTCCCATAATAGGCGGCTACCACTTTGGATGCTTCTCATAGTGTAAACAGGTCTCAACATATCGGGCCACCACTGCCTATTTAATCTACTCATCTGCACTGCCATTAGCAACCCCCTTCTAGGAGTGTCTGCAAATGGAAGCTGCTGGAATAGCTCTACACATTGAATACAATTTTTTTATTAAACCTTAGCCCAGGTCTAAACTTCTGCCGCACTGCTCTTTTTAAAGCAATCTACCGTCTCTCATTGGCTAAAATCACCCATTTATTCCAATTAAAGTGACATTTGGAAATTAGTTTCAACTCCTCTTCAGGTTACTACATCTCATTTTCAATGTGCAGTTTCTCAAACTATTAGCTTGAGTTGCGACTGCTATGACAACATGTGATCAGATGGACATGCATCAGATTATATAGTCCACTTACCTTTCATTATGATGCAATAATCCACATAATGAATCACAGGTTCAGCACAACCTTTGGTTTACTGGAAATTATGTTGTAACAAAGTTGTGAGGTGAAACCACCTGCACTTCAGTGATTCATGATTTCTTCGTAGACTTTTTCACTGGCTGGCATTAACACTTCCATGTCACTTGATACAAAGTCCTACCAGGAATCGCTTAAAAAGGTGATACAAGTTTTTCTCATGGAAGTTATTCTGATTGTGTCATAGCTGAACTACCAACTTGAAGGTCAGGTTTTGCCTGAATAAGTGTAGTTTAGATTACGTGCATGCTGGCCATACAAAAGGACGGGCATCAAATAAGATGATCAGAGCTCACATGCACTTCAAGATCCTGCAATTGCTAAAGAAAATATGTCTACAGACGGTCGCGAATGGAATAACAATATGGATGTTTTATAAACTTCTTGCTACATGGTGCAGATGATGCAGTCCCTTTACCTCTACATTGTATAAAGTGACAGCAAGGATAACAATACATCAATTGATTTCATTTCAATTCACTTCCATAACCTTGACCTCAACTGGCCCAAAATGAGAATTAAAATATTTAACTGAGGCTTATTCTGCAAACCAAAATGTATAATAAATAAAATACTGAACATTTTATTCGTCATCAAAGACACTGGTATGACTAGCGTTGAATCAAAATGATCATCATGAACGGAAAACAACACCCTGTTGGCCTTATGCCTTTAAGCACTGATTTTTCAGTGCAACCTGCTTAAATAATCGTAGAACTTGTTATTGCTGTAACCGCCTCCTGTCCAAGTCTGGCTACATCATCCCCCTCCCTCTCAAAGGCTCCAACTCCTCTCAAATCTTTGAACAGATATCCACGTCTAGGGTCTTGTCAGCTGATTTAGACCCAATTTGGGCCACTGTCTTAGTCTGGGAAGGGGGCTCCATGGTTAAGAGGATTACCCAGAATTCCCCAACGAGGGTGCTCTCTCACTCCATGCCAAACTCTTTTTCTTCCATCCGTCCATCTATCGTCCCTTCTTTCGCTCCCTCCTCCCTCCATCTCCCAGTGTTTTATCTTTGTCTGTTTTCCTCTTTCCAGCCCTGTCAAGAAGACTATATTGTCCCTCTGTCACATGTTTTCCATACCCATCCCCCTTTTCCTCTCCAACTCCTTTGCTTCCCTTCAAAACATGAAACCTCTACTCTTTTATCAGTCATATCCCCAAATCATGTATCACAAGCAAGCACATCCAAGCAAGTTTACTTGAATAAACTTGTATTGTATCTCTTTGTAATCTACAGTAGTGTCAAACTGAAAAAAACGTGCAATAAGTCATCCCACTTGTGTTTAATTGTATTCACCATTTACATTAGTACGGCACTGATATTCGAGGGAGGGGGTTGATAATGGGGATGTCAAAGTTCACATTAGGAAACCAGAGTGTGCTGTTATCTCTCCCATGGGAGCGGCTTTCAGCTGACCCCAAAACCAGGAAGTGAAGTAAAACTCTTGTCTCTGAGGTGTCAAAGTCCAATGAACGCTCCATATTGACATGGAAATTAGGGCGAATGGTGGGGGTCGAGGGCGACACTGCACTCCACAAGGGAATTCCTATGGGGGGCTGGTATGGAAATGGGGGGAGGACTCCACACATTAGTTCCCGTCAAAGAGAGGGGATAAACGAGGCCATTAAGGCCTGCTCTCTGGGGAGTATAGTGGGTGGGCGGGCTGGATAAGGCGAGGAGGAAGGAGTGTGGGGGGGTGGGGGGGTTCAATAGCTGTTGACTAGGCTACCCCACAACAACCTGTCAGAATGCCCCCCTCTGTTCCACGCTGTCTTCACGTTGAGCACTGGCAAGTGCAGGCTTGAACTACCCACGCATTTCGGTCACAATACTCTAAAGTATGTGTGGGGTCCATGTTTGTGTGGCCTATTTTTTTTTTGCCCACAAAGGACACAGGATTTCCCTTTAAAACATTGTCAAAACACATTTTAAGTGACCAATTAAAGACCTCCTCCTGGACCTGTGCAGAGGTCTGTTGATTGATAAAATGACATCATGTAAAGAGAGACAGACACATCCCACACAAGTGTTTCCCTTCTCTGTATGTGTTTTTTTTTTACAGCGGTGGTGGGATATATTTAAGACTTTGGTCCCTACATTTTTCCACAAATATCAGACCTAATGAAAATAGCCTCTTACACTGTAGAAGTGTGCATTGGTGATTTAAAAAAAATGTAAGCTTTAAATATTGACCTTTAAAAATGCAAAAAATGCAAGCCATTCTCGTGAAATACGACGTGCCTATTGCAACATGTTCTCTTGTATTGGTGCCTCATCCGTACCCAAGAAACCCAGTGGAAACACAACTAATTCTGTCAATTTTGTGAATACTGACAAGTATGGGAGCATCGACTCACTAGTGTATCCTAAGTGTAAGTTAATGTTGCCAAGTCAAGCATTGACCGGTCAGGGGAGGTTTTGCACAACAATTGTACAGTGTTAAAAAAAGACTAGAAATCTTTTGATGTCAATTTCAAGAAGACCACAAAGCCAACATCACTATGTCTCACTTGTGTGTCGAAAAGATCAAGCACACGAGACCGCTGTTGCTGCGAGGCTGGCAGTGAGCTCACTAGCTCCAGCCCGCAACGTGAACACGATCCGCGGAAAACACAGAGAGGAGGCACCTGTTGTGCCATCCTGCTCTTGATCTTCTCGATAGGTTTTCTGCCGCTTCTCTCTCCTTGTGTGACATACAGAGAGCTACATACACAAGGACTGAGTTAGAGAATCACAGAGACGGTGCATTGCTCAGGTTTGGACTTCAGACCGTTAACGTTTGACTTCGTATCATATGTCTACTGGTAAATAAATAATAACCCCCATGCCATGCCCGACTTTTGTAAGAGTTGTCAAAAACAAGAAACGACAACAAAAAAAGGCACACAAAAAGAGGCAACCGTTGATGGAGCAATAGGCGACCTACCTGTCCCATGTTCCTATAGCCATATTTATCCGCTATCCGCTCGGCTACATCGGGTCCACCGGCTATCCTGACTGCCCAGTGGTTGGTGTAAATCCGAGCGTTGCACGGCGGGGACGCAAAGCTGAGACAGAGCGCCAGGACGCACAGCGAGCTTCTTCTCCAAGCGGCGTTGCGGACCATCTTCCCCCACTTTTAATCCGACTCTTCTCCTCCTCCTCCTCCTCAGCCGACCTCAGAACTACCAAACTTCTCTTCTCGCCGAGCAAGACTCTCATAGAAGCACAACTATCCAGCCAAAAAAAAACAGTAGAAGAGGGAGAAAGAGAGGGAGAGAGGGGGAAGGAACGGAGCCCGGGAGAGGAAAAAAATAGACCTTATCCTCAAACCTCTGCCTTCCACATGGGAGAGTTGAAGTTTGCGTTTCGAGTGCCCTCTCTGTTTTTCCACAGTGGAGGAGGAGGAAGTGTATGTGCGCCGTGCGTCTTTGCGCGCGAGTTCGTGTACGTGTGTGTGCGCGCGCGCGCGGAGCTCCTCAAAGCGGATTTCTCTTCTCCACGAACAACTCGGATGTTGGTTGTTCAGCGCATCGGGCTTTCATGTGGCGAAATGGCTACAGCGCCTCCCCACAAATAACTAGCTGACACTCTGGAGAGTAGAAACAACTGAAGCCGCGGGGTTTCCCTGCCGAGCTCCGCTGGGTCTTAAAGACACTCCACTCAGATCCGCCGCTGACCGCCCGTCTACCAGACACAGACGGGGGTCAAACTGGGGGCCATGGAGCCACTTGGGGGCAGCTTCAACTGCTTACTCCAGGAGATGCCTTGGGTAAAAAGAAGAACAATTTACTTAAAAACAAACTGTCTGTAAGTTAGCCTTGTTAGACTATATTAAAGAATAACTCTTCATTTTGATTGTCACAATGCTCAATTGAACGTATAAAAGAAGAAACAATCAACAGTGTGTACAGTTAGCATGTCCATGTGTATGTGGCTACTTTAATTGCAAAGAGGCATTGCAACACAAATGACATCAAGTTACAAGTGTGGTTAAATCTGTAGATTCTGTAGCTTAACCATAACTCTGATCCTGTGTTTAACCGTGACCCAGCTCTTACCCTATTTAACCTGGGTCTGAGGGTTAAATTCTTTCTTTTTTTAGCCTTATACATAAGACATAATACTGCCAAAACACTGTGTAAAAGAAGAAAAACATGCTGAAATGATTTAAATAATTAATTCAATTTGGTTTGACATCATGAAACATGTATTAATTTTTAAGAATGTTGTAGTTTGCAATAAAAACATCTCAATTTAGGTACACATTTAGGTGGGGGTTTTGTTTGTTGACAATGAGATGATACCAGTGAGTGTGTTCGTATCTTACGGAATAATCTTTTCTTCTTCTTTTTTTAACGGACAGCAGAGCTGGGTTCTAACATCTTTCAGTTTATATGTTTATACAAACTGCAGCACATTAATAGCAGTGGTGTTTTGCTCCCTAAAATGTAATAAGTCCACAAGTTAACAAGTGGATGCATTACATTTTGGATACTGCTCCCCCGTCCCATACCTTGAAATCTGCTGTTGAATGCAAGCCTTGTCAGTCTCCTGGGCAATATTGACGTAGACATACCAATGTAAAGGTTAACCATGCCCCCCACCTCAGAAATCGTCCAATGGGAAACAACCACAGAAAACAAACTATTATATATTAAAAAAAACATAAATAATTATTTTCTCCCATAAAACACAAAACTCTCTTTCAACTGCATTCATTTATTGATTATTTTCATTGTTGTGACAGTCATGATTTATGGTTCAACGTGTGTATAAATCTTGGAAATGAGCTGAACTCAAGTGTGTTTAACACACTCATATAGTAACCAACCTCATAGATTACCTCACTGTTTGCCTGGTTATACATCCACCCCTGCCATGCAGGCCTTCTGCCCTAAATAGCGACTACTGCATATTCCCCCTTAATAAGTGAAGCTCTAGATGTCATGCCCCTCATCGCAACACAGGTCACAGCTGACTAAACGCTGTCATTATGGAATGTGCCTGGTATTATCTGCAGTTGAGTCTTTTATTCAGGGCCTTTGTTGATTGATGGGTTTTTGTTTTGCAGCAGTTTCCCGGGGATGTCTCTGTGCACAGCAAAAACTCTGTTCTGCATGGGACACAAGTGAAAATCAGCATAATTGCACTAATTGCAGCCAATTTCTCACTGAATGGACCCCGCTGTCACATCTCACAACAAGCGGGGGGACAAGAACATCTCATGGTCCCCCAGATGGAGATGAAAGGGAGTAAAGTTTTTTTTTAAACACCCAGTGATCATTCTCCATTCAGACAATTTGAGGGGCTTGTAATTTAAAGAAAAAAGGAGAGGAAACAAAACACAGCAGAAATTGATTTGAGAATCTAAATCAAGTACCCAGGTCACGAGGCCACCTTGAGAACCAGGGCCCCCTGTGTGTCAGCCTCACAGCTCCCCGAGTTTCTCCAGGGAGTGAACCAAGTGAACCCCAACAAAACGTCTTTGTCAACATCTGAGAGCGGATCGGTCAGAAGTGTCAACAAACAGTCTGAGGGGCATTCCTGTGTGCATTCCTGTGCCTCTTCAATGAAATAACAGGGTGCATCCCGTGTTTAGGCCCAACTTTTTGAAAAACTGCACACAACCCCCATGATACAACACAAGAGAAGGCTCCAATAAGAGACTGCAGCCAACTAGCTTTTTTCACTTAGGACACAGTTAATTTGTTCATTCAGTATCAAGCTGTACAATTCTAGGAGAGAACCGCCCACATGATGATGATCAAACATGTGGGCCCCTCGTGCATTGAAGAGCATCTTATGATTACCCATCCACCACTGCTTCTCCACACTATTGTCTCAACCGTTACCCATGATGGCCTTTGCGTTCAATACTTTGCTTTGCTTTCTTTTTCAGGTGTTCTCTTTTGTGCCTGCATCTTTTTTTATATAATGAATCTATCTGGTTCCATTCATTTTAAATTAATTTAACCCTACACTGCAGCTTGACATTACTCCTTTCTTTCCTTCATGACTTTTTGTTGCTTCAGTTTTTTCCTAAGGCTCATTGCTCTCTCTGACCCCCTTATCTGTATCTCTCACTGGGTGGTGTTCCTGGGAGTAAAGGTTGACCTTTCAACTTCACTTTGACCTTTGACCTTGTAGCTGTAGGCTGCTGAACTTAGGCTACAATAGCACCTGCCACTCACTGACTTTCCATCCTCCCTGTTCGACATCTCACCCTTCAGTCGCCACCCTTCCCTTCTTCTCTTCACCCTTTCCTTTGTCAGTCACATACCAGTGTTATACAGACTATTCTTGGGGCACACATTACGCATTCTGTGGAGAGAGATGGAAGAAGGGGGAGACTCAGAGTGGTATAGCTAAGTAAAGTTGGTATGGTATGATAAGTATGGTAGTGGTTTATCAATTAAAACACAAAGTTTTAAGTCAAATAATGTGAGATTTGATTATCTCAAGTTTAGGCATTAGCAACACATACTTGGTTTACATGACATTTCTGCTATAAAAAATAGGAAGATTAATTTACTATGTACCTGTGAGCTGTGACCCACCTGGTCGTATGTACGGTACAGACAAAGCAATTGACTTCATACAAAATAGTTATACATTGCCATCTTGTGGTGACTGAGAATATGACATGATGGAGATTGCAGTCAACAATAATTTCATTAATATCCATTTACACTTTTACTGGTGTATAATAATTTGTCTTTATCTGTTCTTGTTTCTGAACATTATTTCCCTGACTGGAGAACGATTAGAAAAGGTATAACATAAAAAAAGGGCTAAATTCGCTCGCTGCTAACGGTGCTAACACGTTAACAGTGTAAACAATGGCAACCATGCTTAAAGTTCGCACTGAAAGGAAGCCCTGAAGTGGGATGAAATAATCTACAAAATGGCGGCAAAAAACAATCCACACGGTTGGTTTAAGTGAGCAAAGAGAGGCACATGCTCAACTAATTAATTGACTTTTAAGATTGTATCTATATGCTCATATATAATATATTTTCATTGCATGTGATGTTCACAAATAAGAGTCTAAAAAGTAAATATGAACATCAAAGGAGTCATCATCAAGTGTTTTTTTTCTCACTTTCAATAGAATCTATGTATTAAATGGTGATCTTTAAAAAATAAAAAACAATGAATTGCCATGAACAAAAAATAACTACTCAACAAATATCCCGGTGAAACAATCTTGAATAAAATGATGAACCTCACTTGAGCAGGCTCAGATTATAAAGCTACATTTGCAAATATAAATGATCATATTTCCCCAAAGAATTGTCCATCCTGAATGAGGTGCAGACAAATCCACATGTATTCACCTTTATTCTGCATGACTAAACTTGTCCCATTTTAGGGAATGTGATTGTGTTTAATTATTGTAGGAATTCAAGATAATCCATCCAGCCATCCATTATCAGCCGCTTATCCGGGGTCGGGTCAGGGTGGCAGCAGGCCGAGCAGGCTCACCCAGGCTTCCCCAGGCTTCCTTCTCACCCGCAACATTTTCCAGCTCATTCTGGGGGATCCCGAGGCGTTCCCAAATCCTTCCAGCGTGTCCTGGGTCTTCCCCGGGGTCTCCTACCAGAAGGATGTGTCTGGAAAACCTCCAGTGGGAGGCGCCCTGGAGGCATCCTGATGAGATGCCTGAGACACCTCAGTTGACTCCTTTCGACATGGAGTAGCGGCTCAACTCCAAGTTCCCTCCTGATGTTCAATCTCCTTACCCTCTCTCTAAGGCTGAGCCCGGCCATCCTACGGAGGAAACTCATCTCCTTACCCTCTCTCCAAGGCTGAGCACAGCCTACAGAGGAAACTCATTTTGGCCACTTGTATCCGCAACCTCGTTCTTTCGGTCACGGCCCAGAGTTGGTAACCAGAGGTGAGGCGGTGCAGCGCCTCTTTTACTGCTGCAGCCAGACCGATCCACCTGTCGATCTCCTACTCCATCTTACCTTCACTTGTGAACAAGACCCTGAGATACTTGAACTCCTTCACTTGGGATAGGCACTCCACACAATCACATTATGCAACCGTTTTGTCTTTTGATATTTAAACTAAAAGTGTTTGCTGTGCCGAGTCATGTGCAAAGAAACAAATTAATCGAAAAATATTGAGTTATTAAAAAATTAACTGTTTAATCTTCCTTCCACTGAATTTGCAGTCAGTTTTATTTATTTATAGCATAGGAGAATATGCATTGTATGGGAAAAGAAGGTGATGGAGCCACCCACTCAAGCTGGGTCACCATATGGCCAACTGGCTTAAGACTCTTACAGAGAACACAGTTTTGGCAATTGGATTACAGAAAATGCTCAATTCAGTTTCAAGGAACTACTTTTTTTGAAAGTTTCCCACAACGTTGCAAATTTACAGCAGCCCCCCTTCTAGTTAACAATTTTAAATTAAATGATTATTATTCAATTAGTGCGCTAGTTGCACAAATTAAAACGAATGACTTGATTTTCATATCGATCTAATGTAAGACAACATAGATCAGAGGGAATGGGCTAATCAATGCAAATTCATCTCTCAATATACACTCAACTTCATCACATTATCAATAACAAGAGCCCGTCCTCTGGAATCTGGTAAACGTAAGTTTGATTTGGTAATTACAGACGTATTAATAGAAGGTAGATAATGTGATGTTTTGCAATATATAGTTTTGGGGAGAAATTATAAAATGATAACTTGGAGGCGTTTTGTCAAATCCAATTGTGCTTGGAGATTTTCATGATCGAATTTCAGTAATGACGATTGAAAATATTTAGGTAAAAAATATTTTTTTTTACCAGTTGTGCATGATCATAGGCGCCCATAGTGACAGTTTCCATGTAACCACACACCGTAATTTGGATAAATGTGATTTAGATCTTTCTTCAAGTCACCTTTTTTGGTTTCAAACTGTTCTGGATTAGTAAATGTGAAAACATGGCAGGAGTCTAGGATGGTGAGTATCTGCACATGGTTTATAATAAGAATAATTAAACCAGAAAACTTAGGTCTGAACATCCAACAGTCTAAGAAAACACACAATACACACAAATACATTCATTTTAAAAACTCAGTCAAGTCAAATTTCCAACTGCTCAGAACTTTTATTTTGAGGGAAATCAGGGTTAAAATAAAAATAAAAATATAAAATTTAGATGGGCAAATCTGTCTTTAAAGGTAAGGGGTTGACAAGGAAAGTCGGCAGCCCTCCAGAAGAAGGGAGGGAGGGACAAGAGGGGGAAAAACAGGACGCTACAAAATTAAGTTTGGGGGATGAGCCTGGTCATTCAGAAAGTTATGTATAAAAAAAAAGAAAAAAAGAAAGACAAAACAGATGCAATTAGTTATTATAACCCCCACCCGCATCTGAAATGTCCTCATTCGCAATCAGTGCTATAGAGCTCTCTCCTTTTCCGGTTTCTTACAGGAGGTTTTAGATCGTTTCTATATTTTGCTCGCTCACAATTATTGTCTCATTCTGTCTTAATGTAACATCTTTTCCTGCAGTTTTGAAAAAAGTAAACAAAAAGTCCTTCAAAAATAAAATGCAGCAACCACATTTCATGTTCTACTATTACATATACAGTATATGTATATATAAATACATACATAAATATCTTACATGTACAACCAATTTTGAAGAGGGAGGGAAGAGAGAACCCAAAAGACTTGAGGATGAGGACTAGTGGAGGTGGGGGGAGCAGGGCGAGAAGGCCCAGGTTGCTCATTGTGAGGGTAGTGTCTTTATTTTTTGTTTTAGCTTTACACTTGCACACGCACACAGCCTTTTGGGAGAGTGAGGATTGGGAAGCATTCCTCAGTTGGCCCAGTAGGGGGAGCTGCCATAGCTGGACTTGCTGCCTTGGGTCTTCTGCTGCATGCTGCTGGACTGATTGCGCTGACCAGGACCACCCTGTGGCGAAAAATAAAAACAAGTCCAGTAAGTCACTGATGTTTAAAACAATTAATCTACCCAACAGGTTTATTTAAATATTTATTAAGTTTATTAGTCCTTTTCAGCTGCATGAATGTTATCAGGAACCTTTTGAGGAGCTCAACTTCACTTGTACAACCCGCAGGGACCTACAGATCCAGTCTTGGTCCTGGTTATGTGATTCAAGCCCCTTGAAAATATCTGTTCCAGAGGAAGTATTGAGGGCCCAATACCCATCATGAAGCTTGCCGTGTTGGCGGCTAGTGGTGGCTGCTAAGAAAAGTCGTTTAAGTCCCTGACTTTTTGGTTCTTGGGACAAAATGTTCCTGGGACTAGTAAAAACGGCCAATTACGTTGCTGAACATTACAGGTAGCATGCAAGTTAATGCACAGGAACGGTCATATTTGTTTGCCCACCTACATCAGCTGATTAGGTCACAGCTATTCAGAAAACATAGGTGTCAAATGAAATAGATAAAGCGACAGATTAACACTTCAATGATGCAAATTTATGTGGGCAGAATGTGATGTCTGCAAAGACACTTCAGTTTACCTGTCCGTCCTGTGTGAGGTGATGGTGCAGCAGCTGAGAGTGGGGCTGTTGGTGCGGTGGCAGGATGTGCAGGAAGGGAGCAGGGGCATAGCCAGGAGCACCCCCGGGGTTCAGGGGCCCCGTTCCCCCCAGTGCCGAAGGCAGACTGAAGGGAGGTGGTGTCCCCGTGTGGAAGCCCTGCTTATCAAATGACTGGGAATAACCAAGAGAAGACCCAGGAGCTTAACATTGTGAATACAGGACAACTTGATTACATACATGCAAGTAAAACTGATTTATAAATAAATCAAATGCAAATGTAAATTTAGCTTTCAATAAATATCGTTTACCAATGCATTTCTGTATCCAAATACAACTTAAGTTAATGGGCTTATTATTATTATTCAAGGTGATGTGCAGACATTTTACAGTTTTGATTGAGAAATAATTGCAGAAAAGGTCACTTATTGTTATCATAAGACAGGCACAGGCATTTAGCCAACAAGTCACTTACTTGAGTTTTGCTGTAGATTGAGCCTCCCATGTCAGGTACTCCTCCACCGGTACCTGACCCCGACAGTCCTGGTGCTGAGACGAGAATGAAGAGGGAATAGGAAAGGGGTATAAAAAAGAAAAAGAAAAAAAGATTGTGGAATGTAAGAGGGAAAGGAAGCAAACGAAAGAAGAAAAAAAGAAAACAACAGGGAAGGGAAAGCAAAGGAGTTAAGGGAGAAGAAGCACAACTGTGTCACTTCACTGATGATTGAATATCAAGCACTGAATGTTCATTTCCACTGTTAGTAGGATGGGGGCCAGCCAGTAGGAGGAAGCATATTAAGTGAGGAGGTGCATATTTCTCACTTTGTCACCCTATTCGTGTATTTTATGTGCACATCAAAGTGCAATCACACATGTGCAAATACACACCTGTCTCCAGAACACTCTGGACTGTCGAATCATCTGCAATTGTGAGTACATGTGTTTTTCCCACAGGGAAATGCCCGCTGACTTTGAGTGCGTGTTGTTAGAGTGTGCGCACATGTGTTGTGTGTGTACCTTTCCCTGGGCCGCTGCCCGCTGACTTGGCCTGTGACTGGACAGAGCCTCCGTACCCTCCCTTACTGTACTCCCCACCGTGGGCTTGAGACAGGTCATCAAAGGCTGAAGGAGGAGGAGGAGTACAGAAAAAGAGAAGGCACAGCGAGCAAAGGAGAAAGAGAGGTGAGGTAGGAAGAAAAAGACAGGAAACGGATAACGTGAAGAAAAGAATAGGACGAGTAAAGAGGATGGGAGGAGAAAAGAGAGGGGGCAGGGGAGAGAGGCAGTAAGGTAACCTGACTAAAACGGCAGCTGTGTCTATATTGAGCCGTGTCCAACTTCAGCAGGGGGTGTGAGCTATGCATGCAGCACAAGCAAAAAAAAACAGGCCTGATTCCACACGCACATGCAGCATTTGATGTACAAGTTTAAAGTGTAGGAAATTAGGAAATCTAATTCTTTGTCTTTGTCTCCCTCTACACTGTCCACATCGTATTTCTGCCGAGGTCCACACACACACACACACACACACACCTCTCTCTACACGTATTCTTGAAAAAAAATTCTGTACTAGATGACAGTCATTCCTGCTGAACCTCTACAAGAGGTGTACTTTTGAGCATTAAACACACCAGAACGAACTGACTAGTTATGGGCACATTAGTGGGTCATCTGGCCAAACTGTTAAGGTTGACCACATCACCACCTCAGCTACTTTTCGTGGCAAATCGCTGTGACAGTTTGTGGTACCGTGATAGCCGTATTTATAATTTAAGATAAACCGGTGTTGTCATAGTTCATATCAATTCAGAATATGAACTAAAGCTACCGAATATAATCTTCACATGGAAACTTTTTATCATTGTTGTCAGAGCATCGAAAGAGACAGCCTTCTTGTTTTGCCCTGGTCTTACCTGTGCCATATGCATGCTGTCCGTAATTGGGCTGATGCTGTTGGTGATACTGATTGGAAGGGTTAGCCAGTCCCATTGCAGGTTGTTTAGCCGCAGCAGGAGGCACAAAGACTGTGGGGCCGTACTGGAAAGCAGAGGGAACACCCGGTACACCGGCGTAGTACGGCAGACCTGTAAAATTGGATGTTTGGATCACTTTTGTTTAATTATAAAATAGTGACGCCATGGCGCTGCTCTTTTAGAAATGTGTACATTAAGATTTATTTATTTAATTACTCCTTACACATTTCAACAGACTCCTTGGAAACATTTAAACAAGAAGCCAAAAATAACGAGAGAGAGAAGATGGTAGCTTGGAATTTGCGTTTTGAGTAAATGCCAAGTTTGTGGATGAGTTTCCTGGAAATAACTTCGGATAACTTCCCCATTATTAAACATTATTTTACTTTTCCTTACCAGTGTATCCGTAGCCTGGGGGCAGAGGGGGATTGAGGAAGGCCTGGTTCTGTGTTTGCTGACCCTGGCCCTGCCCTTGTGTTCCTGCCTGTGGTGCCTGCTGTGGCTGGGACTGCACCCCGGCCGTAGACATGCTTGTTGGGGGAGCTGGAGATGACGAATCATTCCTGCCAAACTTTGTCGCTTCACCTGGACAGAAAAGACAAAACAGAAGTTAATAAAAAAATACATATAAAATTATTTGGACTGTCTAATTAACAGTTAAGCACGATCCCCATGTTGATCTAATCAACTATGCTGAAGTGCAAAATTAACATCTATACATTAAATGAAAAATGGTATGAACAGATAGATGTGTAGTTTTATGAAACAAAGTAATTGTGTCAATTGCTCAGTGTCAGTCAACATAATGCAGTAGACGTATCAACTCAGCAATCAACTAAACATTTCACTTACCAGAATATGGATTATTAGCCAGGCTCTCTCTTCCAGGCATAGTAGGTGTAGTGCCAGGGAATGGTATACCATAATAATCCTGTATAGAAATAGAAAGAAAGAAATGTAACCCTCCACAATTTGTTGTCCTTTCCATACATCTCAGACTGCTACTTTTGGAACTTTCTGATATTGCCAGAGAGGATACATATTATGTGTGGTTACTTTACTAAAAAGGCAGCAGGAATGTAACAAACTGGGAAACACATTTGAAAGCCCATCACTGATTTACCAAAATACTAGAATCACAGTAATATGCAGCAGGGTACATTGCGGAATAGGACTTACCATAGGAAGGCGAGACTGCAGCATTTGCAAGTCCTCATATCCATAGATCTGCTGTTGAAATAATAATGGAGAAAAGAACATTTAAAAAAATGTTTAAGCTTCTACTCAGCTTCAGTCAGTGTCTCAGTGCATTTCATAGATGTCATGTTTGATCAGAACCTACTAAAAAGCAGTCATCAACACTGAGAATCTATAGAATAAGGAGTGAACACACTGCCTTACTTGTTCAATGCAATATATCCACGAATGGTAAATACTAAGGAATAAATGCCAATTTAGAATAAAGAAAAATAAAATAAATCTTTCTACCCTTGTTAACCGATCATTGACAGTTAGACAATATTAGTGCCGCGCACACAGGGCTGCTGTGGTTGAAGTGCCTAACAAGCTTAATCTGTACATGCACTATTTGTTAATTAATGAATGCCACAACTCCTCAAGACCCGAGCCAAGTTCCCAGGTCTTGTTTGCAATCTGTTGAGTTTGCTCTTAAATTAGCCATAACTTTGGTCTAATCTCACTTAATTAAGGTAGGCTTACTTTTAAGGTGTTCCCTCAATTGTCATTTTAGTGATGAGGCTTGCTCAGCTTAACGGACTGCATTAAATCGGTCAAAATTCTCATTGGTTAATATTTAAATATAAACATCCTTATCACAAACGGATTGTTGACAGATTGAAAATGTTTAACAGTTCTGGAAATGTTAATCTCTTATGATGCCACTTATTTTTCTTGATAAAACTTTCCCTTTAAAAAAAAAAACAAAATATTGGTAAAATTGTATTTAAATAGTTACGGGGTAAGCAGGGAGCAAGCCACCAGGGCCCATGATGTACTGGTTTGCCAGGAGAGGTGGCACTCCTTGGGACAAGTTGGGAGGAGCTTTACCTGGCAAAAAGAATAAAACATTTTGACATGAGATATTATATGGACATTAATTATGTTGTAGTTTACATTTGTACATAACTTTGTTAAATTTGTATAGAGGTGTATGGTTTTAGTTGACTGTCAAAACAAATTGATTACAAGAGGAATTGACCTTCGCTATGCCCCGCCCCTCGCTGCAACTCTGTCAAACTGTTCGAGCTACCACGGAGCCCAGTGTTACGTACTGCACTACCGGCATACACGTTATCTAACTTTTGGAAAAAATTAAACTACTCCATCACCTGGCTATTGAGACAAAAGACAATGAGATTAAGGAATGACAGTGCTGGCAAAGCCATCAGTGACCAGTTGAATTAGAGGGGCTGAATTTAGCAGAGGGTCAATTGTAATTTTATATAATCTATTATTTCAAAGAGGTCTGTAGTTGAGTTCCTGTGTTATGGTGATGTGATTCCTGTGTCAAACTATGAGCCTACCAGAAGTGGTGAGCAGGGGTGCCGTGCGGCTGCCTGCAGCTGAGAGTGTGACATTTGTGCCATTAGAAGTTAGTCCAGGTGCTCCAGATGGGTGCAGACCATTGGCGATTGAGTTGCTAACAGCCAGGGGAGGACACGAATCGACAGCTTGGCTGGGCGACGATGAAAAGGCATGGAGGTTGCCAATACTATTGTGCTCCACATTACTTATCTGGTGTTAACAGGACAAGAGCAGAACGGGTGTGTGAGGAGAGAAGCAGCAACAATTTTGTAAGCAGAAAAGAAAGTCCTGCACTCAAACAACCCAATTGCACAATAAGTATCTAGATTTTTCAGGAAATATGCTATATCCTTTTATTGCCACAACTGTAGAGTGATCTTATATTAAGCTTGTGTCTGATTGCAAGCATGTACACACTTACCGTGAGGGAGGAGCTTGTGGCAAGAGCAGATCCCGTTGAGTGAGTACTGGTCACGTGACTAGAGAGTAAAATTATTCTGTTAGCCTGCTTAAATATGTTATTTTTCAAGAAATAATGAGCAAGAACATGGGAGATTCAGTGACATGCATGTCCACATAAGTTGTAGGATATGTCCAGACAAAGGACAACTAAATCAATGTGCAATATAAAAAGCCACTTTATATCTGAAGCAACCCTTACCTGCTGAGCGAGGGGATGGATGTTGAGTGGGAAGGTGTGACTGCAGGGGAGTGGATGTGGTGGCCAGTGTCAGTCGTCATAACGGGAGACTCAGTTTTGACTGTTCTAGACGTTGATGACGTAGCTGTTTTAAAAGATAATTAAGAAATTAATTTGGTCTAAATCTTTGTGTTGATGTTAAACTGGAAAAAAAGAATGAAATACAATAAATAAAACAAAGGTAGACAGGACGGATGGTTTGAGTGCGTCTTGAACTTTATCAAACCTCACCAGCTTTCACTGAAAGGACTCTTTCCATTTTCTATCTGATGCATTTAGTCATCAGTAGGGCTGCAACTAACGATTATTTTAATAATCAATTAATCTGTCGATTATTTGTTCGATTAATCGATGAATCGGATAAAAAAACAAAAAAGCACTCATTTCCAACCCTTTAATCAACAGAACTGTGCCAGAAAATGCACAGGTAACAGGTACCGTAAATTCAGGACTATAGACCGCACCTGCTAATTTAAAAAAAGAAAATGTACATAAAGACGCACTTGTCTATAAACCGCAGGAAAAGGGGGCGTGGCTTGTGTCCGTGGCTTGTCTCGGTAAAAAGTTATTTCCGCCGTTGAGCACGGAATAAATAACCACTAGTTCTGCTTTATACTTGTTTTGGACATCCCATAAACGTCGGAACATCTAACGCCCTCGTGTTTGTGTTCATAACATCACACAGCTTGGGGAATTTCACAAACTTCTGCTTTCAGCGCTGCCGGAGCAGCAGCAGCATGCAGGCGGGCAGGAAGGGGGCGGGGCTTGTCCCCGTAAAAACAGCCGTTCACCATCGGGGAAGTAACCGTTAGTTCTCGCACAACGTTACGGGTCTCTCCGATGGCCTTTGCTCTACCGGCTTTTTTTTTGCTCCGCTCCCAACTCAACTTTTCTTTTTTTTTTATACTCAAACATCTCCGGGTCTTATTGGGTGGCGTAATAATCACGCGACACAACGAATCGATAATGCAATTCGTTGCCAACCATCTTAATAATCGATTTTAGCGATTCGTTGTTGCAGCCCTAGTGATCAGTATTCATTATATTGGACTTTGCCAAGTGTACTTACTGTCCTGTGTGCTCTGTGTCTTTATGCCACTGTAGCCATTCTATGAGAGGAGGAAATTATCAAAGTCTTAACGTTCAGTTTTTTGTCAGGTATTAAGCAGAGATTGAGAATTTGAGACAGCAGTGAAATCAGCAGTGGTTAATTTCCTCTTCATTTGGGTCATTCATGTATACACAGATAAGATGTATCCTCACTGTGAGAGCAGCAGCTGAGGAGACATCTTTGGTCTGAGAGAAGCCCAGATGAGGTGGCAGGGACCTTGAGCCACTGCTCTCCACACGGCTGGTTGCGGATGGGGCTGTAGAAGAGGGGGGTGCGGCTGCACTGGGAAGACCCATGGAGGGAGAGGGCGTGGCACTGGGTAAGCCCAAGGATGGTGAGGGGAAGTTGGGATCCGATACAGCTAATGGTAAGGTGGGTAAGCTGCTCATGTGTTCGCTGTTCACAGGACAGAGAGAAAGGAAGATGGGGAAAGAGAAACATTCAGAGAAGGTTTCAGAACGAGAGGCGAGATATATTATTACAGGCTTAATTTAAAACCAACCAGCAGTTTCTAGCTGTAGCTCAGCAAAAATACAGACATCATCCTCCAAATCCTTTAATCTCATCAATAATAAGTTGCCCATAGATGGTCTGTGAATTCAATGGCTCAAGATTTTATGCTGAACAGATGCACAAAATCCCCATAAAAAGACAAATTGTATGCCTTACACCCCAACCCAAAACAACTCCCCCATGCACTCTCGCTCACACCCACCTCACAGATCCTGGATTGGAGAACAGGCTGCTCTGTTGCTGCTGTGTAGTAACACCAGTAGGAACAGGCATGGGTGCAGAAGCTGCTGGAGCTGGGACCTGAGTCGGGGCCTGTTCCCTGACCGGCTCCGTCTGTGCCATGTTTATCGTTCCACTACCAGCCTCAGACCCAAAGTCAAGACCCCCAAACTGAACATTCAGGCCACGTATATCTGCAGAGCCCGGCATCTCCACTGCTGACGACGGGATCTGAGAAGACAAAGAAGGAATTAAGTAGAACATTTACCAATTTGATTATTTTGAATTAAATTTAAATGTGTTTATACTAAGTATAACATGTTTAAATTACAGACATTGGGTTGTTAAAGTGTGCAACAGCATTTTCAGTCCAAAATGTACATTGATGATCACCAGCTAGTGGCGGTGTCGAGGACCGACCGTAAATTACATAAAAACATAGCAGCATAGTTGGTTTTCCGTTCATTCAGCTTAGTCGCTGTGAAAAAAACGCACTTATTCCAGGCAAAACTGATTTTTAGAAATGGTATCCATATTTGGGACCATTCCAGGATACGGATAAGGTTTTACAATTATATTAAAACATCAAATTCTGCAAATTCTCACTGAAATAATCAGGTCCTACACATAGCTGGTTGTTTTGTCAAGTATCCGAGAACAGATACATTATTGAAGACTCAGTTCTTACCATGTCTTGCAAGAAAGTTAATCACACTTGTTTTGTCTAATATGAGTTCAGATATCCAAAGAGCTTACCTTTGAGGAAGGAGGTACTCTGCGTCTCTGAGTCTTTAGCTGCCGCTGAGGGGGTTCTGTGACAGAATGCTCCATACATGTCAACTTCCCTCCTGGAGAAGCTTGATCTCTCAAATGAGGCACGGAGGACTCGTGACCTATAAGAGATTGACTGTCAATAATTGTCTAGCAAGACATAATGACAATGATGCTGTTGCCATCTTAAATTTCACTTTTAGCGTTTGCGTGTGTTACAGTCCACAAACAAGGCAGAAGGAATATTTAAGTGACTGCGCTCATTTCAGCAATTGTAGTTACACAGCTCAGGAATAACACATTACTACTGCTGATATTCTTATCAAAAGTCAATGATAATAATTAGTTAAGTTGCAGCTCTAGTGGCAAGTGGAATTCAAAGCAAACTATCACACCTTGAATGTAAAGATGTAGCAATTGCAATTTTCTTGGCCGATTCCGATTTTCGTTTTGGAACCATAATTAATAGTGAGGCGCCGCTAACTTTTTTTCACCACTGTCCTGAAAGTCACCACCAAAAAAATTGCAATTCCAAATAGGTCAGTTTTACCGCAGGCCAATGATCTGTTTCTCTACTTTTTTTGGCAGTGTGACTGTCCTGCAGCCCTACCTGGTGGTGTGGGGACCTGTGGTGCATGCAGAAGGATGGAGGACTGTTGTTGCCTCTGAGCCAGCTGGCTGAGCACTGCTGATGGCTCTGGTTGAAGCTTCATCTCCACTGGAGAGATTTGAGATACACAAGTATTCATATAGCTATTGTACCACTGTAGTTTGTGCATTGTCATCAAGAACAATTAGTTAAGATTAAATAGTCATGTCATAGATTTCTTATTTACTTTGAGAAATGGAAACTTACTGTGTTGGGCAGTAACAGGGCCATTCTCCACTCTCTGAGCCTTGACTTCTAGAGAGGGAGAACATGCAGGAACAGGGTTCTGTACTAGAGGTGGCCCTGCATCTTTGGAAATGCTAACGTTGCTGGCGTTGGCCAACATCTGACTGGCTCTCTGACCAAGCCGAGGGCCATTGAGCTGCTCTGATGTCCTGATTTCGGAGGCAGGCGTTGGCTTAGGCGCATTCAGGGACCCAAAACCAGAACCCAGGACTGAGGACTGGGAGGATGAGAGAAGCAAAACAAGAACTGAATACACCAGTATCAGTGTGTAGGGACATGAACACCGTTATGTATTTACTGGTGCTTGCACGTGTGCAAGTGTGTGTATGTACCAGTGCAGCATGTGCATAGGTTGTACTAGCAGAGGCGGCATGGGCGTAGCTGTTGGCTGTGGCGTGTGCGTAGCTGTGTGTTGCAGTGCGTCCATTGTGTTGGGAATTGGTAAACACCAGGCTTTGGCCCAAATGCTCAGCTGAGGGACCATCGACTATCGCTCCCAAGTCGATAGAACCCCCTACAGCCACTCCAGTCTTCGGCAGTAGGCTAGCCTGGTCCGAACTGAGGATGAAGAAGAGAGGGGTTTGAGGAGGAGTGATAACAAGGAGAAGATAACCACACAGATAACAGAAAATGTTACTCCAAAATAAAGCCTTTTCTCTGTATTGTTTTAAGTTGACTGAATTTTGGGCAGGATGGCTTACTTGGGTCCATGTTTGATGAGGTTTGCTGGAGGAGAGGAGGCAGTGAATACTTTGGTCTCAGACAACTGTGAAAAAGGACAGGAATTGCAAACACAGGCATCCATCAGATTTATATATCGGCATATGTGCTGTACTGTATATCAACAACAATTAAGAACCAGAATGATATGACCACTGACTGATTGTATTTAGTCAACTTCTCTAAAGGCTATGCAGGCCAGTACAAATTGAAAGCAAGTTACCAAACTTTGTGTAAACCCTCAATCTGAAGCAACGCAAATCCCTTTCACATAATTAAAAGGGCTGCCTTACGTCCTCATTCCAGTCCTCTGCAGCCCAGTCTTCCACATTGCCTTCCCATGTTCCTAAAAACACAGAACGGCAGCCAAGTTAGAGTTGCCTTGTTCACTCCTACTTATGTTCTCAGCAACTATTAACCACTCCAAGCACTGAAACGAAATATAGCACACTACATGGGTTAATATAAACACCATCAAAATATTAAACCCATAGGAGTAATTTGCCCATTTCTGAATTTATTTATTCAGCATCTAGTGGCCTACATTTGGAATTTCTCACTGTTTTGGGGCAAATTTAACAATAGGCAAATACGTTTAAGCTGACAATCAAGCCATTCTACAGCAAACATAGGAAATTGCTCAAAACGTGAAATCTGTTATTTTCGTTACCAGTTCCCTCAGCAGTTTCATTGCCTGCCCATGTATCCTGGCGAGCTCGGGAGTTAGCTGTGTAGTCAGCCGGATTGAAGATGCTGAAAGTAGGAGAGTGGAAAGAAGAGGGAAACATAAGCAAAACTAAAGAGAATAGCATCTGGTATATTGTTACTACTGAATGAGGAGATTCAGATACTTAATTTATCCACAGATTTGATTTTTTTTAGATATGTGCTTGTAATTACCATCTCTTGATCTTACTTCAGACTTAAACACACATTCTTACCCCATTCCCTGGGAAGAGAACCTGTTGCCAGCAGCTGCCCTTCCTCTACCACGAACCACAGCCCCTGAGGAGACACAAAACAACCAGATGACCTCTGCTGACTGGTGCCTTTCAGCCTCAAGATTTTTTAAAGTTTACTTAAAGTAATGTGTTGGTCATTTAATTTTGCCTAGCATTAGACAATATCATAGTTGACTTTTGTTTGAAAGCATAGCCCTGTATAATGTTTACGATTTCATACCCATTTTCTTTCTTGAAAATGTGGCATTGCTTTAGGATTATTCAATAAGTAAACTAATAATAGAGTGCAATGTCATAGTAGTTATCAGAATGATATCACATAAACATAAAAACAAGGGCCATTGAGGTAACAGTAGACAGGTTGTCTAAATAAGCCAAAATAATATCTTGAAGTCAATATTTTAACTTCAGACATTCAACAGCCATACATTAAGACGCCACAAGAATACATGCATTTCTCCAGGGTTAAAGCATAACCATCCATCAAACAGAATTTTTTCTGACCCAGGCCTTGATTGACCTAACCATTCTTAGAGCGCATGTCGTTACAAAAAACAGCCTAAACATCCTGTCAGACACCCTGCCTTTTCACCCTCTCCAATCGACGATATCCCTCACCCCACTAAACATACATGCAAGCAGCTGCAGGGACTCAGTGCATTCCACACATGTTGAGTGCTGCAATACTCTAAATGCCTGTAGATACAAATAGATATTGTTGCCAACTACATCAGCATGCTGAACAACATCTGAGACAATTCCCTATCTAAACATCACAGTGAACAATAAACAGATATTACAATTCATGGATATGTGCAAATGGCGGTTGAGACCAGGGTGCCCAAGGAAGATATCTAAGCATTTTAATTTGTATAAATAGCGCATGATTGGTACAAGAGCATCAGAAAACTAGGAGCTATAGATAACCCCTTTTCAATATTCTTTGTATAGTCCAACGGTACCATTTTGTAAGCAAAGAGACCAAATGTGCAAAGTATTCAATAAACCAGTGTTGTAATTTTCTGTATTTCTCACCTCTGCCCCGCCCTCTGCCTCCACGGTCTCCCCCTCTCTCTCCAGGAGCCACCTCAAACCCATTCTCCTCTAACCGACCTGGAATCCAACAAGAGGTACGAACTCATTAACACTGAACTGTGAGAGAGATCTGAGCCTTTTAAATATACCCACTGGGATATCAAGGTTAAACAAATGAGAAAAGTTGAATGACAAATCCATCTAATACCAAAAATAAACTTGTCAGAGAACACAATTTCAAAGGACTTACAAGGAACATACATTTACACAATCCAGACAGGACAAATTACTTTCTTCCAGTTCTTACCTTCGCGCCCTCGGCTGATGCCTCTGCCCCTTCTGTTGGACGCCCCACGTCCGCGACTAGCCTCCCTCTCTCCTTTCTTCTCCCTGCTCTCCTTTATCTCTGAGGGTCCTCCTTCTTTCCCAAGGCTACGCTTCTTCCCCACAGTTTCCCAGGAGGTCTGACCGAGGTAAACAAGAGAATGAGGTTGACTAAATACATAAATAAAATTATAGCAATATTGTGATTGAAAATTGTACATTGTTCACGGTGTGTTTTAGTTCCGGCATAAACCCAGAGGAATCTATACAAGATGTGCATAAAATGTATACATGAATATGGTGTGTGCATGTGTTACAGAGACTTACTGTATCAGGGGTGCTCTCCAGCAGAAAATTGATGGCTCTGTTTACATCTTCGTTGCAGTCATGGAGGGCTACCATGCACTCATCTTGAGTTTTCCCAGTTACCTCAATCAGCTGCGTGTGGGCAAAACAAAAATAAAGCATTGAGTTAGATCACCATTTGATTCAATTACGGGTCCCAATGCCCAGGAATTCCAGAAAGATGTGCTGGTCACCCAGAAAATGTATTTGTCTAAAAGTGTGTACATGTACAAACATATTACCTGTTTGACTTTGTCTTCAAAGTCAGCATCATTTTTGTCGTAGAACATTTGGGCTAAAAGAATCTGTTCTGCTGTGGCCTGGTAAACAAACAGTTCAGTTAGAAATAATACAACTAGAAACTGGGTTATTTTCATATTCAAACAATAAATCAACACGGCTGAACTCTAACTTTTAAAAGTGATTGCCACACTGGCTATCGGCCCCACTACCAGGCAGCTGTTGGCTGCCAATATGGTAGCCATTTTAGTCAACTTATATTTTTAGTAATTAAGATACTATGACGTTATACATCCGCATAATACGGTGCACATTTTGCTGTCCCTAATATTATAAGAATTGTTTGCCTATGACAACCATTACCCCATAACCCTGCATCTTACGCCACGATTTATTTACGCATTTCAATGAAAGATGCTACAAATCTGGGCAAAGGTATCCAATGTAGGATGCATCTACCTAACCTTTTAAGTGTGTGAAATTACATTTTAGATTCATTAAAAATAATATTGCTTTCAATTATCAGCATAACATTCAAAACCTTTCATTGTGCTAAAAATTATAAGACGGACTGTATTCAAATTGAGCAGAACATTAAGACAGACTAACTCTGTACAATGGTGAGAACCCACCTGTGGCTGTGTTGTTTGTGTAGTTGTGGACAGCGTTCCGTCCCGAGCCCCCCGGGCTTGATTGCTGACCACTGAAGTCATCATTTACAGTATATACAAAACAATGTATGTACAAAATAGAAAAATCTGGGGAGAGGGTGACAGTGACAAAGTGAAATTACATGCCTGTGAAATGGGTTAATTGAATCACAATTCCTAGTCAAATATTATACTGAATAAATGCCCAATTCCAGTACAATGAACTGAATGTGTGCAGCAGACTCAGTGTTGTCAAGTATACCATGTAAGACTATGAACCCATCTGTCACCCCCCCACCACCCCAGTTAAATTTAGCCATCCAAGAGATGACTGTCCGGGTGTCAACTTACAACCGCCCCTCAGTCTCCCACACAAAAACACAGCGAGTATGCACCGCCATATGCTATGTGTATTATTAATTATGACACGTTACCCCAATTATAAAGTCAGGTTAGCGACAACTATTCGGCATTTGAGCAAAAGTAATAAGAAACCGAACAAAGGAAGCAGGGCTTTATGCCAGACCAAACTGTCTATGGAAATCCGTTGAACCCACAATTACTGAGGGTTAGATCATATTACTTATCGTTATTGGTTCTAGCGAATAATAATAATAATAATAATAATAATACTAACTTGTCAACATGGGAACAAAACAAATGAGATCCACCGGCTGTGACCATATTGTCTGATAATCGTATGTTGGCTGACAGAAAACGCACGGTTAAGGTCAGCTGTATGACGTAACGTTAGCAATGCGTCAGTATTTCCCAGTCAAGTTCATCTCTAGTTAGCTAACGTACATTATGACGGAGCCGTAACCTTATTTAGATGAACGTTTCGAGAATCTCGGCTGAAACCTGAGCCGATGACGTTCACATCAACGGCAGCTCGTCGTTAGCTCGCGCTAGCTGTAGCTCGGCTACCGCTGGTCTTTGTTCCGACTCACACCTTCAAACGTCACGTTGTAATGGACAGATATCCGCGGTGTGACCGTAATTAACCTGTAAGCGAGCGAGAGCGCCCTTCAGATAGACCCAACGACTCGGGAACAAAAAAATAAACAAAGTGACGACGTACCCTTTGTGTTCACCAAGAGAAAAGCTAAATCGGACGTACATTTAGTTTAAGTTAGCAGGCGAACATACAATGACACCGGCGAACGTCGCGTGTTCAATCAACGTGAACATTTGCAACGACCGGTGTCCAAAGCGGTGTGCTCCGAATGCAACACGCTATGTAGGGAAGAAAAGTTGTCGACAAACGCGTGGCCCGTTCGTGTTAAGCTACGAGCGATATCATCAGCAGGCCGAGTGGACGGCATGTGAACGGCCCGTCCGCATACAATGAATGCAGCACTACAGTAACTTACGGATACAGCGCTGGTTACTTAGCGAGCTAGTTAGCTAGCCACCGAAGAGGACGAAAGGTTCCTCTGAACCGACCCGTCGGTTTTCCTTACATGAATGTACAAGTTACACTATAAAGACAAGTGTGTCGTTCAAGTGGCTTTTGGATAGACAACATTAGCACAACACATCGTAATCTCTCTTTTACCTGCTAACACGCTTCGCTCAGCCAGCAGCAGCAGATGCTGTCACGTGACCCCACCGCGCCGTTGTTCAACGTTCTGAGGCCAACACTGCCAACCAAAACCCACCGAGTTGGTCAGGTGGTTTAACACCGTACCCTTGCGTACGCGTTCCCGCCTGGGAGCGCGCTTTGCTTTATTGTTTCCAGCCCAAGAACCGGTGAAAACTTTTCTCACAAATCATTTGCTGATTTTTCCGTAGCAAATTCCCCACATATGTAGGATCTTGTGAGATCATATATAGCCTACATCTGTCTACGATTAAATGTATTTGTTGTCCAAGAAGGAGTTTCGAAAGAGATATCGTTCTTCTTTTCTTGATCCAAAACAGGTCGAGTGGGTTTCTTCTATGATGGTGTAATACTAGATGTGACCCACTGAATTCGCATTGTCTTTATAAGCTTGCATCTCATATTAAAATTATATTCACTCGTTTACTCGTAGCTTTGCTCTTTGTGGAATATATACATTTTCATAATGAAAGGCAATTTGCATAGGCAAATAGACTAGGTAAAAACAACATTTCTACACTCTACACATAAGCATCAACTCACCACTTCCTGATATAAATAATTCACAACACAGACACTTTTAGGCAAATTTTATTCTTCTTCTTCAATCTTAAACCCTTAGAACTTTGTTCCAAAAAACAAATACCCTCAACGCCTCAGCTGAAAACCAAAAAATACACAAAATAGCCTAATTGCTTTAGAAAACAAAAAGTGTACGATTTCTAAACATAAAATAAAATAGCAGTACACTTGTCACTTGCTCACTAAATAGCTCAGTAGACAACCTGTCTTTGGTCCAAGACCGGGTTTGAAAAAGAATAAACCTGTTGGATTAGGTTAGATGAAAAGTGGGCTACATAAATAGCAGCAATTAACTTAAAACTTCCTTTCTTAAATACCAGTGATCCAAGTTTCCAAAGTTGTGTTTTAAGATGAACTTTATCAATTATTATTAACAAAATTAAATATGTAAGAATGTCATAATATATTAATACTAATACTTTTCTGAGGATCGAAGAGGAAAAAATAGCAACCCCATACCTGCACGTAAGAAACACACACACATCTACAAATGGACACGTTTCATATCTTATTACATATTATTGTCTCCATGGGAAACATCTCTTGACAAATCCCCACAAGTAAATCAAATCTTAATATCACACACATCAAGTAATATTTGTCCATCAGTAAACTCTTATAGCTTAAGTCAATTGTACATTTATAAAATAATAAAATACTAATATTGACACATATTGTATATAGTGTTGTCAGTGAAAAATATATTGTGCATGGCAGGTATGCAAAGCTGTGTAACGTCACAGCTTTGCATACCTGCCATTTCTTCAATGTGTAGGCTACACATACAACTACAAATACTCTTGCTTATTGCTTATCAACTTAATTAATTAAATTAATTGGATACTGATTATCTTCTTCCCTATTGTGTGGCTTGTTACTGTTACTCGGCTTAAGGTATGGCTGCAGTTGAGCTATCATGCTCTGGACACAGCGGGCCTTTCTCTCCATGATATCCACCAGTTTGTGCACATACTCTCCAAATGCCTGTTGAGAGACAGCAAGACGGAGAGTGGGGACAAATTAAATACATTTTAAAATTGAGTTTGGACTCATGGTTTAATGCACTTATTGTAAGTCGCTTTGGATAAAAGTGTCAGCTAAATGACATGTAATGTAATGTAATGTAATGTAAAATGTAGTTTACAAAAAGAAATGAGCTAACAAATGTGACTTTGATTAATTCTGACCATAGCAGGTTGCTGGCACAGAAGAGTCCCCTCTTTACAACATAAAGCTTCCATCTCTTCTAGCTGCTCCAAATGAGCCTGCACAACACACCACCTAAAGTTGGGTTGGATTGGATTAGAAAAACAAAATATTTTATTGAAGCTAATAACCTCTACCCTAAATTTCACCACATGTTTTCTAAATCTGTCAACAAAGGGTGTATGGTTTCTGTATCATGCCTGCAGAATTATGATGTAATCAGAATTCAATATCACCTTAACACAGTTGGGTATTATCATTATTTGTAATTGGATTAATACTAGCAATGTCTCAGTATAATGTGCTGTGGCTTCTCAAACGCTCATTTAGAATGATTGTGGAAACAACATTGTGACATTCCAGGTACTTACTGCCCGTGATCCAAATCTTCCAGCGTAGACAGATTGATGATGGGTGTATTGTTGTAATTGCTGGCACTCTCTCGACTGTTTGAACAGTTTTGTTGGAGTGAGATGTTTATGTTGGTCGGATGATTTGAATGTACTGTGTGACATTGCTTTGGCACTGTATTCAACTGGCCCAAAACACTGTCTGACTGTGGTGTTGAAATGGAAAAAGCAAGTTTGCTGAGCATATAGCGTGCATATTCTGATGGCACATGGGTGGCACCAGAATATGTCATTAGATTGTGTGAGCCCGGTGAACTAGTGTTTCCAGACTGCTGGACAGAGGATGAGATGGACTGCATGATAGACGTTTGTGTAGAACCACATGTAGAGGTTTTAAGTGTGGATACAGGAGGTATGTAGCCCAGGACCTCAATAGCTGGTGTAGTTTGGGGTTTCTGATTGTTCTCTTGGTCCTGGAGAGAGACCAGCATAACCTCAAGGATAGGAGGCTTCATCATACCTGGACAAGATTTTGAAAAGAAAATTCACATACTAGTTCTTAAGCACTAGTTAGTCCACTCACAAACACACACAAAGAACTCACATGTACCTCTTCCACAATGGTCATATGTGTATACATGCCTTTTATTTGCTCAGTGTGATTTGTAGCTGTCATGGTGTCAGAGATGAGAGGGCAGACAGTCTTTGCCTTTGGCAGCTCCAAAAAAGACAAGCGAAATTCCACGTCCTCGTCCACTAAAATTTCCCCCGCTATCTCTTCATATGTGAGACGTTCTTTTTCCACTTCCCGCCTGTCATCTTCTTCTCTTTCAAGTTCAAGCGGACACAATGAGGTTTGTTTCTCTTCCCCTTGGAGGAACGAGGCTGTGGCAGTCTGTCGGTCCACTTGAAGCAAGGAGATGCTAATGGGGTCTATGATGTAACTGAGAGAATCAGCGGTCACTTCTTGAGGTAAAACAGACCTTTTGGCTCTGACCTCTGGATGGTTGTGTACCATTGTGTAAGCTGGACTTTCAGATAATATGTTGAGGGGGTTAGCAGGTATTTTACAACCGCCCCGTGTGATGGGAGTAGTGAGAGGTAGTATGGCCGATTGAGAATTTGAAAAGTTTGTTCTATTGGCGAGAGCAGCAAGCCCTGGTTGCTTCTCTTTATAGCTGCTTGAAGGCATTTCCTTTTGAGCATTTCGCAATAGCAGAGGGGCAATGTTTGAGGGGCATCTGGTATGTTTAAACTTACGGGTGAGATCACTGAGTTTATTAGGGGTCAGGGTTGCGGTGGTGTGTTTACAGGCTGAGCAGAGGGGTCGTTCAGCTGGAGCTCGTTGAGGGGATGACTCAGCAGGAGGGTGGTTAAAGAGGCTGTTGCTGTCAATGCCGCTGTGGTTGGACGGTAAACCGTAGCCATCAACTTCTTCTCGCTCCTCAGTACTCCACACTCCATCACCTGGGTCATCTGATGGATCTGTTTCTTCTCCACCCACGTCTCTGCTCTCTTCTGAGTCACAGTTGTACACCACTAAGGCCTCTCCATCAGCTGGTATTGGACCTGTCATCCTGTTTGCCCGCTCTGTCTCTGATGTTGTAGCCCACCACCTCTCTTTTCCTCCTTCTATCCCAACTGGCCTCCTCTCTTCCCTCCTTACTCTTACATCTCCTTCCCCTGTTTCCTTATGTGACTTCTTCTCATGTTTACCTCTGTCTTGTCCACATATTGCTTCTCTTCCCTCCCTAGATACCCTCCACTTTTCACCAACACCACTTGAACCACCGTCACCAACCTGATCCTTATTTTTACTGTAGCTTGGAGAGGTTTCAGTTTGTAAGCAAATGTCTCCACGGGGGATGAAAGACAACTTTTTAGTGATACAATCAGCCCTAACCTCAACCCTAGCTCTGCATGCATCTAACATCTCTCCCAAACCATGCTGCATACACTCAGAAACTGAGAAGCGGGAAGTGTTTTTGAGAGAAGAACAGGAAGATGGAGAGACAGAAGAAGAGAGAGAGGCCTGATTAGAAGAAGAAAACGATGGACATGTAGAGGGTGAGAAGAGATGGACAGATGAAGAAGCTGACGAAGGCATACACTGCTGCAGCTGCTGGTGATACTGTCTCAGATGCCTCTCCCTCTCCTTATTCCTTTCATCATCTTTTTGTATATCTCTTTTATGTAGCCTTTCTACTTCACTACTTGTGTCTGTCCTGCTTTCCCCTTGTCTTCCCTGTTCTATCCGTCTTCTTTCCTCTAAAGTGCTTTGCTGATTCTCTTTTTCTCTGTGGTTGAATCCTGATTCCTTATGTACCTCCCTCAAGACAATCTTCTCATCTATTGCTTGTCCCAAGACCAGCCCTGCCATGAACTGTTTTTCACCATCTGAGTGGCCTACACTGTCAGTTACTCCATACCTTGTTCTTATTCTACCTTCCCTCCCACCTGTCCTCTTTCTAGTATCACTTATTCCCAAACCGTTGACTGGTGTAATGTGTTCAAGTCCAATCCCCTTTCTTGCGCTTGGATTTGTTTCCTCTCCCCATCTGCTGTTTTTGGGTGTGGAGCAGATAATTGAACCTCCTGTGGTCAATCTCGTGGTAGGTGTGGTGAGGCCAAAATCCTCTCTTTGTCGTCCTAACTTTGGCTTTTTAGGGGGACTCTTCCCTCTTGTGCCAACAATGTTGCCTCGGCTGCTGCTGCTGCTGTTGGACAGGTTACGTTTGGGGGAGTGTATTGTCTTGCCCCTTCTTCCACCTCTCAGCCCTATTTGTCCCTTCAACTCCTTCACCCTATGAAAAATCAAGATGTATAACATCTCAAATAGCAGTCACTGATGATTGTCTCTACAGTCCATGACACTATCAAAATAATTTTAAAAAAGGACTGTAGAAGTTGTAAACAATGGGACCAAGATGAAAAATAAACTTTTTAAATGATTATACTATTTTAAGTTTCCACATTTTAAAGTAGGATGAATGAAATCCATTAAGGCTCTAAGAAAAACAACAACAACAACAACAAATATCCCATGCAAACTAATTGTACACACTTACCGGTCGGCATATCTCAGTGTATTTAGTGTGTGTTCAGTTGCCAAGTGACCAGGTGAGATGTTGGCAATCATGCATGTCATCGAGTCTCCAACAAACGAGTCTTTCAAAACCTAGAAAGAAAGAAATGTATTCCAGAACACAGTTTATTGATCAAACTGGACAAAAACATCAAGCATGATATTAATACACATTGTATTACTAACACACGCACACACATGAACGCAAACACACACACACACACACACACACACACACACACACAATCAAAATCAGCAAGTGGCAAAAGTATTAGTACCTGAGTGAGTTTGCTTTGTCTGAAAGGTGTGTGCGACTGCTCTTGATCAAGAGACCGGATACACTCTTTAAGCTGAGAAAAAAACGAGAAAATATGTAAAATCCTTCAATACCTTCTTCAACATCTTCGACTTTATGTGTGATCTCTGAGAGAGAGAGAGTGTGTGTGTGTGTGTGTGTGAGTGTGTGTGTGTGTGTGTGTGTGTGTGTGTGTGTGTGTGTGTGTGTGTGTGTGTGTGTAGCTTACAGCCAAGAGACTCTGGTTGATCTCAGCTCCCTCCATACGGCTCTGCCTATTTGGTTCTTTGGTATCTGATGCCCTCTCACTTCCTGCTAGGTCCACAAACCACATTCTACCGGCACAAACAACTTTCTTTGTTCAGTCATTTCACACAAATACTACTGGCCTTTCCTACAATAACCCTAGTAGTGCTTTAAGTAGAAATGAAAACAGTCAGAATGTGTATAATAAGCCTACAAGAATAAAACACATGTTGTCACTCACCTACCAGCAATCTGCTGGTTTGTATCTCTTAGCTGAATCCGAAGCAAGGCATGGGAACGAGAGGAGAGGGGATTCACGCCACTCATTCCTTGAGTGCGCTCTTCTGTACCCCGTAAAATCACCTTTGTAAAAGGCAATGAAGAACGCAGAAGGGAAACATGGGAAAGAGAGAGATCGTTCAATGAGGAAATCATAGCAATATTTAGTGAAATACAACAGTAAATATATATGCTTTTAAGTTCTTTATCAACTCTAGCTAGCACCTCAGGTTGTGTTCATATCCTCACGGATGCACCAGCAGACTTTAGAGTACCTTAAATACTTGAAATATTACCCAACAAGAAAACTTCTAAGGACAACTAGACTTAAAAGGCACAGTGTGTGGGATTTGTTGGCATCTAGCAGCATGGATGCAGAATGCAAAAACGGAATACTCCTTTCCAAGACTGTGGTGATGGGAGCCATCAAACGCAAAATCTTCCAACGCCGTTGGACTAGAACACGAAAGGATCTCTCTAGCCAGTTTTGGGTTTGTCTATTCCGGGCTATTGCAGAAACATGGCGGTGCAACATGGCAGACTCCGGGAAGAGTTCCTGATCCCGATATATGAAGGGCTCAGTTAATCTAACATCTAACGCAATCTAACAAAAACACAACGATTCCTAGTCTCAGGTGAGTATACACTAACAAAAACATAGGTATGCATATTATATTACATTCAGTAATCCAGCACTTGACTACACACTATGGACATGACGATATTTTAAAAGGGGGAAACCTCCAACAGTGAGCTGACTGAGTCCACTCTGATATCACGCAGCCCAACAATGTGGACCACCTTTTGTCCATCCTCCCTGGCAAACAACCTAATGAAGGAAGAAATAAAAAGAGGGAGAAGAAATCAAAGAAGCAGAAAATCAAGGGTTCTCATACATCTAAGTAATAAGAAGAGGTTTACTTTGATGTAACCAAAAAGGTATCATGTCTATGGAAAAACTAGGACATCTGTTTTTGATCAATTGCTAGCTGATTATCTTTTCATCTTTCTTCAAAAGCAACTCCACCTCAAAAATGATTACGCTTTTTTAACACAACACACACCTTTTTCTGTGGTCCAAGAGGTCATACAGCTGACCACAGTAGATCTCAAATAAACTCACATACACCAGCAAGGGTGTGTGCATGTGAGTGGTGGAGAGGTATGCAAAGATGTCCAGGACTGCCAGTGCATACAACCCTGGTCTCAAAGGAGAACCCAACATGGTGTGAGTCTTCCCCGCACCTGTCTGGCCATATGCAAAGCAGGTGGCCTTACCTCTATGGACACACACACACAGAACAAATAATACAAACAAATAAAGATTGCTAGAAAGCACTGATTCGTAGAAACACAACGCCAAAAAAGCATTTACTTCAAACCCGAGAATTGACTAATTTGGACTTTAGTGCATTTGAAAAAGAAAGGATAGTATAGGTCCATGCTAACCTACCCATTGAGCATGTGCTGTACCAGAGGATATGCTGTTCTTTGATACACCTCCTCGTTGGAGCTCTCCTCCCCAAAAACCTCGTCAAAGTAGAACCTGTGCTGCAGGAACAAGAGACGGAGGGACAAGGCATTAAATAAACAAAACAACAGCGTGATGATAGGTCAAGGTGAACCTACACACAATTCAGCCAGTTAATTATGAAAAACATTACTTAAAGTGGCAATCTCAGATTTTCATGTAAATAAATTAAGTTAAGTCACTTTCATCAAAGTAGATAACACAATGGTGTTAGAGACTATGGCCCACTAATTAAAGTGTTGCAATATTTACACATTTGAAAATCTAAGTCAACCCAGATGGAAATCTAACATCATCACAGTTTGACGATAATGTGATAATGTATGTTTATTTGGAGACACTTCTATCTTTAGTTGTACCTGCATTGAAAAAACACAGTTTCAGACAAAACATTAATTTGTCAGTGTATCCTCTCAAGCAATTATATCTACCTGTAGTTTGTACTGTGAGAGATCCACAGCCTCTTTATTTTCATGGACAATCACACACTCTCCACTCGGAGTCGTTACAACATCTGACTCTCCTCTTTTGCACTCTGTGTGTGTCAGAGGTCTTTTCCTCAGACACACACTGATCCGTTGCCCCCCTGGTTTCCTACACACACACACACACACACACACACACACACACACACACACACACACACACACACACACACACACACACACAATTAAAGAGCATGTGCAAAGGAAACAATGCTCATATGCAAAAGAAGGGACACAGCCCCATAAAGAATGCATCACAAACCACTGCCACTTACTTTTTGTTTGGAGCAGGAGGGGAACTCAGTGGTAGTCCATAGTTGTAGCCAGCTGTTCTCTTCGATTCATAAACAGGTGTTGGCTTAGCCGTGTGCTCAGTAGCCATGTTACTGTTTATTTTGCAATAGAGTTTTTCCTTCCTAGAAATTCCTTTTCTAACTTTGTGCCCAACCAGTTTGTTGCTAAACCTACTATGGAAATCCGGCCTGTGGTTGTTTTTGTCTTTGCAGCCACTTACGGTGTCCAGCTGCACAGGTATGGCTGATCCTTTGCCCTGATCTGGTACATTATTTTTATAATGACTTGCGCATACATGAACAGTATCTTCTAGACAAGAAAATAGCTTTAGATGATGATCCATGGTTTCACAATTGCAATCAAGCCGCCTGCAAATGTGTGACGGTGTAGAAAAACGTGTTGCATTTCGCTTACTCACAGCAGCAGCCTTCTCATTGTCATCATCACATACATCGTCATCGGGATCCACACAACCATAAAAGCTACTCTCTGCTCCAGGGTAGCCTTCATCACCATCACCACCATCAGCATCGTAATCTGTATCGTCATCTTCATATTCAAGGTCAAGAGCTTTGACCATTTGGACCAGATGGAAGAGCCGAGTCCTGTCCTCCATAGAACGGATTCCCAGAATGGGATAGTCCTCCATAGTCAGCACCGAAAGGTGGGCTGCACGATAAACACCCCCCGAGGTAAACCTGAAGGACAGGAAACAGAGGAAGCTAGATGGTCTGAGAAGGGTTCAGGACAATTGTGAGTTTGGATGTTATGCGTGTGAGATTACCTGGCATAGTGACTCTGTAACCCGACAGCCCTCAGATACTCATACAGACAAAGTGGCATTTCCTCACCTTCCCTTTCTCTCTCTTTTTCTTTTACTTCTCTCCACTCATACCCTGGCAGTGGCAGACATGTTGCTTTAGTCTCTTCGTCGGTTTGTCACATAAATCAAAGGCATGCAAGAAATGACTGCAGACTACAACTAGAGTAATTATATGACAACAGGCCCAACATACAGAAATAAACTCACAACAACTACAAACTTGAATCGCCTGATTCCTGTCGGACACTGATGGCCAATGGTCTGCTCGGACACTGCGTCTTTACTACCACGCTGCACAGTTGTGGTGTCAAGCAAAGCACACAACCCTGGTATGATGCTGACATTTGACACTTTGTCTGTATGGAACTAAGGCAGCCGCACAGTGCAGCCATGTCACACATTTATGTGCCTCAGCAAATATGGTAAATATAGCAGGCACATCCATGCAACTGTTGCTTTCCTCAGCTTCTAAAGTAGATTAGCTGGCAGCATTGATAGACCTGCCATATGTCACTTGAATGCGATCCTCTTCATATGCATGCATTAGGTTGAGAGCTGTGCATTGCTGTGTTTATGAAACTCACTGCGCCAACTCATCCCCCTTCTTGAGGTCTATATTTCCTCCGGGGTGTGCCACAATCCTTTCAGCAAACACTTGTTGGGATTTGAGTGTCAGCAACTGTTAATTTTGCAAATCAAATTACAAGAAGACAACCTGCAGAGTAGTATACTCCAGGGGTAGTGGGTTGTTGACTTCTGTCCCTAGCAGGGCTGGTCTGTTATTACAACAACAAGCCAACTCTTCAAAATAAAAGGAAAAAGGTATTGTAGTTTTTAAATTGTTGTCAAATAAAAATGTACATACTACATTATTAGATAACAAAAAATATTTATGTATGAAATGACAAACTTAAAGCTGATACGTTTCTCTAAATGGCAAGAATAAATTAAACGTACCTGATTCCCTCCAGACTGAAGCAACCATTGACAAATGAGTGAACACGACGGTGTATCTGAAAAGGCACGAACTGACAACATGCATTAATTTCCCCAAAGTTAGCGTGAGTAGTATCACTATTTCCGTACACCAACGTAGGTCTCCATAGCGACGAAAACGGTTTGATGCGGGCGTGTGGGTCGGCGCTCAGCTGCACAGACAGGTGTGAAAGCAGACTCACGGGGGCAGAAGTTAGGATACGACATTATATAAGATTTAAATGCCGACATTTAGAAAGACAGTCGGTCAAATTACGCTCACTTCAGCATGAAAGAGAGATAATCCCTCAGAGGGCTTAATGCCCACAACAAACCTGCTAAGACAAAAAGCCTTCTCAGACTAAACCATTATAATATTTGCCCCGCTGGTTTTACAACATACTCTATGGAGAGCTGAGCAATGCTAATAAACATATATTTTCTGGATGTATTAATGATAAAAAAAACGTGGATTACTATTATTTATTGAGGTATTTTAAAAACGTTTAAGGTACAATATTGTATAAAGCATGATATAGTATAGACAACATGGCTACACCCATGCTCTGTACATTACTATACAATACATGTTTGAGGTGGCAATGTGGTTATAGATGTATAGATAGTAGGATACTAATAGAAGTATTCTTTAATTACAGTTGTATTTGTTGTATTATCTTGATCATTTACATTCATCATTTACCCTGCGGTAATCCTATACAGTATATTGGTAAACTTTATAGGCCTACCGTAACTGAAAAATAAAGCCTCTACCTCACAAGCGAATGCATACTTGCACACGTTGTGTATTCTTAGCACACTGATGGAAATGTAGTAACGTGTTAAGTCATAAAGGGGAAGGACTTCATGGGATCTCGTTAATCAGACCGTGTTTCACTGGGGACAACATTAAACGTAACACACAACATTGGCTCTGCTTTTGCTCTGACACATGGCTCCCTTGAAATGCTGACGCATTTTGGTTTGCATTGTGTATCTTGATACACGTCCAAATAAACGAGTTATATTGAATGCGGTTAAAGCACTAGGACATTCATTCGCGTGTGTAATACAGCCGCATGTCCCGCCCAGAACTTGAAGCCGAGTCCATCAGGAACCAGGCTGAGACCCATCCCGCGAGGAGGGCTGCACTAACGGCGTCAGAGATGTACACGGGAAACATTACAAGGTAGGCAGATTTAACTTGGCCTTGCATTTAATGAGTACTTAATTATTAACTCGAAGAAGCATCGAAGAGGAACTACTAATGTATTGCTTATGGTGTGTTGATTTCTCCATTCTGTTACGGCCTTGATGGTGATTATGTGCAATGTTCACTGTCAGAATTCTTCGAACATACCAACTTTCATTGTAAAGAAACATGTAGACTGGGGAGGAAGATAGAGATTGCAAGTTGCAGGAGCTCTAAACCAGTCTGTTTCTGGCCAAAAATAATCCTGGTATTTCTCTTTCTTCCCCCTCTCTCTCTCCGTTACACCAACTCTGACTCTTTTTTAAAATATTTTCTGTTTTTCAGTGTATAACCGATTGGGATTTAAAGGTCAGCATCTTAACTCTGACAGATATATTATTTGGACAAACACAAAACCTGTGTATCGTTAGTTTCATATGAATTGTATTGCAAGTGAATTAAATCCAACAGTTTTTTGCCAATAATCATGTCCTCAGAACTATTTTAATAATAATAATAATTATAAACTATATTCTTATTTCATACCAGGACACCTGCTGTAAGAAATGATCGACATGTCTTCTGAGGAGGAGACTTCTGAGAATTCCTCTTCTTCCTTCACTCTCCCTCCCTCTTCTTCCTTCACTCTCCCTCCCTCTTCCTCTGCCTCCTCCTCCTCCTCCTCCTCCTCACCTCCCCCTGCCTCCCACTTCATCGGGAAGATAGAGGACATTGTCAAGGCCAGGCGTGTGACCAAGATGGTGAATGGATACAGAGATATACTGGTTCTGTACCACCAGGGGCAGCTTCATGCAATGGACCCACGCTGCTACCGTAAGCTCTGGTTATGTGTTGGTGTTGATAAATGCAGGAAGCTACAATTGTACAGCATTTCCTCACTTTTAATTGTTTTCCTGTTGAAACATTTAGAAAGATGAGGACATTTATTGTCATATTATATTTATAGTGTGGAATTTACTCTCCGCAATGGCTCATTACACTGAGGCCTATAGTGAAACTTGTTTTTCCACTGACAGATTCAGGTGGTGCATTACAATATGGAGACATTGAGGTAAGGTATATACATTCTCTTTATTTTGCAGTAAAATAGCCATTTAATGTTATAATATTTGTTGTCAGTTTGTTGCAATGCCTTTGTTCAAGCTTTCATGTGTATGTATATATATATATATATATATATATATATATATATATATATATATATATATATATATATATATATATATATATATATATATAAAACGCATAAGACTTCCTCTATAGCTGCAACAGTCTTATCTCTCTAATCACCTTCATGCTGTTCCAACATCAGGAGTTTAATGGACGGCTGTGTATCGTGTGTCCGTGGCACAAGTACAAGATCACACTTGCAGAAGGGGAAGGGCTTTACCAAGCTGTGGAAGATCCTTCAGCCAAACCCCTGATAACACACTGGCGCTCCAAGGGTGTCAAACAGAGGATTCACAAGGTCACTGAGGTCAACGGGAATGTATACGTAACACTGAACGACTCTCGTGAGGCCATCGAGTCAGACGTTTACCAGACTGAGAGATATCGTACTGACTTACTCGAGCCCCAGCCCAAACCCATGGCCAAGAAATAACAAGACATTCAAGGATTGTTTTAGAGGTAATTGATTACTTAAAACTGAAATGCTTCAAGGACAATGTAAGACGTTTTCTTGTATTTCATTGGAAAGCATTTCAAACCTTTAAATCTGTTTGTCACAATAATTATTATCAAACAACTGTTACTAAGTGTGTGAGCCAATAAGCTACAGTATGACGGAGATAAATATCTGAAAATAATGTATAATGTAGTAAGAGGAATATAGGACAGTCAATGACACACAGTTGCAGGCTGTGTGTCCTTTTAGTGCTTCAATTGGACAACCTTAGAGTTTTGTGATGTTCACTGTTCAGTACTGTGCTCCTGCTCTGATGGACACCAGAAAACGGCATTACTGAAGACATTGAACAAATATGATTTAGAAATGTCTATTTGCTGCAGGAAATTACTACTAGTTTATTCTAACTGGTTTTGCAGTTCTTTGACACTGAAGTTGGTTTACTACCAAATTGTATTTATTAAATGGTACAACTATTTTTGAAATTTTTGGTAGACAAAAAGGATGATTATTTTGATGTCCCATTGTCACGGTAAATTATATAAGACTTGTTATTATAATGTAATTTGTCATATACACAAGTTCTCCTAAACACAACTTAACACAAGTCTAAAATGATAGAGAATTACTTTGCTTTACAACCAAAACTACCCAACAGGACAAATTAGTACAAATGAGCTCCAACTTGACCAACTAAAGCAGTTAATTCTTCTTCCACATCATTGTTTTATCAACTACAATCAAATGATTAATATTAAAATCATAGTGGTTGTTTGTCTACATAACAAATACTTCACATTTCATACTTAAAGTACATTTCGCTGATAATACTTCTTTGTACTTACCTCAGATTGTTTTTTACTTGTAGTCGAGTATTCTTATATTGATCCTACTATTCCTTACATAAGATATCTAAATACTTATTGTGATCAGTTCTAATCAGGTGGAAAAAAACACGTTTGTACCGTGTAGGTGAATTTACACCAAACAGACGCTAGATGGCAGCCGTGCACCATGTGATACCAATATGAAAGGCAGAAGAAGAGCAACATAGCAGTAGCAGGCTAACGTGGCTTCATCTTCACAAGTGTCAGTTTTACTGACATATACACATATGTATTTATATACATATAGAGATTATCCAGACCTTGAAACGCTCAATATTTTCGGATGGTGTTTAAATGTCCAAATCCAAGATGGATGCTAACAAGATGAAGCTTCGTTAGAACAACAGTTATCACTTGTTGGTCTCTTGTTTTAAGTAACATGCAGCCGTGATGGCATCAGGTACGTCTAGCTTTAGTCCGATTGATGCAGATAATGAGGTTATTTCACAGTTGTGTAACGTTAGAGTTGTAGCTAAGAGCTGGTTAGCTTTTGTCATTGTGTTGCATCATGTTAACTCGTTTCCAACATTTCCCCAGAGGAAGAAATCAATCTGCTGGTCATCGTTGTGGATGTGAATCCGATATGGTGGGGGCAGCAGGCTCAGCGCGCGACGGAGGTAGGACGATGAAGTGTTGTTGTGGATGGTTTTCAGATTGTGGGTTTTTAAACGTGGCTGCGGCTAAACAACTCCGTCCTGTCGTCTCCGCCCAGCTCACCTTGTCCAAGTGTCTGGATGCAGTCATGGTGTTGGGCAACTCCCACATGGCCATGTCCAGGACGAACAAGCTGTCTGTCATCGCCAGCCACTTTGAAGACAGGTAACCTGCTGCAGCCGCTTCCTTTGGGGAAAACGTATTGCTTTTACTGGAGGGAGGGGTGTATTGTAGGATTTACTCCACTACATTTACTTGACAGCTACAGTTTGTGATTTCTTTTTTTACACAAAAACAGATGAAGAGCTCATAAATGAAACTACTGTAGTTTGTGTTCAGCTCGCAAACAAAAACAGTGGCAAGTCACAGTTGAGACATCTCCGGTTGTTAGCAACACCAACAAAGAGGTCATCGTTAAACTTCTCAGATGGTTTGATATCAATAATATTTGTATTTCACCAAAAATTCAGGCCAAAGTCCAAAAAATGAACACATAGTTGTGCAACAGAAAAGCCTTTTCTTAGTTCCTATCCCAATACTCGTCTCACAGCCTCAGATTGATGTTGTGACTCTTTTGAGGTGTGCTCGACCACTAGGTCTATACTCCCCAAGAGTATTTAAAAAGCTTAAAACTAGCTCCACTGGATTGGCTACAACAGTTGGCTACTGCTTACAAATGAATGAACAACAATCAAAGACTGATATATATATATATATATATATATATATATATATATATATATATATATATATATATATGTATATGTGTGTGTATCTGCAGAAGCAGTACTTTTATTTATAATGAAGTATTTCTACATTGTTGTATTGGTACTTTTACTTACTACGGTAAGAGTACTTCTTCCGTTAAGGCTTAAAGGACTGACTGTCTTAAATGTAATGCTTTGCTCCCGTCACTGCTTATATGCCCATCTATCTAACTTGATTTGTTTCAGTCACTTCCTGTATCCCGGTAAGAGCTGGAGAATGGGGGACAGCTGTGGGGATGATGCATCCTCCAGTGGGGATGGAAAATATGAACTTCTAGCAGTTGCCAATAACCTTATTGCTGAAGAGATCAGGAAGGTTATGTCAAAAAGTAAGTCTTTTTCTGTTTGTGTAAAATGTACATGAAGTATACACAGTACAGTATATTTAATAAGCACATGAGCTTTCATAGCATGCAAACAAGTTTGGTAGCTGTCTTTGCAGTTAATGTGTTGTATTTCTCGCTTTATTTTCAGATGTTTACTGACACTGTAGAAGAGTATGAGTGACTCTTTAAAATTGACAATGCATCTTATGTGATTACAGCTGAAGTGAGGGGAAATTCAACTGATACCTTGTTGGCTGGAACCCTTGCCAAAGCTCTCTGCTGTATCCTTTTACTAAAAAAACAACTATTTACAGTTTTATCATTGCTTGGACTTTTTTCAGATAAAAATAATCAAAGCGACAAATACAGGAATACATTCACATGAACTATTTACTGCACAGAAGTGTACATGTTGAAGATTAAGTAGTGTTTTATCTTAAAACTTTCCACTCTGAATGTGTGCAATTTTCTTGTTTCCTCTGGAGGTGTTTTGAACATTCCTTAATCCTTTATTATTCAGATATTAACAGGGTCTCAAAAGAATTTGAAGGTAGTTCAATGTTTTATTAAGCTTAATGATGCTCTTCAATAGGTCCATTCAATCCTAATTAATGTTGCCTTTTCTTTTTTTAGTTGGACAGGAGATCAAATCAAGAATATTGGTGAGCTCTGAATGGCCTAATTTAATGAGTGCTTTTGTTGTATTGCATGACTTTGAACACAGACCCTTTTTATTTTATCGGTTAGGTTATAAAAGCAGCCGAGGACTGTGCCCGCCAGTACATGAACTTCATGAATGTCATTTTTGCTGCCCAAAAGCAGGTACAATCCCTGATCTTGCTTGTGTTTTCTGTCCCATTTACCTTTTGAGTAGCTTGTATATATTGTTATATAATTAATTTGTTTGGTATTTTAAAACAGAACATCCTGATTGATGCCTGTGTGTTGGACTCAGACTCGGGTCTCCTTCAGCAGGTATGTATGACCTTGTTAGGACATTTACATGTAATGTTACACAACCTGTCCCTAGGTTATATTTTTACCTTTTTATATGTTTGTTTTGTAGGCTTGTGATATAACTGGAGGATTGTACCTCAAGATTCCACAGAAAGTTGCCCTGGCACAATACCTGTTGGTGAGAGTGCAGTACAGATTTTCGCATTTCTGAGAGTATCTTTCAGCTCATCTTTCTGTAAAAGTAAATACAGCCTGCTGTGTGTTGATGATGGTGTTTTCTGGCCAGTGGGTGTTCCTGCCTGACTCTGAGCAGCGCTCCCAGCTGGTGCTGCCACCGCCTGCACACGTGGACTACAGAGCGGCATGTTTCTGCCACCGTAACCTCATTGAGATTGGTTATGTGTGCTCAGTTTGTCTGTCAAGTAAGCTCATTTTCCAGTTAAAAGAAACACGTACATAACCTCAGTCTTTATTACTGGTAAAAGCTGCAGCTACAGTATGTTTTTGTGATGATGCTTTGTCCCGTCTTCTCTTTAAGTATTCTGCAACTTCAGCCCCATCTGCACAACGTGCGAGTGAGTCTTTGAAATAATATATATTTTTTATATATATATATAAATATAATATGTATATGGCAGAAATCTTTAATAGAAAACCTCTTTCTTCTTACACTGTTTACATACTTTACATCTGAAATTATACAATTTGATTTAATCTTCACTTTGTCTGTATTAAGATGATCTAAAATATTTTTCTTTTTAGGACTGCCTTCAAAATCCAACTCCCACAGATGGTCAAGCCCAAAAAGAAGAAACTCAAGCAACCTACATGATTTCTCTTAAGATTACACTAATGTAGTGGATTTAGTTAGTTTACTTTTTTTGATGAGCAGATTATACCACTGAGTATATGTTTGTAACAAACTTCAATGACATCCTGGAAATGCCTTTTGAGGTAGTTGTTGACCGTCTTTACACAAAGAGGCTAATTGCTTTTGTCAAATATTTCTTCTATATAGAAACAAGCTGTTTTCCGGAGTTTGGTCAATAGGTATACATGCAGATATATAACGTATGCAACATGCACTCAAACATTTAGTTGGGTTAGCATCTTCTCATGTTCATATTGATAGAAACAATTAGCACACATTTCTGATGTTTAGAAAAGATAATTCGCTCAGCCTAATGTAAATGGAGTTATTGCTTTTTATGGCATTTTTGTGTAATTTTTATATAATTAAAATAAAACATGTTCTTAGAAATGTTTGTCACACATCTGTTTTGCCTTTGTCATTATAGTGTGGACCTTTCAACATACATAGCTGTGCAGATTCAATCTTTTTAGTCTTTTAACTGAATCAATTGTGTTAAGGTGGAAACATTTTACTTACTGAGTTCAGTGAATTGTGTTCAGCTTCCAAACAGGTGGAGAAGCTGTATTAAGCCAATAATACGTTTTCAAGTTCACTCAAAACTAAATAACATCTGTAAGTTTAAGTATATACATTAAATTGGTAATGATCCATCATCTTACCAAGAGTTGCTCTTGTTCTGCCATAACATATATAATGGGTCATGCTATCCAAGAGTTGAAAATAAGCCTTTATTGATGAAAGTGAAAGATTTTTCAAAGTCTCCAGTCTGTTCTTTACATTAGATCACTGAAATATATTGTAACACCCCAGAGTTTTGTAATTGGTATCCCACATTATGTACCTCTGGTGGAAATCTCGTGCCAAAATAGCCACTTGCACACTAGATAAAGAAGAATGAAACGGGCTAACTCTTAATGCCAACATTTAATTGTTAGAATATGCAAGATTTGATTCAGAGTAGTTTAATGGAGTTAATTGTTCAGCTATTATTCAATAAATTCACCGTGGCCTCTTCAATATATAGACACTTTATTTTCATCTATACCATTTTGAAGACTGCCCTTGTATAAAGAAAATACTACCAGTTGGATAAGATATTGAGAAATTAAACAGGTGGAAATGTCTCCACCGTGTACAAAGCGCGTACCCTTCAGGTAACGTAAGGCGAGGAAGAGGTTCACAATTTAAATTCTGCATAATGTCCTGTTGATCATCGATGGATTGGAACAATGTTGCATCTGAAGAAGAAAACAAGGACAGACTCGTGATTAATGTGACCCACTTAACACCTGCTAATAATGCATCTGATGTTGTGTACTTATCAAAATCACTGACGTTTGTCAAAGGAAAAATATATGCCCCGCAACTGAACTTTTAACTAATGAATATGTGTCAATAGATATACATGGCGTGGGTAGTGTCTGTAGCACTCACCCCAGCAGACCTCTGCCTGACCATCGCTGTGGAGTCAGGCTCATCTGAGCTTTCTGGCCATCCCGGATGACTGTGACACGTAATGGTTTCTGTAAAAGGACAGATGACATTGCAGTTTATGCGACAGATATTAAATGTGTGTTACGAAATCTAACCTATAGTTGGGCATGAAAAACCATGGATATAAAAGCTGAATTACCAGAATATTTCTTCAAATTCTAACAAAAGAAAAGCCCAAAAGGTGTGAATGATGGCAGGAACTTACACCTTCACTGTGTTGAACCACAGAAGCAATATTCTGGAGGTTCTGGAAGTTGTCAGTGTTCACAGAACCAAACTCAATGACTTCATCACCAACCCTGAGACCCTTTTGAAAGAAAAAAAACAATGTACTATTATCTCTGGAACAAAAACAAGTATGTTTCAATTAGGTCTCAGATACAAAAGCTTAATTCACACATCACTCACAGCTCCACAGGCGGGCGAGCCTTGTGTCACAGCATCCACCCGTGCAAAGGGAGGGGGCAGAGTGACCTGCTGCTCCATCGGCTCCCCCCGGGCTCCAGTCTCATCCGTTTCCCGCTTGGCCTTCTCCCGAGCATGCAGCTTGTGTAGAGCTTCTTCTATCTCCTCCATGATGGCCTTGTGATCGTTCTGCAGGCCTGAAATTATCAAAGCAATACCTTGAAAATAATAATGATAACTTGGAGCAGACTGTCTTAACTTGATATGTTGACTAACTATATTTGATACAATAAGTATAAGATGGCATCATCTTAAAAAGTGATATCCGTATCCGTAGATGAAGAAATTATCTGAAAATCGTACATTATTTTCGTTAAAACTCCTACATGTTGGTGTCACATATGGTTTTGGTTCTGGTTTCATCACCATGGGGTCATCCCTCTACTGCTCCTATTGTCTACTATAACTAAACACCATCCAAAACAACTTACATGAAATACTGTTCCTTGCTGTCCTGATCTGGTAAACATTAACATCTGCTCGGGGGAAGCCCTCTGCGTCCACCAGGACACCTTCCACTCCGACACCTTGCTGTAAACAAGAAGTGACGTGACCCATACAGAAATACAGATGCTATTCATGTCGGTTAATGCCTGCTCCCTTGGGTGAGCTTTGAACTGCGTGTTTGTCTCACTAACTTACGTCTTCCAAAACATCGTAATAAGCCTTTATCTGTTCTTCAATTTCATCTTTCTGTTGCACCAGGTTTTTTACATCATCCATTGTCATTTCGGACTTTCCAGCACTGCTTTCCTCTGTCATCTTCATGGTTGCAGCTACATCCGGGATCTAACCTGCGACGTCACTACGGGCTTCTTCCTCCTCGTCTTCTTTGTGGAAGGTTTACGTGAGTGAACGCACTTTACTGCCCCCAGCTGGTGGATGAGAAAATAGATTACATTAAATCTAGATTCCCCCCCCCCCTCCAAACTGCATGTCCTGTAGCCACCTAATAATTTGTAATAATTGACTAGCTATGAGGCAGATGGTAGGTTACAGAAGATTGTCTGATAGGTACACCGATCATACTTTAGCAGTGGAAGAGCATTTTCTATTTTCATATTTAAGTTCTTCCTTTAAATATTCTGATGGTTTGCGTGATATGATCAACAATACCAAACATAAACTCTGTTCTACCCCCACAGCAAAGCACCGTTCAAATAATAAAATAAATATAGATGTATACTCAATATTTATTATTCAAGAACACAAACTCAGTCAAGGATTTCTTTCACAGAGTATTTTTTGCTGTTTGCATACAAGCAAATAACAAAACATTTACTGTAGACCAAAGTGTTTTCTCAAACATTCAATAATTAAAAAACCCACAAAAACCCATTAAATCAATTTGAATATAATATTGGATACAATAACTGATCATAAAATACAAGCATATAATTTCTTCATAAACTTTTTAACAGTTGTAAACAACGAATATCTTCAGTACACTAACGCAGATGACAATATGTGTTTCAAACTGTTTTGCACCAGCTAATTCTTCTTCAAGGCAGCATGTTGGGAGCGGCTCGGCAACGCGGTTCAACTCAATACAGACGGTGGTCGACAACGGCCATCACATTTTTTTCCCTGTAGCATATTTTTCATTTCACAGCAGTCTACATAGAGGCACATTGCTATACAGTATTAGAAAAAAGTGATTAGAAAAGCACTCTAAGTGTTACGTGATATCCCCAAGTGCGGTGTATCTACCTGAGTGCTTAAATATCTGTATCTGTTATTATATATGGGAATGTAATTTTAATGGCCTTCATCCTCAAACAGGATACAAGTGCAAATCTTTATCAAAGTAATTAAAAATAAGCTGTGAGCTCTGTGATCACGAATGCAAAAAGTTTTCCTTCAAGGAGGTTTTCCTTCATGTTCAACTGGCTTACGAATCCCGGCTTCATGCGGCTGGAATATGTGCAAGTGTGAGATTGGAATATACATCTGTGTTTGTTTTAAAGCCTACACAAATTAGTGCTGATGATTTTATTTTTAAAAAGGTCCAGTACCAGATCAAGCGTTTGTGTTAATATAGCTAACAGTCTGTATCTTGTGTGCCTGCATGTGGATCCGTAAGCACCAGGACAGACTCATCCGCGTCGTCCTCTTGTGGTGAAGCATCATGAGATGACGAGACCTGCGACAGATCGCCCTGAGCTGCCATCTCCTTCTGTACCAGAGCAAACTGGGCTGTGGCCTCATCCAGTTGTGAATGAACAGCTGCGACCCAAGTTTGTAGCTGCACGTTGAGCGCATCCATCCCCTGGTCCAGCTTCTCCTGTCTGCCTTGTAGCTCTTCGAACAGATGCTGTGTGTCACTGGCAACCTGCTGCCTCTTTCCTTCAGAGGGAGCACGCTGACGCAGCATGTAGCCCTCAAACTCCGCTGGACTGAGGTTGAGTGCTGGTCCATCCAGCTTCTCGATGAAGGCCACTGCACAAGACTAAAAGAGGACTCGAGCATGAGTGATCAACTGACCCCGTCACACAGCGACCTGTGGTGGAAGAGCAGCTTTGCAATAAACTTACCAAATTTGTGAAATAGTAGCCGCTCTCTCCTGCCATCAGACTGTGAGGGAGACCAAAACGAATCACATATTGCATGTTGGAGTGGAGGCGAGGTGGATTGGCCTTCAGCACCACATAAACCAAAGCGGACAGGAAGTCATCGGCATTGGCGGGCTCACTGTTCGAGGTGGAGAGCGCCTCAAAGACATGCTGACTGCATTTGGACACGCAAGCAAGTTTGTCCTGAGGCGCTCGTTTGGCATCCATTTCAATTATAGCTGTTTAAAAAAATAAAATAAAATAAAAAACACAGGAGGGAAGAGCAAAACCTTAAAGACCAACTTCTTTTCATAATAGTTACAGCATATGGAAAACTCTTCCATGAGCTAAAAGGAACAGTTTAACATTTTGGGAAACTTTCTGGCAGTGAGTTAGATGAAAAGAGCAATACTGTCTGTCCATAAAATATTAGTCAAAAAGGGAAGAAAATCCCCTCTCAAGCTCACTCATTAACACGTTGCATTTGTTTAATTCATAGAAAAACAGTGTAAAATGGCCATAGCATCTTTTTACAGTGAACTATGAATGCTGATATTTAACGATGAGACTTGAGTTAAAATTGCTCTCAGAGTTAGAAAGCAAATAAGCATTTTAAACGATTGCTTTCAGTCCTGAAGTCGTGAATCACCTGTTATAGCAGACAGAAAGGGGTCGCCGGAGACCGCCGTCTTCTTATCAGGGAAAGGCACGCTCAGCATCTGCGGAGTGATCCAGTTCAAAGATCTGCAAAGTGAAGACATCGGTGTTTAACAGGGCTTTGAATTCAAGGTGTTGATCGAATACAGCTCACAACGGAATACTTGTATCTACACTTGTATTTAAGGATTACCGTATCCTCCTCTGGAGAGCGAGGTCCTTCTGTTCATCGTCACAGCTGTCATGGCAGAAAACCCATTTGTGTAACCGTGTCATTATCAACTTCTCTACATGCTCCATTATCTGAGTGACCTGAGCCTCAGGAAAACCTGAAAATACAATGAAATGTATAGTCATTAAAATGCTCATTCTTTCAGGTTAACCAGTCCAAGAGTTGTTGACCTGATCTGTACTTACTGCTGAAATATTCAGCAAAAGACTGGAAGAAATCCTGCACAAGATCGGACTGCTTCGGTACCGGCAGATCCTATAAAGAAGATGATCCGCTTTGATCAGAACGGCTCGGACGCATCAGAGTTAATAAGAAGTTATGAGAAGCTCAGTGTCACATCTTTCAACAGATCATTACATGGTACGCCTCCATTGTGTTGAGGAAAGCTGTACATCGGGACTGCAGGCGCTGAGAGGAAGGGCTCTTTAGTATCTTTAGGAAACCAGTGAAGTCCCCGGGCTCGAGGCTTTGATAAGGTTTCAACACATTTGCATGCCTTTCAGAGGACTCTAGAGGGACAAAAGGAGGATGTTATTCCAGATAAATAAGTAAACATGTTTAAAAAAACAGAACCACATTACTCAGAATGGCTTTATTTGTTGAAACTCTGCTGGCCAAGTCACTGAATTTGGTAAAATAGTAAATCAATGGGGCACGCAGGAGGAGACGGGTTCGTCCATTGAGGTCAGTTGTGAACCCGTTGGGATAAAGACACTACCCGAACATGTACACACGGGGCCCTCTTGGAACAAAACGCAATGAAGGAAACCACACCTGCACTTTGTTGAACGTTGTTGTCATTACACGACTGCACCTAGAAATCATTTATTGAGGAGGTTTGACTGGATGGCACAGAACAACCCTGAATCAAAGTACACAAAGCAAGCAGAACCACCTTGAGGTTTGGGAGGCGATGGGCTGCCCCAGAAGAGTCTCCTCATGGTGTTGATTCGACGACCTTTCTCTGTGCTTTTCTTCTCCTCAAATTTGGAGAAGGTGAGAGGAGTTCCATCATTGCTCGGCCTACAATGAACAAGACATTATGCATTAAAATCTGAACCCGGGTTATGCACTTAGCATGAAGCCGATAGTTAGACGACAGTCATGTTAGCGGAGAGTTATTTTTAACAAAGCGCATCTGTAAAATGAGTATCCAGAGCAATGCCCGCAAATGTCTATTCAGGTAATCATCAATGGTGGAACTATACAGTTTGTGATGGTCTTGAGATGCGACTCCATCTACACACCTTCCCCATCATGCTGATAACATGCAGCTGACACAAACCACCAGGATGTAAACGCTCCCGTGAGCCTGAATGACAGGGTGTGTTTACCTCGCGTCTTGCCTCGAGGCTGCAGCCGGCCGTGCCTTCTCCCTCCAGCACTTGGAGCAGAAGCCCTGCCACGCAGGGTTTCCATAATAGCCACAGGAGTTCTTGCAGAGCAGCTCCTTTCGGGAAACTCTGATTCCTCTTTGCTTGTCTGTCCACATCGTAGAGTTCTTCCATATACTATTATCACCTAATGGACAGAACATTAATATTTCAAGCAATAAAAAAAAACACATTTTCAACCCAAAAGCTCAGTTTGTCCTGTGACTGCAAGGACCGAATAGTCACAGGTTTAGTGATCCCTGAGGCTGGTGGTGCTAACCTCCTGCATCTTGACTAGGCCCTGTTCAAGCATCATGCATTCAACTGGGACACACACGGCTGTGATTACAGAGATTAACGCCCACGAGCACTACTGCCCAATGCTTAGAACTTTATGATTTATAAATGCGTTTCCAAGAAGCGGGTGGAAATTGTTATTTTGCTGAAACTGATTTTATTTGAGATGTCAGATTCTGCGTCAATAAAAACCAAAGCAGAAACAAGAACGTGGGTAGATTGAGATGTAAAAGACCAATTCGTGTCTTATCTGGTGAATTTAAAAAGAGCGTTTCACTCACACTTTCAGGGACAAAAAGGTGGATTTAACTGGTGCAGACCCGTTAACCAGTTTAAGGAATTGTCCGAGAATTTATCTCCGTTTTTTCTAAATACTTTCCCCACAATATCTAATGCTCAGCTACAGTTTATGAGAGTTAACGAACAGTTAAAGAGCTCGTCGGTGGATGACTGTCAGCTGATAAGACGCCTCCCTAATGTGAGCTAACGTCGAGTGGCTAAAGCGGATAACTATTTCATTAAACTATCTCGGTTAGATTAATAAACTAATTCACCTGATGGTCACGTTTCCACGAGCATAAGGTCAGTTATTGAAATGCCTCCTCACCTGTCAGCTGTTGAAATCATGACGTGAGCCGCTTCCTTGTCGGAGAGTTGGTTTCCTCTTCACCAACTCATCCTAACTTGTTTCGTACAATGAGATCAATAATCCCGCAGACGTCGGTCAGTTCGTTAGAGGATTAGTTCGTATGAACCGGTAGTTAGAGAGCGAAAACTCCGGTTGGACGAACTAAAAACGAAGACAGAAAACCAGCTGCTTTCAAACCTGTGCAACCGGAAAGTGTTGTGGAAACAAAGTGTAAAGTTGGAAGTCGTGATCAACAGAACATCGACCTTTCAAAGCAAATCGCATTGCATGTGTATTGATTCCCCGCGTTAACACGCAACAAGCACGTGTCAGAGACGTCTTCATAACAAAGCCCACGATTCAGCACGTTTTGAAAACCGATTTATATATTTAATACATTTTCATTATTGAATGTCTTTACCGGAAGTGTGTCTGCTTTCACGCTCGTGGAGGATGGTCGTCACGAGAGCGTTTAATGTTAAGCTTTTTTGAACGACTGGGATTTTCTGCCCTCTAGTGGTCACAACGCGTAACCACATCATAGTCAGTGACGTCTTATTTATTAATTCTTTATTTCCTGTTTACGTTATAAATTACGTTATACTATTGAGAAGTTAACTTAAAGTACCATGCCTCCGTAGTCGGTCACAATGACCTCTGCCTCGCGGTGTAAATATGAAGGTTTCATGTCCTGACGGTATTTATAATAACACGTGTACTGCCCCCTGTTTTACAGTAGTCAGGCCAGCGTTAATAAAACACAACATGACATCCGGTAGATACTTTCAAAATACAGGAACCAAAATGAAACAATCACGAACGAATACAAATGATAACGATCAAGTCAATTGTTCTGCGGTACTTTGCTATCAAACGGCGGTTTTGTTGTTTTTACTGAATATTGGTTATTTTGAAATGTCAAATTATTAGAGAGGTTCTTTCGGAAGTTTTGTTCTTTGTTTTTGTATTTCATTGTATAGCTCATTTAAGCCCAAACAGACCACATGTATAGTATTTATGTTGTATACATGATTTGAGATGATTTTTTTTCTATGACCGTCCTACTGTTCTTTTGTGTTCTTCCATTCCTTCTGTCTCTGATCTTCTGTTACAATAACCTCAGCTTGTTTTTCTACCATCAAAGTAACCTCTCAACTAGGTCCGTCTTCACCTAAAGTCTCTGAAAAAACATATGCCTTAAAGATGGCCTCTCATTCACTTATTGAAATGTCTGTCTTTGACTCAATATAATTAAATATTGTCTAAATTACAAAATGAATATCGGCCTGGCAGATATATCCGTCTCGCCATCAACTACGGCGAGTTAAAACCTAGTTTAATGTTTTTAGTAAATCAGAGTGTTTCTACCGCCCTCCAGTGGTCATACCGGTGAACTGCAAGATCAACATTAGACTCGTCAAGCGTCATCAATGCTCGCCGTAGAAAAAGATTCCGGCAAATACTTTCAAAATACAGTGACCAACCTACTGTGTAGTGTGAACAAATAAATATAAATTTTATTTTTTATTCAAGTTTTGGTCTAAAAATAACAGTATGAAAAGTTCTGTTGGTTTAAATATAATTTAGATTCAGTTATGTTTTTTTTCTTCGAATAAAATATATTTTTTCATTTTTCAGTAGCAGATTTTATATTGTCAACTTTCAACCTTTTTTTTACAGTTTCGAATCTTATTTTTTCGGGTTCAAATCTTTTTTTCAGGTTCAGATCTTTTTTTCACTTACAGATCTTTGTACACACTGAACACACACATTGTACACACACACTGAACACACACACACTCTGAACACAGCAAAGAAGCAGCGGTAACCGTCTGTTCATCAGCTGTTTAAACTTCAACATATCATAAGTCTTTAAAAACACAAAAAATAAAGATTCCTGGAAGAAAAGCTTTTTGGTTCAATTTAGAAGCTTATTTCGAATACATTGTTGAATTTTTCAATGTTCAAGACCTAAACTTGAATTTTCATGTTCAAATCCTTTTTTCAAACAAGCGAAACTATTGGCATGGATTTGGTTCCATACAAAGCACATTTAACACAGATTCAGACATACAACATAAAACAGTGACAGACAATAAAAAAATGAGTAAAACCAAAAGTAAGACTCAAGTCATCACATCACAAATACTGATGAAGTCATCACGTGTGACCTGTATAAATACAAGCCTGAGCTTACGCCTTCGACATTCAAAATAAATAAATGATAAAAATGACTGCGAAAAGTGATATTCAACTAAAACAAACTACTCATCAGTGTATGACTGGGAAATGTGAGGTTTTAATGACCTAAGGAGGTGTTTTACATTCAACAATTACACACAAACATTATATACAACTGAGTATGTTTAAAAAGAAAGCTGCTAAAACCTGCTACTAAACTAAACTTAAACGATGCATCATGTTTTATGGGATATTTACATGTTTGCATATCAAATTATTTGTTGCAAAGCAATACGGCAGCCAAACGATTAGGCATATTATTAACCGTGCTTTAATTCTGAAAGGACGAACCGGAAAAGCTGTATTTTATTTTATTGCGCTTCACTCGTCATCTCAACGGTAACTCGGCAACGAGACGCTTCGCAGGAGCGAGCTAAATTACGGAGATTGTGTTTTTTAAGCAATTGACCAAATAAGAAAGGAGCTTTTTTCTTTCGAGAATTGAATGAGGCCAATTTTACAAGAGCTGATATTGTGTTCATGTGTTTTCGTTCATTTATGTTTCGTAGCCAACTCTTTGGAAAGGACGAACCGGAAAAGCTCAACGACAGTTGAGGGGTGAAGCTGTTTATGAAGCGACTGCAAAGAGAGATTCATCATCCAAGACGTGAAGTGGTGAGACATCGTGTCAGAAAGAGTTGGGGAAGATGTCAGGAATTAGGAGAGAGGAAGCAGGGAGCATCCTCGGGATGACCGAACAGTCTCAAGTCTACACTGCAACCAGAGAGACACTCGTCCCAAATAAGAGTACTCACACTGGAGCACATGCACTGGTAAGCATGTGTTGTTGAATGTGTATATTTGTATAAAATGAGTACTCTTTGTGATGATATTAAGGCTTGAAGTCAAGAAAGTTTAAATAAAAATGTTCACGTCAAACAATGCACATTTCTTTGGATAAAAGGGTAATCTAACGCGTGCGTTCACACCAAACGCGCTTTACTCGCATCAGTTTATTCGCCAGTCAAGTTGTGTTCATTTGTGTCTTTCGCAACCAGTTGCGAAAAGGGGGCGTGGCTTATCTCCGTGGCTTGTCTCGGTAAAAACAGTTATAATTTCCGCCATCCACCACGGTCGAAATAACCACTAGTTCTGTGCGTTGACTTTACATGGGATCCAGGCGCACGAAAAATTCGCAACACGTTTGGTGTGAACTGTCACTGGCTCATAACAATACTGAACATTTGCTCTTTATTCAGTCTCTAGAATGGGTTTTTGGGAAGAATTCTGCTCCACCTGCCTTTAGTCTGCAAGACCACGACCAGCTGGTGGTCCTCTATGCAGGAGCTAATGTTGGGGTCATCTACAATCACACAACACGCTCCCAGCACACACTCCAGGTAAAGAAAATGCCCAAGTTTCAGGTTGCAGAGTGTAGATTGAAATAGCTTAATGTACAGTATATATACTCAATCTTCTCAGGGTCACTGCTGCCCAATCTCATGTATGTGTGTCAGTGAGGACAGACGCTGGATCGCATCAGCAGACCAGGGGCCGAAAAGCACTTTGATGATATGGGACTCCTACTCTGGGTAGCTCTTGATTCTACATGGAGGCTTTTTTTGTATTAACCTTTGCTCTTGATGGTAACAACATGCATGATCAATATTCTAGCATTCCATTGTTCGATTGCCACCCTGAGGGAGGTGTCATTGCGATGGCATTTTCAGGAGACACAAAGCATCTGGTAACTCTCGGGGGTGAGGACGTTCAAGTGAGTATGCCAGCAGTTGTTTTTTAAAGCAAGTAAACTGTGTTGGATAATCTAGATTGCGAAATGCACAAACCAGGAAAAAAAAACACAGACGCATTTATGATCTGTGGTTTTGCCAAGTAGAACCTTCTGGTCTTCTTCATTCATGATGAATAGGAAATAGACGGTCTCGAGGTCAAGAGTGTGACATTTGACTTGTCAGGGCTCCAAAAACCTTCGCTTGGTGACATGGTATTGTAGCACAGGTAGCCATATATTTAGGATTGTTAAACATTATGTCATGATTTTATTGTCCTTTTTTAGGATTAGCATTAGAGATTAAGTACCATTTATACATTTAAAAAAACTATGACATATGTAACAAATTGTAAACATCTAAAAACTCCTCTTTCTAGATATAACAGATAAGTTCACAAAACACAAAAACAGCTTAGATGGATAATATTTTACCGGATTTGACTAAATTAATCGCAATTAACCATTTGACGATCTTTGCAGTGTGTGTTTATTTGGGATTGGACAAATGCAACAGATAAGCCTTTGTGGTTTACTCAACTCAATCCCAGCCATGGTTTCCAGGTAAGTAACCTTTGTATTCGTTTAACATTACTTTATAGAAATGGCATTCAGCACATCAAACATCCAAATGTTGGACTGTTTTTCAGGATTACATCATTTTTAATCCAAATGATAGCACTCAGCTGCTCAGCAACAGTAAAAGCCAGTTGCTATTGTACAGCCGTGTAAGTCCTGCTGTTCCTTTTTTTCTAAATAATACAGCTGTTAAGTGTATGTTTATTGCAATAATCATCTGATCTTTTTTAAGGCCAATGGCAGTCTGCAATACTTTGCCCTGAAGGTTAAGAAGGTAAAAACAATCATTACAATGTTGTAGAAGATGCTATCAAAGTTTCATAGATGTTTCTGTCATTTATGGCATTTTTTTCAATAAATATATTACAATGTTTCAACTGTTCAAGATTGAAGTCTTATGATGCTGCCACTCGTGGATTTGATTCTTCTGTATTTGCTCAGTGTTTTTCAGACACTCAAACTGCCAACATGGCTGCCGGGTCCCTGAGCCAGTCTGTGTTTCACTGGAAAGTGCCCCAGATCCTCACAGCGACGGTGGACGGCTACCTTGTTGTGTGGGATGTGACGGAAGACTTAGGTGCACATGAAAGCCTCTCCGAACATAGAAGCACACTCATTCCCCTTCAGAAGGATCCGATCACTGTCCTCATCGTCATTGACAGGTCGCCAGAAAAAGAGAGAGAGAGAGAGAGAGAGAGAAATATTCACGTTGTTGTTGTTTTTTATAAAAGGGTCATGATGTATTTATTGATTTTGATTTCTCTCTCTGTTTGACTTCACAGATGCATTGTGACTGGCGACACTCAAGGCCACGTCAACTTTTATGATGAAGAATTCCTGCTTCTCACTCGGTACACTGAATTCAACCTGGATGCTATTGTTTCCATTTCCTTTTCCAAAGAGTGTGCGGAGGGATACCTGGAGGACGACATTCTGGAGGCCAAACCATTCATCTTCAGGTGGAAGAAATACAATCTCTTATGTTGCCGGTCTACACTGTTATGTGCTGACCTCTCTTTTTTTGCAGGAACTTTGTTGTGTCAACAGCCAGTTCCACAGTGGTGCATGTGAATTCACAGAAAGGCGTCCCTCAGATCCTGCTACATAAGGAAAGTGAGCCCATACATGCAGTGGCCTGCCACCCCAAACAGCCAGCAGTGGCCATGGGCGATCAAAGCGGTGTTTTAAAAGTGTGGGACTATGACAACAAAGTCATCATCGGCAGCAGGGTCTTCGAGACAGAGGAGCAGATTCAGTGTGTCACTTATGACTCTCAAGGTGAGGCAACACTGTCAACAAACACATGTTCCATATAAGCCAGTGTTCTGTCATTGAATTGTGAACTGTATAGAGCCCCCTTGTTGTCTCTGAACAGGATTGTACCTGGCAGTTGGCTTTGGCAGTGGAGCGGTTCACATACTGAATCCCAGCACTTTGCAAAGTGATCCAGAGGAATGTTTTCATTACACTAAAGACGCCATCCACCACATCACTTTCTCCTCAGACTCAAAGTACCTTGCCACTGCGGTGAGCAAGTCCTTTTTTATTATCCAGTGTAATATGTTTGGCAACATTTATGTGTGTGTGTGTGGGTGGGGGTGGGGGTGGAGTGGTGGGAGGGTGGGATACTGCATTAACAACATTGTCTCTTCACTGTGACTTCTGATGCTTCGCCTCTCGTACAATACGTGAGCTAATCGAGGACCGACTGTATAATATTATAATCATATCATAACAATATCAGCCGATTCAAGTTTATGACCGATATTTCTGTATCAGCGTATGTGTTGATCAATAAATATTAAGACATTGTGCCAGTTCTAATATTTAAAAAGCCATTTTTGATTGGTGTTCAATCCGTTTACAATGTCGTAGCTACCATTGAGGAGACCGCGGTCGTGTTCTTTGTAATATTCCTTCAAATATGAGGGATATAATTAATACAACCATATTACATATGTTGGGTTCTTTTAGCCACTCCCCCTAAATAGATTATATTTTTCATGCATCAACTTGAATATATTTTGTGGTATTTGTGTTATGTAAACTTAAATGTGTTTGAGGGTATAAAAGAGCAGTGTATCTGTTCAGTTCTTGGTAAAAAGGTCACAAAGTCTTTCACAATCAGGACAAAGAAGGAACCTGAAAACAGGTTACATGGCGAGCGTGTAGGAGAAAATCCAGGCGTAATGAATTGGTTCTTAGGTAAAATAGACTTTTTGAAAATACATTTTGTTTCCATTTCTGTCTGAAACTGTGGAGTCTTTTAATTGTAAAGGGCATCAACGTTAGCTGGAATGTAAATATGATAGCCGTGACCAGGAGCTGAACGAGCGTGTGAGGAGTGGGAGAGGGAGCTGTTTGTGAAAAGATGACCTTGTGCAGAAAGCCTGTTTCCACTCTGAAGCAGATAAATTGCTGAATTTTCCGGGCAGACCTGCCTGGACACTTCCTCGGTCGCGGCCCTTGTGATCGCTCGAACATCGGCGCTCACTGAGGCGCTCACTGAGGCGCTCACTGAGGCGCTCACTGAGGCGCTCACTGAGGCTCTATTGTGACGTCCACTTTCTCACACTTGGCACTGCACAAAATCATCTTGACCTTTTTAATTAAAGCTGTAATTGTGAAATAAAATAGGTTTGTCACAATGATACTGTCTTGCACATCTATACTTCTCTGCTTTAACATGCTTATAAGCTCAAGTGAGACGTGGTAGCTTTATTTCCTTGTTCACTCTTAGGATGCGGGAAAAGCAGTGACAGTATTACGCTGGCAGACTAATGAAGGCTCTCTGCCTTGTTGGGCGTATATGGGCAGGTACCACTCCCACTACAAGCCCATCAAAGACCTTCTTTTCGGGGTTCATCTGGACAGCACACAACCCAGACTGCTCTCTCTGGGAATGGACCGCCGACTGGTTAGTCCGCTTTGTTAAAGTTGTAGGACTGTGGAATAGTTTAGTGTTTTGTGATACTGTTTTTTAATGCCACACATCGCTCTGTGAATAATAGGTGGAGTATGACCTGGAAAACAGTGACTTAAATAAGCTACTCATCCTAAGCTCGGAGCGCATTGAGCAAAGCGCTGTGCCAGTGGGCATGACTTGGTATCCTCCTCTTACTGCAGAGCAGTTTCTTCTCGTTGCCTCAGACCAATACAAGATGAAGCTTTTCAACAGCACCACCAAGATGTGCAGGTCTGTGAGATACTGTCACAAGATTATTTGTAAAATGTATTTCTCAGACTTTTGTCACACAAGTACTTGAAAACCTAATGACGTGTGTTTTACAAAAACAGAAAGACTCTCCTTGGCCCAACATATGGCTCTCCCATTAAGAAAGCAGTGGTCCTCCCCATGAGTGAAGAACCTGAAACCAACTCATATTACCTGGCGTACGTCACAGAGGACAAGGTCAGTGCTGGAAGTTGTTTCTAGTATTTTATTCAGTGAGAGGCTTTAGGCTGGCAGTAGCTCAGTTTGGGGACAAGTCCCAGCAGACGCCAAGTATGGAATGTGGGCTGGTAGATTAAGAGGTGCAACCTCACCTCCTGGGCACTGTTGGTGTGCCCTTGAGCAAGGCACCAAACTAGTAACGGCTTTTATTCTGGCATCTCTCCAGAGATGTTGCCTGTGTGTAAAAAAATGATAATATATGTATAGAAACCGAATAAGAAAAAAACTCCTCAAGGGGACATTAAATACCTGCTTTATTAAATAAAAATAGTGCTCGTTGTCTCACATAAGTAATGTATTACTCTTACAAAATAATTGCACTGCAGGACAAGCTGTGTGCAAAACCTTTTTTCTCTTTTAATTTCTGACAATTGTTTACTCTGTTGCTTGTTGTTCCAGTGTTGTTGATTTGAAAGTAAAGTAGGCAAATTGGATATAAGAATAGTGCACGGTAGATCTCGACTATGTATGATATGATATAATGTTACCGCTAAGAGTGTGTTGCACCTCCAGGTGGGTCTCCAGATTATGCCTCTGGATGGGAACCCCTTCAAGTCCAATGCTGTAATCTGCCACCCGACAGGGGTGTCCACGTTTGCCTGCTCCTACAACGGAAGATTTGTTTTCACTGCAGGAAGATCTGACTGCACTGTCCTATCGTGGAGGATAAGCTTAAAGTGAGGCTGAATAGTGCCAACCTGAGAGGAAGGCGAAATGCATTAGTGGAAACATTTCTTTCTGGAGTTAATCACATCTCTTGTTGTGAGTGCAGTGCATTGGAGGCAGCAGCTGCCTTGGGAGGGAAGGACATGATGCCCTTTTACACTCTTCTAGAAGGAGGCCGAGGTGGAGCATTCTACAGGGTCAGTGAAAAGTTGTTCTCATTTCCCACGACTACTGAGTGTTATGTGAACAGCATAGATTATTCCATTAACTTGAAAGTAGAAGCATGTGTCCTATTCTCTAATAGGTTGTGCCATACAGGCTTTAAGAAGTTAGGTCATTTTTCACAACGTATATGTTAGTATTTCAGTGCGCTGGTGGAACAGACTTTCTCTAAACAGTGAGTTTTATTTAGCATTTGAAGATGTATTGTTAAATATTCATATGTTGTATGATGGTGAAGGTGATTGATTCAGCTTTTATTTTATTTTTGTTGGGCTATTTTTTGTTGGAGTGTTTACTGTTTACCAGAATGACCTTAATTAAACCAGTAATAAACCAATAAACCAGTATGACCTTAATTGTAAAACACTATAGAGAACTGTAAAAAGGTGGGAGGGTGATTATTTTGGACAGTAGATTCTTTTGTTAAAAAATGTAACATTCAACATACATATTTGATCTACTTGCTTTTGGGCAGCATTGCTCATACTCACACATATATTTAGGCCTCAATAAGAAGAAGCCAGCTTTTACTTGCATTCCTCCTTCAGTTAGGAGTTTTCAACTTTCACAGATTCTCAGTTTTCTGAGCTTTTATGTCTTTAGGAGATGGAGGACTTTTTCTATTACTGCCAAATTCGTCATCTAGTCACTGACTCAATGGAGAAACTACAATTGTCTACCAAAATCCCGCTGTCAGAGGTTCCCTTTCTAATGAGAGCTCTGGCCTACTTCCCTACGGAGCAAGAGGTACAATGTGTGTCACTAAAGCAACATTTTCAACAGTGAATGTAAATTTATCTGACAGTAAAATCATTATAAAAAAAGCGGTTGTATACCTCAGACCTGTGATAAAAAATTGCTTTATTATATCTTACCAGATAGAAGATATGCATAACGAGGTTAAGTTCAGCACGTATGCAGAAACAGGAAAATATGTGACCGACATCAACCTGGAGGAGTTCATAAAGCTGTATGTCAACCATCGACCGGCTTTGGGCATCTCTAGCAATGAGCTTGTTCAAGCTTTTCACATCCTTGGTGACCGTGATAATACAGGAAAGCATGTTTTAAATAAACATGCACTGCTCGAACTTCTACAGACTCGAGGTATGTGCATGTTATTCAATCAGAAGAGCATTTCTCTCTCTGCTTTTAACTGTATTGCTGTTGCATTATTAAGAAAATATTGATCCTCTGTTCCAGTTTATACATGCAATGCTCACGTTTCTTTGACATCTTTTGACAGGAGAACGCATGACAGAGGAAGAGGTGGCAGACTGCTTCACTACACTTTTGTGCCTCAATGTGGAGGAGGAAGAAGAAGAAGGACAAGGGGGGGAGCAATCTGAACATGACCATTATAAATCTGACAGTATGTAAAAGACAACTCACTCACAAACCATAGCTTAAGAATTCACACAACAGCTGAAATATAGCATTCCATGTGTGTGTGTGTGTGTGTGTGTGTGTGTTTGTGTGTGTCCAGGTGGAAATTCAGGATATTCACTGGTGTGTGCGATCCCAGATGAGATATCCATGAAGACATTTACAGGTCACATCTTGGGCTTCCCGTCCTCAGCTGAGCAATGAGGCAGATCTTCCCCTCCAGAGTGATGAAAGCAAGGACACTGTCTGTTAGTCAAAGAGAAGCTGAGTTGATAACGAGCCTCACACTCTCTACTTCTCTTTTTAAGATTGCTTTACATAACATGCCCTAACAGAGATGCTGGAATGTGTATGTGTTTTTATTCCAAATTTGATGACTAAATATCAATATTTAAAACGAGAAGGTACATTTGTGGGCACTTTTTGACAGGAAGGGCACATTTTAAATTGCCTACCAAGAGGTGGTGATCTCTGTGATTCAATAATTGTTTTGGTTGCATTCAGAAATCAAATAAATATATTTAAATATATGTATATATAAATAACACATTCATTCATTATTATAATACATTGATTCATGTTATTATCAAATTTGCAGAATAATTATTTTCAGTAACAGCTGTATAAATTGGTCATAACATATTTGCAACGTTTGCAGTGGGTTTATTTTGAGTTCTCCGGTGGGTGGGGCTCTGACTCCGACCAATCAGAAGCGACCTAGACAGGAACTTCCTGCTCCAGACAGAAAAGAGTCTGCAAGCTGTTTTTTCGCCAGCTGGTCGCCGCGACTCTCAGCTACGTCAACTAACATGCTATCTAACAAGACAACAACAAGTTCACTTGGACCATTGATTCCCAACAGCTTTAACAATGAGTAAACCGAGAACTCGGACTCACCGGCACGAAGTTGACAAACGATAACCGAGAGCCTTGGCGAGCCTGATGAAAGCGAAAGCTTTATTGTCCTAGCTTGCTGGCTAACATTAGCTATTTGTCTGGTGAGGTGGCGACATGGCTGCTGCAGAGATGTCTTCACGGTACACGTACCGTCGCCCGCCATCGAGCATAAAGCAGGAGCAGGATGACGACTCGGACTCGGAGACCCACCTGCTGGGCCTGAAGAGGTTAGACGGGCGCGAGTCGCAGATCATCCACAGCGGACACTTCATGGTGTCATCGCCCCACATCGAGCACCCTCCGAAGAAAGGCTATGACTTCGATACTGTCAACAAACAGACCTGTCAGACCTATCATTTTGGCAATTTGAGGATGTCACATCTCTCCATAGATGCGTCACTGACCAAACTATTTGAGTGCATGACTCTTGCGTACAGGTATGTTATTACCACGCGTTACCACCCTGTGTTCACATGGAAACGTTCATTTTCACTGTGTCATTGCTTCACCCAGCTGAGCGGACTTCAATCATGTGCAGATACAAAAGTTAGGCATGGGACACACTCGTGGGAAATTGCTGCCACGAGTCTTCTCTTCATGTAACTTCCTGCTTGACCACTCGTGATTGTGGTGAGGGAAGAAGGTCTACTCAACAAGTAGTACCAATACTACGTAGTATAAATACGCCATCACAAGTAAAGGTCCTGCACTACACAGGTGTATTACGATCATAATGAAAAACTAAAGTCTCCATATAAAATACCCCTCCTCCTATGACTGGTGACGTTATTAGATTGTTATTATTAATGTATTCAGCCTGGTTTAACACATGTACAATAAGATAGTTGTGTCCAGTTGTTCCCAACCAGAGGTTTAGACTTCCTCAAAATGTCACAAGATACAGTTGAGGGTACATGGGGTACCAAAGAAGAAAAAATGTTCCGTCACCCAGATCTATATTCATATTTCATTTTGGATAAATGAAATACGGACAGGCACCACTACAGGCTTCTTCACATTATTAGATCTGCTGGGTCCACAGATAATAAGGTAGTCTGACAAACATGAAAGAGTATTTAGTCAATAATTGTGTAAACTGGGAGTGATGAGTCAATTAAAAGATGTCACTCATAATGCAGCCTAGTGTCATGAAAAGGCAAACAAAGACAAAAACCAGGACAGCATATATTGATAAGTTTATAGGCTACAGGAAATGTTAATCAGAATCTACTTTATTGGTCATGTATGCGTGTACATACATGGAATTTGATCATTGAATCCAATGCTTTGGGAAAAGAAAAAAACCTTTTTCTGCAGCTGTAGTCATCATGTCATCGTCCCAGATGTAATGATTGGACAGACTATCTTCACATATTCTGTCCGTACACTTATTGTTCATTTCCAGAGTCTTCCACAAGCTGCGAGCTTGACAGCTGTGAGTACTAACAATATCCTTTATTGTTGATTAGTTATGATCTTTTTGTGGACGTGGCTTTGGGGGGAAGCCTTTGTTTTGCCGACTTTGAAACTTTCTTGCAGGATTAATCAATTTAACAGAGCTAATACTGCTCTGTAATTTCTTTGGAAAGCACTGGACTTGGTTTCTGGTTGAATAATTAAAAATCTGGTTTACTCCTGTTAGTTTCAAGATTACCAACCCTGCCTTTTAGAGGTGAGTTGTAAAAGAAAATGCTGGGCTCCCATTTCTTATGGTTCTTTTTACAGCTGTTGTGTTACTGTAGCTGGTGGAGAGCCAGCTGCTCAGAGGATTCCCTCTGACTTGCTAATGGCACCTACTTGGATTTACCGAGAGGACTATCTATAGGCCTGGAAAGCCCTACCAGTTACTGTTCTGCTGTTGTCATTCATTCCTAACGAAGAAGCAGAGAGCATATATGTATATGAGAGAGGCTTTACTCAGAACAAGAACAATGGCTCTTCTCTATTCACTGCACCAAGTTGGACTGCCTACCTACTTGTTAAAAACGTTTTTTTTCTTCTCCCATGGGCTAATACAGTACTTGTACAATAAGTAAGCGCACAAATCATAACGGTAAAAGGCTGGACAGAGTGTGACAGGGGAGGGAGTAAGAAAATAGGGAAACTGTTTTGGATAGGAATAAACGAAGCAGATTGGAAATACAATGTTCTTGAACCTCATTATATTCTGTCCTGTTAAAGTTAAACATAAACTTAAGTCATGTCATTTGACAAACATTGTTAAAGATTGATGCATGTTGCTGTAATCATGCAGAAGTGTTAAAACACTCAGTTAGATGTTAAACTTATTCTTGTACAAAGCCATTTCAGCATCCATCCTTTCCATAAATCAAAGCATCAAAACAAAGTGCAAAAGAAACACCACAAAAGGATATCAAATACAATGAAAACAGACATTAAAGAGCCAAGATAATAGAAAATTAAAACAGCTAAACAGCTAAAATAGATCAAAACGAGTATAAAATACAAGAATAATAGATACAGTGCAGTGTAAGAAATACATAATTATTTGATTCAATAAAAGTCTTGAGCCTTGATTTAAAACAACTGAGAGTTGCAGCAGACCTGCAGTTTTAAATCAATTGTTTGACGGACAGGAAACCAGTTTGCAGACCTCAAAACTGAAGAGATGTGATCCACTTAGAGAGGACTTAATCTAACAGCTTTCTGAATCGGCGGTAGCTCTCTTACCGATTTATTTTAGGGTGACCTGTAAAAACACCAAGATGGTAGACAAGTCTGCGGAAATAAATGCACGGTGAAGTTTTTCCCAATCCTGCTGAGACATGAATCCTTTTATCCTTCATATATTCTTTTGGTTGAAAGTAGGCTGACTTTGTAATGGTCTCAACGTGGCAGTTGACATGCAGGTCTGGGTTAATGACTTCACTACACCTTCCTGGATTGGTCCGTGGTCTTTAACATTTCAGATTGAATCTGAGAGCTGAGGGCAATTTGGATGTTTATTACTGCCTGTTTGAATTTAAACAAAAGTGTACACTAATGTTTATGGACTCTCCACAGCTCCAGTGATGTCACTGTGCTGTTATGAAAACTGTCACACACTGTAGCACACACTGTAACTCCTGGGTGTTTATTTGATTCCTTGTCTCCGATCACAATTGTAACTATCCTTCTGACTTGAGTGTAATCTTGTCAGATTCCAGCCTGTTTGTTTTGCTTTATATCTCAAAGTATTTTTTAGTACACAGCCAGTGTTGATCAAGGGGACCTGAAACTTTTTCTTTTCAAATTATTCTGATTCTCAGGGCAGAGGTACGTTTAAAAATCTGTAACGAGTAATACATTTTTTTTTACAATTTTTTTATTATGTCAAATTTCTTTTAAAAAGTAACTTTCTTTGTCAATTGTAAAATAAACATGTTGTTGAAGAGCTCATTGGCATTAGGAGCCACATTTAAGTCGGTGCATCATTGAAACGGTCGTCCGACATGTAACTCATGTAACGTGCACTGGCTCAGTGTAGCATCACCCTTATTAAGTATTAAGATATTATTCTACGTGTAAAAGTTAAGCAATTGTATTTGTTTCATAGACTTCCTTGCAAGATTATTTCACTGCAAATGTTCTTGTTTTTTCAGTGGTAATTTGGTATCTCCCAAATGGAAGAACTTCCGAGGTCTAAAACTGCTTTGGAGAGACAAGATCCGCCTCAACAACGCCATATGGAGGGCCTGGTATATGCAGTGTAAGAGTTCCTCTATCATTTGGTATCCATGAGTGTAGACGCTATTGTTATAGTATTTAAGTGACTTGAATTTGAACACTTCTTTAATCAAGCTAGAGCAAGTGTGGAGACATCAGGATCTGTTTCAAGAATATGTAATCAGAAATAGGAAGACATTCATAAATCAGATTTCTTTTATTGATTCATCTACATTTCAGCACATATGCTTTTTCGGGGTCTATGATGTCGCCAGGCTTTATTTTTTAATTCATAAACTATTACAATATATAACTTGTTTCTTTTTTCCATGACTTAAAGATAAATATTGCCGCCGTCTTTGCAACTTGCTGCAGTAGTGTTGGTTTGTTTACATACCATAATCAGTTTTGTGACAGTGACTGATGGCATCTCTTATTCATGTCCCAAAAATAAACACAAACTGGGTCAAGCTTTTCTTGAGTTACAAGCTGAGCTAAGACCATTATTTTGTCTAATGTAAGAAATGAATGCTGCAACATGTGTTAATTTAGGTTTTATTGTATTGTAAATATAATTTACTAGTAGAAAAAAAACTTTCAATTCAACTGAGGGTGACTTTAAGGTTGTTGTTCTACCCCCAGATGTGGAGAAAAGGGAGAATCCTGTTTGTCACTTTGCAACTCCCCTGGATGGAAGCATGGACGTGGACGTTCATCGTCCTGCAGAGGTAAAGACAGAAACATTTGATAATACAGCAGTAGAGACTTTGTTTGGTTTCTTATCTCCAAAAACCTTCCATGGGTATGATTTTATGTCCAGCCTCTCACGCACTTACTTTTATGTTTCCTTTGTGTTGTGTGTTTGTTATGCATCGTCTTCCTCTTTCTTCTGCAGGGCAGTGCCACAGAGGGGATATACTGGAAAAGACGAATTGAAATTGTCATCAGAGAATACCACAAGTGGAGAACTTACTTTAAAAAAAGGGTATTGTATTGTTCCGTTTTTGTAAATGCACTGTAATATTTCAGGGGGATTCTGGGTATTTTGCATGTGTGTTGTTTGATCGATTGGTCTTAAAACATTAATATTTATCTAATGTTGCACTCACGTTCTCCTTACAGTTACAAAAGCACACGGATGATGACCTCTCAAGCTTGCTTAAGGTATACAAACCTGCATCATGCTCAAGCCAACAAAGTGCTGTTAGAACCGAGATGAACATTACTATTAATATCAATCGGATGTTAATAATGTAATTAACTCACGCTAAACAAGTCACCCTCACATAATTACATACTTTGTCATATATCATCTTTGACGATGCAAACAAAGTTATTTTATCTAATTTCACTTAATTGTGCTTGTAACTCAAATGTATGTCTATATATAGATACAGTGAATTATTTTTTAAGATTAGTGCATGAAGTGTGCAGACAAAGTTTTTTATTAGTTAATTAGTGACGTCCCATGTTGGCTGTACTCAACACTGCATGCGTGTGTGTCAATAACTCGCTTGGTGGTTGCATTTTTAACACTCAAAGGGACCAGAGGAGCAGTTATTGCTGTTTGGGGAAGTCTCTCCAGAGATGCTCCGTGTCTGCTTTTATCAGGATGAAGACACAGCTGTACGCCGCCTGCCTCGTAGGTATAATGAAGCACCTGCCCCTATGGAGATGGACCCTCTCTTCGACATGGATGTTCTGATGTCTGAGTTTTCAGACACGTTGTTCTCTACGTTGGCCTCGCACCAGCCCATAGCCTGGCCTAATCCAAGGGAGATTGGTGAGAAAATCTTTTGTCTATTTTATAAGTTAAACCAATAAGTGATTTAACATTTGATTTGTTACTGCTGTCTTTTGTTCACTGTCACTGGCACTTCTTCTCCCTACCTCTGCCTCTTTACCCTTCCACAGCACATGCAGGGAACGCAGACATGATCCAACCAGGACTCATCCCTTTACAACCCAACCTAGACTTCATGGACTCTTTTGATCCACTGCAGGGTAGGAGTAAGGCGCCACCCATAGCTGCAGTAGTGCTGCACACACACTAATCGTGCACACTTTATAGAAATCAAGCGCACATGTTCTTGTAACTCAGCTAAAGCAGTCGGCTTAGCTTAACACAAAACGTAGTGTGGTTTTACTAACCTCTAGCTAACATAGAGACTCTTGTTCCAGACTTATTCCACAGCCTCCGTCAGTCTGCCTTCACCTCTGTTTTACCCACTGCACCATCTGTCACCCCTCAACCCAGCAGCCGCTCACAGTCACAGGTAAACACCAACCCAAGGCACGGCTCCGAACACACACCACCATGATAAGTTTGTTCAAGGACTGTTTTTCCCTGATGCAAGACTTTTTGTTGGTGTTTTGTGAGGATTTCTGGCAGATCTTCTTCCATTTTTCTGTGTTAATATAGTTTCACAAAAAATATTGTAACATAATAATATTACTAAACTTTATTGACACAGCACTTTTCATAGATGACCTGCTGCTTAAACTGCTTCGTTTTTGAGAGGAGAAAGACTCACGGTTTGTTCCCTTTGCTTCATCCTTTTCCAGGCCGAGTTAATGTCCTCCATGCTCACAAGCAACAACATCTCCGCTCCTGGCCCCTTGCCCATCTCCTCTCCCATGGCCACTCAAACCAGTCGAACATCTGGTGGTAGAGATGATGCTGTCTTTGTACAAAACTACATGCCTCTGTTTCCTGGGCAGGTGGCGCCAAGAGATCAAGCAGCTCTTTCCTCAGTTTCTCAGCCATTATCCCGTGATCCTCTGGCACAGTGTCTTCCAGGTCAGGATATGGCCTCAGCAGCACCCATGCTTCCATCGGCCTTGGACAACACCCCAGCACTGGATGAGACTGTTGAACCATCTGTGATTACACACAAGACCTCCTCGACTGTTAAACCCAGTGATGCAGTAACCACCTTCAGCCACACCTCAGATTATAGCTCCATATCCACACAACCTCCAACTCCTCCTTCTCAGCTTCAGCCCTTGGCTCCATTAACTGCCACGTCTGTCCACCACCCTCAAACCTTTGCCCTGCCTCGCCCCTTTCAGTCATCCAGTGCCAACAAAATCCGCCCTGTGCAAAGGATTGCTCCTGCTAACACCCTTGCCTCCTCCCACCTCATCCTCACAGGTCTGTTTTTTCTGGTCTCAAGATCCAGATTTTCGTTCTGCAATTGTGCATTTAACATTGTTGATCTGTAAGAGGAGGGCTACACGGTGGTGTAGTGGCTAGCACTGTCACCTCACAGAAAGATCCCGGGCAGTTCTTCTCTGTGGAGTTTGCATGTTCACAGTCCAAAGACATGCAGCTCAGGTTAATTGGAAACTCTAAATTGCCCGTAGGTGTGAATGGTTGTGTGTCTCTATATATGTGCCCTGTGATAAACTGGCGACCTGTCCAGGTGAACCCCGCCTTCGCCCAATGTCAGCTGGGATCGGCTCCAGCGCCCCGCGACCCTGAATAGGATAAGCGGTTCGGATAATGGCATGCATCTGTAAGAGGAGCTTTGTTACTGTAACTTAATCACCACAAGATAGCGCTCTTGCCTTTCTTAACCCAAACCACCTAACCACTAGTGTGCCACTTGGTTTTGTTTTAAAATAACTTTGTAAAATCAAGATATTAAATTAAAATTAAAGATGGAAAAGTCAGAGGAAATCCAGTTGTAAACAAATATAGCTAATTCTTGTATGGACATAAAACTTACTGCCAATGTTTATCCTCTCAGCCCCTTTCCCAGGTCATGCTAATGCTGTAATTATTACACCATCGCCTCTGAAAGCAGATGTGGTCCGTACTACTGGAGTGATCATCACTCCTTCTCAACTTGGAGGGGTATGTTTTTAGATCTTACGCAACAGTGGGTCCTCACAGTATTGACTTGCCAAAAGAAAATTACAAAACTGCAGCATTTACATTTCATTGTTTGTTCTGCTATTGTGCAGAATTCATAGGTGTGAAATTAAAACTAAGGTGATAAGTTACAAAGTTATAGAAAGATCATATCTGCACCGCTTTTTATTTTGTATTCTTTTTTTCATGCATCTCAGACTCCTGGATTTCACGTTTTGTCTCAGACACAGAAGTCTCCCCAGCCGATTGTCCCCAAAGAAAGGTCTTCCAGCTGCAAAAGTCAGAAAGCCTCCTCTAGTGTCGGTGAGACTTAACTCCACCCAGAAAGTACACCATAACTCAAAGCCCACAACTTGTTCCAAGTGTTTTGTTTTGTTTTTTTCCAGGTCACAGTCAACCAGGATCAGCTGAAGGATCACCACATGGGTTAGATCAAGTTCCTAGTCCCCAGTCACTGATCATCAGCAGCAGCACTATACCTCTGGTAAAGAATGAACAAAATCAGGTTTGTGTGTTTATTTTTCTTAACATAAATTTGCGAGTGTGTTAGATACATTTTTGAGTGGATATTATTATTTGAATGACATATTGGCCTTCACAGGCTTTGGCAATCGTTGATTTTCTTTTTTCTTTATGAAAATGAAATGGCACTTTTTGTTAATGTGCGTTAACCATAAACCCCCATGCTAAAAATGAATTGAGACACAGTAATCCTGTGTGTAATATTTCCATTACTGATGTGTGACAGAGCCGGAGGACAACATGCACATCTTCTGAGCAAAAGAGACGATCAAACATAAACATTGGCTTTAAAACACTCTGCAACCTGGTTCCCACTCTAAAGTCACAATCAAATGTAAGTCTGTGTCGTCATAAAAATATTAATTTTGGGATGTCACTATTTTTATTTTTGTGCACAGTTTTTGCTTTATATATAGCTCTAAGTATTTTATTTACTCTCCCTTCCTACCACATTAATGCACTTTCTGCATTTAGATCACTAATGCAGTCACGTTGCAGAAGACCATGGATCACATTTGGAAGCTCCAACAGGAGAGGCAGCAGATGCTGGAAGAGGTCAAGAGGCTACGAGAGGAGATAGAGGAGATCAACTCCTCCATTAGGTATGTTAAAACTTGTATATGTGTCACCACTCTTCTGCTATACTCAATGTGCACTCAACACATTCATTCTCAACTGTTTCTGTCTCTTGTTTCTGCTTAACCACAGCTTGTGTCAGGAGCAGCTGCCTGCAACAGGGGTCCCTATCAGGCAAAATCGGTTTGAGCGAATGCAGGAGAGGTTCAATGAATATGTAAAGAACCGCACTTTTCAGAACTGGAAGTTCTGGATTGTATCCTTCAATAAAGGAGCTCTGACACTGTTTTCTGCATAATAATAAGAGAGTATAGTTAGTGTGAGCATTTGGCTTTTGGAGACATCTTGTTCAGATCAGACTGATACGTGAATATAAATCCTATGTCACAGTCGGAATACTTAATAGAAAGTAAATGTTACACAACTGAAACACTTTAAAACACCAAGAAAAACCAAGCCACTGTTATTCAAGGTTATATAGACAGACTTCTTTTAAACCTTATTCAGTGGCCACAGTGCCTAGAGGGTTAAAAATATGATAATGACCAAAAATGTACATTGACAATTTTACCAGTCGGACTGTGTTTTAGAAGGGGAATTGCTGTTATTTGTTGTTATCTACCAAATGCAGTAGTCATGTTGTTGAACTAATCTTGTTTCAAATCAATCTCTGATTTTGTTAGTTGCATACTTTTGAGTTCAAGCCACTCGAAGATTGAAGCATGAAGTGATCAAAGCTAAATGCACGTTAGAAAAAACTCAAACAGTCGGTCAGGCCGAATTGCATTTGTCTCACTCTGCAGTATAACCGATCCTTGACCGTCATCTGTTATAGTTCAGCATCATTATCAAGCCTCTCTTTGAGTCTTTCAATGGGATGGTGTTAACTACAAGCAGAGCAGAGCTGTGTCAGACCACAATGCAATGGCTCGATCGTCACTGCTCCCTTCCAGCGCTCCGACCCAGTGAGTAAAGGACTATTTCTTATAGACATCCAGCATAAACCAACAGTCGTATCAGTAGTTTTGGATCATTTTCAGCCCAGCAGGGACTTCCTTCAAGCTACAAAGTGTGAGCAATTAATTTACTTATTATTAGGTTTTATACTTCCTATCTTTCACTATCTTTGTTTGGTTCAAGTTGTTATCGAGCAACCATGATATGAAAACAAATTCAACAGCGCATCTCATCTTTTAATGGTGCAATAAATTACTCTATCTTCAATATCTTGGGCAGAAATGGTGATGATCACACTTTCCAATAATCTTTGTTCACCTCCCACTTGGTCAAAATAATACGCCTTTGTTTCTGACTCAGTTTGACTTTAGCTATGACACTTAATGGATCTGATGACTTCAAAAGATGTCTATCGCTGAAGTCAAAGTTTAAACTATTAAGAATTAAGAAGGTTATTGCTCTAGCTTTTTACTCCATGTTTAGCAGGGTTCTCCCCTTAGATTTAATGATTCATAAGTGACCTGCAGTCAAATAATTTGTAAGAACATTTTTAGAGTTCCTCTGAGTCACTGACACGCATGGTTCTTTGGAAAACCTGAGTGTTCAAAGTAGCAGCAGTGGGTTTACTCACACTCAGTTATTACAACAAGTTGAACTATAGGTGAGGTATCGAGCTGCCAAATCACAATCAGTTTTGAACAAATGGTGAATCTATTACATGCCTACTGTGAAGCACTCTAATGATAAATAGCATGACAGTTGTCTTCCAAATGCTGTGTTTTACAGTCGGGTTAGTAAAATGTGGTTTCTTGTTTTTCAGTGGTGCTGAGTACCCTCCGCCAGCTGAGCACAACCACGTCCATACTTAGTGATCCGTCCCTGCTGTCTGAAGAAGCCATCCAGGCCGTCACACATACAGATGGGTGGTCTTGCTCTCAGAGGTGATGAGGTGACCCAAAAGCCACCTGAATCTTTTAACAGCAATCATCAAAATGACATATCTCTAGTTTATCTTAAAGACATTCAGCAAGGCCACCACGTCTTCCACAGATGCATGACTTCCCTGAAAAACACAATGATAAATGCAAGCTACTTTTACTCTGTATGTACAAGTATGTGGAATGATGCACACAGGGAGGCTTTGACATTACATTTTTAACAATTGTGGCTTTTATATATTTCTTTAATGACAGCAGCTAATACTATCATCACCGGCTTCAGGTAAAGAGTTTCTAAATATTTTAGTTGATGGTTGTACTGGTTGTTTGGTTTTTGAACAATTTATATTAAAATTGGAGTCACTTTTATAATGTAAAAAAACACAACATTGTGTTGTAAAAAGGGAAATATTGTGTGGTTGTAAATGTTATGTACTCACTCAGTTGTAACAACAAGGAGATGAGATGAATGTGGGATCTTTAGGACTAGCTGTCAGAATAGTTTGTGTGTTTTGGAATCTCTGAAACACCCAGAAAGGTTTCCCATCAGAAAGTCTCGGATCGTCTGAAACATGGTCACTCGCTGGCTGGTCGGTGATTATTACAAGAAAACTGAGACCGCAATTGTCTTTTCCCTCCCTCATTTACTCAAGTGAATGTTATTTAGACTGTTAACAATGGGGGTTTCTTGGTTGGTTCCCACCCATGATGAACATTTCCCCTCATTATTAGCTTGCTCTGCCCATTTCCAGCAAGTTCAACTGCTAATTGTACAAGAAAGCAGTCATCTTAAATACATTATGTTGCATACATGGGTTTCTACTGGGCAGGTCACAGCATAATGAAGAGATGTTACTTACAGCCCTCATAGGGAGCATAACTGAAATTGCAGTACAGATTATTTATATACTTCAGTATATATACATGTACAGTGTTTCAAGATCTCAGCTGAATGCACAGTAGTCGTAGGCGTCTTCCTGTTCTTTGTTGGTCACTCAGGGATGCGCTGGTCAATGTAATTGTTTTTCATTCAGCTATGAACAAATCGAGTCAGGGTCCTTTACAGCAGGAAAACATGTCTGTTTAAGGGTACAGGTTACATCACAGGGTTTGATTTACCTGTTGTTTTCTCCCCCTCCTAATTACACTATTTTATAAGGTGTGCTAAAGACAGACAGGAGACAACAATCTGTGAAAAGTTACACTACACAGAAACGGAAAGAGTAGTCCACCCGTCCATTCAGGTCATTGTTTGTGTTACTGAGATCACACTTGACTCTGTTGACCGCTTGAGAATTAGACAATGTGCAGAATTAGTCTGCATGTCTGAGGTACAGCCTTAACGTCAAAGTGCCCTTACTCATGACCGCTGCAGGCTAATTAGTCTTTTTACTGTTATTTGTGGTTCAGCACTGATTTTGAGTTTTTTGATGGCAAATAGAACCACAGTTCTTATTTGATGATTGTGCAGTTTTTTTGCATTTTATTGTGAATTGCATATCGGTTTTAATAGTCAATTTGACTTTTTTTACAAGATAGAAATCATTTACCTGTTGATGTAAATACAGCTCAATTTACAAAAATACAGGAAAAGCAGTCCTCAAATGATGACAGAAAGCCCCAATGTTACAAACGTTTTAGTTTTTTTCCTCATTCTGATTTAAAAATGCCAGGTTTCTGTGAGAGGGCATTTGTACCTGATTATGTACAGTATATCATTACCGATTGGATTTGCGTATATTTTATTTCATTTGTTTTAAGAAGTAAATATATTTAATATGTGCATCTGAGTGTTTTTGTTCACTTCCCAATTTCATGCAACAACTTTTTTGATGCCTTAAATGATTTTGAATCGTAATAAACGCAACACAAATTAAAATCTGGACTTGGTTTATTTTCAAGCAATGTCACTTTAAAAAAACAAAAATATTACTTGGTTATCAGATACTGATATGCAGTAATATCCAGAACAAGTTTACTTTCTCAGCCACAGAAAACACGATTACAAAAATGTATGTTTTAATGAATGTTATAATTTGAAAACTGTGTAACTTAAATAAATGCAATATTCCTACTAAGCAGTGAAATCAAAACTTTGCTGAGCTGAGCTGCTGGTCCAGAAGCTCCAGCATACATTTGACATAAACATAACAGTCCATGTCCTGCTCAAAGGTGGGCAGGCTGCAGCCCCGTTGGACCGCCTGGCCGCTCGTCAGCCGCTCCAGATCCTGAGTGCGCTGGCTGGTTATCAGCAGCTGGGGCGACCAGGTACAGCCTGCAGGAGACGGACTTGGTCAGTACGGTATAGGTGTCCATGTCAGTAAGGAACACCCAGCGCTGTAGAGTAGCCAAAGTATGCTACGTTTCCTCGAGTGATGCTCCCAGCGTGATTATAGAACAGAATCCCCCAAAAGTAACCTTGTGGTGGGCTATACGCAATCGTTAATCAGAGTTTAGAAACAACTTAATGCATGGGAAAAAGTTTTTGTAGGTAAAAAAAAAAGACTGAATTGTGCTCCAAAAGACTTACGAGGTGGCCCAGAATGCTCTGTATCTCCTCCCACATCAGCTGAACGGTTGCGTTCAAGGTCCCATATTCCATCCCCTTTCTAACAGGTCCGCAGGCTGTTAGAAAGAGGATGAGCAGGCACAGGAAGAGGATGACTGCATCCGTGACATGAAAGAGCACAGAGTGGAGATGAATTCGATTTGAATACACACACACACGCACACACAGACACACACACAGGCACACACACACAGAGTGAGAGAAGCATACAGTCACTACTACATTAACTTTGCAACCTGGTTTAAAATAGAGTGTAACATTTCAATATGCTTACCAGTACAGCAGGAGGTTTTCTGAGGTGACACTTTCTCTGATCCATCTTTCCATCGATGATCACTTTTATTGGGATAAAGATCAGCATCTTAAAATGTTCCCCTGCGTGTTGGATGTCTCCGAAAGAGTCATATAAGCTTTACTTTCTGGGGATTCCCTCTTTAAGAATTTGTCTAGAAAAACCTACACGTCCTGTAACGGGCCGAGCTGAAATTATTTATTATAAGAACAATTTTCTTATTTTTCCAACTTTAGTTTCTGTTTGCACTCAATACATTATTAATTTCCAACAACTACTCATATTTGTAACATTACAATTAATTTTTAATCTGTAAAGTAGATAACTGTTTTTTGTGGTACACATTTAATTTTCTCAATAATGAAGACATATACATACATATAAAAGCATCAGGGATCTCATTCAAATATTTTATTATTGCCAACTTTTTTTAAATAATATATTATTAGGCTACAGCCAATGTGGAAGACATCATTCAACATAAAATAAATAAATACTATAAATTAACCTTAAATAACACATCGACATATATATTTATATATAAATAAACTAAATAAATATCAATGTTTTTTTCAAGTTTTTATACACATGTGGGAAATGGGTGTGTCCGTGAAAGTTTCCACCCATTGCCTGATACTGGTAATGATTTGAAGGCCTCTTACTTTCATAGTGTAATGGTCTTGCATTGTGACGGGTCTGTGGCAATGTATCGAGGCGCCCGTTTTATTTTGATCACTGCTTGACCTTTTAACAGCATTATTGAAGTGAAAAAGGAACACTGTAGTGTTTTTGAGGATGAGCTTATTGTTACGAAAGAGAGACATGATTTCCGGCAGGTGCTTGTCAAGGTAGTCGATGATGGCACAGATGGAGGCCTGGAGACCTTCTTCTGTGGTGTTTTTCAAAGTAATACCCTCAATGGGCTCCAATGTACATGGTGGCTCTCCTCCAAACATATGCTTGACCTGGAGAGGAAGTGAGAATCATAACTTCTCATAATTGGTTCGTAAGGTCCCTCTTTCTACAGCATAAGGAGCAGTGGTCAAAGAAATCATTTACTTCAGTAAAAGTGTCAAAACCACAATGTGAAAATACTCCACTTTAAGTGGAAGTGCAAGTCCTGCATTGTTTCACAATGAGTGTGCAACAAAATGTTCACTGTTCATATTTTCCGCTGCATTCATGTGTATGTTTGGCTTTTACTGCTGGAGATGTTCTTGTTTGTTTTATTTAGTATATACATCCTTTATAAACGGTTGGGTAGTTTTATCTACAGCAATGCATCATACTCTATAAAATCATCAAATGTTTGTGGTGTGTGTTCTGTGAGAACCACTTGTCTCCTCAAAAGTAATCTCTTCATGAAATAGCCTTTTTTTTCAATAGTTTATGAATTGTAACAGGATCATTTTCCTAACACATGAAGGAAAGCTTTATCCTTCAGTTTGTCAAAAATATTTCTAATTAAGAATCACTATATTTGGTGAAACAGGGTTTGGACTGCACAAGAAGGGTATGACAAATTGTAATCTGAAAAGTAACTAAAAAACATAATGCAATAAAAAATACAATATTTGTATACATTTGTATAAAATGAAAATACTCAAGTATAGCAAAAACCTTGAATTTGTACTTAATTACAGTACTTTGTACTATATGTACCAAATGTACTTATTTACATTCCTGGTGAGGAGGACACTTTATTTTGTAGTATCTCTATGTTTTATTACATTAATTGTCTTTTAACCACTGAATATATCTAATATGAAATGTAATTCTAAAATTAGGAAAACGTCTGCCAATGTTAATGCACTATATATGATATAAACTTAAAGATGCGTTTACTTACGTAAGAGTCTTCCGCCTTTTGTAGATGACAGAAGACAGAAAAGCTATCCAGTTTTTTCATGTTCTCCCGAAGTTTTCCAAAATCAATTGATTCGAAGTTCATAAACGAGATATGCATCATCACAATGCAGGAAAGCAGGAGCTCTGCAGGAGGTGAGACACACAAATAACCGGAAGCTTGCTCAAATGTATCTCGAATCAACATCTCAGATTCTAAACTGATTTTACTGAAAGAGAGAACAATATACTGTCAACAAATATAGTTTAGAAGCTCATATGCCTTCAGATTTTTCAATCAATCAATCAATACTTCCAAAATCAGAACATAATTATCGAAGTAAGTCTCAAGCATTGTTACGCCGAGGTGCTTAGTTTAAACTTGTTGTACTTTTTTGCAGAACGAGAAATCCTAGATTAATTAACTTTTATTTAAAAAGAGCTTACCTTTTCCAACAGACATGGTTTGAATTGTGTCTTTTTGTTGTTGAGTTAATCCTTAACTGGCACTCAATGTGCTTATATATCAGAACATGGGATTTTTTTTTGCCATGCCATCATTCAGTGCATGACGTCTTTGTGGTATTGTCTTCTAAATGTGTGCCATACGTGGGAAGGCAACGCAAACTGCCACAAAGTCATCTACATCAAAGTTATCTAGACTTCAGATGAATGAAAAATAAACATAAAACTCTGTTGTCTGAAAAGGTACATTGTTAAACCCATCACCACCTGCCAGAGGCAGAGGTATTCATTGTTGCTATGAGGCCATCAAACCTTAAGAGTGTAAAGTGATAAACCAACATGGTTTATCACACTGCTCTTCGTTTTCTTCTTTTAAATATTTGCAAAGAATTACTTAAGTTCTATTGTTTTTTTATTAAAACACCTGTTTTGCGCATTTACTTTTTCCTAGTTGTTATCTACAATTATTCCTTTTCCATTGACCTGTAATTAAATTACTAACCAGCATTGAGCTGTTGGAATACTTTATACCATGATGTGAGAATCATTTTCTAGTAACATGAGTCCTATCTCTGAAATAAGTGTACTGTGGAAAACACACTCCAGGATGATTACTCCTCAAATTAGCTTTTTTTTATTTCAAATTGAAGTAATTTAAGTCACGGCAGATCGAGATAGCAATAGATCAATGTATCAGATATATAAGAGCTGCACATATTGATTCCACTGCATAATCTATTCTTCAAGTTGTTGTTCATTCTGTACACATGACATCTATTGCACTTCTGTTCATCCTGATAGAGGGATCCTCCTCTGTTGCTTTCTCGAAGGTTTCTTCCTTTTTTCTCCCTGTTAAAGGTTTTTGGGGGGGAGTTTTTCCTGTGCTGATGTGAGGTCCCGGGACAGAAGGTGTCGTATACGTGTACAGATTGTAAAGAGGCAAATTTGTAAATTTTAGACTAACTCACTGCTCACAATGCAGAGGTGTTATTCTCAGCTTTTTTTATTTTAAGATCAATTGGGAGTTCAAACTCTTAAACAAGGTTTAAGAACATGTTGAGGGATGGTTTGAGGGATGAATTGCTGTACATTTTTGTCCAGACATTAATAGCACCACCATGAGGTTGATATTCATGTTTTTTTATGAAATGTCTCCACAACTATTAAATGGATTAACATGAAACTTGGTACAGACATTTAAATTAGCCTCAAGATTAATTGTAATTACTTTGGTAATCCCCTGACTTTTCATCCAGCGCCACCATTACAAGTTTCAATTTGTCCAACGCTTCAGTTTATGAACAAACACCTGCAAAATGAATGGCATTGCCATCAGGCTCATCTGTATTGGGTGTTTGTGCTGATTAAGAAATATTTGCATGCTAACATGCTAAACAAAGATGATAAACATGGTAAACAATATACCTGCTAGACATCAACATGTTAGCATTGTCTGGCTACAGCCCTCAAAGAGATAACAACATGTTTGATCCTCTGGGATTCTCAAACTCTAATGGCAGAAAAATGATTACAAATGTATTGTTACATTACAATGTATGAAGAAAATTAAATTAAATGATGAAATGATGATTGTTTAAGACTATGTGTGTGTACCTTTAGAGGGTGCCAGTGAGTGCCACTTAGTGCAGTTGGATAGATTTCATTTCAGAGTTTTTCATAGTAGAAATTGACTTTGCCATAGCAGGTACAACGCAGGTGTTACTAATAACATTCACGATGGCTTAGCACCATTAAGACCCCAAGTCAGATCGTGCCACTGTCCACAGCGAGTGCACTGTCAACGCATGTTAAACATTTCATGGTGAGTCGTCGAGGTGATTGTCTAAAACAATTCCTGAGCTGAAACAAGTTTTATTTTATTTGCATCACTTACACTAACCATTAATTTCAATTCAGTAGGCTTAATTGAATCACTCACACTGAAGTCATGACGCCATGCAGTGTTTTTGGAGCGAGCCCCAGCTGTTGCCAAGCAACTGACTGGAAATAAACACCGGGGGCCTTTCCCCTGAAAGACTGAGCTAGCGAAGGAAGACTGACGAAAGAAAAACTGATGTATCTTTACATACTGGTGCTTGTGTTTCTCTGAACACAAATGTTGACAGACATGAGCTCAATCAAGCTTTCTGCTGTGTTAGAGAAGCAGATTCAGCGCCTTTGTCTGAATGACTTTCCTTGTGGATACGGCACCTGGGTGAGTTTTTTTTAAATTGGTTGCAGTGTTTTCTAGATTATCTTTTAAAAGGTATCATGTATATTGAGTTGTTTAAAGAACTTCCATCACTGCATACAGTAGCTTAGATATAGATATCAATAAACGGAGCGATTCTGTTCTCAGAGAAAGACCAAAGACAGTCCAGAGGAAGCAGAGACAGAGGACATACACGCCCTCCTGGATCTGCTGAGCTGCCCTCACTCTCCATGGCGGCATGAGACATCATGGAGCCCTCAAGCTCCGGCCCTGAGGCAACTGGCTGTGCTCACTCCTGAACGCCTGCACACAGACTTCATTTACAATTACTTCACTGCGCTTCGCATTGTGGGCAAGGATGTGAGTGTACTGAGTTGTACTTAAAATTTGATTCAACCCATGCTCATGTACAGTCTTTCTTAAGACATAAATAAGCATCCCGTTAAACCAAACCCATGATGTTGTAAAATGTTCTTAAACACGATGGCATGAAAGGGTTTTCTCTGAGAAAAACTCAGCAATTCAACGTTTTCCAGTTCAAAAGGGTACTTTATTATTGTACTATATCTGCTCCTCTTTGCGACCGAAATAACTACAGATGACCTGTAGGAACACCATAATGTGGGTCCATAAACCTGTTGCCCTTGTGCATGCTGGGAGGCTTTCCACTAGAACCGCCCTCGCTGGACAATACAATATGGTATTTGTTTAAATACCAAAACTTATTTTAGTGTCCCTAAACCCACATTATTCTGATATAGACGTCCAAAAGTAGTTAAGAGTATTCCCCAAATCTCAAAGTTTGATATTGAATCCCCTAAATCCCTTCTGGTTTCATAGTATTTTCAATTAGTTTTTGGTTCCTCTGATGAATGAGGGGTTCCGAGAAACCACTGAAACACCTTGTGACAACTCTCCTGACCTGGTTTCAAACACAAAGAACAATGTCAGTAAATGCTGATGCTTTAACACAATTGTGAAAAGTTGTTCTTGATGTTTTGTCTGTGTTGTGTTCAGGTATCAGTCATCGATGACAGCCTGTTAAAGTTCTCAAAGCTGGAGGAATTGGTGCTCAGTGACAACAGAATCTCAGAAATCCCTCCAGAAAACCTTCCCAGCACTTTGAAGGTGAGTTTGCTCTGCAATAGTTTGTCACTGAAGGGGGATTCACATCGATCTGCCCTGCTTCTAACTCATAGATCAAAGTGGAGCAGGTGTTGTGATGTGGGGATGACCAACTTTGATTGCAACTGTGTTTTTTTCAAAGATTTTGGAGCTACGTGCCAACCGGTTGTCTGCCCTAAACAGTCTCACCAACTGTCTGCCTCCCCGCCTAGAGTACCTCAGCCTCGGCTCAAACAGTCTGGGTTCACATGACGACATCCGTCATCTTACTGGAAGACACTGGTTAGTTCACACACACACACACACACACACACACACACACAAACACAATGTTTATTGTTTGCAAGTTAAGGCAAGATAATCATTATGTCGTGATTTTATTATTATGTCGTTTTTTTTTGTATTCTTTTTTTTTCTGTGACATAATTACTTTATACAAACAGTTGTAAAAATCGCTTTAGTCCTCTATTGAAATAATTGCTTTCCAGCCAAACGTAATAGATAATATTTCCTAAACCAGCCTTTTGTGTTTTATTTAAGAATAAATAATTTGTACTCTTTTTCAAAAGTCGTCAGTCTTGCGCAACAACACATCCTGTTCTGTAAAAACAATGACTGTCTCTGACCTCAGGCCACAGCTGGTGAGTCTGGACCTGAGTGACTGTGAGTTTAAGGCCCAGCAGGCCCTGCTGAGCGCCTTGAGCACGCTCACCTGCCTCAGGACGCTGGTGCTGGAGGGAAACCCATTCACTCTGGCTCCCTCCTACCCGGGCTTCACTGTGGACAGTCTCCCACAGCTCTCTTGCTTGGACACGTCATGGCTCTCTGCTGATGAAAGGCAGTGTTTTAGGGGCTTGGCCAAGAACAGTGGTGAGATTGTGGACTGTGCAGTGAATTATAGGACTGAGTCCTGTGAACATTTTAATTTCCTAAATCAGCAGCTTTGTAATTTTCTCCATACAGATCTGATAGTGGACCGGGCATCAGCCACAGTTAGTGTGGGCAGGGTGAAGGGAATCCCAAACCCATTGATGAGAGTGGATGAAAATGCTCCTGTTGTGACCTACGCCTATTTCATCACATATGAGTTCATCAGTCATCAAACTGTTAACTTGGTGACATATCCTTCTGACAATTTTCTTTCTAACACTGCCCAGAATGTCACATATGAAAATTAAATTACATTTTTTATGGCTTTTTGTTAATACATTGTATTATTTATTTAGTAAACAAGAGTGTCTTAAAAAATAATATGTACATTAGATGTTACAGTTCTTTAAGAATGTAATTTGTTATACAATTAGATTAGATTCAATGTATTGTCACAAGTATCACAACAATACAAAACAGTTAGGCATCTATATTTGTTCAATGCACATATGTGCCTTTAATTCACATTAGTTTTAAATGTGCCTTGTTTTGTTAGTTATATTATTTTAAAACCAACACTGTTAAATGGGGAAAATGGAGTTAGGATGTCGAGTAAAAATGTCCAGAAACTGTCTTTAAAATAATTAATAATACTCTTTTTGTTGTGGTGCTGTTACCAGAACTTAGACAGGAAGTCTGAATTGGAGGCTGCACATGTAACAGAAGACTGCTTCAGTGATGCTGACCTACAATCAATCAGAAACTGTGAAAAAGAATCATCCACACAAGACGTAATGGTGTATACTGAGGAAACCTGCCATGGTAATAACACAGGTTTCACGCCTACAGGAAAATGGATTACATCACAAACCCTGATAGAGCTGACACAGTTGTTTGAACACACAAAAAAAAATATACTCACACACTTTTTTTTCTTTCTTCTTACATTTTATCTGTTTTCTGTTGCCATATGTTTGTGCCAAATTTGTTCTTGTGTATTATTCTGACTTTTCTACAGTGTCAGGACACAGCACATCAAAGCTGACCTGGTCAGAGTGCATGGACTTCAGTCACACACAAACCTACATTGTTAGTGATCTGGGAGGCTTAAAGAGATTCTTCAATCGAGGACTTTATCTTACAATAGAGGAGGAAAAGGTCAAGAAAACATGGTTTGAGTGGGTAACTGTTTAGATGATATATATGTTAGCACTCATATTCTGGTATTTGCCATTTTAGGTCCTGTCATGGCCTGCAGCCTCTGAAGATGTCCATGTGGCCAATCCCAGCCGACCTGTAAAAGAGAAGAAAAGTGGGAAAGGGAAAGAAGTGAGCTCACCATTTAATTCCTAATGAATGACAAACTGTAGAAAGACACCCCTTTAGGAAGAGCAAAACTCGGACACACACAGGTATGAAAAAGGGTTCACAAGCTTATTGGAGTCAATGGGTGGTGAGATTATAGATCTGGGGATTGCAAGGAGAGTGGCAGAGCTGGAGTCTGGAAAGCAGATTGGCTGTCACTGGGCAAGGCAGGCAGAGTATTATCCTGAGACACAGGAATTCACAGGACAAACAGTACTCAGGTAAACTCAAGTATTCGTTAGAATCTAACTACAAAACAGGCAGTGGCATTTGTACAATGGTGGCAAACTGAACCATTTGGTAAAGCCTGGAGTATAGAGCCGGGGTAGATATACAGCAGGAGCTTGACGAGTGAATGGGTCTCAGTTGTGCATGGTGATTGGCAGCAATAGGGAGATTGAGTGCCACACACAGACAGACACACACAAACAGAGAAAGAACAAACAGGGGACCAAACAAGAAACACAAGGAATGAGAGGCACAACTGGACCATGACACTATTGAATAGACTTTAAGGGAAATCCTGGATTGTTTATTCCCTGAATAGGAATGAATAGAAGAAAGAAAAAGTGATTTCTTTACATCTGTGCATGTGTCTATCTGGTATTTTAATTGTTTACCCCTGGTCACACGCTAATTGTTATGCTCCAACTCCCTCATTCAAACCGACTCAGCTGTTCTTCATCTCATTGTACTGTGGCCAGTGCATTGAGGAAAGTGCTGCAGTTATTACAGTTCAATATGTTTATTAAAACTCTATGTTATAATACATAGCATCAATCCAAAAGCAATCGCAACATTTTTTGGGATTATCTTCATATATATATATATATAATATGAAATAACCAGAAGGTTGCACGCTTTATTATTCCATTTATCTGCTGGTGACTCGAGTGTCCAATAAATCTACAGCAGCTGCCAAATCTACTGACATGCCCTTGGGCAACCTCACAATGAACGAGGAAGCCCTTCCTTTTGGCTAATTTCACTCTCTCATGCCCCTGAAAAGCTGCAATTATGTTTCTGCAGCTGTGAAAGACTAAATACGTTTAGAAGTTATGTGTGAGGTAGTGGGGATCAGAAAGAGGGAGTGTATTGTAATTATTTTTTTGGTTGATGCTGGTGCAGTCTGACTTTTTAAAGAGCACAGGTCAGGGTTTTTTTATTTTCACCCAAAATGTATATTCTATTTCAGCCTTCCTTTTGGGAAATAGTTAAGTGTTCTCATTTTCACATCCAAAAATAAATTGTTTGCATGGTTACCAGTACCTTCACTGTATCATGGTTTTAAAGAAACAGGGAAGTCCACCAGAACTTGTCACATCAGCTCTGTGTGCGTAGTCAAAGTCTACTTTGACAGGTACAATTAGACTGCATCTCAACATGATGATGTAATGTCGGTGGTATCTTCCTCAGTCTCCAATCAAATCTGGATCCACCAAAGACAAATGTACAGACAAAAAGAAGAAACCTGTTCCAGAACTGGTCCAGGACGCCCCCATCAGAAGAATACTACGCTCTGTCCACATCCCCCTGCAAAGCCTGGTCACAGGAGCACAAAAGGTTGATGTCCTCTGTGACCTTGGGGCTCTGCGCCCTGAGTCTGGGGTGGAAGCACAAACACTTGAAAAGGCAAGATTACATGCTTAACAAGTGTTAGTAGACACGCTTTAGCTTGTCCATTTCACAGGAAATATTGTTGCAACAGGAAAAAGGTTTCATTGAAATTGGGACTTATGAGATAAGTTTTTCACTCATCTTTAGGATCTGGGAAAGAAAATCAAAGAGGACAAGAAGAAGGACAAGGAATCGAAGCAGAGAGGAGGCAGTGGCACTAAACCGAAGAATATAGCAGCTCCAAAAGGTTAATCGTCTGAATAATACTTCACCTTTCTAACCGTACAGCTGAGTACAGGGGATATTTTTAGATTGGTTTTGACATAAATTAATACTATGAAAATAGGTTTAAAATATACATCCACTTTTGCCTATTAATTATTGATACCCTTTTGTTTTTGCTCCCATTCATCATTGGATTAAATAAAACATCTAACGTTAATCCTTTCCTTTCCACATAATAGACTTCTCTCAAATGTTGTGTACAAATTTGTTTAAATCGACGTTAGTGAGCTTTTCTCCTTTGTCAAGATAATCCATCCACACAACAGGTGTGGCAAATCAAGATGCTGATTAAACAGCGTCATAATTACACAGGTGTGCCGAGGACTGGTCCCAATAAAAGGTCACTCTAAAATTCAACACAATTCCACAGATTTTGCATGTCATCGGCATGCTGATAGGAGGAATGTCCAGCTGCAACGAGTTGTTGCATGTGAATCAAATGTCCATAAGCAATCTCCAATGTCATTTCTGAGAATTATGGAGTAAATCCAATCAGCCTCTTGACTCTCCCCCTTTTTCTTCTGGGTGTCTTTTGACCAAAAAATTCAATTATTTAGCCCTAATGTCTTACTTTCCAGATAAAACTGCACTGTATTTTAGAGTGACCAGCCCGAGGCACATCTGTGTAATAATGATGGCGTTTAATCAGCATCTTCATATGACGTGTGTCAGGTGAATGGATTATCTTGACAAAGGAGGAGCCGGCACCAACATGGATTCAAACCAAATTGAGCACAACATTTGTGAGGAATAATACTTTTGTGTGTATAGAAAAAGTCAGATCTTTTATTTCAGCTCATTAAAAAAGGGGGGGAAAAGTGTTCTGTTAATATTTGTATTTCAGTGTAGTATCTGTGGTTTGTGTCATGGGGAACATTACTAAAGAAAGTAGTATTTAGCATCCAAAAGGAAAAATTAAAAGCAGTAGGCTTTTATGTATCAGTCAGTAAACTCTTCGTTTCAGTCTGCTTAACATCATGAACCCCGTTTGAACTCGTCTTATGTAGGCAAAGGAAAGGGAGGGCAGGAATGCGAGATGGACGTCCACTCAGAAAACTCCACGTCCGTCCGACTGGAACCGATGACTGTGGAGTTTAATGTGGAGCTGGAGAAATGGCAATCTGCATCTGAAGCTCATCAACTTCTGCTCCCACACCAAAACTCCTGAAGCAAGCAGGTTAGCAGCTCCACCAGGTTTAGTTCCTTTTGTCAGTTTGACCCACTGTACACCAGGAACCATATTCCTCCAACTACTCCTGGCCAGGCTGGTTTACGAGTGCTTCTTCATCTCAAGTGTTACAATCTACTTACCAGTAAAATAAATAAAATGTCCCCCGTTCCTCCCTGCATTCCCTCATTATTATGTAATCTGTACAAATGTAGTAGCATAGTGCACCTGATAGACAGCCTTAGCTTTTGAATTCAGATTGTCTTGCCAACAATACATTAAATCTTTTATGAATGTGTGCTGTCATAAAGAGTGACTGCAAAGCACTTTCAATTGAACAGTCAACACAGAGATGTTAATTATACATACAATTTATTTATTTATTTTAATACAGATATTTAAAACGTTTTTTAAAAGACATACCTAAGTATTTCATTGTTTCATAGAGAAATTATCTTTTAATTGTAAAGAAACTTTTTGGAAAGGCTGTTTCACTGGAACTGAGGGGTTACAGTAAGTTACAGCACTTCTGAAGTGCTTTAGATTTCACTGCTTCTTCTTTAACAATCATCCATCAGTTCCTTCATGAAGTTCATATTAAAGCCAAACTGCAGTGGGTCTAACTGCTCCACTCCAGACAAGAGGGAGAAAAATCTCCCTCCTGTGATTACCATTCACAAAATAACACGCATACTATCAAACCTGGAAAGAGTCCGTAGTATCTCCAGGCATAAAAAAATAAACTATCGCTCACTAATTTTTGCGCCAGCTGATATTTGTTTCAATCAAGTAATTTACAGTTTCAAATAAACATTTTTCACGATACTATATTATCTTACTAACTCCCCAACAAGCTGTGCAAACAATGTTAGGATATTGATAAATTAAACGATACATCCACCTGCAGCATCCCCTCACTCACACAAACCAAAGATATCTAACATTCTGCTCCAAAATCATTTAGGATTGCAAATTGTTAACTGCTGTATATTATTTTTCTGTATGTTGTCTGTCTTTTTCTCTGAAGAGATTCTGAGACCATTCTCCCATAAGAGCGCTTAAGGACTGGTATGGACAATGAAGACGCTTGGCAAAAACAAGCACATACGTACAAACCAAAATCCCAAAACCCCAGCGTAATCTAACAATGTGCAAATATATTGATTGTGCGAACAAGGTTGGAAAAAGGCTTAAAAGGTCTGGTCATCGTTACAGGATTCGGTCCAGTGGCCAAAGACCTCACAGATGCCGCAGTATGGCCGATCTTCACCCTTACTGCCGTGGTAGGTGGTGTGTGGAGGAGAGTCGGGCATCTGCATTTGTGTCGGACAGTCCTCGGTGTCGTGCAGGTCGAAGCAGTCGCAGATGTCACAGAACAGCCTTGGTGGAAGCTTCTTCTTCGGGGGTTCCTTGTCATGGCTGCAGAAAAAAAAGAGAGCAGCTCTGTGTGTATCTAAAAAGATTGAGTTGTACTGCTATGCAGTTTTAAGTCTGTGAAAGTCTGCTATGAATGAGACTTACCGATCATAGTTTTCCAGCCCACTTGGATTATTCCCATTGAGAGCAGCAGCTGCCATTATCTCCAATTTTTCCTTGAGTTCCTTATTTTTCCTCTGGAGGTCAACGATGACAGAATTCAGGAACTCAATCTGTAGATGCATAAAAGTAGCATCATTACTGATGCAGATGAATGATCATCTCTAACACAATCTATAATACAACAAATGTCTATTTATGATATAGGGTCTCCCTGTGACATTTATTTATTGTATTATGTACCCAGACTTTGCCTCAATCCTATAACATTATTATAGATATGTAAAACTATACCCCGCCACATCCCCGGAATTATGAATCTAATCTGGACTATGAAGGTGAATTGTCCCCGTGAGTTATCAAGCCAAAGAAAATTCCAAGCTTGGAATGAGTCACAAGAAGAGTCAGTAAAATACCCACTTATGAGCACCTTACTGAGTAAGTGTCATCCGTAACAGATTTAATCTAAGCGTCTATGATAACTGTAACTTTCCCGAGGAATTTCAGTAGAGGACTTATTTATGCTGAAGGTATCGAGAAATCAAGCTTGATTTAATGTGATCAACTGGATGTAACATACGAGCCACAGTGAGAGACAAACATGCACAAGTGAAGCTGATGAAAAACATTAACAAACCGCTGCCTGATGGCGGTGTAGCATTGCCAACATCAGAGACAGGGCAGAGGAGTTGGAGTTTAAGAAAGAGAACGAGAGAAGAAGAATAAAATAAATAAATAAATAATTAGATTCAAATTAGGACCCAGTTACCAGACAACATATTCAAGTCATCAATTACACAGTAAAACATTTGAGTAAACAGAGGCAGGAAATGTTTGAGACTGATGACCATCGTCCCACCAGTGTCGGGGAAATATTCTAATACAACTGCGATACCAATTCACGAGTCATGTCCATTACCGCTGTAAGAGCTGGGATGTCTCATTTAACCCGTTTAAAACATTATACTGTAAGCGCTACATCAGTAAACAAACTGTCAAATTCAGATTATACTGCTTCATCAAAAGATAGCATTCGTCAGTAAATGTCTGAGTAAGCAGCACAGTCATTTCACAAACAGCATTCGGAAACACTGTTTCCGTACGACTGGCCCAAATAGGATGAAAATGGCAATACATATTTGTCAAACCAGAAAATACTATGGGCCAGTGTATGGGAAGCATCCTAACACTGAATCTATGAATGGCAAAACACTTAAATCTATCCAGGCATGCGATTGGTATTATATAGGATGAGAGTAAAGATATGCACACCTGACTCTCAGAAGTCTCCTTAGCTTCCCTTAATTGGTCCAAAACTGCATCACCTGGAAACCGGTAAAAGATCACATTAAACGCAGGAGTAGGTTATCTTGTTTTCCTTTGGAGGTCACATTACAGAGAATCGACCTAGTGCCATCAGAAATATTAGCCGAGTCATGAGCTAAGCACACTCTTACCTGAGGACTTGTTGCTGGCATCAGGCCCAGCGGCCAGGTCCTTCTCCAGTCTCTGAACTCGGTCCTGTAGATTAAACTTGTCCCGCTCCAAGGCCTGAATTGTACCCTGCAGCGCCTTAACTGAGTCACCTTCCCCACGCAGTCCAACCAGCTGAGAGGAAAACAACAAGGCGTTTCAATATTGAAAAAGATGTTACGTTTCATTTTACCCATTGCTCAAAAACATTATGTTATGTGAACAAGTGAAGTCACCAACTGAATGAGTTTATTAAAAACAACAGCAATAAAAGCATACATTCAAGTTGAGTATTTCTTCTACTAGTCAAGACCTCAGAGTACAGAGTCCTCACATCTTTAAGTTCAAAACAGGATTGAAGAGAATGACGGCATAACCAATGTTTTGAACCTGCAATAAGAAATGTGTCACTAGGTTTGCACTCGAGGGCTTTCTTGGTCACAATTTTACAAGTTGACCTTTCAGGTAAGCCATGTTGTAGGATGCACATTAAAAATGAAAGTAGGGCAATATCTTTGACCTAGAAGTGACATCCTGTGAGACTTCAATGTAAGAAATGTTCATTTTAGCTTCTTTCTTTTGCCCCCCGCACACACACACACACTTCATTTTATTCTCACCTCACTCCTCAGGTTTTCCACCTGCTGGTCCTTTTCTGATATTAAGGCACTGTTTTTATGGATGGAGTGTTGGAGGACAGCCTTCTCCTTGTCAAACTGCTCCTTCAAGGTGCTCTCACTATCAAATACAATATCGATTAAATATCACAGGTACAGCAAACAATCTCTCCAGGCAGAGAAGAACTGGCCCCAATCTACCAAAATGTGGAACTCAAACTATTTACCTGGGTTTTCTCACTCATTTAAGGCAACATTAAGACAATTTAGACTCATTTTTCTCTGGCAGTTGTTCAGTCAAAATACTTAGTACACTTCAAAATAGTAAGACTGCAGATATCTATATCAAAAGGAACTTATTAGTACAGACATCATATTGAAAATTTAAATAAAGTCGGAGGACAATGGAAAAAGATCATGCAAAATTAGTACATATGAAAGAGATGAGGCTGCAGGTTAAATTACATTATGTGTATAATGACTTAGGATGTAATGTGCTTTGCCCTTAGGAATGGTCACATTACACTTCAAACATTCACCGTTTCCCAACTAAAGCTTGAATGACAGACAATGTTCAAGCATGTGTTTTGGTTCAGTCCAGCAGACTCGCAGGTCAGAGTAAAGCTTTGCCCAAACATGTTATCCGTTAGCATCAGAAACATGGCATCACATCCTCTTTTGCTGGGAGAATTCATTGAAAGTAAACGCAATGTGACCATGCCTTGCTTGTTCCTAAATATCTGCCTACATATATGTGGTTAATATATTTATACTATTAAATGATGATGACCGACATCACATAGTACTAAAGCTGTGAAGTACCTGAAGGCATTATTTGGCAGGCTTTGAAAGAAAAGAACAGCATGACATACCATTTGCTTAATTAAACATGCACTGCATTTCAACATGTGTCACACAGGCGAAAGCATTTGTGTTTATTGAGACAAAAGGCTTTCAAGGTATTAGTGAAATTTGCAGAGATCTGAGAAAATGTCCAAATCACAAAAGTTCTTCTCTCACCTTTGCTTCAGCTGTTTTTTGAGTTTTGAGTGCTCATCCTTGAGCTAAGAGAAAAAAAAAGATGCATCGTTCAAATACAGTCATGGTTAGCAGATCAATGGTTAAAACACAAAATGTTCCGGTGCCTGTAAATTCATGTAAGGTTTTTAAAGTGTTGCACCTTCGCAAGATCACTCCGGGCTTTGTGATTGTTATCAATATCCAGCGTCAGCTTGTTTTTCTCATCTTGCAGCATCTGCAGTGACTGCGTCTTTACAGAAACTGCTACTTTAAGCTCCTCACTGAATGAATACAAACATTACAATCATCTAACATATTCTGACAACTCAGGTAGACATCATATTGGTTTATTGCTTTTCATGTCTCTTGATTTAACATAACCCATCAATGATATTGTACTAATCAAACTTAAATCTGACAGATTTCCTTTTTCCAAGCAGCCAAAACAAAAGGATTTATACTCACATTTCATGGCATTGACTCTCAGTCCTCTCAGTTTCTATGCAAAGTTGCTCTTTGCAAACATTTATATCTTCTTCGTATTTGGAAATATTGTTCTTCAATGTTTTCAGCTGAAACAATAATGACATTCATTTGCCGAATTTACAGTTACACCAAAAATCTCTCAAAGCTTACACATCCAAGTAAGAAAAGCATCTCTTACCTGTGCCTCCATCTTCTGCTTGGAGCTCAGGACTTCTTCCAAAGAAAATTGGGTTTTGTTCTTCTCCTGCATCAAACTGGCTTTCTCCTTCGTCAGCTGTTCAAGGGTCTCAGCAGTCTTGCCAGAGGCCTCTGTAGCCTAAGGATTTCAAATTGATAGCAGCAAATGGTTGATTGAGAAACACCTTCTGACCTCTACCAACCCGAATAAGAAATGTGATTCATAATGCATTGTTTGACTTCAACCAATGATTTTTACAATATCTTTGTATAAATTAATTGCATGCTTTATCTGCATTCATTTCTGATTTAGAATCAGGTATTCAAATGTCAGTTCATTTAAATTTTCAAGTTCTGGTTGAGAATTAACATCAAAATTACACTAAGCAGGAAGTTCATTAGTATGTTCTCTAAAATATTCCTGTGGCCTCAGAACGGATACTGACAACCCCTGAAAGCTGCTTTATATATATCAACAAATCATATTTTTTTCTGAATATTATTTTGTGTGTATTTGACCAGAGAGATTTTGCAAAAAACCTTAAAAGTTTGACTGAATTAAATTGTAAAGCAGATTATCTGGCCTATAATTTCTAGCAACTATGTGTCAAATGAAATGAAATATGAAACACCATCAGATGGTCAGCGTGATAAAGATCACCTTAGACATAGTTATGTAAGCCGAAATAATTTGCCTCACATTAATTAGATCACGTTATAAACCCACAGGCACAGGCTGGGAGCTAAGGGTAATTTACAGCAGTTAGTAGATGGAAGATGAAAATTAGGCACGAAAATAAAAAAGGTGAGCGCAAAGGGACAGAAACCAGCAAGCATGCAGTGATAAGGTGACATAGCTCCAGCTACTCTAAGGTATGAGAGTCAGTGAGTACTACTGGAAGAGGAATACCTCAAGCTGCTTAGAAATTTCATTTTTTAGTTGGGACTCCAGCTGCATGACTTTCTGGGTGGCTTCATCCCTCTCCACCTGCAGGGCACCTTTCTCAGCCATTAGGTTTGAGATGCCGGAAGAAATCTCTTCTTTCACAACGGCAGAGGCCGAAACCTCCGCGACAGCATTCTTGCATTGCATTTCCAAAAGTTCTTTTACAGTTTGTAGGCTCTTGATGTCAACCTCTAGCTCTTTCTGGGTAGCGTTCATGTTTTCTATCTCTCCAAGGAGTCTCGATCGTTCTACGAGCCACTTTTCTTGGCTTGTGTGGAGAGAAGAAATGTTCTGCTCCAATTTACACTGTTCAGCTAACAGGTCTTCCTTCTCTGTGGTCAGGAAGGTCATTTGTTTGCCTTTTTCTTCCAGCTTAGATAATAGCTCCCCATTATCTTCTGTCAACAGACTAGTTTCTTGCTCTCGCTGCTTCAATTGAGTCTTCAAATCCTCCATATCCATCATAAAAGCCTTCTTTTGCTCATCAGTATTCTTTAGGTTAGAACAAATCTCTTTATTTTCTTGTGTAACTTTGGACAATGTTCTCTGCAGCTCCTCAATTTGTTTGGCTAGATCATCCTTGTCAAATATAACTTTATTTCGTTCACTGGACTCAGCCTGTAACTGGGTTTCCAGAAGGTGCTTGGCCCCCGACATTGATTCAGTCTGACATTTTAACTCCTGGATCTCCTGAAGCAAGGACGGTACTTTATTGTCCGCTGCAGTCTGCAACATTTGCAGACGCTGACAATCTTTTGTCAAGTTATCAACCTGTTGAACAAGTTCTGAATTAGCCTTCTCAAAATCCATGTTTAGTTTACTGTGCTTTTGAACAAGTTCAGCGTTGGCCTTTTCAAGAATTTCAATATCAAAGGTTTGTTTCTGCAGCTCACTTTGTAGGTCAGCCTTCTCTCGGTTCAAAGAGGTAATCTCTGCTTCAACGCCGTCTTTTTGGCGTTTGGTTTCCTCCAGCATTGTTGTTAAATGAGACTTCTCTTGAACAAAGATGTCATTAGCTCTTGAGTAACTATCCAACTGGTCCTTATTTGTTCGAATATTACTAGTTAGCTTATCACGCTCAAGAGAAAGAGCATTATTCTCAGATATGGTTTTTGTGTGCTTCTCTTCCAATTCTCCCATCTCCCCTGCCAAACGCTCATAATCCATTTTCTGCTGCTCTAGTTCTGAATCCAGGCTCATCTTTTCTTTTCGTATAACATGTAACGCAATTTCAATTTCGGAATTCTGAAGGCGAAATGCTTGCTTCTCTTGCTCAAAAGATGATAAAGCGTCTTTAAATTTCTCGTTGGACTTTGACAGTTGTTCTGTTGAGACTTGAAACTTCTCCTTTATTTCTTCCATCTCTCTGAGGAGCTCTTCCTTCTCATGACAGACTTTTCTTTGGATTGCAAGCAAGTCTTCTTTCTCCTGCAGAAGCTGAAGACTCTCAGAATCAGTCACCTGACTGCTCGTCTTGAATTCTTCAAGCATTTGGGCCAGGCTCATTTTGGAGGCTTTAAGTTCTTCACATTCACGGACAGAGCTCTCCAAATCCTTCTTGGCAGCACTGAGCTTATTCTGGAGCTCCTCCTTCACCGTCTCAAGGCTCTTTTTATCCAACAAAGCAGCATTAATTTCAGAAGACATCGCCACCTTTTCCTTTGTCAGTGTTTTTGTTAGGGCCTGCAGCTGGGTGTTACTCATTGTAAGATCTTCTTTTTCTAAGTTTAAGGATTTAAGTTTTGCCTGCAACTCAGCATTCTTTGCATCAAGCAATTTTTTGCCATTTCTACTGGAATCTCTCTCTAAAATGAGATTTTCCTTCTCACATGTGAGCTTTGACCGGCTTTCATTGAAGTCATCTTCAAGCTGGTTCTTCTCTTTGCAGACAGTTTCATAATCCTCATGTAGTTGCTTCTTTTTAGTCTCAATTTGCTTGATGTCCTGCTGATACTTAAGGAGCAGGTCAGTCTTCTCTGCATTTTGTCTTTGTAACTCCTCAATCTGGGCCTGGTATTCACCTTTGGCATTCTTCAGGTTTTTGCTTTCAGTCTGTACTTCCTGAAGAAGATTGTTGAGCTTCTCCAGTTCCTTGTTCAATGAAATCCTTTCTTCATCTGAGCACTTGTTGTTGGCAATTAGTCTCTCTACACTTTTTGATAGCTTATCCCTAGTTATTAGCAGTTCTTCATTCTGGACTGAAAGCTCCTGGTGACTAATCTCAAGGGCAGAGAGCTTGGTCTGCAGTTCGCTTTTCTCAGCCTTAACATCTTCACTTCCCTTGCACGTATTTTCCAGATCTAGACTCTGCTTTTCCAGTTTTTTTGTCAAACGTTCAACATCATGTTTGTAGGCGTCAAGCTCAGCAGAATGACACTGGGAAAATAAAGTTGAAAGAAAAAAAGGAGGGGAATGAATGAATATATATATATATATATATATATATATATATATATATATATATATATATATATATATATATATATATATATATATATATAAATAAACACACACACACAGGGAAAAGTAAGATGAGTCAAAACCTAAACCAAGCAAATATGTCCAACCAAGTGATATTCAATTGGAAAGGTTAAGCTGCAGGAGCATCAAAATGGCAAAAGATCACACCACAGCTTACACCACAAAAGCTTTTCAGCAATATAAAAAAAGGTGGAACATTTTCACTTCAGCACTTATTTTTAATACATGTATTAACAAAATTGATGCCAACAAATTTGACTGACATACAAACAAAGAGTAGCTGAACCAGCATCAATAGCAATACTAATGCATTTCGCTTGATCTGTGTCCATGGGGCCAAACTTTTCAATTCAATTATATACGTATAAACTATGTACAGTATATACTGGAATCTTAATTTACATTTAACCAATTTGTTGCTGCATTTAAAAAGCTTTAAACTTGAATTGCTATTCCTGTTAATTTTGACGTTTTATTTTTACCAATTTCGAAAATTATTACGGGAATCCACATTGCACAAGAATTTTCTGTGTATTATTGTAGGTTTGATTTAATTTGTTTATAAATAAAAATGATGGGAAAATAAATACTGTTATAGCCTTTCATAATATAGAAACAAATAAAAATTAAGAATTTGGGGAAAAAGTGAAAATGTTCTACTTAAATGAAATATCATAAACCATGCAAGCAGGAGTACATTGCTAAAGTAGTCAACAATAAAAATCAATAGCTGTAAATACAGTATGTAAATGCTAGTACTGATTCAACTTGAATCCTACCCAGTGCATAGATAACCATTTTGCAGTCACAAAAGAACTCGTTAAGTATCGTAAGCATTATTTTTGGCTTGTGCAATAATCATGAATGGTCTTAAAATACATTAAAACATCATTTTAAATCAGATGTACCCCTGCAAGCATATGGCAAGTGGTACCATCCAATGAATATGAAAGAGGTTATGTTTGGGTAGAAATGAGGAACTCATCACAAATGTATGCGTGTGTATGATGGTAATTAAACGTGAAATGTTGTTGATAATATACATTAGAAAATAATTATTTATGTCAAATTTCATTGACATAAAGAATGATTTTCAATTATCGCACATTAGTAAAGTCAGTAAAACATAAAACTACCAATTTACATGAAACAGGCTCCTGGCAAACATTGTAAACACGTTGATTAATGCACCCAATACCTATATAGTCTGTACCTTCCGAGGGTTTGTGCTTACCTGAGCCTGTTCCTTGTATGGCTGCAGCTCAGACACCAACTTCTCAAGCTCCAGGTTTGTGTCCTTGTTGGAGGAAAGCTCCTGCTTCAACTTGTCAACTTGACTCTGCAGAACCTCAAGTTCCTTAACATGAAGCTCTGAAACCTGAGAGATGGATTTCTCTTGTGAGGCCTGAAGTTCCTCAACCAGGGTCTCACCCTGTTTGACAGTCTTCTCCTAGAAAACAGGAGATTGGAAAGATAAATATGATCTACTTGTTTCGAAGCAGCCCGTGACTGAGGGATACTCTTAAGTGAAAAGTGGAAGATTTTTCAATGCTGGGAAAGAAAGTATCACACATTTTAATGTCCATACAACTTTAAAGTATCTGCAGTTCAATTCTCAAACACAGTCCCTGTGGCATTTTTGCAACTGCCCAACAATACTTACCAAGTTATCAATCTTCTCCTGGAGGCCACTTATCTGAGACTGGTGGGCATCTCTGGTCTCCATCAGCTCCTGCTCTTTGCGGAGTTGTTCTTGCTGGAGTTGTTCATTCGAGTGTGCCACCTTCTCCTTCTCCTCTGATAGTTGACTCTGTAACTCCTCAAGCCTCCTGAGTGATAACAAAAAAGAGGACATCTGAGGAGGATGTTCAGTGACCGGTTAGATTACTGAACAAAACATTGACTACAGCATGGAATGGAACAAAGGCAAGAACCTTTCTTAATGTGTCATAGGGAAATGACACGATTGGTATAATATGTTTTGTGGAGTAATGAAGTGATATAAGAGCAGGGCATAATGAAGTGTGGCACCTTTCTTTCTGTATGAGATCATCATTAATTTTGGTCAGCTGTTCTGAACTATCACCAGATGTCTTCCTTATGTCGGAAATATCATTTTCTAGCTTGCATTTGGCCTTTGAGAGCTGCTCAAGCTTTTCATCTGCAGCCTTCAGTTTCCTCTCGAGCCCTGAGTTAAGACAAAACAACTTTGTAAGGTTCAACGAGAAATGGGGAAAAAAGCAAACTAGATACAAAACTTTTTACAAAACATTCAAGATGAATGCAGTTCTATTGTTCTCACCGGCAAGTAGACTTCTTAGAGACTCTGATTCTGTGGTCAGAGATGTGCACTGCTCTTCCTTCTTACTGAGCTTCTCAAGTGTTTCTGCAAAAGGAAAAAGATTACAATTTAGATCCTAGAAGCCTTTATACACCGAATGAAATGTTACAATTGCTTGTCATTTACCTTGCATAGTGTTTGCTGATGTAGTCTGCTCCTCTGTGCTTTCAGCCAACCGTTGTTTCTGGAAAAATATGTTTGCATCAAATGTTTGTGTATGAATTTCAGCAATAGCAAATTTACAAAGAGTGATGATTAAGATTATCGTGGTTTGTACAAAACCTGTTGTGGTTTGTACAGAATTTGAATACTTGTTTGTTTATTATTTGACCCGCTGATACATCAGATGAGCAGATATTTGAGCTGAAATTAGCTCATTGCAGATATTGGTATCTTTGCATATGTTGGCCGATAAGTAACAAGAAATTGCAGTAGAGAAAAGTAAGTTTTTCTTCCATCAAAGGGCACTGAAAATGGAAAATATAATGACTGCTATCCCAACACCAAAAGGTACGGTATGCACATCCAAAATTAAGTTAAAAGTCACACCAGGCCTCCAAGCTCCTTTTCCAGGGCATCCTTCTCCTGCTGAACAGTGGTCAAACTCTGCTGTAAAGTGAGGACTTCTTGTTGTTGGCCCTCCAACTGGGAGTTCAATTCACTGACCTATAGAAGTGAAAATTACAATGGACAAAGCGAAAAAGCATCGTCTGGAAATCACATACTAACCGAACAGAAGAAAAAAGGACAACTTTGCTCAAACATGGGACGCACTGAAGATGAAATATGAAAGTGGTCACGAGGTGAATAAGAACCCACCTTGGCTCCCTGGTTGTTCCCTTGGCTCTGAACCACCTCTAATTGACTCTTCAGGGTCACAAGCTCCTGGTTACCTTGTGCTACTTGGCTGCGCAGAGCCACCATTTCGGAAATCCGCTTTTTGGTTTCTCTGTCATCATCTTGGGCCTGTTGTGCCAACATTGCTTCTTTCTCCTCTAGGTCCTTCACCTTAAGGTCAGCATTATGGAGTTTTCCAAGAACTTCCTCCATCTCCACAAGGTGCTGCTCTTCTGTTTTGTCAACACTGGACCGTAGTGACTCTTCCAGTCGTTCCTTGTCTTCAACCAAAGAAAACAGCTGTGCCTTAAGTGCCTGCATCTCACGAGTCAACGCTGCAGCATCAGCCTCATGCTTGGCTCCAGCCTCCTCTAGAGCCAAATTGTGCTCTATTTTCAGACCCTCTAGTGCACTTTTGGTTTCGATAAGTTCTTCTGTCTGGGCACCTGCACCTTTGCTGAAGGACACCTTCAGCTCACCCATGGCTTGCTGATGAGAGGCAATGACAGATTCCAACTTGGAACGCCACAGTTCAATAACATCAGCATTCTCCTTCTCAGCCTGGCTTACACGCATCTGCAACTGTTCGTTGTCACCAGAGAGCCTTACAGATGTAGCCTGGAGATGGGCAGCTGCCTCACTGTGGATCTTTTCTTGAGCTTCTAGCTTCTCCTTGTACTTTGTTAGCTCTTCTTGCTGCTTAACTACTTGGGTAGCCAACTGATCTCTCAGAGAGTTTATCTCCTCCAGAAGGGGAGAAAGAGTAGAGTCCTCGGAGCCTTGTTGGGTCCCAAGACGCAGCTGCAGGTCAGCTACCTCTCTTGTACGCAGGGAAAGATCCTTCTCAAGGTCCATAATACGGGATCTTTCTGACACAGTGGCAACCTTTGAGAGCAGAAATCTTATATTCAAAAGATGTGTCTGACATACTGAAGCAATAGTAACAATAGTAACAAGTGTGTTCAAGAATTGATCATACCGTTACTGAACAGATGAAAAAAAAAAAGATTGTTTAACTGGAATTATGGACAACAACACACATGGTAATAGCAACATTAAAATGTTTCTAATGTGCTTGCTTAATGAGGAGGGCATGAAAAACATTGATCTAAAAAAAATAAAGTGTTATACTGACCTCTCATGGCTATAAACAGTATGGTCCAAATAATGGAGGCGAACACTGAAAGCATGTATGGAGCTATAGGAGTGTGCAAGACATTTTCCACCATCCATTACACTATCGCTCTCAATCTCTGAATTCATGGTAATACTGACCTCATGATTTAGGAGAGGTATGAAGTAAGAAAACCCTTTGTACTGCTTCAACCTAATATTTAATAGCTTGGTCAATTAAATAATTTAATCAAAATTAACATTTTCTTGATCAAATAATGGTTGAAATGGAACCTGTGGAAACTATAGCCCTAAAAAAAAAAAAAAAAAAAGTCTGGGAGGTGGCGCAGGTATTAGACTAGCAAAATGCAGGGACACCAAATAAGCAGGACAAATGGATGCTGGGAAGGACTGGGGAAGTAAAACATAGGATCACTGAGGAAATGATTACGGGGACAAGCGAGAAGTTTGTTTGTCTGGTTAAGAAATGATACCAGTAAAGCAAGAGTGAGTTCAGGTTGGGGACTTATCGAAAAATAGTACAAATAAAAGAGCTGTTACTGAAGATAGCTGAAAGACGCATATGGTTATTATTTTACAGTAATAATAGAATGTTACACAACGTAACATAATTTTGAGTGAATCAATATAAATGTGAGGGAAGATGATACTTCCAAAAAGGTTACAACATTATTCTGTAGTTAATGTCAAGCTAAATTAGCAAATCTTACTCTACACTAGATGCACTGATTTGAGCATTTAAATAAACATTATATATACACACACACATTAGTTTATTATTTAATTCTATGTTATTAACTTATTTTTCTTGTGTGAAGCCTTAAATGCAAGCTCATACAAAGCAAAGCTCCAGTTATTACCCAGCACCTTTCTGTACCCCTTGGAAATGTGTTGGCCACTCTCCCCGGCACAGGCCCTCTTTTCCAACGCAGCACACTACAGAGCAGAATTCATTACCCTAGTGTCTTCTAACTCTCTTTGGAGTTTCTCAGCTTTGGTCTTTTCAAAGAGTAGGCTCTGTTCAAGCTCCTTAATGTGGACATGCTCCAGTCTGGTCTGCGTCTGTTAGTAAACAAGGAGGAGAGGAAGAGAACACACCAGTGCCACCATCACATGCCAGCCCAATGCAGACAGAGAGGGAGTGAGACAGGACAGAGGATGGAGGTGTTTGGACAAGGATAATGTTGATGGTGTGTGTGTGTGTGTGTGTGTGTGTGTGAGAGAGTGTGTGTATATGAGTATTTGGGAGATTGGGTAAATGGTATTGGGTGGGAAGGGAATGATGACGGAAAATGGAAAGACACCCCATGCAGAACTTTCCAGTTGTGCCATAAACAGCTGCACACAGGGAATTTGTCAAAGAATGGTGGGAAATACAAAACAAGCGACCAAAGAGGGGCCCATGTGTTATGAATATGCAGGATGAGTATGTTGATGGAGGCAGTTTATAAGTAACCATGCAAAATTGACACCTGGTGAACAAAGCACATTAATTGTTATGATACATTGGAAATCTGATAATGTGTCAAGCCAGCAAGTATATTACATACAAATGACTTCACCACATCATGGAGAGAAAGTAGTAATGTCTGTTTCCTGACCCCCATACTTGAATGGATTGGAGCACATAGAAGATATCTAATGTTGTACACATTCCTCCAGAGTCTGCACAGATTATTAGCATTTAAATCTAAACCAACATTATGTCTTGATTTTATATTGGTAAAATCATTAAGCCTGAAGGATTATCAAGTCACTCTGCTTTCTCTTTGGTGATGAGGCATCGTCTACAATGTATAGAGAAAGTATTGTAATAGAATCCACCAGTTATCAGATCACCATGTGCATGATTTGTGACCAACTTAAGAAAATCAATCAGTAACGTAAAAGCTCAGGCTGCTGGGCTCAAGAAGCAGAAAGGGTTCCCATTTGACTTCTTGTTATTGTGTGCTACGACTAATGGTTTTATGGCTACTTACTGAAGCATTTCCTGGCACATTTTGGTGATTATTTTCTTGCATGTTACCCAGCATATATTGACTTAAAGTTTAATTTAAAAAAGGGAAACGGCACCAATTTCAAATGTTATACCAACAGCTTATACCGGGGCATAGATTAAGTGTTTGATGGACACAATATGACAAAATCAACTGTCATGGCTGACTAACTTAAGTATATACCACATACAAAGGTTATGAATGAGACAAGAATAATAGGATTATGACACTATCAAACTTTTAGAAATATATTTTAGGGCTCACTGTACATTTCCTGGGTACTTTGAATGCAAGTTTACTGATGGGTTACAATGGCTGCATACCCATGGAGTAGGTACACACTATAATGTAGCCTGGCACATCTATCTTTGTATAAAAATTACATTAGGTTTTGAAGTTGAGTGTTATTCCCAGTTAATTGCAGTGGGCAAACTGAATACAGGTCTGTGACTGGACAGTGAAATGACAAGGGAGCATCTCCAGTGGTTCCATGCTGAGCACTGGACCAACATATAAGACGAGGAAGAGAAGGAAGAAGAAGCAATAACATCACATCACTGAACAGGGAGGCACCGAGGGTTATAGCACAACATTAGTCATTACACTTTCAACAGCTTGTCAACAAAGCATTTTTGAGTTTGGCCGATGAGAAGATGTTTTGTTGGCATCTTTCAAGCTGCATGCAAGTTTTTAATATATCCACAGCTGTGAGTAAGTAATAAACTGTTAGTATACACATTTTAAAAGAAGATAAAGGGATATTCTAACCCTGTAGCCCTCAATTTAAACATCTAGTTTGAGATCGGTTGCCTTCAAGGTAATTGAGATGGTCCCCTGTGTAGCACTGTGGAATAAATAACAAATCTTTGACATTATACATTTAACATTTTAACATTATGTGAAGGAAAAAGCAAAACATAGACCCTTTAGGAACAATCCCCTAGCTTTGATAATTAACGGGGACAATATATTTCCAAAATATAATATATAACATACAAGTTAACTCTACAATAAGTATTTAACTCGGCTAACCCTACTAGAACAATATCAATAAGCTTTTTGTTCAGTGACCACATGGATATCCGTATTTATTCATTTCTGCCTCGTCATCAAAGCCAGAGCCTCCCTGCACCACTGGGTGCATTTGAGAGCACATCATCTAAAAGCAAGATGAAGCCAGTATCAAACTGTCAACACAAACACACTTATTGAGACAGCAGAAGGGATAGTTTCCATTGCTAACATGAACAAGAGATAATGGAAATGCTCGCTTTTGACGCAACTGTGACAAAGTATACGAGTCAATCTCTTGCAACGTTAAATCGCATTTGACTTGCACACAAGGAGACACACTGATGTGCTGTACAATTATGGAATGGAGTGGTGAATGGAGCACCTGCTGCTTCTGACTTTAAAAAAAAGATGGGACAAAACATCCACTTTTGTATTATATAAAAAAAGAAATGTCTGATTTAATACAATTGAACTTATCAATGTTTTGTGTTTCAAACAAGAATCAAATGTGTTAGTTTCAATGGCATGGCTTTGTGTTGTGAATTTACCTCCAGGTCTCCTTTGGTAATGCAAGCTTCCTCTACGCGGAACTGAAGGTCCTCCACCTTCCTGTTCAACAGAAAAACATTGTGTTGGAGTTGTGAAATAACAGGAGAACTAACAACTTATGACATATGTAAACAAAGATGAAGAGCAAGCCAGCTCAGGCACATATCTTTCCTCAGGACTTTATATTATATACATTTTATATGATAAATAATTCGGTATGCATATATTTGCACTTTGACTGTGGCTCAGTGGTGAGCAGTGTCTTCCTACAATCAGAGGAATCGGCGGTTCGACCGCCGGCTCTGCCAGCCCATGTCGACGTGTCCTTGGCCAAGACAATTAACCCCAAATTGCGCCTGTTGCTGTGGCTACGGTGGATGAATGTGTGTGTGAATGTTGGGGAGGTGAAACCTTAGCCCCTCCCATCAGTGTATGAATGGGTGAATGATGAGTGATCGGAAGACTAGAACAGTGTGATACTAGTACAGGTCCATTTACTATTACCATATTTCTGTATCATCATCATCAAAGCCAGAGCCTTTCTGCACCACTGGGTGCATTTGAAAGGACATCATCAAGATGAAGCCAGTATCAAACTGTCCATGCAAACACGCTTATTGAGACTGCAGAATGAATAGTTTCCATTGGTAACATGATGGAAATGCTCACTTAAGACCATATGGATATCAGTATGTATTTATTTGTGCCTAGTCGTGTCTCTTTTCATTTTCTCTTTCAACAAACTGACCCAATAAAATGGAAACAATAGATCAGGGGTCACTAATATGCGTACCGTGGTCCGAATCCGGACCCCAAACGTCATTGTCTCTGGACCTAGACCTATAACTGAGAATTATTACATTTATTGCATTCTGCGATATTCAGACACACAAGAGGAGACCGGGAGCGAGAGCTAACAGTTGGTACGTGAGTCCGAGAAGTTATTTTAGATGGCGTTCTCCAAAAAGAGAAAAGTGGAATAATATGGATATCTTGACTTTTTTCATCAGACCTGAATTAAATGAATATAAATTTGCAAGGCATGGACAGTTCAGTTAGATATTCTTTTCTAAAATTAAGTACTTTATTTTAAGAGTAACATTAAGATTTCTGTTATGTATTTTATTTCTTTAATCAAGCCCTTATTTTATTTGAAATGAGAGATGGACATTTATTTATTATAAGAGTATGCATTATTTATAATTCATCCAGTTCAAATTTGAAATCCAATATAAATATTGATATTATTCTATTTTTTTTGGACTACATAAAGACGTTGATACAACTGTCGGGCTACTTCAATACATATGGCACTAAATCATCGAGCAAGTTAGACATTATTGTGATCCTTTGCATTTGGATATTCTCTCTATCTGGACCCCGCTGAATTTGAATTGAATACCCCGGCAATAGATGCTGACATACCGTCATGGGTGACTGTATATCCATGACTGGTGATACCTCTGAGAATCCTTACCTACGCTCCTCCTCCAGCTGATTCAGCAGGTTGACTTTGTCTTTGTCTGCAGCTTCTACCAAGGCACGTAACTGATCCATCTTGGTCTCCATCTTCAACGGAAAGGTTAAGAAAAAAAGAAAAAAAAGAATCAATGTAGGTGACCAGGCTACTCTAATTCTCTTTAAGATCAATAGGTTTGTTATTGCTGAACCACTGAGAGAGCTGACCTGCTCCTGATCCTCCCTGAGCAGGCCAATCTCTTGCTCCATCTCTCCAACATGGCCAGTAGCCTTGGCAACTTCCGCTCTCTCCATGTCCCTCTCAGCCATAAGCTGCTCAATATGCTGCTGCTTCTCCTTCAGCGCCTCCTGCAGGGCTGTGGTGCCTGAAATCTTGCGATTATACCGTGATGATGTCTCTGTTAGCTATGGAGAGACAGAATACAAGCACGGTCAGATGAGGAAGCAAGCAGAACATTCAAAATAACAGATGAAACCGAGTGTGTCCATGTCTCACCAGGCCTGTACGGCTGGGCTTGGCGCTGACCGAGGAGGCCACAGAACTCATGGTGCTGATGGAGGAGGAACTAGGGCTTCGCTTTAGCCCTGATGGTGTGGCTACTACTTTGCGAACCGTTGTTTTTGCTTTGGCTGGTGTGGTGGAAGGGAAGCCAATGCGTGTGACTTTGTGCACTGGAGCAAATAAGCCATACTTGGGTTGGCACTGGAAATATCTGGGGAAACATAACAGAATACGAATATGATAATGAAAATCATAGTATACATGTGGTTAACAAGAAAAACAACTTTTCTTTTAGTTATTTACAGATCCAGTCGCTTTTGTACCTTGTTCCTGCCACTGCTCCGTCATTCTTTCCTAAAGGCTCATCCAATTCCACACCACACCACTCGCCTTTAGCAAAATCTGTTTCTCCAAGGAAACGTACCACTCCTGCCTTTGTACCACCAACCTGAGAAGAAAGCACAAAATATTAGCCAACATTTAATCTCCTCAACAGTGGTAGAACAGAATGAGGCCAAACTAACAACATATGGTTAGCATGTAATTATTTAAATGCAACAACATGTACAGGACTGCACACAGATGGTGACTGCATTCAACAGTGTTAGTAGCAGTACTTCCTTTAACGCCGACCGTATTTTTATGTGTTAATTTCTCTGTGATTACACAGAAGATGAGGGTTTGGTTAGTCATATGGGGGAATATCAAGAAACGAAATTGGTATCTTTTTTTGGTTAGATAATGTAGCAAACTTTACCAATACTCGGTCGCCCATCTTCAGTTCCCTTTCCCCCTTCTTGACTGATCCAGTCTCGGAGAGGTTGGAGAGAGATTCACTGTTTGTGCATGCGAGGTTGGAGGATGGTGTAGCTGGCGTAGCTGGCTTAGTGGAGAAGGCCTTCTTGGTTGTTGTGGTAGTTGAGGATAATGTTGATTTCGTGGCAGGTGTATGCGATGCTACGCTGCCAACTGAAGGAGTGGGTGATGTAGCGCGAGAGGGGGGTGCCGTCTGAGTTCCATTAGCCTCCCCTTCTGTGAGAGACAACTTTGAAGGGCGGGTAAATATTCCTTGCAGGGCGTCACACTGGAAATAACGCACCCCTGCAACTGACCCATCATTCTTCCCAATTGGCTCATCTAGAACAATCCCAGCCCACTGTCCTGGGGCAAACTGTGCCTCTCCCAAAAACTGTATGTGGCCTGGTTTATTCCCATTTACCCATACACGCTCCCCTATCTGGAAGCTCTCCCCAGCACCCTCTGCATCTCCTTCACCGGCACCTGCATCTGATTTGTCGACCGCATTCACTTTAGCTCCCGCTGAAAATAAGGAAAACGAACAGGGGGTCTTAAAAAAGACACGTCATAAAACCATTTCAATATCATGTGATTTGATGTAACGATTTGACTACGCAGGTTTAATCTTTCTTTCGGTCTAAATGTGTTCATTTACTAACTTAAAAAAGGTATAGTAAACCACATGTATACATAACTTCAAATTGTCCGGTTCTTCAAATACATGAAATTGCTAAATGTTTCAAAAGCAAAAAAATGTCTCATATGAATTATTACTTTTGTTTTGGCAAGATGTGGGTGTAAAAGCTGGGAGGCCTACATCTCCTGAATGCTATCCCCAATCCACTGCACAAAATACTCACTTGCTTTGCTTATGAGACTTTGAGCCCTTTACTGCAAACCTAAACCAACTAGGACTAAGCTGTACAGAGTTTCCCTAGCATTCCTTGAGGAGGATCGTGTGGCACTGCTCTAAACTGAAACTTCTAATTGCATTGCTCAAAATGAGACTACTGCATGAACCCATTAAAAAGGTATAGCTACAAGGCACGACAAGCAAAGGTGTATTATGGCATAAACTACAGGTCTGCCAACAAGTATGAAGAAAGCGTGACACAACATTATATACCCATAATATCACATTCAGTTCTATTGGAATTTCAGAAAAACACACAAAATCAACATGGTCCCAGCGACACAAGCATGAACCAAACAACCCCTGGCTCGGGAATACTCAAAAGCAAACACTGCACTGCCACAATTGGAAGAAGCTGCACAAGGGAAGATTCTTACCTGTACTGGGGTTGGTCTTGGGGGCTGCTGTCGCTGGTGGTCTTGCTATCTTGCTGGGCCCTTTGATCCCACTGGGCTTGGCTGTGCTCATGTTTCTTCCTGTGATCCGTTAGACCCCCAAGGCTTTCCGTTGTAGGGTACAGAATGACCCCAGACCATCAAAACAACAAGTTGCAGCTCTGTGATGGTGAAGTTTTTCTCTCCTCACCAAAATTAATTTTACAAAAAAAAATTAAATTAAAAACAAACAAAATATGTTAAACAAAAAGAAAAACTAGGAAAAGGGGTGAGGGAGAAAAAGTGTTGCTCACAAAAAGACCCTGTTGGAAGGGGGGAAAAAGAAATATATTACTTAAATAAAGCATATCTTTTTAATGAGCACTCAAATAACCACTGATGGCTGATTAACAAGAAATTCAACTAAATCAACTTTTCCTGTCTCTGCTCTGGGTGGCACTTACAGAGAACATTTAATGTAATAAGTAAACTAATAAATGGCTACAGATAAGGCACGTCCATTGCATCTTCATGGTGTCCTGTTAATGGAGGCATTTTGTTTCTGTTATGACAACAAGTTCCTCAGCACACGCACACAGCACGCCACATCTAAAAATAGGCTGTCAAAGGCCAGACGATATGCAGTCTATGTTACTGCCATCATGAACTTCTGAAAAGCTCATCATCTGTGACCTTGATCACAATACAAGCAGTACCCCAAACACTCTCTCACTCAATCTATAAATCTGGTGTATAAAATCCTTTAAATCTGGTTGGCACTTTTTCCTAAAACGGGATTACTCTGGGAACTAGACCACAATCAGCAGCAGATTATCCTGTTTGTCAGATTACCTCACCACAGCATTGATTGGCAGAATGTACTATTTAAACATGGTCCCCCTGAATTTATTAGTAGTTTGACAATATGACTCAGTGCTGTATTATGGTTATTATACTGCTATTGCCTGGATTAATACAATCAAAACAGAAAACTACTGTCAAAATACTGTAAAACTTTCAGGCAAATCTACTGCCAGATCTGTAACATCCCCAACATGATCTCTGCAGAACAGGCATATAGAAAGTATAGGACACCAAGACTGATGCTTGATTGAGCTACCACAGTCTGTAAAAGCAAACTGCATTTCAGCAACCTAAAGCAAGGATAAGCTGCTTCATCAACCACATGACCTTACAATTACTGCATTATGTATTTGTATGTGTACAAGCAGGCCTCTATGATCACGACATATTAGTGTGGGATTAGCAAGTAGTAGTAGTTTGAAGTCAGCAAAGACACTCAACCTCACACAGGGTAGAAATTAATATAGAACATGTTCAACAGTGTCATAAAAACATACCTTTCATTCCTAAGAGCTACACTGTGTAGGTTTACCAAAAGGGGCGACAAGACACGCTGGAAAACCCCCTCCTAGATATTTCTCAGCGGAAAGTAAAGACTGGCCATCAGAATACAGTGACCTAATTCAAATGCAGCATTCCAGTTTTCTCCCCCTGTGCCTTTGAATGATACTGATTAGTTCCCTCAGGTCAAGAGGAGGTCTGAGCCAGAACGCTTTACAATAGTTGAAGACTATTGTACAAAAACTAAAAGGGCAACATTAAAAAATGTCACAAATCTTATCAATATCTATGAATGACACATAAGCCTGTGGAATATGACTAGTGTGCCTAAAAACCAACTGCATTATGATGCCTCAGTTGAACGTCACCCGGCTTTACTGCGACTTGTGTGAGCATTAACAGAGGATGTTTCAGCTCTGTCTGGTGAACTGAAGCAGTCAGCTAAATAATCGTCCTCTTAGTCTGGAGAATTTCCCACTACATTAATGCTAATCTTTTGCCACTGACAGTCACTTTAATCTGCAGCTAGGAAGAAAGCCAAATACCAATGTTTAAGGGAATCAATATAATAAAAAAGTGTTGTATAACTTATGTATAACTCCAAATCCCATGTAGTTTGGATGAATGTTTTCTGATGTAAATACACAAATAGAAACGTGTAGATGGTAGCCTGTAAAACAGAACTGAGCCATCTCAAATTGACTGCATTGACATAGTCAACTTCCATGTTGGTAATGACAGAAGTTCAACATTACGTCTTCAGAGGTGTGTATTCACAGATGTAACCCTCACTCCTACACTTATGCTTTTGTCATCACAAGGCCAAATCGAGCTCTGGTTGTTCCTTTTTGAGGAAACATCTGCTGGGATGATTGTGTCGGACCCTGCTAGCACTGACAAAGGAAGGTTTAGAAAAGCACTAACAGGACATGAGCACAGAATAAGACCCAGACGCATTCTGCACTGGTGTTGTCTGTGAATACACATTCACCGGTTTTCAAGTTAACAACTCTCATTGTCAACAAGCGTACATAAAACCTATTTCAGCGAGTATATAGTATAGCATATACACCAATGTTAGCCATCATCTCATCCATCCACATGGAGAAGTAAAAAGACTATAATTCAAACATTTCTAGTGATATTGCCGTTGCAATTCTCAAGACTACAACCCATCAAAGCTCAGACTAACAAGTTAAACTGCTTTTGTATGAAAGGCTTGATGTTAGTTAACCATGAATGCCTACGTCGCACCTTTAAACCGCACAGCTGTCAAATGGAGAGACTCTGCTATTGAACGTGTGCAGTTGCTACGTTGACATACTACATACCTGTTAAGTCAGGTATCCTGAGGTTTGGGCAACGACATGGCCTTTTAACGTCCTGGCTTTCATGTCATCAGTAACGTTAGCTAACGGATTGAGAGCTGTCGATGAGGTGGCACATCTGGTGAGCCTGACCGCCAGTTAAAACACACCACACCAGCTAACTTACCTTACTAATTACATCGATGTCTCTGGTAGACGATAAGCCGTTAATGCAAACGTATTCCGCTAAGAGACACACGTTTAAACATCCTATAGCCCACCGACCGACCGCTGTGGTAAACACAGCGACTGGAGCAAATTCCACAAGTCCAAAAGTGTCCGCTCCGTCCCCGACACTCCAGCAGGGCACACTGCTGCTGCAAGTTGAGAGTCAGCCCAACACATTGTTACGGATTAGCATACTTCACCTGTAAAGGCAAACTGCCCAATAATGTTGTTGCTATAAGAAGTTGGTCGACTGTACTGTCACGTCTCCGGCTGAATCCGAGCCTGTGATCACGGTAATAATATGTCCGATTCACGTTAGCAGCGAGGGCCCGTGGTCGGGACCGAGAGAAGGGCTGGTTAGCTTGGTTAGCTAGCTCAACTGACGCCTCAAGTAACCGAGACACTACCTGGACAACTTCCACCTTGCCTGGCTCTCGGTTTCCTGGTTTATCAGCAGCGAACGGACGAGCAAGTTTACTGAAACGCGTGACCTCAACGTGAACTCGTTAATACTGACCTGATATGTTTCTGGACAGCCGGCGTCTTCTCAGGAGAAAATACACCGCTAGCGAGCTAACAGTTAAGTGGAGAACCGCGACGAGTGACTGCTCGGATTGAGACGGATCAGAGACGGGAACACAGCCCGGTGCGCGAGCCGTCTGTCCGACGTCAACAGTGCGCGAACAGAGACGAAATGTCCAGTCAGATGGAGCACTCCCTCACTGCGAAAAGAGAGCAACACTATTTCCAGACACACAAACTTTACTTTATTTGATTTTTAACAAATTTCCCCTTGGGGATTAATAAAGTATATATATATTTTTACTGTTGCAACCAGGAAGTCAAGGGGAGTCACGTAAAACTCAAATGTGCTCATATTTGTATTTTTCTTGTTTTATTTTATTTGGATTTGTTTTACTATTGGGCGGTTCACATGTTGTAATAATGTTAAACAAACAATGGTATATTATTCAAGCATAGTCACGTTACGGAAATAAACCAATTGGACCAACTAAAACCAGGTTTAATTAATCTCAGACTCTTCAGATTTATTATCATACCAACATTTTAAGATTATTCAGAAGAAGAAAATCCGAGTATAAATTACAAGATAATGTTCAAGATTTTGACTTTCTGACTTTTCAATAGAAATAAATAATAAGTTGAGTTTAAACTCATGAATGTATGTCTGCGATTAATAGCTTTATCACAAAAGGTACGAGTCATGTTCTTTTATAGTCAATGGTCTCAATAGTTTCTCTTTGCAAGAGCTGACATACTTATCTTGATATTGTCCGATGTTTAGCATATCCACGGGTTTGTGTTTGCGTGCATATGTGCGTTAGTATGCGAGTATGTGGAAGTGCAAATACTGGTGTGTACTGTATGTTCTAATATTTAGCAATATTAATTGAACATTCATAGAGACACACGACAGTCACACAAGTCACGATGTTGGGAAATTCCCTTAACTTTGAAACAGCATGCAATGTTTTTCTAAAAATAGAAAGTTCTCAAATGCGTATGTGAAATTATTACCAATCAAATCAGTCCGTATCGGGTTTTTTGCTAAAGAAAACCCACCAGACCATTTGATTAAAAAGGTTAATCATGACAGACCAACGCTCCTTTGCGTTTTACAACCCAGCTCAAAGGCTGCAACATAAATGGGAGACCAGACGAGTTAAAAGTAAACACATTTATTTAAAGAACATGAACTAAACCAAACAACTGTGGAGAGTCTGTAATCAGTAATGTCACATGTGGATGTGTGACAATGTCTGGAACAAACTAAAGAGCTGTCAATGTTCAGGTGGAGAGACTTTAAAGCTGGAACCACGCGGGCTCAGGTGTGGCTCATCAGCTGTCGATCAACGTCCAGAAAGACAGAAAAGAGCGAGCTAACTGGACACAGACCCCTAGTGGAAAGGAGGGATCATAACAGTCTCTATTGCCTTACACATTTCTTATTTAAAGTTATATAAAATCTGTATTTGAACATTTTGATGCCTTTTTGCTGGCAGATCTATTTAAAAAAGGGAGGAATGAACTGTCAGTTGTGATATGAATATATTTGTTGAATAGTGAATGAACAAAGATAATGTAGAACAAGCTTTGTAAACAAATGCAAACAGTTCCAATTATATGCAATTGCAATGTGCATCAAGCAATCAGTTAAGGACAGTTAACTGATTATTGCAACAGAGGGTCTACTTGTTCACTGAGCTCTGATAAAGATGGCTAACAATCAACTTTACACTATTAGCTTGCATGTTGCCATCAACATACAGCAAAAATAAATCAAATGCATGGCTGCCAGATGAAATAATGCACTGAAGCAAGGGAAAGCATTTTTACTCAAATAGTATTTTGAGTGCGACAAATAGAAAAAGCCATTTAAACATCATTAATGCATATCAGGAAAATTACAATTTTACAATAAAATTAACAGCATGAGTAACAACTGCTACAAAAAAAAAAAAAAAAAAACTAATTGGTCGAAATCTTCAAACTATTGCTGTTGCAGCATAACCTTAAATGCCTATCCCTGGTGGTATGTTTACAGAGCAAATGTATACAAAGCATAGACAATCAACTTGGTACAAAATAAAAAACACCTAAAAGTCATGCTTGATAGTATGATAATGAAAATGAAAAGAGTTTTTCACGTATACTGGTTTCCAAACGAAGACGGTACATTTAATTTTTCTTCGCCAAACTTCGAGGGGAACTTTTAAGCAAGTCTCTGATCCTAAGGTATGTCCCTGTGGCTTCAGCAACCTCAGTGAACTCTGGCGTTTCTTCAAATGGAACAATGCCAGCTGCAAATCTGCTCCGATGAGGAACAGCTCTTATCTTCTCGTCATTAAAGAAAACTAGATTTGGACTCTGTGGGTTGTCTTCCTCACATTTGACTGGACCAGGACTCTGAAAGCTGACATCTTGGGCTTTGACTGGACCAGGACTCTGAGGGCTGACATCTTGGGCTACTGGACCAGGACTCTGAGGGCTGACATCTTGGGCTTTGACTGGACCAGGACTCTGAGGGCTGACATCTTGGGCTTTGACTGGACCAGGACTCTGAGGGCAAATCTCTTGAACCCTTGGTTCCCTTTGATTTGTACTGCTGTGGCAGGTTTCTGTAGGCTTTGTTGTGTCCATCACTTCTTCAACTACCTCTGTTTGGGTGCAGACATTAGCAGGTGTGGACACACTTGTTGAACTGGGTACAGGTGTTCCCACTGCAGGTGTCTCACAGTCGCTATTAGTGGCAGTGTCAGCATTTTCTAGAGCGGCCCAAATCAGCCTCTGCTGCTCCTCTAGTTCCTCCAATGTCAATTCATCCTCTGTTCCGTCCGCAGTGTCATCAACGACTACCCATTTATTCCCTCGCAGAGCTGGGGAGCCGTTAGTGGGTGTGGGAGGAGGTGTACCTTTAGGGAGCGGTGGGGGAGTGGGCGTAGCCGGGGGAGTGCCCCGGGGTAAAGGAGGCGGTGAACTGAAGCAAGGGGAGCCAGGGGGTAGCGGAGGTTGGAACTGGAAATCCCTGTGGCCATGATTATACGGTGTTCCTGGGTCTGAGGAGACACCCAAAAAGAGAAAGTGATTGTTATTATTATTCTGCATTTGAGCAATAAATAAAAACCGAGGAGCTGCTTTTAGAAAAACACATTGTAAAAAGCTTTTTTTTTTTTTTCATCAAGTCATGAAGCAACACGATTAGGAAAATTACAGATTACTGCTTCAGTCTTTGATCAAGTAACTTGCGAAGGACACAAAAAAAGGGCCTGCTGAAAAATGTAACTGAGACGAACAGTTACCCGATTCAATATCCATGTCTGAGCTCCTATCTGAGTTCCGATCCGGACTGGACCTCGTCTTCTTCCTTTGCTGGGGAGATGACTCAGATTCATGCCGTCTCTTGTTGCAGGCGGCACCAGACTGTTGGCAATGAAGAACACATGGACTGAAAATATTTCAGGGCTTTGCCCGAAAGCTGAATTATTAAACATTCTCTCCATCAGTTCCAGTCAATGTATAAACCATGTTAACTATAAATCCCAGAGGCTGGAAAGTCAGAGAGGACTGTGCATTGTGAATGGCTGTCTGAATGGGATTATGAAAAATAAGCATCCATTGCATGTGAAAATGAATGGTTTTCTCGAGCCAAGTGGCAGGCTGAGGCTGCATTCACACCAGGTGTCTTAAATGTGGGCAGTGCATTAAACCTAGGCAGTGAAGACCACAAGGGGGTTGAGGGAAGAAAAAGAAAACCAAGCAGCGCTTTCTGGCGAATAATTAATACAGAATCATCTTTTGGATAAACTCAAGCTGACGTCACGCTGCAGTGGCCAATCACATGACCAGCAATCCAGAGCTGTGCAAACCAGTCATAAGGAAACAATAGACATGGGGGAGCAAAGTGGTGTGACTTTATAAGATTTATTTTCATTATTTGGTCACCTTAGGAAAATGTAATGCATCTACCTATAATCTACTCATGTTTAAGAATCAAGATCAAGTACCAAGATCGAGGGTTATAATAAACATTCAACAATTTTTATGGAACAGGATAGTAACTCAATAGTTTCTATTACAAATGTGTGTCATTTTAAACTACAGTGAAAAGGCCAGACAAATAGTACTCACGGTGTTCGTAAGTATTTCCATGTAACATCCAGAAAGTTTGGTTCGAGCTGCGCAAGGCTGTCAGATAGAAGCTAAGAAGCAGGTGTGGCCTACATTGTTTGAGAGGAAACTCCCAATCACTTCAGGGACTTTAAGATAATTACCTTTGGGAAGTTTTTGGACAGGTAGGCTGCGTAGTTTTGCTTCAAGTGGTTGGTCTGCATTGGAATTGAACTATACTGCATGAACTCCTGGAGGTCAGAAAAACAGAAAAACAATTGAAATATGCAACTGTTGTAAAGATGCCGTGCCACTAAAAATGTTGACTCAAATAACAGTGTGCGGCCATTAGGATGCCATTTCCTATGATAGACAAAATACACTCATGCCTTTTTTAAGTAAATAAATGTACTGTATTTGCATAAATCAATTATCTTAAAAGTGTAAAAGGAAATGAAATTGTATTTATACTATAATTCAAATTTAAGTATTCAAGTACTTGAGCACAAATGCTGATGAAATCACATCAGAATATTGCATTGATTTCCATTTTACTCTATCAGAGTTTAGAAAACTGAAGATAAAGATAAAGCAAACATAAATATAATTTAGACAACTTGACTGACAAATAACTAGTGATATATTCAAGAAATGTTTATATTTTAAGACTTACATCTTTTATTTCGTGTGATGCAGGTACATTGAAGCCGGGGAATTCAACCAGCTTGGAAACATCATAAGAGATGTTTTGTGAATTGGTATCGTCTGTCAAATTATCAACAATTGAAACTAGAAAACAGGAGAGAAAAAAAACGCATTTCAGCCCAACCTTTGTAGATGTCAATAACATTAGTTTTCCAGTAGTTTACAAGAGAAAATCAGTGCGACCACAGAAGTTTAAACTCATTTAAAAACATACCATTTCCATCATACAGTGTGATGCCACAGTTCTCCATCTCGGCCTCTTTGAGCCAACCTGGTGGGTAGCCGAGCTGCCTCATGCGATAAATTAAAGGAGGGAGGGTGTTGCCATCAAGTCCCAGAGCTGTCAACAGCTCCTCACTTTTCGAAGCATAACACAATGTCAAACAATTAATTATCAAGATTATTTTTTTACTTTGTACAATAGATATTGAATGTGAATAAATTATGTTTGTGTCTGTTTTTTTTACAAAAAAACAATCCTACCTCATGACTCCGGGCTTGTACTTGGCAAACCGCTCCTCCACTTCATCAGCATGGTACCGCTGGTTACTCTGCATGGGCTGGTTGTTGTTCTGATTAAACTCCTTTCTTCTCTCATTTATGACAGCCATGTCTTTAGGCTAGGAAGGAAAACGTGTATAAATGTGGCAAATCAAAACCCTTCTTATATTTAACTTGGGCTCATAGCATAGTAATGCTTAATTGGTCTTACCTTGGGACAGTCTCTCAGCTGATGGCCACTCAAACCACAGTTGAAACACATTGATTTGGATCTATAATGAACAGATCCGTGATGGTTTCATTATATGGATTTATGCCACACAGCAACGAAACAAAGCAAGTCATAAACCAAAGACGTAAACTGAATAAAGCTGAATTAATAGGCTGACATACCTTTTGTCTTTCATCTCTATTTCTTGTCCATCTGTGCCAATGACTTGGTTGAAAACCTGGTGGTAGCTTTGCAACAATTCAGGAAGTGTATCATCAACAAACTCTTTATCTTGTCTATTTCAACACCTTAACAGAAGTCCCACTTATATGCTGAATATGTTATAATATATTTTAAATCAGGACATATACTTTAAAAGGAACATCATCCCATGGCAAAATAGACATGATACAACAGATGACCTGACAGACGAGACTGTCGAGTTTTGATGATTTATCAATTTATCCATCTTAAAGATACGTTGGAATGTCCCAACCATCTGTCAGCTGGGGGTTTTCATTCACCAGAGGCTGTCCAAGTGTATCAACACTGAATGTGGTGAAATATAGGACACTTCCAACCACCTAAAGCAGGAAGATATGGAAATAATTAATGATAATAACATTGCATGTAGACTATTTGAATACATTTTCTTTTCCATGTGGCGAGAAATTGTGCAATATGCAAGTCACTGGAAATATGAGTAAATACTCACTTTAAATGCTTCAGTTGTTCTGGCACTACTGGAAGAAGACGTCTGCAGATCTTCATCCATAGCAAAAGCGGAATTCTTCATACAGGATAGAACATTTTCTTTTTTAGCAAATTAAAAAAACTATTAATATTAAATCACAATAAAATACATTCTGGGTAGACACCTGAGGTTTCATTTGACCGATGGTGTTTTTCTTTTCATTGCTCAGTTTCTGGTGCTTCAAAATCACACTGCAGATGCAATCTTCAATTTCTTGACGACACAGCCTAAAAGAGACATTAATTGTAGTTTTTGTTTAGGTAAATATATTTTCAACAGTAAATTAACTTGACAGTCAACTTAGACAGACGTGACAAATAATACAAGTGAAAAAATAAATCCATTTGACTCCTTACTTTGAAATAATGTTGTTGGTATAAAATACTTGAAGAGCTGGCCCGTCGATGTTGACATCTTCAACTGCGATGCCGCTGTAAAGTCGGAGGAAAGATCGGCGCTGGTTAACGTAACTTGATCAGTTTCGATTCATTTGCGCATTGCTTGGTGTCGGCTAACAATAACGCTACCTCGGTCGGATGTTCAGTTGTCTTCTCAAATATTTATGTAACCTGCGAGTTAAGGTAATAGACAGAAGACATACACAACAATCAGCACACACGTCGAGGTTGTGCGTTGGCTGTTTTTGACGTTAGCTCGTGCTAACGCGACATCAACAGTGCTAGCACACAGTTAGCGCAATTGACAAAAGGATATTCTCCTCAGTGAGCCTCTGAATGGAGTCGTCGCACTCCTCCAGCCGGCTCGGGAGCTGGCTCGTCTCCTCCTGGTCTTCCGCATCACTTGTGAAGCGAATATGCGTCGGGAGAGGCAGTGCGGAGTCATCTAGCTGCTGAAAGAGCTCACTATCCCCAAAATCAACTTCAGCCATTTTTACCAAGCTTTGCAGTACAGGAAAGGGGTTCAGAGGTGAAAGCAACTGTTCTGCGTATTCATTGGTTCTCCTTATGTCACGTGTTAGGTACACGTATATCTTTGATTAATATTTTGCCCACAACGTTGGATTACAGGTTGAGATCTCAGATTACAAAAACAAATAACAAGGGATAGGACACTAGCGTTACATATTTTCTAAATATGTATAGCTAAATCTGTACATTACAAATAAACCACGACCACACGGCCCTGAGGAGCCACATTTTTTCATAGCGGCTTGCTTTGTCCGTAAAACAACGTTGAGGGGTAAAACTCCACGTACGCTCACGGCTTTTATTTCTTGAGTCAGACAGTTCGTGGGTTTTTTTGCAGCCTTTTGACTTCTTTACTTCCGTTTCAAGTATTATTGTAAAAGATTCTGATTACAACTGAACAATTTCCAATTGTGACCGAGTGAGAAGTTTAATTTGCATCCAGCAATGTCAAGTTGCTCAACTATCCACTTAACTTTACCGCAGTGGGACGGGGGTTCACGGAAAATTCGCTATATTTATTTGGTGAATCTGACATCGTTCAGTCTGACTGAGTGCTCCAACAAGGTGAGTGCAGGCTCAAAGATATATTTCAACGAAAATGTAGATTTTTTTTTGTAATTATATTTCCCATAGCCCTTGGTTTCAGGTGAGGACCTATACACCACCCTAAAGGGCGTGTACAAAGGCCATGTAGCAATATGAATTGTTGAGGTTGATTTATGACTTTTTCCGGTTATATATAAGAAGCTATGGGCACATCGATGGGTGACACTCGTTGTATTTCTTAGTCTTTGCGCCCTCTGGCGTTTCGGAGAATAATGCAGCGCATGGAGTATAAACGCCTCCGTTCATGCTCGGAGCTCGTGCGCGGTCTGCGGAGGCTCGCGCCACGACGGCGAATATCAACAAAGCTTTACATGTTCAGAGGTGCACGACCACTCGCTCCCCACGAGATTACTCGTTTGAGATGAGCCAGTCCCGCATAAAGTCGATCAAGTTGCTCACACCCTACTGCATGATGGGAAACGCATGTTGCCTGCGTGAAGAGCTGATTGGCTTTTTGATTTGATAACGCCAGGTTTTGTAGAAATCCTATTTTTCTGTGTAATTGAAAACTTGACGCTTGATTGTTGCTATTAGTCTCATGTGGTGTAATGAAGGTTTAATCTAAATATATATACACACACACATAGATTTGTGTATATATATCTATATATATCTATGTATATATATATATATATAGATATATATATACGTGTGTGTGTGTGTGTATATATTATTATATGTGAATAAACATATCAATATTTAATTTTTGGGATATCAATACCTGTATATCACGGCACATATATATATATATACATGTATATATACATGTATGTGTGTATATATATATACATATATATACACATGTATATATATACATGTATGTGTATATATATATATACACACACACATATATGTGTGTGTGTATATTATTATATGTGAATAAACATATCAATTTAATTTTTGGGATATCAATACCAGTATATCACGGCACGTATCATCTCTGTATTTTTTTTAGACTCCAGTGGTTCCTCTATATTTAGGAGCTGATGTCTTCTCCAACACGGACATCCGCACAGAGAACCATCCCAGATACCACGCCAAGTTTGCGAAGAAAGGATTCGCAACAAAAATAAATTTTTCCTCAGGTAAAATATGCAAGACAAAATTGAACCACAACAATGCTTTTGCTTCCACCACACACATACACTAATAAACCGTTTCCTGTTGCAGCATACAGGTTCCATGGGTTGAAGGTACATACTGCAAATAACAGCCTCTGGTTCTACAGCGTTCAAGGACTTTTTCGAGTAGTCTTTGAGCTGTACAGTAAGCAAGAGCAGCTTGCTGTGTTGGAGAACTTCCAGGTGCAGTACAGTTAACATTATGCAGTTACTTTAACCATTTGCTTTGTTTTATACATACCCCATGATATCTTTTGTTTTGTCTTTCCTTTGTAGGACGTTTGGAAATCGCAGATAAATGAAAGCCCCCTGAAAATGAGTTACAGCCTCAATGTGCAGCTCGAAATGCCACCACCTCAGCATTGCCATGTTGGCATGGAATCAGTGGATGTGTATTGCAGTGACACCGGCGATACATCGTCAGATCACGATTATTGTTCTTTTCCCAAGCAGAGCTTGCAGGCTGAGCAAAGCCAACAAGTTATATCCACAGTGAGACAGAAATTGCACAGCTTGGACGACAAACTCTCCACTGACACTCAAAGCAACACAGAACAGCTGGAGACTATCTTGATGCTTTTGGAGAACATTGATCGGCACATAAATGGGACCCTAGAAGAAAAGGATGCAACAGAAACGGTGTTAGCCCTGCTGAAGGCCAAAGGTTGGGGCTGTGCATATTCAAGTTCCCTGCTTTGTGGTGTAGGACGATGGCTCGGGCAACAGTTTCATGCAGCCAACAGCAGCATCAGCCAGAAAGTGGAGGGCTTTAAAGTACAGCATATTGAACATATTAGTGACCTGCCACCTGCAGAAGAGCTCGCCACAGAGCTATTCCCAGAAGCCATGCAAACACTGCTGCTTCATTGGATGGGCTTAAGTGATGAGTCCACCATGGAAAAGAGACACAGCGAGTACCCAATACTGCTCCTTATCCTCGAGTTTGCCAACCACAACCTCATCACAGGTGTGGCGCATGTGCTGTACTCCAGCCTTATATGTAAATAGGAGTGGATTTCCAATTTAGATTTTAAGCAAATTGTTTGACAAAGCGACTGTTTTATTGGATAAGTTACTTTTCTGTTTACCGTGTAATGCACAGTTCCTAAAACTTGACATTTAATTCTATATAATTTTGCCTTAGTAATTACTTTATGAATGGAACTTGGAAAACCAATTATAATTTTGTATCGTTAACGCCCAGCCCTCGTAACAATGAGTTCATTTGAATAGAAACGTAATAAACACAAATTAGGTGATGTATGAAAAATCTTAATCAACATAAAACTAATTTATTTTAAGAACATTTGAAGTATGTGATTTCTCCTGTTGAGCACATCTGTATCCATGGCAATCCAGAAGACAAAATGTATTACAACCCACAGTTTAGTTTTTTTCAAGTCAGGAGAAATGAATCTGTGGGATTCTGATAATGCAAAATTTACTTCAGATGCCTTTCGCTAAATGGATGTAAACAGTGTTCACTTGAACCACATTATATTCAGTTTGTCGAAACAATCACAAATCAATATATATTCATGTTTAAAAAAAAGAAAAGCTACCACATTATTCAAACGAATATCTAATTTTAACCAGTATCAACCAGTCAAACGGATGCGTCCTTTTGCAAAGATTACAGTACAGATTCATAAACACAAACTCAGCATCTGGCTATTTACATTATAATGTTCCAATATGCAAGATGTTAGTCTATAAATAAATTACAGATTCAGAGAAACATCCGCGCAAGCTTGAGCGCTAGCGATGACATGGTGGTCCTATATGATCAGATGAGTGGACAATACTAGATGGAATCCATTCCACGTGAGAATGAGGTGGTGAAACCAAGGCCCATTCCTCTCTGGGTGTGTGTCTGAGACCGAGCCATCTCATACTGAACGTCAAGGTTCCTAAACATCTCCTCCTGCTTTTGAAGAGTCTTCAAGCCCTCCTCATTAAGTGGTTTGGCAACTTCAGCTTCCTCCTCTCCCTGTATAGACACCGCATTCAATTAATTACAAGAAGTTCAGTTTTACAGCAGTATCAAATACCCATTAGTTAAATAAAATTACAATTGTACTTGCCTTAATACCCATTAGTTTGCGGAATTTAACATTTTGGTTCTTGTTTCCAAAGTTCAGCTTCTCCCACAACTCAGCTGTCTGTGACTTGTCCTTAAAAACAGAAATGGAATATTGAATATATACAAATAAAAAAAAAAATGAATATCTTTAAAAAGAAATGCATGCACAAAACTGCTAGATAATTAAGAAATAACCACTCCATTCAATCTTACCCCTTCCTTCTTTCCCTGCCAAAGCATTTTCCTCTTTTTCTCCTGCTCTGCGAACTTCATGGGGTTTACAGCAGACGGGTTATAGTAGCTGGGTACAGCGATACCCGTCTCTGCCAGTGTTTTTGCTTGTAGGGCTGCCATCTGTGCTGCCATGGCTATCTGAGGCGTGACCTGGGTCCCAGAGGCCAGAAGGGCTGCCACATTTAGGACAGAGTTTGAGGTGGCCGCTGCAGCTGCGACTGCCGCAATAGGGGCAGTCACTGGAAACAAAACACACAGACCAGCATTGTAAGTAACTCAATTTCCACTTAAATCATCAAGGTTTAAAAAAAAAAAAAAAAAGGCACAATAAGCCCTTCTCACCGGCAACTATCTCCGGTTGCTGCGGTTTCTCCAACAGTTCCTTCTCCTTCTGCTCTTGTAGTTTCTTGGCTCTCTCCAGCCTGGAAGAAGATAAAAGATCATGTTACTCATTTGGTGTAAAAGCTTATTGTTCCCCACTACTGTTTACCTAAAAGTGATATTACATGCAAGCAAAAAAATTATAATCATAGCTTCACATGTTGGAGACATCGGCCAGACTTCATTTGTATTTGAGCATTCTTGCTTTCATGTAACAGGGGACAGTAGAGATTTGAAAGAAAATAAAAGTAGAGAAAGCAGGGGTAACATGCAACAAAGGTCCCCGGCCAGACATGGTCTGTTCCAGACCAGCAATACACCCCACTTATTGCGATTTTATGATTCCTTGTTTTCCTACCAATGTGGTTTTATGAACAACAATGCACTCTGGCAAGTGCAACTTGGAGATAGATGACAGCCAAACTCAGTGGTCTACACCTTTCATCTGAATATGTTCAGAATTGAATGGTTGCTGATTGTCAGCTTAAATCTATTTCTCTGTACCTGTATTTGTACTCTGTATTTTTCTTAGGTACCATTAATGCTACCTAATCTGTGCTTTGCCTGCTAGGTATGTCATATTCTTGAACTGCCAGGCATTAGCAGGGCAGTAACAATGTTCAATGTCTATGATAAATTGTTGTAGCTACTATGAGACACAGATGCAATAAGCACCTCTACCATTTCTTGGATTTGGCCTTAACAGAACGACCAACCATCTATATTGTAAATGCCCCATAAACTGTTGCCTTGCCTTCTGGCCAGGGCCTCTTGTGCATCCATAGCTGCGTTTCGGCCCCGGAAGGCAGGTGGATTAACAGACCTGCTTCGACTCTTTCTGCGCACTTTCTCACTCCTTTTCTTTCGCTCCCTGATGGAACAACCAAAAAAAATAAAATAAATAAAAATCAATGAACATACTATTAATAACAAGCAGAATGGTGAACATGCAGGACAAAAGTTCAAAAATACTTAATTCCCACATTCCCACCCCTAATTCAAAGTTCAATGTAAGCTCACCTGCTCTTACTGCGACTTCTGCTATGATGACGGTGTTTGGTCCTTGAACCCGAGCGAGACCTAGCTTTCTTCTTCCTGTCCCGGCTGCGTGATCGCCGTTTGTCCTTACTTTTGCTGTGAGGCCGTCTGAAGGCAATAGGATCCATCAACACAAATCAAATAAATTAGTGTCGTGACTCATTGTGCATACATGGATCCTTGATACATGTTAAGAACAGATGATCTACTGTTCATCAAAAATGTTGAGAAATGTGTTCAGTTAACCCAAAAAAGATTCTTGGCAAAGCATTATTAATCAAGAAACTATAACATACCACTGTATTTCCTTCTGAATTATTAAACAAGTTCAACCTGCTGAACACAGTTCTTCATGGAGTTTATTGACCAGACTAACCTCTCTCTTGAGTGTGACCTGGACAAGCTCCGGCCCTTCGAGGGTCTCCTGTCTTTGCGCCTGGATCGCTCCTCTCCATTCTCGGCAGAAAGTCTCTCTGGCTCCTCCTGCCCCTCGTCTGTTTTTCTGTGTGATTTTGATGGCTTCTCTGAGTCCCTCTTTCGAGCCTGTTTTAAGAAGAAGTTGTCTCTTTCAGGAAAATAGTGCAACAAAAAGAGTTAGTACCATGGCTTATGGCAGACGGTATGTAATAAATGTTGACAAGTTGAAAAAAACCTTGTCTTTTAAAATCCACTTTCAAAACATACAGAATGTCATTCTGTGAGCATGATTGCAAGTGTTGGCATTTCTATGATATAGACTTATTTGAATACACTAATTACAATGGAATTCCATCGCAGACTGAACTCTGTTCAGGCTGCACCGTGGTCTCCACCTCATATTGTCTGTAAGTGTAGCAATGGAATGGCATACTTTATGTTGATGTACCCGCATGATTCTTGCACTATTTGTACCCACAATGCACTTAATGAGTCACTTTGGATGTAAATGTAATATAATGACGTAAATAATCAAACTAGAATGTTTGGAACATCTTGTTATAGTGTTCATGCAAACCGTACGATCCGACTCTCTGGAGAGAAAAAAAAAAACTTTTAAAATCACTGAACGGTGAAAATAGGGATGGGCATCCGACTTACTTTTTACAGCTTCTTTACTTACGTCCAAATCATACTACACACAATGATAATTTAAATATAAAACACTTAATGCATTCCTACAATGCGCTATTTCACGAGATCTATTGTCCGTTGTACTATTTTATGTCAGATTCCCTTCATAACTGAGGCACACCAACTTTATCTCATGTGAACATAGTTTGGAATGGGTCTTGATTATCATAATGTGGCATATCCATAAAGAGGGAGGCAGTAGTTGTTACTCTTTATCCAGACAAATTAGTCTGACATTACACAGAAATGCAATTTGGATAAATAGGATTTTTTTAATTATGCCCATCCCTAGCTGAAAGAGATGCAAGAGTTAATTATTTTTTTCTCTACAAATAGTGTGAGACAAATAGGAGTTTGAATGGCAGATAGTTACCTGTCCCAGTGGTAGACATATTATTTTGCTATGTCAGCAGGGTCTTCTGTTCAGTCTCTTCGTGCATTAGCACGCTGAGTATGATTTATTATAGAAATGTTATCATGTGATCCTACACACAGTATTTAACAAAAAAAAAAAACTACTCTTCACCATTTAATATGGTAACAAACAATGACAGATATCCAAGGATAAAAGCATCCTTTGAGATATGTCAACATGGGGAAGGTTAAAAAAAAAAAAAGAGGACCCTTTCCCTTTTCCAGCGAGCTCATCTCAATCTATTTATTATTCTTAATTTTGGTTACTGTAACAAATTAAACCTTATAAAACATACTCACCGTAACCTAAAATTAACGAGGAATACAAATTTATCATCCAAAAAAAACACATACAAATCTGTTTCGAACAAAAGAAATGAACTGATCAATTACCTCTTTACTCCTGCTGCGACTCCGTCTGTATTTTCTGTCACCTGGAAACAGCAGAAAGCAGAGTGCTGACAAATATAAATTTACCTTTTCAGCAGACTCGTAAAACAAAATCGAGAGCATGTTTGGAATAATGCACAGTAAAGCTACTGTTTATAGTACTTTATGCAGTTAGTGAAAAAGTTTATGCAGTATTGGGGAATCAACTCTATTTCTGTTGCGAAATCAGTGTTCAGCCCTTTTGTCCGACATTCTACAGATGGATCTCATGAGTCTACTGAGAACAAATGTAATACCAGGGCCCCAATTATTCTGCCATTTTCAGCACTGTCTGGGTACGGTTACTGTATACTAACGTTTTCGGTCTCTGGAGCGTGACCTTGAACGAGAATGGTGGTGTTTGGAGCTCCTGGGAGATCTGGATGACTCCATGCTGTGTTTTTTTTTGTGATGAACTGGGGAGCCTGTTCTGGTCATGTCGACCGAGTCATTGTCACTTCCCTGGAAGAAAAGGATACACGGTAAAAACATTTAGCGACAAATCTTATGGTTTTGTAGAGAGACAGTGCAACACGTCATATTGTGAAAACAATTGTCACCACAATATTCACCCAAGGGCTGAAATGCTATAGCTAGCTAAAAACATCAGATTTTAGCATTGCAAAGGATTATTTTAGCACCCTATGTCTACCAGTCGATAAATTAAATGATGATGGGATGATAAGTAAGCAATGCTAACATGATGGGATTGCTTAGCTTTCTGATTTACCCACATTCCACAAGTTGCATACCGTCAAAATGACTTAGCTTAGATTACAGGACGATTGCTAGCCTAAAACCAATATCTTATTGCATGTTTGAATCCTCTTTTGTCTTCTTAAAAAAAAAAAAGGTCCAGTTTTTCAGTTTAATAAAACAGTTAAATTAATAGTTTTTCACTCCAACTTAAATACACCGTCTCTATCCAGAAGTATTGATGTCCTTGTTGTATACCAGTGATGTCACGACACGATTGAGGGCATAACATTTTTATTTAAAATATATATATAAAAAGCTGTATTTGTTTCCACTCGCCCTCTCTTGAGAGAGCAGAAAGTGCAACTGGTACCAATATATATCTATGTATCAATACTGCGTAAAATTGAAAACCATTTTAAATAGTCAGTATCTGTATATATCAATGCTTTGATATTTTTTAACAATGCTATTGCATACACTCCCAAAAGCAGTTGACATTAGACCATTATAAAACCTTGAAACATAACAGCAGGGTATGAGATAACTGTAAACCAAACCAAATATAGTTAGACAGGGTCATATAGGACATGTGTTTTAATGTCACTGTACCAATGACTTTATGGCAGTAATCCTTGTATAATTGAGCTACTTCTTACCATTCTTGTGATCGGCAACATGTCAAATACACACTAATTTCATAAAGTTTTTATTTTATTTTTTGAATTTTTTTATATATATATAATTCATTTTAACACGTCCTTTTACTTATTAATTAAGACAACATTTAAGCAAAGAGGGAATTTAAATAAACTGAAAAAAACTAATTTAAATTAACAGTTTGGTAAGAATGGGTTCATGTGCTGTATCCCCATCCCCACAGTCCAACACCTTTGTTCACGCTTTCTCTCGTGTGAGCACCATTCGAGTTTGATTGTTTTTGTTTTCGTTGCACAGCCTTATGCTGGCCAGCACTTTAAGTCACTGTACATTCCGTGGTATAGCTAGATGTAAAATCCTTGAATAATGGTACTTGTTTAACTTAAATAAAAAGATGCCCAGTCAGATGGTAAGGAATAATATAACTAATGTAGTCAAGTGGTCCAGGGGTTAACGTCACCATACATATACATTAAAACAGCGCTTTCAGACGTGCCATCAAAAGCACTGACGTTAGTCAACTAACCCCAGCTCGCTAAATAAACAGTAACGTTGGCGATACCCGATGTTAAAAAGCTGCTAGCGAACGGTTCTGACGATTAAAGTAGACACTTATTTTCACAAAATACGGCATCCGTTTGATTTTCTTGAGTCTCATGACAATGCTTTTTCTGGGCATTGAAACAAAAACAAGCCAGTTAGCCAGCATGCTACTACCTACACGAGCTAAATCCCACAGCGCTCATCCCTCAGTCAGAGAGCAGTTTCAGCGTTAGCTAGCGTTAATTTAGGTCTCTAAGCTAACGACGCTAACCGCCATCTTAAAGAAAAAGTTGTTCTGAATATAATCGTAAAACGAAACTAACGTTGTTTGTATCTCCGTGCATTATGTAGGTCTTGAATACCGTTATATAATGGTACTTACCGACATAATCCTGAAGCCCACTGTGAGTTATATCTAACCGTTTCGTTGACCGTGTATATGAACACGGAGAGGGACGGAGCTGCTACACTGCCGATGTCTTGCTCAGCTAATTTGACCCGGGTTGCCAGATATTACTTTTTCTAGCCCATAAATTAATGTAACCCAGATCCAGATCAGCGGACCAAACAACCAAAAGGGCCGCATAAAGTATCTAATATATATATACTTATATGAGGTAATTCAATGTTATCGAAGTAAATTCAATGATATCCCATTAAATAACATATATCCAATGATTACCATGGTGAGTGCAACGTTTGAAGGCTGATAACTGCAATAAGAGGAATAGAGCTGGTATTTTTAATCTTATTTTAAAACCTGAAAATATATTTAAATCACTGATAAATTATCTAATCTTTAAATCACTGCCGTACATTTAGCAGTAAAGATCTCTTGTCAGATCACTTCGCTTAATAGACTGAAACATATCCAACCTGGCAACGCCACGACGCTCTCCGGATGTTCCTAAAATACCCCGCCCCGTTCTTTAAGACGTCCTTCTTTCCCCTAAATGCAGCCTGTCAGGCAACACTTTCCCTCAGACTGTGTACAGCCCAAACATGCTTCGTCAATTACATGCTTACGTTTGGATTACAAATGGATAATATTGAAGTACGTACTGTGGTTGTGGTTTAATTCAGGCAATATTAAACAAGGAAACATTGTTAATAATTAGCCAGGGATAGACGTTGTATCTGTTAGACAAAACTCAGGAGAAAGAGACCCCAAATATCACCAGCAACCCGCCAAATTGTACAACTCTTACTGTTGTTTTATGGCTAATCTCTCTGTTGTAACGTTAGCTATCTGATTATTTAAACGGATTGGTGGGTTACTATCAGGTAACTGTAACGTCAGTTAGCTACATTGTAGTCGACTGCCGTTCCGGCTAAGTCGCGATCGGTCAAAGATATCAGCAGTTAGTCTAAATGTTGTTGTTGTACATCTCAGCTGAAATTGTTCACGAGCATTAACTAGTGTTATCATAACATTAAGGTGAAGTAATGTGCAACTAGCTAAAGTCTTAGCTTATGTGGACAATGTCAACTAACTTAGCATGTCTAATTTATCGTGTTTCAAGTAAGCGTGAGAGCGAAATCATTTTGAGATTAAAAATAAAAAAGTTTTAAAGGTGTTCCTCTATGTACTTTAGCTCGTCGAAATGGCGATCTGGAGCGACGTTGAACTTCTGACCAACGAGGATACAAACAATGTCCGCTTCGGCAGTGCGTCCAAGGAGGAGAATGGAAGCGGCTTGTATCAGGTGGATACACTGGTCAACATCTCCACTGCAAATGAGGTAATGGTTGTCAATATTTCCATGAATGTTACAAGAACTCTTGTAATCTAACCATGTTGTCCATATAAAGTACGACAGTAAGTCAATAATAATAATATCAGTTACATCAGTTTGTCAGCGATGAGATGAAAATGCTGGTTCTTGCAGGTGGAGACAGACCCCCGTCTCTCCTCCTCCAGTGGGTCAAACTGGAACATTGTTGTTGCTGACAAGACAGTGATCCTGTTTGACCAGAACTATCAGACCATCCTGCTGCATCTTCATTTTGGTAGGTTGTTTGTCAAATATCAGTTTGTGTCCTCTGAGATGGTCGTTGTAGCTGCACTCATATCAGTGGGTCCAATATTTAAGATGACAGATGGACGCTGCTTTCTCTGTGTCAAGGTTGCCTTTATAATTTAAACTAAATACATTTGAAGATATTGTTCAGTCGCATGCCATATTTCATCATCCCGTTTGTATCTATGTAGTTTCACCTTTCTGGGTAACCTCTGTACATTAATACCTGTTTTTCAGAAACTGATGTGGATGCCATTGATGTATGCCTGGAAGGACAATTTTTGGTGGTCTGTGAAAGAAATGGAAACCTTCATTTGATCCATGTGCCAACCAAGAGAATCCATCTCACCAGGGTATGATTTCTGTTTGATATCTATCAGGCCAAATAGTGTAAGAATACATGAGCTGTGATCACTTTGGGTCTGGCTTTGAATTGTTATAGGATAGTCGTCCTTTTAATGAGTTTGTGTTGCACGTGTTTCACTTATGTACTTTAACATGTTGTTTTATTGTCTGGGTTTGTAGGCGTTGGTAGAGAAACCATCCAGTAAAGATGAGAAGACATACCGCTATCTCATCGTAGAAGAGAACAAGGAATCCTTAGGTAAATCTTTATGAATATTATACAATTTCTGAGAAACAAAGGTGTATGTGTACAAACCTGAAGGAATTTCTATCTCTACCTGAATCTTTACGTACGTCATCCAAATCTGAATCTTTAATTAATGGTGTGTTGCCAACTTCTCAGATGTTTTTTGTTATTTTTTTGTTGACAGGGATGTACCATGTCTTCCTTCTCGTAGAGGATGGGTTTTTCCACATTACAAACCTTGCATTGGCAAAGATCGAGATAGGTATCCAAACATCATGTGTGTTAGACTGAAAGTTTTATTGGAGCCATTGTTTTGACTAAACATTTATTCATTCATCTTTTGTTAACACAGCCATTGAAAACATGGATCTGGGAGCTGTGAATGATGTAAGTTAAGTTAACTTCTTATTTTTACAGCAGAACTCTTTGGGTCGGCTGTAGCTCATGGGGATGAGTGGTCGTCCCATAACCACAAGGTAGCCGGTTTGATCCCCACTCTCCCCATAGTTGCATGTCCTAGTGTCCTTGAGCAAGACACTGAACCCCCAGTTGCTCCCCAGGCGCTTCACTGCAGCTCACTGCTCCTTAATAACTAAGAATGGATCATATGCAGAGAAGAATTTCCCCAAGGGGATCAATAAAAGTGTACATTTGTATTTTTTCTATTTTTTCTCTAATCACATTATTCCTCAACTCAGCTCGAGTCGCTCATCAAGATAGACTTCTGCTCCACCAGTGATTACCATGACGAGGGCTGCAGTACAGCAGTGATGTTCAATCTGGGCTCTGAAATTCACTTAATGATCGGGGTCAGTGTTATTCATTTATTTACCACCTGCAGCTATGATACATTGATTAATTGTGGATGACAGCATAATGGGCGATGGTACGTCAAATATGTGTTGTTTTCGCCAGTCCCTCCCTTTTCTTACTGTGCTGTTACATGTCTCATTCAGTATGTTTTCAAGCTGAAAATGAAACCAATGTTTACCATTTTATTAAGACACACTTTAAATGAAGCTTAAAATAGTGTAAATAAAACCTTTCTAGGAATGATAGTTACTGCTTATATAAAGCAGTAAAACAACATGTATTTCTTGATGTAATTTGTCACAACATTAACTTCACAGGGGGACAAAGAAAGTATTGTGACTCACTGGATGATGGACCCTCATCAGGGCAAGATGTGCCTTGCTCACTCTATCAACGACAGCTTAATTCCAGGTACGGTCTTGCCCCAATGTTCAGTTCATAGTTACACTATCTTAATACTAAACATGTATTACCATCTTCATATTTATCGTTTAACTTTGTTAGTGAAGAACATATAAGTGGGTGTGTGTATATATAGTGAATCAATGTATTGAGGAAAAGAGAAATGATAAGAAATAGAGACACAATATGATACAGTTGCACAACAAGTAAAACAGTTAGAATGCCTCTAAGACTAGATTGTGTGAGGGTTGTTAAATACGTTCTCCTTATATATTTACTTCAAAGGTGTGAGGAGGATGGAGGTGGTGGAAAATCACTTGTATATTCTTGACACTGAGGTGAGTTCAGTACTATCACCTGTAGCTGTTGGAAGTACCATTGCATGAGGTTCAATCAAACGTATTTTCAGGTTTAATTACATACAATATGGATGGCTTGTGTTTTGTTTTTTTCCGGCTGTAGAATGCCCTGAGCCTTTGGGACCTACATTTTCTTGTCATGATTCACTGTTGGCAGGACCTTGCCATTCATGACTTTAAACTCACTACAGAATGTGGCTCGGCCTCCATGGTGGCGTATGTATCTATGTTTTATCAAACAGTAGCTGTAGATATACAGAGGAATGTGCCTCAATTAAACAATGTTGACAATTGAAATACATCTGTTTGTGTTACAGCCAAGACAAGGGCAGCATGAAGATGATTACACTAACAAATCAAGACAAGAGTCGGGTAGCAGTGCAACTCCTTTTGAAGAAACTGTAAAAGATGATTACTATTATTATTATTAAGAAGTCCTTTTCTAAACTTGATGTGCTGGTTTTACTTTTTTCAGATCAACTCACTGCAAATACGATGTCTGCCCTCCATGACTATTTGCTACTCTCTGGATGTTTCCTCAGTCTCCTGTCTTGTCCAGACAAAAATAAACATGGTAAACAATCAACGCTTGTAAACTTGTTATATGGACGGATGGATATATGGACGTGCTATTTCTGGATGTGAATATGTCTGCACCTTGAAGTCAGTTGTTTTATCCTCTGCTTTCAGGATACAATTTATTTAGTTGAGGGGATTTGTGAGAACCCAGAAAGGTAGGACATGTTTTAATGTTCAGCCAGTACTCAAACGATATGGTGAATGTTTCAAAATATTAACTGGTCTTTTTCCCCCTGCTCTCTATCAAGTAGTCGTGGAGAGCCCATATCTGCTGTGGTTGTCAGATGCTTCACAGAGGCCTTGCCTGAGAACAGGTACCTCCATTTTAATGGGATACATTTCCACATCAATTGCGGTTCACGTATTGTATTTGATGTCAGTATAATTTGACTGACTAAGATTTTTCTCTATTCTCAGACTTAGCAGACTTCTTCACAAACACATGTTTGAGGAAGCTGAAAAGTTTGCCATCACATTTGAGCTGGATTTAGAGGTCAGTGAAAAGTGCAAAATTAATATTTGACCAGAGCAGAAATGTACAATATGATTGGTACTTTAGAATGGTGGTGCAGCTAGTGGTACATTACTTCCTTAATTGGGGCTATACAACTATCAATCCTATTTTTGTTTAGCTTGTGTACAAGGTGAAGCTTGACTTTGTGCTGGAGCAGCTGGCCTCTGCATCGGTGGGTGGCTATGGACAGGATGTGTGGTCTGAACTTGTGGAGGAGGCCAAGACCAACCTGATGAAGATCACAGTCAGTCTAATTTAATTTTACACTAATTTTACAAATGTTGATAGGCTCAGCCCCTCACTAATAGAGGTTATTTAACCCTGAATTGTTCCCTGTAGCTGTGTCTACAGTGTATGAATGTAACATGATTGTAAGTCGCTTTGGATAAAAGCGTCAGCTAAATGACATGTAATGTAATGTAATATTTGTTCTGCATTTCCTAGGATGAGCAGTATGTGGTGGAATACTGCCTCAAGGCTCCGTGGCCGACCTTTGAGACGGCAGAGAAGATACTAAACCATGCTGCCACACGATACTCCTCCTTACAGATCCAAGAGGCCCTGGCCAGGCTGGCAACCTTCTGCAGCCTACACGGCCCAGATAACTTCAAGTAAAGCAAAGTCTTAGTGGTCTCTTGTGTTGTACAATACATGTTTAATCATGTGGTTTGTTCATAATGTACACGTATTTGTTATTTTAGTAAGTTATTCTGTCATCCATAGTGGCATCGCCTGGATTGAGTTTTTGAACTGCACTGACAATTTAGGAGAAATTCTGATCCACCTGAGAGAGGGAGACATGAAGGGTGCACAACTCATTTGGCTGAGATATGAGGTAAAGACAGCTTCATGCACTCCATGAAACAACACTAGGAGAAATATATTAGTGTCACGGCCAGTTGTGATGTTTACTCTTGGGTTTGGTAACAGGGACCGATTGCAGCCGAGTTTGACGAGAGCAACCTCGAAGCCGTGCTCAGTGCCATCCCAGAGGATCTGCCATCCCAAGACCTCTGTCTTTGGTTTAGGGCCGTTTTTGTTCCTTTTGTGAGAAGAGTGCTTCCACCAGGACAGGTAGGAATCATTGCTCATTTCAAAATATGGTGCTATGTTTCCAGTTGTAAAAGTTGTATGATGTGCCCATAGAAAATCTTGGCGAGATGGCTGGAGCAGAGGGCACGGAATCTGGAGTTAACAGAAAAGGTAGAAAGAAAAAAGCCTGAAACACTTAAGGCCAGGCTAAAATAACAATGGTGTATAATGGGCAATAGCAACGCGCATAGCTTCAATTGGTTGTATAAAAGTAAAAAATTCAGTTTATTGTCAATTCATGTACCAAACATACAGAGGAATGAAAAAATGTTTCACTCCAGCGGTGAGGCGCATAACAGATAATAAAGTGTCAATAGATAAAACATTGTATAGTAAGTACATGTCAGTCACAATAGTTAAACCAATGTTTATAACTGTAATATGTTGTTCCAGGGTGCTTGGCCCCAGAACGGGTTGGACTTGGCTGTGGTTGGACTCCCTTCTCTCTGGACATGGATGAAATCTGTCAGTTCGACACATTGTTCTCTTTCCGCTATACATTTATGTGCCTTCACAATCATGGTTTACCTGTGGGAGCTAATTGTAGCTGAATTATAGTGACATAACACAGTCAATCTATGTTTTATCTTTCTTTTTTTTAGGATGATAATTACGGTGCAGAGGAGGTGGAGAGCCTCAAGTCCCTGGTGTCCAACCTCCGTCGGCTCCTTGACCTCAACCAGAAACACAACTGCAGACTTTCACTTTCAGTCTTTGAGAAGGTTTGTCTCTTTTTTTCATGACATATTTGAACTACATTTGAGTTTCAAGCAAGCTACTGATATCTTCAGCAGGACACACTTATTTGTATTAACCTGCCGGATTGTATGAAAATAATGCATTTAGGGGACATGTTGAGGGGGTTTTGTGTTGTTGTTCCTATCTTCAATATGTTCTTCCTTGTGAATTTGAAAGGGAAGTGTTCGTAGTGTCGCATTCTTCATGCTGGACAAAGTTCCGGCTCCAGAGCTGATTGCAGCCACAGTGGAAAGCAGTATCCTGCCGTATACTGAAGAGCATGCGATTCCTTTAGATGAGCTACTTTTCCAGTACATCAAGGTAACAGTCCATCACTGCCGACCCCACTGGGAACAGACGTTTCATTTTCCAAATACCTGATAAAGATTTCTCCTCATCTTCACTAGGATCTGCTGGAGCGCTGTAGTTCTCAGACCACAACACTTTTCACAGAATGGGAAGCCAAAGCAGTGGCTGTGCTAGCTTGTATGACTGATACAGACGTAAGTTTCTGTAACACCATTACACATGCAGTTCATGACATGTTTAAAGGTTTGTGAGTGCAAATACTTGTGTGAAAAACAGCCTTAACGGCAACCGATTAACAAAAATCGTCAAGATCAATACATTGTGTACCAAGATTAGCGAAATCTCACATTATTGTATTTACTACCAGCTGATGGTGGATGCTGTGCTGGAGATCATGCAGAAAACTGTAGTGCCCTGGAGTAATGTGGTAGAACAACTGGTTCAACAGTACCTGGAGATGGATGGACCAAAGTATGTTCACATTGTCATCACCATGATTCTTTTCATACTGTAAAATTTGGCAATATTATGAGTTTCGATATCGTTTTTTATTGGCTGATGTATTCCCCAGACAAGGGCTTTTAAAGGAGAGTTACCATCTGATGGAAATCAGGAAACTTCTCAGGGGCTATGGCATCCGCAACTTCGACCTCTCCAACAGCACTCAAATTATGGTAATTTTGATCTCATTTATTATGTGACATTTGACTTCAGCGGTGCCTTCGTATGAGCCTTGTGTCATATACAGTATATTTTCCCAGACGCTGATTAGATACATTCTGAAGCAAGACTTGCCAATGTCTTTAGAAGACTCCCTGACATTAGCTGAAGCTCACAAACTTCCAACCTTGCAGATAAACTACTTGTATCTCATAATGCTGATTGGCCAAAGCAAGGTATGCTCATCCACATGGAAACATGAAATCGCCTAGATTAAATTGTTTCTTTTAATGTTTCCATGGCATACTGATGCAAAGTATGTTATGCTGCTTTTTAGACGGAGGAAAGCATGACTGTCCTGAAGAGGCTGTCCTCTGCAAAGGCAGAGTGTGTGATCAAGCGTCTCACTTCCTGGGCAAGGCTGCAGCTGGAGGACAAAGACCACATATCTGATGAGGTGAGGAGAGGGAAGATGTTATGTGTCTGAAATTAAACATAATTAGCATTTCCCGTGCTCATATTCCCTGCTTAATTTAGCAATTTCCAGACTACTGAAGTCGTATTTTGTCGCATTTTAAGAATAAGAGCTAGTTTTTGCTTAGCTTTAGATGTCATTAACATTACACCTCTGCTGCAACTAAAAGTTGATATGATATAACAGGATTTTCCCTGCCTGGGAGCCTTTCCCTCAGCGCCTGTGATCGCAGTTGAGATTATGCTTACGCAGCTATAGGAAAATATTCCTTAAAGTAGACCAGACATGAAAATTAAATCAAATGGAGCTTCAAGATCTGAACATAATAGAACAGCATTATGGTAAGCATGCATTAATTCTGACATTTACAGTATATCTCAATTCTTCTCTGTCTTCCACAGCACAAGAAACACCAGATGGTCATAGCTCAGGTGATGGTGGAGGCTCTGAAATACCTGTATGTAATCCAAAAACGTAAGTACAATCCTTATCGCTCTGACCTCCACGCGTTGGATGAGTTAGGAAAGTTTGCATGGAGCAGTAAAACATCAAACACTATATTAACCTCAACACTATATAAGGGCTTTTGGGGGGGATTTTGTGTCATGTGCAAATAGTCTGGCAGAAGATGCTACCAATAAAAGGCTGAAAGAACTTCAGCAATATTGAAATCAAAGTGCAGTTAAATATACTGAAACAAAGTAAACCAAGCAAAGTGGACCAATAATATATATTAGGCCACAAATGTGATATCCAAATATTATAATGACTCTAACACATGTAATAATCAACATTTTATTATGATATTGATGATCAAATTTAAACAGGTTTCATGTCCTCTGTAGATGATGCTCTTAAAAGCATGGAGTGTGAAAACAACCTCATCATGTTTAAGGCGATCGCCCACCTACAGGTAAGTTTCATTTAAGGAATGTTTTAGGTGTTATTATTCCATCTGTTCTTTCATCATCTTCTTCACCGGCAACCTCTTTATTTGTTCCAACAGGAGGACTTTGATGTTTTCTTCACCCCCTCAAACTATGAGGATCCAAACATCAGAAAGCAAATCCAGGAGCATCACATCACAGCCTATGAAAACACACATGGCCGCCGTTCATCTAAGAGGAAGGCCACGCCAACTCCAGTTGTGGCTAATGACCCCGATGGCAAGACCAAGACCATCTCCACAGAAGCTGGCTTGCGTCGTCTAGGGAGGCAGCTGCAGCGCACCGAACAGGAGCTCTGGTCGGACTTAGCCCTGCGAGCTCTCGGGGTGGGCAAGGTGGACAAGGCCCTCAAGATCCTCAGGTTTGCGTGTGTGTATGCTGTGCCGTGTGTATGAATCCAGGAGTGGCCTTGCTTTAGTTTATTTCCCCCTTGAGTTCTTAGTGAAACTATAGAGAAATTGTTTTTTTTCATTCAGATTTTTAAAAAAACATCCCTGTCCAGTGATGCACATGGAGAATCTCTTATGTTTTCTTTCTCCTCTTCCTCCATATTTTCAGTGAGCTGTATGAACACCACTATAACACCTGTACAGGGAAGGTTTTGTTCACTGCTGCCAAGACGTTATGCCAGATGCTGGAGGCAGATGTACCAATGGTGCTTCCTGAAGACATGGACTTGCCAGCAGTCATCCATGAGCTTGCCTGCCAGGCTATTGCTACGTGCCACTCAGGTAAAAAACGCTGCAAAATCAATTATGTTCAACCACATTTTATGTTGGTTAATCAATAGCTATTGTGCGAATCACTGCCGAATTCACAATTCAACTATTAGATTTGTAATCGTTAATTTGTTGTAAGCTTGCAGATAAAATGTAAAACCCTTTTGCTGTTAAAACTAGACTATAAATGTATCCTCAGTCTCATCTTAAATGTGAAAATGACCAATTGTGTACCAGTGTACTCTCCCTGTATTACCATGAATCTTTTGCTTCAAGTAAACTCTTTAAGTTCATATTTTAAATAATAACTTCTGCAGATCTACTCCTGGATTGTCTGGAGCTTTGCAAGTGCACACGGATAGCTATGGATGTCTATCATCAGTGTCAGTTATCAGACAACTATGGCTTCTTAGCCAAGGTCAGTATCGTATCTTTCTCCATTCAATGATACTGTGTTTACTTTATTTTACTCTGGTTTATGCTTGATATGTTATACGATATATATTCTGCAGACATTTAAATTGGATGTCTTATTTTGCAAGTTAGTAACTGGGAATCTTCCTGGTGAAATCTCTAAGAGGATTTAGATAATAATAGTTTATTATTTAACATAGTTTTGTTTTGATGTTCTTCAATTGCAGTAAAAGACTTCTTGTGTTGTTGATGGTAGTTCAAATTGATTACAAACGTACAACTTTACAAAATTGTGAAATTAGCCAAATGCATATCACAAATGTTTGTGTCATGTCCCAGGATTCGACCTTGGAGACAGAAAAAGATCCACATTCTCAGTGGACTTTTCAGGATGTTTTTAGTGAAGACTGCATTGTTCTGGACCCAGTTTCTGCGCTTCCAGTCCAATATGAAATTACCAACTGTTTGCTTCCTGTTTCTCTGGGTAAGATGCTCAAATTAATCATCTATTCACCTTTGATAGTCTCCAGCTAACTGGTCTCATCAGCTTATCACTAATCTTGCAGATATCAAACTGCACCCACTGGACTGTTCCTGTCTGGTACACTGCTCATTTGAAGACGGTCTGTACTAAAACTTATATTTCATTGTTTCTCGTTGGAATTTGTCATTTTCAAAGTTGACCATGTGTCTTGCCTGGCCCACATACAGGTTCAAACTACCTGCAGCCCCTCTTGGGTCCCCTGGCCAACATGTTACAGATGTTACAGGAGTGCAGTCAGCTGGAGCTGGCCCTCAGAGTGCTGGTCAACTCATACGGCAGCTGCCTGCAGCACGTCACCTCTAATGTTATGAACATCAATCTTAGTGTCCAGGTATGGCTGCAACATATCCAGAGGTGCTATCGGTGCCACCGCCATGTGTTTCTGGATCAATTGTACCGTTATTATAGTAATAGCTACTTGCCAGTTAGGCCGAGGAAAGATATTTTGTAATGTGTATCGTGATAATGTCACAGTAAACTGTTTACTCTTCTTTCAGCTTTACGATTCCCAAGAGCTTAAGAAGTACAATGTATGCTTGAATAATCTTCGAAAGACAACTACTTTGTCTCTGAATGCTGTTGCTGTGGCTCTCTTAAACAAGGTGAGTCTGCTCAGACTCATGTCATGAGATGGTAGTCGCCAATATACTGCGTTTTAGTATGCTTTTAAATCACTGTATCTCTATTTATATGGGCTGCAGGTGTTCAACTGGAGGGTGGTTGATTGTGATTTGGCTATTGGCCTCTGTACACTCCTCTCCAAAGCAGAAGTCTTCAAACTACTGTGGAAGGTTATTGACAACACCTGGCAAAACTATAACAAAATCTTGGTAGGCAATATGTTCACTGTTCTTCTGTATGTTATCGTCAAACCTTTTTTATTTTTGATAATTAAAATTGTCGTTGGCTGCTTTAGGCTGTGGCCAGGATCGGGGCTGATCTCTGCTGCTTGTACGGGGAGGCAGAGGAACAAGAGAAGTTTCTCTCTGTCATCACTGATGCTGAATGGGGCATCAAGCTCGGCAAACTGGAGGTGTGTGGATGAAAACCACTCGCATTTCTATTCACAGTATACTTCACGAGTTACTGTCCCTCTTGACTTGACATTTAACGTGACTTGGCATTCACCATGCTTGCTCCTGCTCGGCCACAGATATCCATCCAACCAGTGTTCCGTCAGCGGCCTGAGATGAAGAGCAGACTGATTCCTGACTTGGTGAAAAACCAGAGAATCACTCCAGACATTATCCTCCAGTACTGCAGGTCCGCTGCTCACTCTACAATGTTAAATTCTTCAATCTATATCAATGCATTTCCTTTCCGGTCCAGAAGTGTCCCGGGCGGTCTCGTATGGGCTCGTATTCTGTTCCTTCCTGGGCTCACTCTCTGCTCCCGTCTGCAGCACCTTTGGTCTTGACCGTGACAGTGTGATCAACCAGTACATTACCACCTTACTGCTGCTCCAAGAGGACGAGGAAGCCGCAGGTGACCACGGCACAGGGCAGGAAGAGATGCAGCCTCTGTGTCATGCAGACGCACTGGAGCGAGTCCTGCAGATTATCCCGATGTTACACAACACCAGCGAGCTCACCGACAGTCTCTGTGCTGCCATATTCAAGGTTTGTGCATGGGGGGACAAACTAGAAGAGGGGGTCCTTTTAGTGTTAGCATGAAGGCTCTGTGTTAATAGTTTTCTAACCTCTTTTACATAAATGACATTTCTGATAATTTCTAATTTTGTTTAAATTTCACCCAGAGGCTCATCCAAGACAAATGATTCAAGAAAAACGTACAACACAAGAGTGCTTAGTTAATAGTAATCATGAAACATCAAAAAGCTATATCCACATCCTTGTTATGGTGCCGCAGCTCCGTTATTTTCAGTTTCCAAACCAATTACTTGAATTTGGTCCAGAATGACATACAGTATAGTACTTGGTTTAGAACTGCAACGGCAAACACTGAAAGCACTTTACTGTCGTAGTTAAGTAAGTATTACTTTCTATCCCGAACTAAATTCAAGCTATTCACCTAACTTGTAAAATGCATTTCTTGTACAGCTCAGTCCGTACAACTATGAGAGGATCGAAGTAGTGCTGAAGATCATCGAGGCTGCGGATGAGAATGTGACGACCTTTTCTGTTAGTCAGGTAAAAAGACCACATGTGTTTAAAAGCAGAATTACTTCCTGGTCTTCAAAATGTATTTTGCAGACAAGCAACCAGTGTATTGTAATCCACAGGCAATGGGCCTCCTTCAACACCTGAAGTCCTACAAGCGCGTCTCTCCTACCTCGGATGTGGAGAACACTTATCTTCTGGAAAACAGCCAGCTGCCAAACCCGCACTCTAACAGCAGACTGCCCTTCCACCTGCTTATGCAGACCAACCATTACTGGAAGATTATCTGTGAGTCAGTTGTCTTATTTTCATTCTAAAATATTATAGCTGACAAACTCAAAATATTCTGATTGCATTATATGTGATGGAGTAGAATCTTAAAGGAGGAATTATTCTAAACTCATTTGAGGTCCTAACATTTCAAATATTTTACACTTGTTACTGTGTTTAACTTCTTTGTGTAGCTTCTGTTGGCAAATCTGTCATTTGGATGTATCAATATTTAATGAGTTAATGAGATATGTTAAGACTTAAGAAACTAAAATGTTTTTCTGTGTTTAGCTCCTGAGCTCACTGAGGAGACCTTCCCTACACTTCTTTTGATTAGCAAACTGATGAAGGTAAAGCACACTAATCTAAAAAGTAGCCATGATCATATAATACATACACGTATAATATATAATCATGAAAATGATAGATTTATCCATAAAGTTTGACTGTTAGTCAAACCTACCTGTCTCATTCCAGGTGAGCCTTGACAAGTTATACATGTCAGCCGCAAATCATGTGTTTGAGAAGAAGATGAAGCCTTTACTCTTGGACCAGAGGAAAAAGGGTCAGGGGCATGGCTGCAATAGTGAGACTTTCAAGGTAGCCAAAACCATGATGAAGTACATCCACTGCATCCAGAGCCCGGAGTGGGCAGCTGCCACCGCCCACAAGATCACCCAGGAGCTGCCACCAGGTCTGACCTGCAGATTATACACTGCCACGTCACTCTGTGTGTGTTTTCTCTGGACTGAATGGTGTCCTGTTCTCCACAGGCCATGAGAAGACACATTCTCTTAGGTTCTGTTTGGCTCTCGGAGAGGCCTGGCTGAAGGATCCAAACCTTGAGGTCGATATAAGTGATTGCAGAAATCAAACAGTACACATTTGACATCTTTCACATCTTTATCTGGTTAGTTTTTCATAATCTGGTTGGTTTTAATCTACTGCCCTATAATTCTGAGCAGGAGGCAGCGCGGGCCAGAGGGGAGACATTTCTGTCCAAGCTGAAACTGCAGTTCCAGCGCTCGGCTACTGAGAATACCTTGATAACCAGCCAGCTGAACAGCCCAGAGCATCTGAAGCTGACGGGGCTGCCATCCAGGCTCATAGTGGCCCTGTATGAGCAGAGTGGTGTGGAGCAGCGCTACAGAGAACCAGGAGGTCAACTGTATCCTGGTGAGCATGCTTTGATACAGCAGTCCGCTGGAGAAGCTGAAGTATTTAAGACCAGCTTCATGTGATGAAGATGGCGACTGGATTAAAGCGCGTTATATCGTCCATTTAGCTTTTCTCTGCTTTGTACGACATTGAATTGTTTAACTATCCAGTATCAATTATTTTCTACTTATTAATATTACTATCTTGTGATCATAATGTGGGCTAAACATTTTCAATATGTTGTAAGTGGGACAAAGTCATCAGCAGTGGTGAATCCTAACTTGAGCATTTACCTCTGAGCAGATATACATGCAGTGGTTAAGGAAATAGCCACCATCAACAATGTGGATCTCCTGAATATCCGTAACATGATGCTGGAAAAATGGATCTGCAAAACAGGCCCTGCTGTCACCAAGGTCTGTCTCATTGAGTTTATTACCGAATTTCTATTTGCTAATCACTGTTTCTGTTTGTCTCCTGTTAATCTGCTTACATTGTGTTTTTATCACTTAGTCCTTTGTGTAGAAATTTGATAAAACGTGTTTTTCTTTGATAAAGGATATTAGTAATCATGACTGTGTCAGCGAGGAGGATCCAGACTTAATGAGGTAAGACATTGCCTCTGAATACCCTTCTATTATGTTTAAAAAATGTTTTAATTCAATAAAAAAAGAAAGCACTGTTTTCTTTTAACCCTTTTGAATTGGTGCTTAAATGTAATAGTGAGAGATCACTGATCACTGAGATCAAAGAACGTCTGTTGAATTTAATTATGAAGTAAGTTTATCTATTTGTCGAGTACTTGTAATGTACTGTACAGCACATACAGTTTAAAACTGACAGTTGCCTCTATTACTCGTACAATTATCTTTCCCTGTTTCATTTGACGGGCACAATGATTTGGCCATGAGTTGTATCAGCGACGTGTGTTGGCTTCTCTGTTTATTGTGTTTACTTGATGCCCTCAGGGTGGTGTACATGCTGCAGTCTTGCCCAATGGAGGATGCTGTCCGTCTTCTAAACCCGATCCTATCTGCCAAAACCTGGGTGAGTCATAAATTAGAGTGAGTCAAAATTCTGTTTCCGGAGAAAGGGACTAATGTCTGTTTGTTTTTTTTGTATTTCCTCCTGTAGCCTCTCAGCACTTCTGGGCCTCGTCTAACCTTCTGCCATCAGACTCGAGCTCTGCTTTGTCTCGTCCGTCTCGCTGATTCTGCCACTCTGGAGGCTCGGTTGCAGATCCCCAAGACCAAAATACAGTAATGGGAAATCTGTTTGATAGTACTGGTGGAATAATTAATTGTTAGTGTAAGATGTGTTAATGTTTCTGTATTTTATACTCCCATGCAGATATTACATTAAGTGCTACATCTTTGTCTCTCAACTGGAGGCATTAAACATCCCTTACACTGTGCAGTCCTTCCTCAGTAGCCCCAAAGAGGGCTTGGTTAAAGGGCTGTGGAAGAACCACAGTCATGAGCCGCAGGTACTTTCTAACTTAAAACATTTAAACTATTCCAGCTAGTTTCTTCATTTAGTTTCACAACAAAAAAATGTACATAATTAGAAACAATGAGAAATGTTGCACACAAACTGCACGCAGGAAAACTGAAGCACCTTTTGTCCTGTTAGGCGGTGCAGTTGGTGGCAGACCTGTGCTTGGAGTATCAGGTGTACGACCATCAGCTGTGGAACAGTCTGCTTCAGAAGCTGCTGGCCTTCAACTTGGTGAGAGGACGTGCACCAGAAAAATATTTGTCCATTTTGTCCATTTTGATAAAAACATAATTGAACGCAGTATCTCACACGTGAATTGTTGAAGGGGACTTTGAATAAAGACTGCTCGGTTTTGCACTTCAAAATAAAACCGTTGGTATGTTTTTCCCTCTCAGATCAGCCACCTCCAGAAGGTGCTAGAGGCGGTCGTGGCTGTGCCTGCTCTGTGGGAGGTAACGTCAGACTTCATCGCTGTTATTTTAATAAAGGAAAATAATGTTGGTATTTCCTCTGTTACTTTAGACACATTTAAAGTAAAGTAAATTAAAATGTGGTCCCAAACTGTATATGAGAAATGTCGTCAGTTTCAAAATATATACAAAGAAAAGCATCAGAACCAGGACTCAAAGTCGGCCAGTTGCTTTTATTTAATTGTGACAGTCGAGATATAGATGGGAAATGTGCTGTTAAATGGCAAGTGACCCCCAGCAGACATCCCAGAGGTGGAGCCAAAAATAAAAACGGCTCCAACTATCACTACTACAATATGACAAGTGATAATAGAGAAGAGGTTGCAACGGTAATTTTAATTACTTTATTTTCTTCCCAGATTTCCAGTTTCTCCAGGACCTGGAAGAGTATGCTACTGGCACCTTTTGTTTCAGGTACTGACCTTTTTATTATACAATGTTTTGGTAGAATAATTGTTATGGATTGGCTCGAAGGTTGTTCATTAAAATGGTTAATTTTGATATCCACGTTTGCACTGTTCATCCTTCCTGTCGGATCTGTCTCGACAGCCTCGGTGCCTCTGAGTCCTGATCAGCAGGCAACACTCTACAGAACGTTTGTTCTCCTGCTCAAGTATGTTGCTCCTCGTATTCAACCATATACCAATTTTCCATTTGCGTATTACTTTCATGGACTGCTAGTGCTAGAATATGAACATTGTGTTAACGTTTTGAAACCATATCATCATGTGACACTTTAGTCTGTTTCATGCACATGGGTTTGATTTATTGAACTTTGGAATTTGTTCAAAGAAAAGCAGTGATTGCGTATATATTATGTCATATTCTCTTTGATGTTTATTTTAAACGTCCTGACACTCATCTTTCTTCCCAAGGTGCCCTTTCCTGTTGAATCTGGACCTGATAGGAATTGCCAATCGCTTTGCACAGTTCAATCTGCCAGCCTTTGCCCTGGGAACACTCCTTCTCATCCCCTGTGCCATGAAAAAGGCTCAGCAGATCCAGGTGAGTAACTCCATGTCAATACAACAAGTCAGGAGGAATCGTTTGGAAGATCTGTATCTGTTAGGCCCTCATCACGATCACAGTGTCACACCCATCCCTGTGTTTTCTGTCCGTTTCCAGGGCTTTCTGTCAGTGTGTAACCCGGTCGCTGTCCTTGAGCAGGTGGAGGAGCTCATGAACACTGGGGAATTAGCTGGAGTTCCCTCACAGGTTAGATGTCAGTTTAGGTTTTACCAACTCAATCGGCTTAATTCAAACCTTGCACTGAGACTAAAACATGAAGCTCTTTCAGCGCTTTTATTTTAACTGAGTTTTTTCAGCAATTTCAAATGTTTAACTACATCCTGTAGTTTCTACATAACAGCTGTTGTTTTAACAAATCCTGTAACACAATATGTATATAGTTTTTATATGTGTGTATCAGCATCAGTAAAGCTGTGAACAAGGGAACTAGTTAAGATAATGTAAACATGTTAACTGTGTTGTCTTGTTTTGAAGTATAAAACAAAAGAGATGTCTGGTGCATTAAAATATATTTTCTTTTGTGCAACCTTTTTTGCCATTACTATTAGTTTCAACTATATTGTATTATATTATGACATTATTGCCTCTATGATTCCTCAGATCAGGGAGACTGTATTAACCTTTATCAGCCAAAATGGACAACACCAGAAACTGCTGAAGACCAAACACTTCAAGCATCTGAAGCAGCTCATTGTGTCGAATGGCCGACCTAACCAGGTGAAAGAGTTGGTGGACTACCTGATCAGTCAGAACTGGTACGTTTTTGTTTGTTTGTTTGTTTATTTTTGTGAGGGAAGCAACATGAACGCCGGTATAAAGAACAAGTTTCTGTAACTTACATGTCCTAAAATAGGATCAAAACAGGATAAGACTAATAAACAAGCTACTGTTGTCTATAACCAGAAGTACAGCAGGTATGCACAACATGCAACACATTGCAATAAATAGAAAAAAGGTCAGCATTTCTATTGCCAGCCATCCGTTCAAAGGGGGGAGTGATGTTTTAGATTGATCTGACATTTAGGGGCACGGTTTCTTCTAGCACCACATCTGAGTCTGTAGTCTACGTTACATTTAGTGACATACTGTATGTGGGCTCTACCAGGAATTACAGTTAAGGTGGTAAATGTTCCTCTCCACAGTTTGCCCAAATACAACATTACATTACATTATTCAAGGCGAAGGCGGGGGTCGCCAGTTTTTCACAGGGCACATATATAGAGACACACAACCATTTACGCTCACATTCACACCTATGTGCAATTTCCATGTCTTTGGACTGTGGGAGGAAGCCGGAGAACCCGGAGAACATGCAAATATCCCACATCCCACGTTGCCACAGGGAGAACATGCAAACTCCACACAGAAGGACCGCCCAGACCGGGAGCCGAACCCGGGCCCCTCTTACTGTGAGGCAACAGTGCAGCCCTCAAATAATATATGGAACAGAGTTTTTCCAGCTTTACATCAGACTTATCCGGGGGAGGCCCGGTCCGAGTGTGTTTTGTTTACACATTTCTCTTCCAGTCTTGTGTAACAGCTGACCACCACCTGCTGTCTCAAGACCTTTGACCTATAATGACCAAAGCAAAAGCCCACCGTATGCATTTGACCTTTTCAAATGTAAGATTTTAGTTCTTCACTTCATATTCTGTGCCCTCGATGGACTGGCGGCCTGTCCAGGGTGTCCCCTGCCTTCGCCCTATGTCAGCTGGGATAGGCTCCAGCGCCCCGCGACCCTAATGAGGATAAGCGGTATTGAAAATGGATGGATGGATGGACTTCATATTCTTTTTTATCTGCTTTTCAGTCAGGACGATGCTGACTCACTCGCTCGTGAGTACATGAAACACTGCATCAAAGAGGGAAAGCGCTGACTAACGGTTCCCCTTCACCGAGCTGCCTGAAGGTAACTGAAGTTGATATTTTGGACCCAGTGTAGTCTGGGATACAGGCGAGACGTATTATGTTGTTGTTGTCGTTTAATGAGTTGTATTAATCATATTATTGTAGTTCAAATTGTGTAACTTTTGTATTTCACCATTATCAGTTTGATTATTGATCTGTAATAGAAATATAACATATGTAATTCTACTTTTTTCAGGAGTTTCTCAACATGTAACAAAAGAATTCTGCAGCTGTATTTATATATTCTTACTTTGTCTCTCTTGGGAAGAGATGCAATATTTGCACTTCTATCTATATTTCCATTGTGCATGTAATATTTAGAATAAATGCTTTTCTTTATTGATTGTGTAGTGTAATTCTTGAAAAAAGATATAAGAAAAATCAATAATACAAACATGCGGTAGGTCAGGTATGACAACAATTTGCAGCTGAAAATAAATCACAATCATTTTAAGAGTCTAAAAATAAATAAATAAATAAATGTCTTATGCTGTGTTCACACCAAACGCGGCGTCCAGACCTCATGCAAAGTCAATGCACAGACGCGTTTGACGCGAAAAGGGGGCGTGGTTTATCTCCGTGGCTTGTCTCCGTAAAAACAGTTATAACTTCCGCCGTCCGCCATGAAAGAAATAGCCACTATTTTCTACTCTGTACTTGTTGTGGAAATACCACAAACGTCGGAACATCAGCCGCCGTCGTATTTGGGTTCATAACATCACCCGTCGCCGCACACAGCTCGGTGAATGTCACCGTCTTCTCCAGGAACTGCGTCTGGATGACTGCCGCTTCCAGCGCTACTTCAGGCTAACCTGTAGCTGTATTAAAGAGCTCGGGGGTCCGCAAACCGCTACGATGTCATCCATGTTTTTCTGATTCAACAACGGCGGCACAGTGACGGGCGGAGCATCTCAACGCTGATTGGCTGTCGCTCGAGGCGAATTTTAACGCCCGACGCCAAAGTTGAAATATTTCAACTCGGGCGAAAAATTCGCGCCGCCCGATTCGCGTCTAACGCGCCGCCCGACGCGAATTTGCGTCAAACGCGTCTGTACGTTGACTTTACATGGGATCCGGACGCGCGGACAAAAATTCGCGTTTGGTGTGAACACAGCATTAGAGATGAAATGACTGAAATGTCAAACTTGTAAAGTTCAGTTGCCAGTTTCCTATTTTGTTTTGTTGCATACACATACATTAAGTATGTGAATGTATTGTAGGTTTTGTTCCTATATATTAAGCCTTAATTTGTATTAATTTAGGTATTAGCTATTTTTTTTGTGTAAAATGTGTTACTTTCACCTTTTGTGAAACATATCCGGCCTGAGTAAATCATTTTAACTCAAGTCTCGAGTATATTTAGTAATACACATTTGAGGGCTACTTTTTTGAGATCCTCATCATTCTTAATGGAAGACTGATAGTTCTGCAGGAAGCAGGAAACCACAATGAGGCACCTTTGCACTGATCTTTACTCCTGCGAGAGAGTATTATACGAAAGAATTCAAGGATATGCAGCCCTGCATTTTGTCATTGCGGAGAAAAGGCCCACTTAGTCAAGGTTCAGTTTATACTTGGTAAACGATGATAAGTGAGTACTCACAGATACCAAAGCAGCTGATGTGGTAGTTAGTGGCTGAATTGCATGCACTGTTCTTTGAAAGGGTGCTTCCGGTTTGATTCATAGAATAAGGAAGGACCAAACCACAAAGTATATATACACATGTATAATGAGGAGGACAAAAGTCGTAATTACTTGTTCCAATAAGGAGGACTTTGCAATGACCAAAAACTAATATTTGGAATTTTCTAAAATACCTTTATATAGAGAGGTCCTTTTTAGATGAAACGGAAAAAAATCATTAATAATCATTATCATTAATATGACTTGGTATCATAATGATCACAGATTGCCTGCTTAGAGAAAGCTATAAGTCTTGAGTCATTTGTATCATCACAGTTGATATGTGTGTTTCCATAATTATGATAGTTTTCACTTTATATTATATTTTATTCATAAGCTGATATTATTCTTGAAACAATGTCTGGTTAATGTATTGGTCTTCAGTAACACAACAACAACACAGAATGTATGGTGAGTTTAGACAATTGTCTGTAAATTGAACAAAATATTATGTAGATAAAGGATTTCACAGCTTTACAGTAGCATATGTTATACAAAAGAAATATTCAGAAACGTGCAGTCAATATATGGACAAGATAAAAATAAAAACGTTGCTATGGCATATGTTTTCCGAAGGCAATACATTTTTTGCATTCAATATAAACTGGATAACTGCTTGTTACAAATAACATCGCTAGCACTTCCATGACAATTTTGAAAGACACATGAAATCTTAAAATTGTAACTACGGAGCTGCATCCATCTTAATGCTTTCCTTGATTGTGTGATCAGAGCTGGCTGAGCGTCTGGGAGCCTGTTTCTCGAGTTTTCCTCTCTGTGCTTTTATCAGTGTCGGCCTGGGAGAGACGAAGAACTTTCCTGTAGATGTTCTTGAAGGTAGGGCTGGATAAGTAGTACACGGCAGGATCCAACACGCTGTTGAAATAGGTCAGGCTAATGGTGACGAAAAACACAATGGTCAGGTCTTCCAGAGCAGAGCAAGCTTCAGTATCGGGGAGTTTGCTGGCTAGATGTTTGGTCTGGATCCAAATCACCAGCTGTGCGATGTTGCTTGGGAGGTAGCAAATGATGAAGAGCACCGCCACCACAACGATGAACCAAAGAGCCTTCTTCATCTTCGCCTGCTGGGCCAACTGTCTCCTTCGCAGGTGGCCAACAATGTGGAATGTGCAGTAGAGAACCACGAGCAGAGGCACATAGAAGGAAAAGAGAAACTCAAACTTGTGCCAGTTCAGATTATGGTGCATTTCAGTATCAACCATGAAGCTCTCACAGCGGGTTGTGTTGATGTGTTTCAGATTGAAGACATGAACTGTCAATGAGATGGTGAGCAACCATATTGCAAGTGCACCACACATGGCTTTGGAGATACTCAGAGAGTTGATGGGATGATGGGGATGCACCACACGCATGTACCTGTCCACAGCGATAGCCATCAAGAAGAAGGTACTTCCACTGCGGTTCATTGCCAACATGAAGAGGCAGATGTTGCACAGAGCGTGTCCAAACTTCCACTGGATGTCTGAGATGTAGTAGATGGCACGGAAAGGCAAAGCCATGTTGAGCAGAAAATCCGCCATTGCCAGGTTGAAGAGTAACACTGTGCTGCTCTTCCAGGGCCTCGCGTGGAAGCAAAAGATCCAGAGTGCCAAACCATTTCCAAGGACTCCAAATAAAAACTCTGTGAATAACACTGGCGGCAGCACACTGATCAGCAGAGTTCCATTGAAATTGCATCGCATGTTGACTAACGTCCTGCCTCACTGGCTGCAGATCAGATAAATAACCCCTTGACAACTGTTTGCATTCTTTAAAGGGAACCTTGAAATTTAAAAAAAAAAGTGTTTGTGGGTTTTGCATTTACAGGAAGCTCGACAGTTCCATTTTGTAATAATGTTAACCCACAGAGTCATCTATGTTTTTTCAAACATGCTATATTTCTCCAGAAAGCTACAAAGGAGATGGATTACTGCTGGACTTAAAGGACCTAAAAAGTTTTTTAAAAAGTACTACTTCACAATCTCCTTGCATGATGAAACCTATATTATTTACCCTCAAGTCTTGTATAAAAATCACTAATTACTTATTTATTTGATTGCATCAATCTTCAATTAAAATGAATCCACTTGACTAAAGTATGTAATCATCCACGTCGGGGACCCTTCCCTGGAAGTAAATACACCTCTTTGTAAAAACGTTGCTTGTGATTCCAGAGCTTAAGGGTCTAACTTGCTCAATTAACATCCCTGTCACTGTAATTGACTGCTTATTTTGTTTCAATTACAACTATTATTAAGTCTCCCTGAGAAACTCTTTTTCTTGGTAATTTAGAACTGGAAATACGTGAATTTGTTGGTTATGATTTTAGCCCCTTCACTTTTGCCACATTTTGCTGTTATATAATTAATTTTAAATCTTTGTAAATTAATAACAACCCCATTAACAACAAAGCAAAAGCATGCATTTTACTTTTTTACAAAGGTTAGTTGTCAACTAACCTGGCAGCTTTACAGTGCATGTGAAATGTGTGAAATTGCAGCAACTGCAGTAAGCCACACGACTCTGGTGTTGCTCGCAACTTTTAGGACTGCTAAGAAAATTAATTGTGGCCTGATCAGACAAAAACTCATTGTTGAACTACAACTGTGGAAAAGCAGGCACCACTCCTCATCACAACCTACAGTGAAGGTGGTGGCAGCATGATGATGCACCCCCGGAACAGAAGTCAGAGACTCAGGATTGAGAGGACAATGAACCAACAGGTGTTGGACAAAAAAACTGACCGAAAGTAATCTAGACTTCAGACTGAGTTGAAGGTCAAACCCCATCAACCTATTCTTTTTGTAAAGTGAGGGAATCTGGGAGGTCTGACATAATTTGTACAGATAGGTGAATGGCCAATTTAAATATAATCAATTAATTGAATTACCAGGCAAATTAATGTAAAAAGAAATTCACATTCAGGACAAGTGAGTCTATCAAACAGCAACGTAGTTGCAGCAGCAATGTGAAGTAAACCCAAAATGGTAATGCTTTTGTTTGTTGAGTTGAATGAACATGTTACTGAATTAGGCCTTTCACAGCCTTCCAAAAAAGAATATCTGGGTGTTTGTGTTACTTCCTCTGGGTAGAGCAGCTTTTTATTGTGAGTGTCTTCTCACCAGCACTGCTGAGGCAGATGTTTTAATGTTGTGCAAGTTCAGATGTATCTGTGGATCCTTGTTGGTGCACACACACATGCGGCTGCAAACATTGGCAGATTACAAGTACTATTTACAATGACTAATTATTCTGTGCTGGGTGAAGTGTGATGGTTTTGTAACTCAGCAGCATTGTGTAAGACTGAACTCAATTGAACTTTTGTGCATGAGTTCATCCTTTAACATTGTTAATAAAGAAATAATCACAACAAAAGAAGAGTAGTAGTTTTTGTTTAATCGAATACTTTATCTGGAGAATGCTTTGGAAATGATAAGAAAGGAGGCTATGAAAACATTATTTTTTGTGTTTTGTAATGTGGTAAATGTGATGTTTTATGTTAATTTGTTCAGTTATCAACAGTGTCAATTAGTCTTGTTGAATGAATTGTGTGGAGAATTAATTCATAAACATTATTTAATAATCAGAGGCAACAGAAGGCTGAAATGGGATACGAGGGAGCTGTTTGTCACACACTCAGTTTGTAACCCTCTACTGCAGTCTAGTGGATAGCATTTGAAAATGCTGCCTTTGCGTTTAGGAGACCAGAAGCATGTTTCCTCGACTGCGGGGGAAAACCCTAACCCTAACCCTTTTGGATTGCTATCCATAGACTCACAAGTGTGCACTAAACTATTCTCACATGACTTATCAGTCACTATCATGTCACATGCCAGGGCTCCCACTCAGTAATGTATCAATGGATGTGAGTTGGGCCTTGCCAGTTCAGAGACTAGCAGAGCAGTTTTAAGACCATGCGTAAAAATGTGAAAAAGCCAGTTTAGCCTGCAGGGCAAACCCTTGCTTTTGTTCCCTTCTCCTGTTGTCCCATCACCTGCATACTTGGGAACAAAACATCAGTCACAACTCTACCCGGCGCAACAAACGCGAAATTCCAGTCCTACAACCTTGACGAGGTTTGAAATGAAGCCAGAGCCTAAAATATACCTAAGAAACAAGTGATGTGTTAGTTTTCTTATTCCAGTGTCAAACAATATAACATAATATGCATGTTGTCCAATTTTTTTAATGTATGACCATTTGCTTTGTATCTTTCCTTCCCTGAATAGACCTCTTCCTGAAGGTTTGGCCTGGCGCTGTGAAATGATAAAAGCTGAAGGAAGCAGATAAACAAAACAAGTTATTCCACGTACCTCAGCTCATGTCAGCCAAGTCGAGTAAAGATGAACAAAGCAAGAGGCGCCACCCTCCAAATCCATTTAAGAAGGATATAAGTGAGAGGAAAAACATATTTTCATTTGTTGATTTACTTTATTAAAGCTAACCAGAAGACATTTAAATAACCAGAACCAGATTAATTAGAGTGTCTGATCCATTGCTGACGTTTTAAAGTTGTGAGCCTCATAAAACAGCTGCACCTCAATGTGAGGAAAATGTCCCTGAGTGAATGTATCATAAATGAGTACAGGACATTGGGGTTTGTAGTCACTAAAGGGAAATAAATCATAGATTTATAGAACTCATCCATGTTCATAATATCTTCACACATTTATCTACTGTTTCTGTCACTGAATTATCCGGAAAGACTAAACATTTTGAACAGTGTTAATTTTATTTTAGAGGACTTATAAGCATTGCTTGCGTTATTTCCCTCTCCATTTTCATCAGAGCTGCTGTGCTAAATACTGCCCTAAACATTCATCTAAACTAGTACCATTTTTGTAATATATTGAATAGTACGATGCTTTACGGTTATGGCCTGGCCCATGTTTCGACGTGTCACAGCAGTAATCTGAGCATCATTTCCTGGTGTATTATTTCACATCTACTTGACTGTCATTTTAAAAGCATATGCAATATCGGGATTATTGGAGAATCACGAGAGAAGAAAAACATTATAATCCTCATGTGTTTGGATCTCATAGAGGTGACGTCACTGCAGCAGGATGAGAAAGACGGCCAGATGAGCATGCCTCGTCAGAAAATAACCGAAAAACAATAGCACGATATAGAAAGTAAAATGCTGATTCAAAACACTTATCCGCGATGATTTGGGCGGTAGTCGATATGATGATGGTTTCCTCCACCTTGGGGGCGGATCTATCGACGTAATAGACTCGCTGCTCTTCCTCCTTCAGTCGATGCAGCACTGAAGCCGCAGCTTGGAGATGTCCCAGACACCATGGAGTAAAGATAAAAGAAGACGCCGCTGACATTTACCTCGAGCCTGCACGTATTTTGTGTATAACATTTTGGTTTTCTCGCTGAAACCTTCATTGTCACAACGAGAGGATGAACAGCATGAGGCACGTGAAAACCCGACGAACGGAGGCCAATCTCGGAGCGGAGAGGGAGCATTTTGACAAGCAGCAGGTACAAATACAGCCGAGACCGCGAGACTCTGCGTGTGAATGAACGCTCACTGCGGGAACGAGCTTTCTAAAAGTGTGTGTGTGTGTGTGTGTGTGTGTGTGTGTGTGTGTGTGTGTGTGTGTGTGTGTGTGTGTGTGTGTGTGTGTGTGTGTGTGTGTGTGTGTGTGTGTGTGTGTGTGTGTGTGTGTGTGTGTGTGTGTGTGTGTGTGTGTGTGTGTGTGTGTGTGTGTGTGTGTGTGTGTGTGTGTGTGTGTGTGTGTGTGTGTGTGTGTGTGTGTGTGTGTGTGTGTGTGTGTGTGTGTGTGTGTGTGTGTGTGTGTGTGTGTGTGTGTGTGTGTGTGTGTGTGTGTGTGTGTGTGTGTGTGTGTGTGTGTGTGTGTGTGTGTGTGTGTGTGTGTGTGTGTGTGTGTGTGTGTGTGTGTGTGTGTGTCACAGTGAAGGGTACCGCATAGGCCACATTTTCAATTAACGCCTTGACTTGGGAATTGAATGTTTGAAATTTAAAATGTAAATGGGGCAAAATACATATTGTTGTTCTTACCTGTAGTGTCATGTATACATCTCGATTGTTTCTGAGTGAGTGGCCGTGTGTTGGCGTTATCTGCCTGCTCTCCAACAGTTGGGACTATGTGGCACTCGGCTCAAAGCGACACCAAATACAACAAACAAAAACCCCAATTTAATTCAATGTCTCCTCACGTGGGTTCTTAAAACAATTCACATACCTTGTTGTGTACACTCTAGATTGATAAATAGCACCACAGGTAAGGTCATTGGTGGTGGACCTTTCCTTTTTTAAATGTCTTGAAGGCATCTGACTGAATGTCCATGCATTGTCACCATTTAGTCCTCCCTGAAGTCTGTTCATTGGCATCATGCTGATCGAGTCCTTCCTGTTTGACCACCCTTCCTCCCATACAGACATTTGTTTCTCTGTCTTTTTAACAGCCTTGTTGTTGGATATAGCACGTTCTCATGGAGTTATATTCATTACCGGTGTGGAGTACTTCAGCAAGTCAGATTCAGTTTCCTTTCTGTGTGCACTGACGGAATGAGGTTTGTCACATTTTTCGTGCAACAACAGGTGCTTTGTAGTTTCTAGCAGTTACCTCACTACATCCTCTGCCAAGTATCCTCATTTATACTCTTTACCATCTAGATTCTTCAATGTAGACAGTGTTGTTGACTAGGCACTTCTATCTATTAAGGTCATGGAGCTGCCCTCCCACTCCCCCCCCAGTCTCGCATGGAAATGTGAGATTCAGACAAGGTTGAGTAACTACACAAACTGAAACGGTTGCATAGGAGTTCAGACTAAAAGCACGTTCGGTATTATGCTAAAATGGGCAGTGCTTTTCCTCCACTTGGTTTATATTCCTGTGTCAGTGTTTTATTTGCTTATGAAGCACGTGCAGAGAGGTGGAGCCAAGGTGCTTGGACTCCTGCTTGTCTTTCATCTGCACCGACTCTCTCCCGAATACATCATCTGTAACCATTCAATCATAATCACACGTGTGTGTGTGTGTGTGTGTGTGTGTGTGTGTGTATAAGAAGGAGATATATATATATATATATATATATATATATATATATATATATATATATATATATATATATATATATATATATATATATATATATATATATATATATATATATATATATATATATAATCTTTTACCCAGCCACCTCCCTACTGCATGTTTGTTTCCTCATGTAAATGTTGCAGCATATTTGTTAAGAATAACAAATGGCATCAAGCATTGTTGCCCCACTAAGTTTTATGCTGTGCAACAAATATCCAACAAGGCATGTTGTGTGTAAAGGACAAGTGTTGTTTAAAATGCACAGTTTTTTCAGAACTGAGTGGAACTAGTAACATTTTAAGCTTAAAACAGGGGTTCTCGTTTATATGAATGAGTGCAATATGCAAATTAAGTAGGCAGTACTAGGCAGAATCTCCTCCTAATAATTGTATGGCTCTTTACCGCCTCCTGATTAGCATTTTACTACAGGTAGTTTGGTGGACGTGGAGACTTAACTGGTTAACTACTTGCAAAATGTACTGACTAAGCAGTTTTAAAATGGCAAATGGACAACAATTTAACCTTTTTATATGTTTTAAAAGGCTGCTGTATTTTGGCTGAAGCCCCTATAATCCTCTATTATTTATTTATTTATTTATTTATTTATTTATATATATATATATACATACGCACGCACGCGCACACACACACACACACACACACGTGTTTCTGAGTATTGCTGAATCATCGAGTGCCCTGACAGAAACGCCTTACTGAAAGGAGTGACAGTGCTGCACCTCACTGTCACTCCTCTCCTGCGCTCTCTCCTCTTCATGTTGACCTTGGTACCAAGGTGAAATGTCTCACACAGCGTCCTGTGTGTTTGTGTGTCATGTTTGCTTTCCCTCACTCTTGTTGCCTGAGTGAGCGCCCATGAGAGAGGGAAGGGGGATGGGAGTACCAGAGGGCAAAAACGCAGCTACTGAGTAAGAGTAGAGAATTAAAAGCATGTTGGTGAGGATTGTTTCACTCTTTAATTAAAAAATAATAATAATAATAAAAAAAGCTGAAGTGTTAAGTGAATACTTTGTTTTTGCAGTGAGATCTGATGTCAGTGTTTGTCATCAAACAAAAAGGCGATGGCTTCAAGCTTTGACTTTACCTTTAACCGCTTCTATCAGTGTTTCTACGCACCAAATGCTCATGATCTTTTTTTAGTCCCGTTTTTGCGAAGTCTAACCATACAAACATTATTTACAAAATGTGCTCATAATGCCCAAAATAGCACTGAATGTAATCATAATACTGTCTATTGTATCATATCCACCAGGTTATACAGCAAACTCATAATCATGAACATCATGTGAATCATTAGCTTATTAAACGGCTCTGACAACTGGCCAAAAAACATTCTGGTTGCTAAAGAACCGTTTGTCTTTTGAATATTTTACTTACTTTTAGACAGAACCTAATAATAGAACACAACTTTATCTGTGCAGTCATTCAATAAATATGTCAATTATTCACACTTTCTTAAGTTCCTCCATCATGCTGCTTTCGTTAACATATTTCATGAAAAGAAAGTTAATTCTCTTCAGTGCGAGAATTTTGTAATGGATATGATGTATGAACACTTTGTTAACTTATAGCAATAAGAGTAGACGGTGAACCTGAGGGATTACAATTCACACCACGTGTGGTTTTGGGGCTGGAAAAATGCTTTTTATATTTCTGTTTAGTGACGGATGAGCAAAACTGGATGTCCACTGTTGGTTTCTTTGTTATGAGCATTGTCTGTTGATGTGGGAGAGGCTGGCTTAGTTTAATTAAAAAGGGACAAAGAAGTGGTGGGAGCACAATAATACATTAATAAAAAGCAAAAGTAACCCTTTTTAAAATCATTTGATCTGAAAAAGAATATAAAATTGACAAAGCTGTTAAAAGCGAACTGAAAACTGTCAAGGATATCCTTCATTTGGCGTTTGCTTTATTGCGTCTGTGACTCACGGCTTCCACTGATTTTGATACACCGGTCAGGTGAATTGTTAGCATTCCTGTTAGTGCTTCATCGAGCTAGTGTGAGCTGTGCTAAAGACTGTTTGTGACCTTGTCAGCCAGATCTCCAGCAGCAGTCTGTTGAATTAAGCTGATAAGGACTTGCAATAAGTGCTCTTGCCTCGGGTCACTATGTCCAGTGAGAAGCAGCTCAGGTGTCGCGCTGATGCTTTGACTTCATTAACTTCATACACTCGGCCACACCAGGATGTCCAAGCACATGGACACACTGCTGAAAGGCAAAGATGACAAGGTAAGGCGGAGACGCCTCAAGGTTGGAGGTATTCATACAGTGTGGAGACTGTGGAGGCTACAGTAATGCTAGCTGGCAATACACCTCATGGCAGGCCTCAGGGATTAGTCCAGGCTTTCCCTCCATCTCACTTCTCCTCTCTGCTGGTCAGAGGATTTACTGACGCTTGAGCCACATGCAGCATTAACTTGTTGGCCAGTCGACAGCATGTCTGGTGCGCTTGGACCAAATTGCTCCGTTAGTAAAAAGTTTGAATTTCAACTGACTTCCATTTGACCATGATATTAAGAAAATGGTATCTGGGTTTGTGTGTGACCTGGGTGTAGGTTGACGAAAGGCTAAATAGTGAGACTTGTATCATGTGTAGTTCATAAGATGTGTATTATTAGAGATTTTCTCAGTTTATTACAGTAAACTAAGAAGTAGTTGCATTTTAATGGAATTAAACAATGGTGACTCGTTATAACAGCTGTCACGAGAAGTTGATTAATTGATCGAATAAAACGACATTTGATGAAGTCACCTTGATCTCCAAGAAATTATGATGTTCTGTAGACCCACGGGTTAATCAAGGAAATAACAGGCAGATTAATCGATTATCAATAATCATTAATTGCAGCACTTCTAGTAATTGAAGGGCTGCAACTGTAGTTTGGTCCCGATTGAACCAATGCCTTTTACTTCTCCAGTAGCCTTGAGCAAGAGAAGGTAAGGGTATGTACACTGCAGTGCCACCCCCCCTCCCAAAAAAAGCCCACTACCTGGTGGTTGTGTCTTTATTCTGATAGTTAATCGGATGTAGTATTCCTCCATCACCCTCCATCTCTTGTCCTGCATTCAGTGTCCTCCTTGCTGTCCCCTAAGGCTGGGCATCGATTCAGTATAATAATGTATCATCTTTCTATGGAATCATATCGTGATGAAATCGGTTATGGAGATATTGTGGTACACAATCACCTTGTCTAAATTGATTAAATATGATTATTTGTGCACTAAAGTTCTTAATTAAATGAGGAAACATAAACTATTTATTTGAGTTACCAGAAAACATGTTGTGATATGTATCGTAATCGAGATATGAAATTACCAATATGGGGGGTAGAGATTTTGACCAGATCTCCCAGCCCTACCGTCCCTTCTCTCGCTGCTCTCTGACGGACAGCAATTCTGAATGTACCATGAGAGTCTCCCTGCTCAGCGGCCATCTGTTGAGGCCTCAGTGCCAGGCTCTGTGAGCCAGAGAGCGGCCCCCATCCAACCCAATCTTCTGCCCCAGCTGTCGGCCTTCCTCCCCAAACAAACCCCTCATTGTCACACGGGCCTCCATGCTCGCCCTCTGCCCTTGCCCTGAGTAAACGCCGAGGCAGCGGTTCATGTGTGTCAGAAGCCGTCCACCTCTCTCTCGCCCTGAACGCCACAGTAGCCCCTCTGTGCTTTTTTTATGTGACCATGTATGTTTTGGTGGTTCTGTGTGTGTGTGTGTGTGTGTGTGTGTGTGTGTGTGTGTGTGTGTGTGTGTGTTGTTGTTGGAGGGGGGGGGGTTATTAAAGAGGCTTTTATCGGGTTGGTGTGATTAGGGGCATCTGCCACTGATATGTTATTATGTTTCAAACAAAGATGTGACATGGATTTCTAAGCCTGTGTTTGAGGGTAAGACCAAAGAACCAGAGTATTATGCAGTCATGTAGTGGTATGTCTTTACATGCTTTGGTTACACGTGGTCTAAGGACTGTTTTTATGCGGGAAGATACTTTGGGAAGAGAGGCCGAGATTGAAGATGCTTCTGCTTAAATACTTGAACTGTATTTTGGATTAGTCTCTTATGTAATACTGTGATGGGGAAGCTGGCTTGCCAGCATCATGGAGATTATATTCGTCTCAATGGATGTGTTAAAAGGACACAGTGTGCACATAAATAAGTCCATGTGAATTTGTAGTACATCTCTGACTTAGTTTTTTCTATTTTGTTGCAAATGATTTGACTGAGGTCCATTAATACTAAATAAGAGTTATTACAATATAACATGTATTTTCCCATTTCTGTAAACTGCACCCAGCTGTTTTTAACAAAGACTATCAGTTCTGATTGATTGCAACACCTCAGTGTAGATGTTCTCTTTAAACAAAACACAGCACTGAATTGTGACTTAAGGCGAGGCCCGCCACACCGTTTTAAAGCCTAGTTGTGGGTGTTGTCACAGTAGTCCAGGGTAATTGTTAATGCCATTTAACAGCATCGATAATTATATAATCATTATGTGTAAGTGAGTAATTGTTTCAAATCGCAGGCAACAACATAGTCATTGTATAAGAGTTCTACATCTGCTGTGCATTTGGGCTCAAATTGAAATGCATTTTTACTAGATAATCCAAAATGTATTTGAAAAGCCAGGAGGGAAGGAGAGGGTTAGTGTTAGTGAATGTTAATGAATATCAACAGTCCCAAGTGATACTCGTTCTCCCAATACTATTAAAAGTATATTTTAAATGACCTTTCAACGGTCTGAAAATGCAGTTCAAACACATGCTTTTCTTTGCAAATCACAGCCCTGAGCACAGCTGCCGTCAGCCATTATCGGTGGTTATTTCAGCATCAAGATACTGTGAAGAAATGCATTCTTCGGCTCTGAGAAGGACAGTCTTTGTTTTCAGACTTGTGTAAAGAAATTATGCGTGTGCATGAAGGACGATAAAAGATACAGAAACTGAGCAAATGTTCTTTTTTTTCTTTTTTATGCGCACTGCTCCGTTTTTCTTGGTTGCTCATGATTGAAAAACCTTGTAAATCATTTGGCATTAAAAGTAGTCCATGAAAGAATAGCATACACTTCAAGAGGGATTCATGGCTATCACATTTATTTGCAGATAAGATTGTTTCTAAAAACATTAATAATTATGTTCTAAATGTGTTTGTGTTCAACAAAGTCCTTTTTTAATATATCAATCAATTGGCACAAAAGGGGGATGACCACAAAGAGCACCCTGATGTAACATAACCATACCAGTTATCATATTGCTTTTGTATCCGAGGTTCATTGACATAAGTGACTGTCTTTGGGGGGACACATCCGACAGTGAGGAAGTACAGACTGTGTTTGTCTTTTTCTTTTTTCTCCCTCCCTTCCTGCTCCTTTTTTGCAACACTTGATTTACCTGCTGGACAGGTTGCAGAGCAGCTTGTGTGCTCTGTGGTTCTGGTGACGCTCAGTCTTTCCTGATCAGGCGGATCGTTTGTGATGTTATCTTTAGATGCAGGGTTTGCTTTCTCTGACCTGACTTCACATAGATGACTAGGCATAAAGCGTAACGCCACACACATTATTTTTGTTGACATTAGAGGTAGGTTAGCAGCACTAGATATGGAAGTACTAGGTTTCAATAATTCATATCTTAATCAAGATCGTGATATCGCACCAGCAACGGAACAAAGGGAATCTGCATGCCTTCTTTTCTGTGGCCATCTTTCACTTTAAGTCAGTCTAAGCTTCGCATCAATCTAGTTTAGCTGCCAGTTCATCCTGAATTACTAATTTAGTTTTTGGTCAAAATTAGGCTAACCACAAGGTGAGAGACAGAAGTCCTTCTGTGTGTACACAGTGCAGAGTCATTGTTTCTCTGATTCATTCCCGTCACTGCAGCGCAGCCTGTAATCATTTCTTTGTCTCCAAATCTTTATTTAACTTCTCATGACTTGTGTATTTGTCTTTGTCTATTGTAAGCCCTACATTTGATGGTTTTGTGGGTGGAGAAGCAAGCCGTACAAGATCAAAGATTAATTCCTCTCCTCTCCTTTCAGCTGAGCAGTATCAGCAAGGCCATCAACTCCACTGAGATGCCTGTGAAGGAGAAACATGCACGACGTATCCTTAAAAAAAAAAAAAAAACAGCAGAGTTTTACTGTTTGGTTTATCACAACTTGTAAGGTTGTTTATTTGTAAAACGTTCATATCCTATTAGTGTCACGTGTATTATTTAGTCATCATGAAACAGCATTTTCTGAGACTGTTTGTTTATTAAATTTATTTATTTTATTTAATATTATGATAGGATCTAACAACAGAAGGCACAATTCAGAGGTGTAAACCAATAAGCTACGAAAGGCAGAAAGAGGCTATTGTATATGTTTGTCAGAAGGATTGGGCTCAAATCTGTGATGGCACACATCACAGATTTAGGGGTTACCTTTAAGAATATGTATGTATCCAAGGAGGATAAAGTAATGAGATATAGATAGATAAATACAAATGGTCACCAAAGATTTTTCCTAAAAAGATCATGGATACCTAGCTATCAGGAACATGTTTATTTTCATTTTGTAGAGTGTGTGTGTGTGTGGGAGTGGCACATGTTGTACGTGCTTCCTTAACAACATGACAACAGGAATCATCCTGGGGACTCACAGGGAGAAGGGAGCCTACACCTTCTGGTCCTACGCTCTGGGCTTCCCTCTGGCCAGCAGCTCCATCCTCAGCTGGAAGTTCTGCCATGTGCTGCACAAAGTCCTGCGGGATGGACACCGCAATGTACGGCACCAAGTAGCCCTCTCTTACTGCCTCTTACTATCTGTTGAGTGATCAAAGACTGTTGCAGCACCATGAGTTCAACAAAAAGCATGGGAAAATAATTAAACATAAGCATTTGTTAGTGTGATCTAGTGTAGAAGAAAATAAACTTGTGATTATTGATTATTAATATTGTCTTTCTTACTTGTTCTATTATATCTGGTAATAACATCTGAAACGGTTCACTTTTAAAGTGTAAATTAAGGCTTTTTAACATGAATTTCAACGTAATGACAAGAGTTGTTCATTAAAGCTGTCACCTTCATAGGTTTTACAAGACTGCATGAGGCATCACAGCTCTCTTGTTGAAATTGGGAAACTATGGGTGAGTCCTTGCATCTTTTTTATGACATAACTTTCCTAAATTATTTCAAAAGAATGCATTGTCAGAAAATATACATTTGTGGTTAACTGCATTGTGTGTAAAGGCTGAAATAATCTCCCTCCAGTAAGACAAAAGGCTTCAACTTGACAAAATAGAATAAATGTATAAATATTATTCTTGCCCGCCTGCATTTCCAGAGCAACCTCCATGACAAATATGGACAGTTGGTGGTTGTGTATACCAAGCTGCTCTGCACAAAAATGGAGTTTCATGTGAAGGTAAGAGCATCCTCCGTCGTATGGCTCACCACATGGTAGATGGTACACCTAATGCATGACTCGGCAAAATGATATGAATTCACACATGAATAGACACTAAACCTCCAACAATGCACCTCTGCAGCATTCAGAAATCCCTCCGAACCTGGAAGCCACCGATGAAGTCCTAGAGCGCACTGCAGGAAGCGACATTAATAATGTGTGAGTTTCTAAATACTGCAGGAAGTGACTTTATTTAATTATCTGTTTGTCCTTATATCTACAGTTATAATCAGCAGTCATAAGCACAGCTGCTGGCAGCCAAACCACAAAAATGGACAAGGCCTGCTGCTCGTTTAATTCTACAGGATCACATCATTGTTTTTTAGTGGGGCCTCTTTTCTGTCTAAGAGCGGTATCAACTTCTCTCCTGCAGGTTCCAGCTCACAGTGGAGGTGTTTGATTACTTGGATGCAGAGCTGAGACTGGCTGAGACAGGTGAATAAAAAACCTCCCACCTTTCCCCCATCCTACTCTTCCAAGGAAGAGAAACCTGAGCTACAGTAGAGGGCTGCAGCCTGCTGACATGATCTATTTATGTTCAAGAGCCAATAGCCTTTTGAAGAATGGGTTATTGTGAGCAACTCTTGTCCAGCCTGTTTTCACATAGACTGTAGTCCTTTTTTTCTTATCTTTTTTTTAAAGTGATTTAAATCACTTGGTCCAGTTTTAACTCGTGTTTAAGGAAATGCCTTCAATTAGAGGACATTAAGTTGATTTCCTCCAGTGCATCTGCAATGGTATGCTCCTCCCATGCCTGCAGGGCGGGGGCCCATAAACCCATTGTGCAGCTGTACTGTTAAAGAAGTGTACTTTGAAGGACAGCAAGACACTTAAGTAGCAAGATAATCAAATGTAAAAAACTAACTTTTCAACAGTAGCTGACTCAATAGAACCATCTGCACTTTATTTTATCAGGATGATTTACAGAATGGGTAAAAGTACATGATTGTACAAGCCTATGATTGTAACACAAGAGGCCTTTAACAATTACCCAATGAGGCTTAGACATGGGCATCATTTAGAGGCCAGCATTTAAAGTGTTCTGCAGCAAAGATAATAACAAAGGTAAAGCACACAACAAAATGTTTGGTGTGACAGGTCAAAAGTGATTCACTGTATGCTTCTGTGATCTCTCTCCTAGTGATCCGACAGCTCAACACATCCATCGCCATCTCCACTCTTTCGTCAGGCCAGTGTCGGCTTTCTCCACTCATTCAAGTTATCCAGGACTGTAGTCACCTCTACCACTTCACCGTCAAGCTGCTATTCAAGCTGCATGCCTGTAAGAACAGTTATTACCTATAAATTCTAGGATAAACTTGGTAAATGTGCTCTATCAACAAAATAAAACAAGTCAGTTATGTCTGTAATTCAAGCTATTGTTTTAAAGCAAAAGACCGTTGTACGATGATGTGGATTTCAGGTCTCCCCGCTGACACTTTACAAGGACACCGTGATCGTTTCCATGACCAGTTCCACAGGTAGGACATCCACAGCCTCAGGCTACGAGTAAATCCGAGTGGCTGCATCACTGCGGACAGTCATTCTTTTACCAAAGGTAGAGTGCAAAATAATCATGGCTCACCCAGCAGTGCCCATGCAAATGTGCACATGCACTGCTTCCCATCTCCCGCCCTTTGTGGTGTCAGATGATGTCACGGTCTTAAACTCTGCTGAGTTCAGTGAGGATGGCACAGTTTGCCATACCTGCCAACTGTAACGCATAAAAGCCATCTAATAACTCTCAAATGTATTATATTAACTTGTGTCCTTTGTTCCACAGCCTTAAGACCTTCTTCAATAAAACCAGAGACATGCTGTACTTTAAGAGGCTGATTCAGATCCCCAAGCTGCCTGATGTAAGAGCTCAGAGGGTTAGAGAGAGGTTGGATGACTTCAGTCACAGCCTCCCTCTTGGATATCAATGACCTCACAATAAACCTAATGCTGCTTATGCTATCTACAAACTGGGGAAATTTGCTTTTGTTGTATTGTTTATTTAGAGAGCTATAATCTGTTGAATCTTCCCATAAAACGGTAACGTACCTTTGTCTGTCTCCTTGTCAGTCCCCACCTAACTTCCTGCATGCAGCCTCACTAGCTAAGCACGTAAAGCCAGTGGTGGTCATCCCCGATGAGTACGAACCAGAGCAACAAGAGGACGACGACGATGATCCCGAGCCGCTCATCGAGGTCAGCGCCTTCTCAACATCCAGCATACAGGCACAGGCACCGGTATGGCACATAGGACACTGATGCATGCATGCAGTCACTTGCACTCATACAATAGTACCCTGACGGTGTGTTTGCTTTTTCACTTACTATTTTACTTTTTCTCAGCAATTGGACATATTTGATAAGACGTTTGGACCTCCAAATGGAGGATTCGATGACCGGTGAGCCAGAGTATTTTTAACTGTAACCTTTTGGTTTCAGTATGTAATCTGTGCCAGCATATTATGACTGTTTTATCTCTGGCAGGGATCTCCAGATTGAGAGCCTCAAGCAGGACCTGGAGTTGTTGAGAGCAGAGCTGGAGAAGGTCAAAGCAGAGGTAAGGAATGTTGGTCCTGAATCTTTTGTGTGTGCACAGAAGACGTGTGGTAGTAGAGGGCATTATTATCTACGTGCAACAGAATCTGGGTGTTAGGTGGATGCAAATGCTGCTCTGGACATCTAGAATGTGGCAAGTAGTCTTTGAACGAGACAGGGGTGTCCACTTGAGATTTTTGACGTCACGTTTGGACTATAGTGTTTTAATATGTCTGTTTCACAGCAGCCATTTTTACATTGCAGGGTAAACATCGCTGTGATCCATAACATTAATTATGGCCCTGTTCCTTTTAGGTGAGCCAGGGCCATGGTATTGTGCATGCTGGCTCATTGGAATGACTTTGACACACTAAATGGAATGGGACCATGATATATTTGATCAATTACACCTGTGCAGACGAGCTGATGGTGTTATACATTAATCTTGTGAGATGAAAATGTCACGTTGAATATTGAACAGCATTTTTAGTAGATGGTTCCTAAAATGCAGATCTCTCTTTTCCCCTCCTGAAGGCTCAGCGTTACATCACACAGCTGAAGTCCCAAATCAACAGTTTGGAGGCAGAACTGGAAGATCAGCGTGCACAGAAGCAACATGCTCTTGTGGAAAATGAACAACTGCGCATGGAGCTGGAGGCTACGCGTCGCCGAAACGCAGAACATGAGAGCACACAGTCCGTCTTCATTGAAGCAGAAAGTAAAACATAGTCGATACTTTCTCTCATATACAGTCAAAATGTGGTCCTGTGCATATGATAACGCTTTCCCCTGTCTTTGCTGTGCAGATAGAGCACAGGCCACTGAGCAGCGCTACAATAAGCTGAGGGAGAAGCACACAGAGCTGGTGTCCAGCCATGCCGAACTACTTCGGAAGGTACCGAAAGACTGCAGACCAGTCCTCGGATGTTTGTTTAAATTAGATGTCAGCACCTGGCTGTGTGTGGTAACACTAAATGTGTTAATGTGCCGACAGAGTGCAGACACTGTGAAGATGCTATCAGCAACCCAGCAGACCCAGGAAGAGGTAGAGAGGACCAAACAGCAGCTGTCGTTTGAGGTTGATCGAATAAAACAGGAAGCTGAAATGAAGGTTGGTGTTTTTTCTTTACAAGAACATGGAGGTTTCAAGGTAGCAGTGCAGTGCTAGTGTACACGGATATAAATAATGTTTTATTGTCACTGTAGCTGGAAGAGCAGAAGTTTGAAATGGAGAAGCTGAAGAGGGAGCTGGAGGAGAAGATGGCAGAAGTGATGCGCGTCAAGGGGACTCTGCAGACCAGCGAGATGGTGTGGAGTGTTCACCTGTAACCGTATAATAAAGCCACCACCTCAATGATGTTTAGCCAACTCGCCACCATTTAGTATTTAGAGTTGTTCTGTGTTTGGAGGCTTGAGGCTTGTCACACATTTCCGGATGGACTTTCCTTCCGACTCTCAAGGCCATCTGCCTCTTCTGGCTTCCCTCATCGCTCTCTCCCTTTGCCAGACGTCGGAGCAAATGAACAGCTCAGTGACGGCTCTGCAGGCGGAGAAGGATCGTCTGATGCGATCTGCGTCTGAGAAGGAGGCGGAGCTGTCGTCTCTGCGGCAGGCGGCGCAGGCGCAGCAGTCGTCACTTCAGCAGGAGCGAGAGAGGAACAGCAGGGAGCTGGGAGACCTGCAGGGGAAACTGCAGGAGAAGGTCAGTCAGGACGGTCGGGCCGAGCTCGGCGGTGTGAATCGCAGACAAGTCCCCCCCCATATTCTTCGTCCTCACTTATTCCCGAGAATTATATTTGTACAATGGCTATATTTACATGAATGCAGTCTTATAGAAGTCAACTTAAAATAATACTCGCGATCCCCCCCAAAATTTGGATGTAGAATTTCTTCCATCTTAGTACAATTATTGACATGCAGTTTAGACCTGTACTGTACAGTATAAACTTAACCAAACGTTGACATGCAGTCAGTTTTTAAGGATAATGGTGTCCTAGCTGATGACAAACTTTCTACCATATACACCATACACGTATGCATGATCTTTTGAATGTGTAATTGTGTGTGCGTGTACATGTAGACGAATCTGGGGGAGCAACTTAATCGGAAGCTTCTGGAGGAGCAGTTTGCTCTGCTGCAGGGTACCGTCACAGAGGCTGAGAACATCATCCAAGATGCTGTTGCCAAACTGGAGGACCCCCTTCATATACGCTGCACCAGCTCTCCAGGTCAGACCTCTCTTCTATTATTTCCACAGTCATAAACTAAAAAGATTAAGAGCAAAGTGACTTGAACAATCTTGTGTTTTTTTGTTTTTTTTCAATTGTATGTTTGTCTTCCAAACACAGATTACCTCATAAGTCGGGCGGAGGCCGCGCTGGGCTCCGTTGACAAAGTGAAAAAGGGTCATGCAGATTATCTGAGTAACATGGGGGGTGAGTTTTCTCTGCTTCTGATTCAACATGACCCTGCTGACCTCATGACAGTTTGTGGCTGGTTTGTTGATGTGGCATACTGCTCTCTTACTGTTTGCTCTTGTAACCAGATGCTGGAGGACTGCTGAGGGCTTTGACCCAATTCTCCCACTTGACTGCGGATACAATCATTAATGGCAGCGCCACTGCACACACGGCCCCCCCAGACCATGCAGATCGTAAGGAATATGAATACCTCATTGGCATTACATTAGTTGTATTAGTATTTATTATCCACACCATTCATTCCAATGTAAAGCTAAATCTCCATCATAAATATAGCTTTTTCCAGTTCAAACTGCTTTAGTGCTTCAAGCTAAATTTAAGAAGTGAGTTTTCAGTGTCGGTGTAAAAAGAACACAGCATTATGTCCGATTGCTGATCACTGCTCTTTTACACCCAACAGGACTGACTGAGAACTGCAGAGGCTGCGCCACTCAGAGTCTGCAGTTCTTCAAGGACCTGAAGTCCAAGACCACCCTCCAAAGGGCAGACCCGGCCTCCATTCGAGTGATTATTCAAAAGATCCTTAACTTGGGCCAGGTGAGATAAACTAACGCAGCATATCTATATTAATTTTGTATTGAATACTACTTCCAGTAATCGCCAGTGCCTTCACTTGCATTACAATAAGGAGACCCAGGTTTACGATATTATATATGAATGATAGTTCTATAAAGAAGTATGTTCTTTAAATGAGTAGACTTCTCTGACAGTTTCCTGCTTGCAGATACTGAATGTTGCTGCAAAAACAAACAAAGAGACAGTGCTGTTTATCTAGCATTCATTACTGATGCATTGACAATTTTAGATTCCCTCTACAAAAATATAAAAATGCATAGCATCTCCAACTACCTTCTGCATTATGAACACTGGTAATGCACCAGTCTGTTCTAATGCTGGATGTGGATATACAATTTGTGGTCTTGTTTTACATTGGTATTTTATGATTTGTCTGGATATCAAATCTTATTTCTGCAGCAAGACTTGTTAACATTTAGATTATTTTTCTCCAGTGATGTTTTAAGTCCTTTCTAATAGTGCTCACTAATCATGTTTCTCTTGTTATATCTAGGAGCTGCGACCAAAAGGCATGGATGTTCGTCAGGATGAGCTAGGAGATCTGGTCGATAAAGAAATGGCTGCAACATCAGCAGCTATTGAGGAGGCTGTCCGCAGGATTGATGTAAGTAATGTAACAGTTGCTTTAAGATGTGCTAGTATTATCTGTAAAGAATGTACCTGGTATGTTGTGCAGTGTATCTATTGTAACTGATAAATGTTGTGAATGGTTTTGTATGAAGGAAATGATGGACCAGGCACGAAAGGACACATCGGGAATAAAACTGGAGGTCAATGAAAGGTTTGTTTATTTTTGGGACTTCAAACAGCAACTTGTAACAAGATGCATCATCTGTTTAAGTCTAATATCAAACTGGGAGGTACAGTTATAGTGTTTCAGATTTAAAATCTCTCATCAGACTAATGGCACAATACCAAAATGCATCCTCTTGTCTTTGTTGCCCTTGTTACTCTTTTGTCATTCTTCAATTAATGTTAAATGAAGAAAAACCTATGAATAACTATCACCACTGACTATTTCACTCTTTTTTTTTTTTTTTTTTTTTTTTTAAAAAGAATCCTCAACAGCTGCACAGACCTGATGAAGGTACTGTAGTTTGATGTGTTTCTACTAATATACTGTATGTTCTGTACTGCCATAGTCCACCTTGCTTATATCCTGTTTTTAATTATCCACCTAATTTGTTGGTTCTTCTTTGTTATCATTCACTTTTCTTAGGCCATCCGCATGCTGATTATATCATCTACAGACTTGCAGAAGGAGATTGTCGAGGGTGGGAGGGTGAGTCACATTGTTCTAATTTTGAATCCATAACTCGGTTTTGTTTTGAGTTCAATCGCTTTTGTTTCAAACCGGGAGCTGCTCTGTTCCATTCAGAAAAACTGCTCACAGGGACTAACGGTATTATTGTTTGGCTTGTTCAGGGTGCAGCAACCATGAAGGAGTTCTACGCCAGAAACTCTCGCTGGACTGAGGGGCTAATCTCTGCCGCCAAGGCTGTGGGATGGGGAGCCACAGAGATGGTGTAAGTCATACAGCACATTGCATCTTGTATTTCATTATAACACAAGGATTATTACAGCTGCCAGGGCTAGTTTTTCAAGGCACATTGCTAGACATATTGTGTTGCACCTCAAGCGCAGTGAACATATTGACCTGTTCCTCACAGGGAGTCTGCTGATAAGGTGGTGCTGCACACAGGAAAATATGAAGAGTTGATTGTCTGCTCCCACGAGATTGCTGCCAGCACAGCACAGCTGGTTGCTGCCTCAAAGGTAATAAGTCTGATTTCTAAGAGAAATACAATGATAACTATACCTTTTTGAGATACTGTATTATTGTAGCGATAAACTACATTGTAATATGTCAATAGGTCTGTTTGTTTAGTGTCTAAATTTAGCCATCTGGTCTCACTCAAGCTCTCTCCTCTGCACTCAGGTTAAGGCAGAACGCAACAGTAAGAGGCTCTCAGTTCTCCAGCAGGCCTCTCGCCATGTGAATGAAATGGCAGCTAATGTGGTGGCCTCAACAAGGACGGGCCAGGAGCACCTGGAGGACAAAGGTGAGTACAATTTGATCTGTGCACTAGATTATTTTGGACTCTGATGAGCATCTGTTTAATGACTCTTAAACACTTTTCATGTGCAGAAACCATGGACTTCTCTGGGTTGTCCGTCATCAAGTTGAGAAAAGAAGAAATGGAGTCACAGGTGAGTCATGGTCACAGAACTGTGAGCAGTTTCAAAGGCTGGAAGTGTACCTACCTTACTTTTGATATTTACTAATGAAAACATTAACTCCTCTTAGTTCTTTAGAAATAAATGTACGTTTTGTAGTTCGAAAGGCATCATCTAAAACACAGGTCATGTCATATTTTTTTGATCTCTAAATTATATTGATTGCAGAAAGGTACATGTTTGCAGTGTTTCTTATCAAAAACTGGACCAATTCAAATCCAGACATAATTAAATTGAAAGAAAAAACAATTTAACACTGACATATTAAATGCAAACACAGGGTATAATACTATAATGATGCAGAGTCATTATAGTATGCAACATGCAATTGACATGCAACTGATTTTACATGGACTGCAATTAAATTAATTTGAACACGATAAGATGGATCGATAACCTCCTGGTTATTTCCCGCCGCTCAGGTGAAGGTGCTGGAATTAGAAAGTCATTTGGGGAAAGAGCGTATGCGTTTGGGCGAGCTGAGGAAGAAGCATTATGAGTTGGCCGGAATTCCTTCAGAGCAGATTTCTGAGGGGAACGGTGAGACCTCTTTGCTGGACCATCCTGTCACCATGTCACCAAAACCCAGCAAGCCTGTTCTCCTCAAGAAACCTGCGTTGTCCCAGAAACCCAACATGCCACCCAAAACCACGGTAAGGGGTGTGAAGAAAAGTCTGCGTGTTGCATGTGATGAAATATAATGGACATGTTGATAAATCCAATCTTTGTTTGTCTCTTTGTTCTGTATGTTACAGTTTAAGTAATGCCTGAGCAGAAGAGGACAATTCTCCACAAATGGATGGTCGGTTTGACCAGATTCACCATGTTGTGACCATACGGTTCCTTAAGTTGCTTGCTGACAATCCTGTGCCTCATTCTGCAGCTTACTGTTTTCCTTTTCTTTCTTTTTTTTTTTTTTTTTTTGTTGCCAAAATGGACCCGAAGCCTGCTTTTGGACCCTTGATGCCTGTTAGGATTATGCTGTCTTTACTTAACCCCTTTTTTAAAAAGACACATGCACATGCTTATCCAGGCAGAACCCTTTTGATCTTAGTATTTGGCATCAAGAATTTAAAAAAAAGGTCAATATTATACTTTTAGGCTGTGTGAAAATATTTTTGCATCACAACAACATTTTATATGATAGTACTAATGCTGCTTTTAGAATAGAAACCTTGATAATAACTATAAATCGATGGCATATATTGTAGTTTTTATGTTATCATGCATTGGACAACCTTTTTTGCACACAATGTTTAATCACAGAGCGTATCACATGTTGTGGTGGGAGGTAATGGAAACCTGCGATTCACTTCATGTGTGCATGTTGCTGCAACAGTTTTACATACATCTGGCTTTGCCTTCATGATTGACAGTTTTCCTTTTTATGTGCAAAACAGCTTTCTTTCTCAGCGGGAACAAAATTGTCTGAGGCCTTGGAATGTACTCTACTAATGCATTAAATCATACCTGTAAAGACATACAGTCTGTTTAGGACTGTGCCACTCGCACTAAGTATAATTTATATTCTCCTGGATATTTGTGTGACAAATATCGGATGTCGGTGTCTTTAATTGTCAAATTCTTCTTTTGGGCTGACTGAAGATTTAGGGTTAGCTATTCTACATTATATGAAGGTTCCAGATCAAGCTTTCTTTTCCCCTGGGAGCCTTTCATACAGGGTCTTAAAATGCCTTTTTTATGTTCTTTCCTTTCTTCTGTACGAAATATCTTTATACACTCGGATCTATAATATATTTTAGTAAAGATAATAGTGGTTTCACCTTGTAAGAAGTGTAAATGTCAAACAGATGAATAATAAATGTTTAATTTAGTGTCCCATTGTGTTACTTTGTCTCTTATTAAACTTTTTTTTAGCTTTTATTTGTTCAACGATTTGATCAATAACGACATCACAAAAAAGCACATTTCAAGAAGACGCAAAGACTTTTATATCCCAATACAAATACTAGATACTGGCAAGGTTGGTTACTAAAAATGAATTCAGTGAATATTCCATATATACTTTATTTTGATATTCTGAACAAGAAATTCACTTACCTTTTTTGTTAATACAAAATAGAATAATTACACACACATAAATACAATACACTTTTTTTTGTCTCAAATTGAATGTTTTATTGCTTAATACTGACTTCCTGTACCTCAATTGCAAAGTAGAGCTGGGATATTTTGAAAGCTGAAACGGTGTAGGCTTACATAGAAGGTCAAGGCATGCGCACAAGGACTTTGAGTCAACGTGGAGGTAGGGCTGCTGCCTTCAGGAGCGACTGTAAATATGGCGACTTCCACAGACATGACGGTGATTCACGGAACAGGAATATACAATGCTAGTCAAAAGAATGGATTAGTAATGATAGATATGTTTTTTATTGGTCAGTATAGGGCAATATTAAGTACTGGTGTTTCAAATAGCAGCTACTAGCTCTTGTTTATGCCAGTTTGGCACATTGTCTGACACTATATTGTCAATTGTAGCACTTCGCCATTTAGCTTGTTTGACCAACAACAACAACAACAACAACAACAACAACAGTACAGCTACAATAACACGACTTCGGTACATGTCACTGAATATACTGTACGCTCATGACCTGTACGAGGCTCAGGGAAGGCAGCATCAAAAGTAACGCACTGAACTCAGACGTCGGCAACGTTTACGACTGTCAACTAACTGGAACAAGTTTTCTGCTCGTCCGCACACGCTTCGGCTAGTTTGTGTAAACGAGTTTGTTTTGTTACCTCCAGAATGTGAGTCTACTAAGAGTGTCAGAGGATAGACCGACATGTTGAATGTCGGAGGTGTAAATAAAGCAGAGGGCAGACATGGAAACCTGCGTTATGTCCGCGCTGGACAGACCCGCTGCGGAGCTCACGGTCATGGATGTGTACGACATAGCGGCGGGGCTCGGACAGGAGTTTGAGCGGGTCATCGAGAGGTTTGGGTGCGAGTCTCTGGTCGGGGTGGTGCCCAAAGTGGTGCGCGTCCTGGAGCTGCTGGAGGCCCTGCTGAGCAGCGGAGCCGCCGGACAGGAGGCCGAAGAGCTGCGGAGGGAGCTGGATAGGCTGCGGCAGGAGCGGAGCGACAGATTCGGGCAGGAGAAGAAGCACCAGAAAGTGCGTGTGCGTGTGCGTGCGTGCGCGTGTGTGTGTGTGTGTGTGTGTGTGTGTTCGTCACAGATAAGGTAGATACTATATGTTATATTACTATATGATTAAGTGATACTATTGCATGAGATTAGTGGAGTTATAATCTCTTTCCAACACACTTAATTACTATCCGATCATAATGATTAGGGAGCAATTAATTAATTCGTGGTATATTTCATTAACAGCACACTTTCAATAAACTCAAATAATGTGTGATCACAACAAAACAAAGCGATTTTGAAGGCAGCTACATCTGAAGTAAAGTGTTGTTGTTGACTGTCGCGCATGCCCTCATGTTCACCCAGCTATAATAACACGTTTCAAACAAATACCACTTTGTGCAGATACTTGACTGCGTTGGTGTTTTCCCTTATTTATATTTGTTGTTTATCCCTTATGCTCAGGAGTTGGAGCTGGTGGAGGATGTGTGGCGAGGAGAAGTCCAGGACCTGCTCTCTCAAATCACCCAGCTTCACGCAGAGAACCAGAGGCTGTTAGTGAGCCTCTCGCTCAGAGAGTTCCCCGTCACAGAGGAAGACCTGCAGAAACCGGAGGGTGGGTTGACTAAGTTTGGAAGGTTTCAACTAAGATCAGATATGGGATAAGAAAAACGGTTTTCTTTTTTAACACACCTCATCATGCCATTTTTTTCTCGAAGGTTTCTTCAACTTTCCGGGTGGAAATGCAATATTTAATTTTCAAATTATATGGTGATAGATACCAATCCGATACGGCGGATTGGTATCTATGCCAGTATCGACATTATTAAGAGAATCGGGTATCAGCCATGACTTGACCGATCCACAGTTGATACAGTTTTTTCCCCAATGGAATTTAAAGAATTAAGTGTTTCCAATATTAGTTGGATTCTTTCAGTGACAGTAGGCTGCCAACTCAACCCAATGAGTTATATGCATTAGTTAAGATAGATATACATCAGAATCAACATCAGGAGAGAAATAGTTTCAGTTAATCTCTTTATGGTGATTATAGAAGATGGTGATCTTTATCAATTTCAACTTAATTATTGTCACAAAGCGCTTTAGTTCATAGGAATTCACTAATGCCTATGAACAAAGACACGTTACTGTGAAAATTAGTATTGCAATGTAAAATATACAAGTGTTAAGAATATGAAAATGTACTAAGCATTTAGTACAATAACTACTAATAGCCACAACACAGACATCTGTTGTCTGTTGCCATGCATGTCATGTTGTACAGTATATCTTGTGATGACTCTGGATACTAAATTAGTTTAGTCTTGGCTGAGAGTTCCAGTACAGATTTGATTTATGTTAGGAATATGTGCTCACTGCAGATTTGTGTTGCGCTGATTAACCATCTGCAGTACGCCACACATAATCACCCTATGTTGTCACATGTCATCCCACAGTATATGTTGCATGTTGACATGAAAAAGGGGGGCTGTGAAGAAAGGCAGTCAGGAGCTTGTAACGGATACTATTTAAAGCACACCAGAATATATCGCTCCTGTGTGAGACTTTCATGGTGGTTGCAGCTATACTTACCATCAGGGCCTCAGTGTCCAAAGTGCTTATAAACATGCTCATCCAAATGAATGGGTACCGTGTGATATGATTACGGACTCGAAATACATTCCTGGGGTAGTATATGTTTTAATATATTGATTTCCTATCATTCTAGTCAACCATTAGTTGTACTTCATTTTGGTGCAGTGTGACAATCAACTTGCAGAGGCCTGAAATGTGTTTGAGATAATGCAATCCATCTCACTGAGGGTTTGACTTGAAAAATTGCATTCAATTATATTTCCATTGTCACGTGGTAGTACAACTGCAAAAAGTATCTTTTCTGAAACTCTTTTTAATGATGCTTATATTTAGATGTTTGAGTCGCCTGCCAGACATGTTGCACTTTGAACCTTTCTCGTCAAATGGATTTTTATTAATTTGGTCATTTAATCTATTAAAAGGGTTGCTGTTTAGCCCTAACCCTATGGCAAAAGTGTATGGTAAGAAAGAAATGGTTAAGAAAGGAAATTAATGTTAGATTGCATTTTTTTACATGTTCTTTTTGATGTTCAAAGGAATGTCAGAGAAAGAAAAGCAGGTGATGAAGAAGCTGAAAGACTTGGTGGATAAGCAGAGGGATGAAATTCGGGCTAAAGATCATGAGATGACACAAAAAAACGAGGATATTGAAGCGGTGAGCATTTAGACCATATACAGCACATATGCTGGCACCTGACGGACTTTTTACATTAATTGACAATTTAGCTCCATGGACCAGATATTGTGAAGTCACAATATAATATACATTATGATATACATTTCCTCAACTATAGTTCCAGACGCAGCAGCATCGGCTGATTAGAATCAACCAAGATCTTCGTCACAGGACGGGAGTGATGGAGGCTCAGGGCAAGGCACTGATCCAGCAGAGGGCTGAGCTGGAAGCTGCAGCCCAGGCACGGCAGCAGGAGCTGGTCACTCTGCAGCTGGAGGTCACAAGGCTGAGAAAGGAGCTCCAGGGTTGGGAACTGGAGAAAGAGGTCACTGATATGGAAGAAACCACGCTTACCAGATCTGGGATGTCGCCACCTACATTGCCACAGATGTTGGTAAGAAAAATAAAAAGGGTTTATCTTCAGCAGGCTGGAAACCATGAACAACATTAGTTTGAAATTAGGTTCGGCCATAGTTCAAGTCTGGCAGGTTTTAAGTGGATCTTTTGTGTTACCAATCCAGTCCTCGCCATCTAACTCCATCAAACCAAATTCAGTGTGGGTGGAATGCGGAGGGGATCCTGGTTTCCTGGCAAACTGCTTTGAGTCTGACAAGAGTCCTTCACTTCTCCCAAGGTCATCGAAAAGAGAAAATAATGAGGAAGAGGGTGACAAAGACAATGGCACAACAACGTTGTTACTGGTAAAAACCTGTTTAACTTCCCGCCGTACACAGTCTGACTGTGGTTATAGTGGATGCCTACACTATTTACATAAAACATGAAGCATGATCATACTGTCACGCTGGTGTGTCCTTAAGGCGGAAGCATGTTGGATACATTTCCTATCCCATGAAACATTTACAAAATCTTTTTCTAATGTTTTTTAATCTGTTTTGTGTACAACTTCAGTGTTCCTCTTATTTTATTGTCGCATTGCTTCATTCTTTCATAGCCAATTGTTGATAGGAATTACCACCACCACTCTGCAGTTGGCAGAAATATTTATCAGTTTAAACCTCATGCTTGAGAGAAATGCTGAATGTATGTTTTGACTGCAGAAGGTGTCGGATGATACAGACTCAGTGCAAGACACAGACAGCCTGGAGCAGGACTCAGACAAACCTCCCTTCACCCTGCAGGAGCTGCGGGATGTCCTGCAGGAGAAGAATGAACTCAAGGCCCAAGTGTTCTTGCTACAGGAAGAGCTAGCATTTTACAAAAGGTATGTCTTGTTTCCAAAATGATGACGTGACTGATGCAAAAGTTAACAATTACCTCTTATGTATCTCTCAGTGAGGAGTTTGAGGACGACATTAGCTTCATGGTTTGTCCTCCATCTCCTCCACCATGCTCCAGTTCCACTGATCAGACCGAATCGGGAATTAGACGCTTGTAAGTAATGAGTTGACTTGGCCTTCACACACTTTTCTTCTTTTACAAACCTTTACCTTTGTATTTGTCAAGAGGGCCCTTATCTCTCCGCCCTGTTCTAATGTTTTCCTGTGGCACTGGATTGGTGTAATTTATCATCATAATGTGTCTTACAAATGCCATCAGAGAAACATTCTTAACTGATTGTACAGTAATCTGTAAAACAAATAGTGCTTGTTTTTGTATCTTGTGAGGTGTCAATAGCGAGTGTCACTGTGGTTCATTGAGGGTAACAAAACATATAATAACGATTAGAGATCACAACCCTTCTAATACTTTTGGTGTGTTTTTTTTCTAAATATCCCTCTGTCTCCATCTCGTTGTGTCACCATTTCCATTGTCATCTCTGGACAGGATCTTCACTGCCATAATGCCGATGGTGGCAGCCGGTTTGATTGCAGATGACCCTACGTTGTTGCCAATCAGAAGACTTTTCTTTGTATAAATTATATTTGTTTAAATGATTGCTCTTATTTTTTCCACTCTGTGTCTACACCCGTTTATTTCTCTCAACAACGGTTGTCCATCGACATATTTAAAAAAAGATGGTGTTACTGTATACCTGCAGCACTACATTGTGGCACCACATTCTGTAGTTTACACCAGTGCAATCACACTGGTAAAACACCAGTAGGACCAGTACCTATTCCAACAAGAGTTTCATATGAGTAAAAGCATGCCCTAACAGCAAGTATGTGCTGTGTTGCATCTGGAAAATAATGCTTCTCCAAAATAAAGTATTATAGTTTTATTTTTCATCTTTTTAATGTTGTTATTGTGCTAGAAGTAGGTACGTTTTTATGTCCTTTTGTGGAGGCAATAAACTTTCCCTGGTCATTTCATTTTAATAAATAAAAAATTATAGAAGATAGATACAAATATTCCTCTATTGAATCCTGGAGGAGAAATTCAGGAAAACGTACCGATAAATTGAGAAAGTAAACTATTATTAGAGGAATCTAAAATTAATTATACAAGAGCACTAGAACTCAAAGTTCCAACATAATGTTGTGATAACTAGCAGCAACGTCAGCAATGTAAACAGTGTACACCAGATCAATACTGTATATATGATAATGAATGATACTTGGTGGTTGTACGTATTAATATGGACATATATAGTACGTAATGTAATAAAACAATAAGTAGTATAACACCAAAGCAACATGAGAACATTTATTTATATATATATATATATATATATATATATAAATAAATGCAGTTTATTTGGTGTTGAGGTGACCAAATAATATCCTTGAGGGTTTTCCATCCACTTCATCTCACTTTTCTTTCTTTAGCTGCTTCTTCTATCAATTTTGAGCTTTTTGCGCATGATAACTGCCGAAAATGTATATTTATTCATCTGGTCTGGGGATTTCCTGATTTACAAATGCATGCAGCATTTCCCACAGTGAAGCGTTTGAAACCACTTTATTTTACTCTTACCATTAAAAACCTGTGACATGTATTTTAATTAAAACTTGTTTATACTCCCAGTGAGTCTTGGGAAAAATGTGAAACGTTCAAATAGGAACAAATATAGTAGTCCGATACATCAACGATTCCTTCTAGATTAAGGGTATTCAACTAAAGTTCAGCGAGGTCCACTTAGAAATAATTTCCTCCTCCAGAGGTCCAGAACATCACGTCAAATGTTGCGCTCTATGGTTTTGTGCCATATGTATTGAGGTAGCCAACAGTTGTATTAATGTCTGTATATCGTCAACAACTTAAATAAAGTCAAATTAAATAAAAAAGTTCAATTGGATAACATCTAAACAATATTTATTATTACAGATTTGAAATGTAACTGGATTAAATGTAAATAATACATACTCTAATAATAAATACAGTATCTTCTCTTATTTTAAAGTAATATAAAGGCTGGATTTACAACAGAAAGCTTTTGAAAAAATGTGACTTAAAATAAAGCACTTCATTTTAGAAAGAAAAATAATTTTACTGAATTGGCTGCACGGTGGTGTAGTGGCTAGCACTGTCGCCTCACAGCAAGAGGGCCGTGGGTTCGATTCCCGGTCGGAGCGGTCCTTCTGTGTGGAGTTTGCATGTTCTCCCCGTGGCAGAGTGGGTTCTCTCCGGGCTCTCCGGCTTCCTCCCACAGTCCAAAGACATGCTGCAGGTTAATTGATCTCTAAATTGCCCATAGGTGTGAATGTGAGAGTGATTGGTTGTATGTCCCTACATGTGCCCTCGATGGACTGGCAGCCTGTCCAGGGTGTCCCCTGCCTTCGCCCTATGTCAGCTGGGATAGGCTCCAGCGCCCCCGCGACCCTAATGAGGATAAGCGGTATTGAAAATGGATGGATGGATGGATGTCCTGCAGCTTTAAAATCAGTTTTACACCCTCTGGAAATACAGGTCTACACCCTCTCTTAAAAATGCAGTTTTACACCCTCTGGAAACACAGGTCTACACCCTCTCTAAAAAGTGTCAGGTGGCGATCTGTGGACGAGAAAATAAAAAAAATGGTATATTATATTATTACAATACATCACATTAGAACCTAATCCTACATGTTTTTCGGTGGAGAACATGTAAACTCCGTCCCAGAGTCCCACCAACTCCATTGTCCAGTAGAGAGGGGTAGACGGCACGGTGGGCAAGAGGCTGTGTCAGTATGTTGGCGGGAATCGTACATACTGGAGGCACAGGTCTACACCCTCTCTAAAAAGCGTCAGTTGGCGATCTGCGGACGAGAAAATAAAAAGATTGTATATTATATTAATTACATTAGAACCTCATCCTACATGTTTTTCGGTGGAGAACATGTAAACTCCGTCCCAGAGTCCCGCCAACTCCATTGTCCAGTAGAGAGGGGTAGACGGCATGGTGGGCAAGCGGCTGTGTCAGTATGTTGGCGGGAATCGTACATACTGGAGGCACAGGTCTACACCCTCTCTAAAAAGCGTCAGGTGGCGTTCTGCGGACAAGAAAATAAAAAGATTGTATATTATATTAATTACATTATATTACATTAGAACCTCATCCTACATGTTTCTCGGTGGAGAACATGTAAACTCCGTCCCAGAGTCCCGCCAACTCCATTGTCCAGTAGAGAGGGGTAGACGGCACGGTGGGCAAGAGGCTGTGTCAGTATGTTGGCGAGAATCGTACATACTGGAGGCACAGGTCTACACCCTCTCTAAAAAGCGTCAGTTGGCGATCTGCGGACGAGAAAATAAAAAGATTGTTTATTATATTAATTACATTATATTACATTAGAACCTCATCCTACATGTTTTTCGGTGGAGAACATGTAAACTCCGTCGCAGAGTCCCGCCAACTCCATTGTCCAGTAGAGAGGGGTAGACGGCACGGTGGGCAAGCGGCTGTGTCAGTATGTTGGCGGGAATCGTACATACTGGAGGCACAGGTCTACACCCTCTCTAAAAAGCGTCAGTTGGCGATCTGCGGACGAGAAAATAAAAAGATTGTATATTATATTAATTACATTAGAACCTCATCCTACATGTTTTTCGGTGGAGAACATGTAAACTCCGTCCCAGAGTCCCGCCAACTCCATTGTCCAGTAGAGAGGGGTAGACAGCATGGTGGGCAAGCGGCTGTGTCAGTATGTTGGCGGGAATCGTACATACTGGAGGCACAGGTCTACACCCTCTCTAAAAAGCGTCAGGTGGCGATCTGCGGACAAGAAAATAAAAAGATTGTATATTATATTAATTACATTATATTACATTAGAACCTCATCCTACATGTTTTTCGGTGGAGAACATGTAAACTCCGTCCCAGAGTCCCGCCAACTCCATTGTCCAGTAGAGAGGGGTAGACGGCACGGTGGGCAAGAGGCTGTGTCAGTATGTTGGCGGGAATCGTACATACTGGAGGCACAGGTCTACACCCTCTCTAAAAAGCGTCAGGTGGCGATCTGCGGACAAGAAAATAAAAAGATTGTATATTATATTAATTACATTATATTACATTCGAACCTCATCCTACATGTTTTTCGGTGGAGAACATGCAAACTCCGTCCCAGAGTCCCGCCAACTCCATTGTCCAGTAGAGAGGGGTAGACGGCATGGTGGGCAAGCGGCTGTGTCAGTATGTTGGCGGGAATCGTACATACTGGAGGCACAGGTCTACACCCTCTATAAAAAAGTGTCAGGTGGCGATCTGCGGACGAGAAAATAAAAAAATTGTATATTATATTAATAATATAATTACATTACATTAGAACCTAATCCTACATGTTTTTCGGTGGAGAACATGTAAACTCCGTCCCAGAGTCCCGCCAACTCCATTGTCCAGTAGAGAGGGGTAGACGGCATGGTGGGCAAGCGGCTGTGTCAGTATGTTGGCGGGAATCGTACATACTAGAGGCACAGGTCTACACCCTCTCTAAAAAGCGTCAGGTGGCGATCTGCGGACGAGAAAATAAAAAGATTGTATATTATATTAATTACATTATATTTTATTAGAACCTCATCCTACATGTTTTTCGGTGGAGAACATGTAAACTCCGTCCCAGAGTCCCACCAACTCCATTGTCCAGTAGAGAGGGGTAGACGGCACGGTGGGCAAGAGGCTGTGTCAGTATGTTGGCGGGAATCGTACATACTGGAGGCACAGGTCTACACCCTCTCTAAAAAGCGTCAGTTGGCGATCTGCGGACGAGAAAATAAAAAGATTGTATATTATATTAATTACATTATATTACATTAGAACCTCATCCTACATGTTTTTCGGTGGAGAACATGTAAACTCCGTCCCAGAGTCCCGCCAACTCCATTGTCCAGTAGAGAGGGGTAGACGGCACGGTGGGCAAGAGGCTGTGTCAGTATGTTGGCGGGAATCGTACACACTGGAGGCACAGGTCTACACCCTCTCTAAAAAGCGTCAGCTGGCGATCTGCGGACGAGAAAATAAAAAAAATGGTATATTATATTATTACAATACATCACAATATAACCTAATCCTACATGTTTTTCGGTGGAGAACATGTAAACTCCGTCCCAGAGTCCCAAAATCATGCATTTCTGCTCTAACCTGTCAACTGGAATCGGACACACTGGAGAAAAAAGTGCTCCACTAACGAGTCGGATATGTGACACAAACCCATAACCTTGTGATAAAGGAAAGGAGGTATGTGTATGAAGCTTTTTGAACAATACAACAATTTATGTACCTTCTTCTGAAGGAAGGGATATGATATTCTGAATTTCCCCATAAACACCATCGCTGAGCTTTGCAAAACCGTCTCTGCATCTCTTACTGAGGGTATAGCTTTTGCCGGTATACACCAGTCCTTTATGCACCATTCTCTTGTGCACTACCATTTCATCGGGTGCTTGTTTTTGTGCAGACACAAAGGCACTCTGCTCATCAGTAGTGGTCTCTGTCACTCTTCTGTTATCCAGAATAGTTGTGTCTTGAAATGTTGTGAAACGTTGAACTCTTCTGTCATTTGTCATCTCCAAACATAACTCCTTGACTTGCTCCCTTACTGCATGTGTAACATAGTTGAAAAAGGTTCACGTTAAATCAAGCTAAATGGGGAAACTGCCACCTCCTGTTGTAAATGTGTACCTGCGCTGAATAATAGACGCAAAAGACTAGGTAACGTGTCTGTGAATGTCTGTGGACAATATAGTGTTAAAAAATTGGGAAAGTACATCAAAGTTGAGCTGGCTTTATTTATTTGGATAGAAATGGTCTTATATTATACTCGCCATGTTTTCATTGAGTTAACTATTCGTTTTGTACGTGTTTTATTGCCAGTAAAGAATGTCTCCAGTACAGCTAGCTAGCTAACACTAACACGATGCCGTCTTTCTAGACTGAGCATGCGCAGTTGCCCACACGATATGACCGTACTCATATCGGCGCTTTTTTAAATGAAAGAATATATTTTTGCAGTCGTTTCATTCTGCTGCTCAACGTGTTAATGTTGGGGACACAGTGACATAAAAGTGACACACTTATGAATGTGTAAAATAGCCTCCTTAAATATGAAAAACATCACAAGATTGTTGGTATTGGGTGAATTATGAACATTTTCAAACAATAAGGATTACATATATTGTCATGCGTGCATCGCTTATGATCTGTATCACCTAACTAGCTAGATGTCATATTTAATAAAAACAAACGTCATGTTTTATTAGTAGTTCTCATTATTTAGTTAGCTACTAGCTAATGCCAATGGTCGGTTCTATAAAACCAAGCAGAAAGCAGCTTTGGTTGAGATAAACATGTTTAAACTTGGTCACGACAGTCAAAAAGTCAGTCCTAGTGGATTAATATACACTAATAATTAAAAATATTAGCAATGTTAGCATAACAATGTGTATTTTGGAGGTTCAGAAAGTCTCTGGTAAAATACATTGAACCCACTCTAGAAAGTGTAAAAACCTCACCTTTTCTTGGAAATAGTAGTCGGTTTGATCACAAGTTGAGGGTCCATGTAGAAAAACTCGCCGTTTGAAGGTTTTTTTCCGAGATGTCAAGTGAAAGGAGAAATAAATACTTTTCCGACTAATCCAGTGAACGTTGGATGATTCTGACAACAGAAGAACGCGCTTCATAGAATCACACGCACCTTGAGAACTCTCATAGGTTGTTACCGTGGCAACCGGAATCTTCAGGTTAACCGTCAATCAAACACAACTTTGTGAGGAATACACACGCTGCCTCCTGTCATGTGACCTGCTCAGAGGTCCACCACAAGTTAATTTCAAAACCTCTTACAAAACACGGTCTCAGATCAAATTAAAATTAAAATTAAAAAACCTTTACCGTCTTTGTTTTGTGTTTAAATCGGACATATTTGCCACAACGTTACATTAAATCCGCTCACGATGCAACTTCCTTTTTAACTCCACGAGCCGCCTTCAAAATAAAAGCATCTTTTCTCAAAACAGGAAACAAGACACGTCTTGCTCAAGGCTGTCAAAAATATGCAACAAAAAACAACCGAATTAATTGACAAACAGTTTCCAAAGCCAAAACACAAATTGTGTTACTTACACTCCCATCAGATTATGAATGTTTTCATATTCCATTACATGAACTATGAATATGTTTCACATTAGTATCAACAATGTCCCTTTCCAGTTATGAGCTTAAGAAGCCTCTAACAACAGAACTAACTTCTGCACTGGGCGCTCCGTTATGGAGAGTTTTCTAAGGCTTCAGTCTCTTATCTCCCACTGAGTTTTGCTGGTGAAGCTGATATTTTAAACGTGTTTTCTTTCATTAGTATCATGACTTCAATATTGTAATTAGGGTCATACCATGTCATTTAGCTCTCAAAAATGTTACAATTAAAATTAGGATATACAAATAATATAGTGATCATGGCAAGAATCTACTCATATTGTGCAAATCATCAATGTTGTCATTGTAACGTGAGAAAAGGACCCGCATTGAGGGCGTTAATTGAGTCATCTGTATAGCTATATACGATCTTTGTGTCTACCTGTCGCTAGGATACTTTGCCCTCCTCTCCAGAGAGTCACGTCATTGGTGGAGGGCCGATGGAGGAAGCGCTGCAGCTCTGGAAGTTTTACCTTCTGCCAGTAAACGTGTTGAACAAGACAAAAAGAAAGAAAGAAAGATATATTTTACAGCGTTGTGAATAGTAGATAGCAGAGGAGAGTTCACTTTATTTCGGACTCGTATCGTTCCGCCATGGAGCTTGCCGAAGAGCCGTCGCCGTCTCTGGCTTTCGAGAAGGACGCGTTTGAGCTCACGGTGGAGGACGTGTATGACATCTCGTATGTGATCGGACGAGATTTGTTGAAAATAAGCAGCACAGGCGAAGAAGTGTCGGACTTACAGTTCAGAATAGTCCGCGTGTTGGAAATGTTCGAGACTTTAGTGAATAAGTACAACTTGTCCCTGGAGGAGCTGAGGATGGAGCGGGACAACTTGAAGAGCGAACTGGACCGGGTCGTCCACGAGAGCTCCTCCGGGCAGGGCACGGTGAGTGTTACGGGCTGCATGGAGGCGACGGTTGGCTGAAGCTCGTTGTCAGGCCTGAAGTGGACGTTGAGAGATGCTTTTCTTGTCTGCCATTTAAAGCAAACAGCGGGTCCAAACCAGCTGCTGGTGGACCTCACGGACCCCAATAGGCCGCGCTTCACCATGCAGGAGCTGAAGGAGGTTCTGCAGGAGAGGAACCAGCTCAAAGCTCAGCTCATGGTGGCTCAGGAGGAGCTTCAGCTGTACAAGAGGTGGAGTCCACTCTATGATGGGATTTAAAATGTTGTTATTGTTTTATATATATATATATATATATATATATATATATAGTATTTACTATATTAAATATATCTTATATCATGTCACCTCTTTTCTAAAAGTGCATCTTTCAGAATGTGTCCACCTACATTTACACACAATACACCACCACCTCTAACTACAGCTTTAAAAACGACCTCATAGCTAAATCAAATCCTCTCTCAGTGACAACCAAATGGAACATCATAAGCTTTTTGCAGGGTTGTTGTATAGTACTGCATAAGATGTTTGCTAATTAAGTTGTTTTAGGTGGAAACTCTAATGTGAAATCCAATTGTTACCACTTATTCTTGTTTTAGGCTGATAAATAAATAAAATGAGAATGAGAGACATTTGAAACCATCTGTTGACCTACATACAATATGCATTCACATCTAACACTCATAAACACTAGTGATACTTAATGGACACTATTATCCTGTATTATCACATCCATATCTGCCATTATTAATACAGACTCTGTGTATATATACAGACATGACAGATTTGTAATCATCTGGTTTTCATAAACACTTGTATATTATTTTTTATATGTTGTTAATTTGACTAATGTGATCCTCAAATAAACCGCAACAATATCAGCACCACAGTTATAGACACCAGCTGTCGAAATGGCCTATAATTGTTATAATGCTGAAATTAGCCACCATTGCTATTTTCATCTTTTTGATAACAACACTGATTGCAGTTTAGAAGGGGAAGAGATTAATCTCATTCATAGCTTCAACTTGATCGTGTGGATTTTGATGTACAACAACTTCGCATTAAAACATTCTCAGTGACCAGAAAACTTCTTTCTTCTGCAGTGGGATTCTGCCACAAGCTGAACCAGCCATGGTGGAGGTGGATCTGGAGACACAGACACCCACGGGTCACAGGCCAGCCATAATAAATGATTCAAAAGAGGAGAAGAGCACCATAAGCAAACTGTGAGTAGAACAAACAAGGTCCATGTGTCATTGTCGTTGTACAAGGACATGCAATTGTAGTCTCTTAATGTCAGCTAAGAAGAAATAAACAAAGGAATATTAATATGCAGGCAACAAAGAAGTAATTTGAAAGAAGAAGCACAAAGTAACATTTTTTTTATCTTTAAAATTTCGATGGAAAGGTTTCAAGTAAAACGTAATCAGCAGCCACATGATGTTGAAGTAAGCTAGCAGGGCCGACTCCTGTCTCCTAATGATGTGCTTGTGACCAAATGAATTAATGCTGATGCTTAGGATGTTTTTGTGAGCACTGAACGAGAGAAAGAGAGAAGTGTCTGTCTGCCAAACTGCTGCAGCCATCAATTTTGCTTTCTTGCTTTGGGCATTGTTACTATGTTCTCTCACCATGCTCAGGAATAAACATTACCTTACATTAACCCTTGACCTTTTTTCTGTTTATAGGTTTTCATTCAGGCGAAAATAAGAAAAATCTCAGAACTGACCAGAAGAAAAACGGGAGTTGCCGGTACACTTAATTAACCACTTTTATATGCATCATCTTTTTTTTTTTACCATGTCTGCTTGTTTAACGAGCACTGTATTTTGTACTGGTAATTTTAAACTAAAATACTTTATCTTAGTGGATGTAGTAGAGATATATACCATGTTGAAAGTTTGGTGAAGATATGAAATTAAACTGGAAAGTATTATGTCAATAGTGTTGGAGGTTATGTTGAACGCATTCACTCGAAAGGAAGTCATTTTAGACTTAAATTGATAAAAAAAAATTTTTAATGTGTTATTTCACATCGATGATACAAGTTCTCATCTCATATCAAAGTAGACAAAGTAAGATTGTATTGTTAATCCAATAAAGTCACAAGTCCCCTCAAAACATTGTTGCACATTTCTGAAAAGGTACTGTTGACATTACTGTTCTAGAAGCCACTGTAAGGTCTGTACAACAGAAAAGCAGCTGAAAGGCCAGTCACAACATTTTGACATCAATTTATTGTCCTGTCTTTTAGTCTCAACTCAGTAGCTTTATCTTCAACGGTGCCGTGAGATGTATGTAAATGACATTCAGGAGCCACGCTAGCGTAAATATTAAGGTTTATACCACATAACCACAACATTTTATGCACCCTAACAAGTAAAGATGCCCAAAATAAGTGTGTCATCGTAGAATAGCATATTTCATAACCATGTCCTAGATAGTCTTCAACATTAACTATATCATCTTCTGGAATGAAAACTGTGTTTTATTCCTTAATTTACAGCACAAGTAATAATTTACAAAAGTGAAATTGCATTGTCAGCTATATTCATTACAAAAGGGAACACAATAGACAATGTGAAACTCTAATTAACTCGGAGAAATACTTTAAGCTAGCATCAATTTGCTACAATAAGATTTTAAAATAAAATAAAACCATGGTAAGAAAAAGAAAAAGAAAAAAAACGTTGCAAATATACACTCTCGAGTTGATCGCCCTCGTTTAAAATTTGTTATACTTAATAAAAAGGCCTTTTGAGGACTGTTCATCTCTAGCTTCTTCTACATTAAGCTGAACAGGACAGAAGAGAGCACCAATTCATCTGAAATATGAACACCTGTGGTCGTGGATTCAGTATTTGAGCCACGGGTGAGCCAAGACTGAGGTTTTACTTCGATCCCCGTAGTCATACAGCAGCTCTTCCTCTGCGCCGATGTCTCTGGAAGCCACCAGGATGAGATGAGGCGCTCCATCGATGGCGTGAAGCCGAGTTTGACAGTTTCCAGTCTTACTGTGGTTGATCAGCCTGCCAAGGCGACTCGTTTCCTCTGTAGCGTCCACACTGCAAAGCGTAAACAATTAAAGATTAAACTGTCACTAAAACACAAGACAGGTATCCAAAATAAAAATCCAAATTGGTATTTATTATTATTTAAAGCCTTTTGCAATCTTAATGACAATTATGAAAAGTATTTACTAGGAGACTGCTTATTAGAAAAAAATGCATTTCCTGAGACAGTCCAACTCTTGACAATTTACATTTCCATACATTCTCTGCACACCTGAAAAACAACAACAACACGGTCTGAGTCGGGCGTAACCCTAAGCAGAGAACTTAACTTCAAGGACCATAAACTCATCTGCCCAAACAAAGTATTGTTTCACTAATATAGATTTCCTTCTCCGTGTTCTCCAAACATGGAAGTGTATTTTTTACTAATTCCATGAAATGTCCAGGTTTTTCCATGAATGCAAGGACCTTGCTTTATTGAAAGCCAGCAAAGGTAAACAGGAAACGAGAGATGGGTATGTTTATGCAACTTACATTTTTAGAATTATTCAGCATAACAAATAGTTGAAAAAAGAGTGTGGTGGTGATGATGTTTGCACTTACCAGTAGGTTTTGGATTGATACTGGAAGTAGTACATGTAACAGCCTTTTTGGGGATCCTGAGTGTACTGGGCCTCTCTTATTTTGGCCTCAGCTAGCTCCAGTAGGTCTCCGTGGTACTCCACGACAAACTCTCCCTTTTTGAAGATCTTGGCAGCAAATATCCCTCTTCCTTTTCCTTCTATCGGTTTGATCTATTGACGTTCAAAAGGAGCAAAGTGTAAAATAAGACTGAGTTAGCCATGGTGCAGGGGTTGCTTTACTACTACTTTAAAAAATATTAATGTTACAACATTGTGGCTTGTGATTTTTTTTGCCCAAACTAAGCATCAATTACTGTTTAGGAGAAAATGTAGTCACAAAAATGACTGATTTGCACACAAAACGGTAATGGTCAAATATATAACTGCCAAAAAAAAGATAGCCAATGATTTATATTGTTACTCAACAGAATACCATTTACAGCCATCAACATCAGTTAAAGTGCAGAAATGGGAGAACTTTAAGTAACGGACAGCAACGTTTGGACTGAACTGGGCACAGTCAATTTAAACCATTAAATGTTACCTGCATTCCTTCTTCGATGTGATTCTTTATCAGGTCATCAATGTGTCTGTGTTCTTCACTCTGTTGACAATTTGAGTAATTGGGTCAAAGTCAAACTTTCTGTTGTTATGGGTATCGATATAGAGTTGCATAATAGAAACTATCATAAAAAAAGTCAGCAAAAATAACCAATTATGATAACAAAAAACACTTTTTCTTACAGACCTTTAACTCCGTCTTTGTTTTTCTGTTACTTCGTCTGATGGGATAATAGTCTGTGACCTTTCTGTTTTGGGGAGCTTTGCTCTCTGTTCTGAAAAGAAGAGACATTATGAAAGTAATGGCAGATTGATTGTGCAACTATCTGTGAAGCGCCAGTGTCTTTTTTTTCTTCTTTAAAAAAAAAAAAAAAAAAATGTATCCTGGCTTTTTTTCTGTGCTTACTTTTTCGCTCCGAGTTTGCGACCAGTTCTACTCCGAGGTTTGTCTGAAACTTTGTTGCCTGCTGCAGACTTTGCACTTGTGTGCATGGTTGACTCTTTTTGCTCAAGTTGGTCAGTGGATTGTTTTCTGATCCCATGACTGTGACAAGCCGTTTCAGGCTTCTGCTCCTTGGACTCACAACTCTCAGATTTTATTTCATTAGGTATGTCTAGAGGAAGAAACAAAGACTGAAAGTGACAGCTGCCATCAACACCTTGCTTTTATCAATATGGTGAAGTTCCTTAAAAAAAAAATCTGTTAAATTGTGTCATAAGATAAGTCAGTGAACACTGCTACCGTTCACGTGCACAGGAAATGTTTCTGTGGTACAGGTGGATTTAATTAATATATTATAACATAGGGGGTGGCTCAGACAATAGATATGAAATGGAAATGACCAAACAACCACATTCCAGATTAATTGATTCAAACCATTTAAAATGTTAATTAGGTACTCACCTTTTTTTAATTTTGACATGAATGCATTAGTTGCATCAGATTCATTTCCCTCCTGGATCAGCATGCTTGAATTGTCGCTCAGAGGGGATCTAGGTTTGCTTGGACTCCGTAGACTTTGTAAAATTGACTGCACTGTACCTACGCAATCCTGCAGAAATAATAATAATTTACTCTGGTGAAAAAAAATGTAAACGCTTTAATTCACCTGAGGACTTATATATACATTAAAATCACCTAAATCAGACCAGCTGCATTACACGAGATGTCATATCTTATGAGGCTGTGTTTTGAACCATGTAGCTGCTGCAGATTGTATGTAATGCCTTTATTTGTGTTACCATAACTAACAGCATACATGTGAGAAAACAAAGTAAACAGACTGCTGATGAAGACTTCACCGCTCTGCATGCAAACTGTAAAAAAATAGTATGATTGTATTGCATTGTTAATGCATTAGGATTCAATGATAGTTTATTAATAAACTAGGTACCTAACCAGTGCCAGATGTAAATGCATGCATAGTTATTCATTTCAAACGCGTATAGCTCATTGGAAATCCACCTTGTACAATGTTAGTGTACGTGCGGTTTATTGAGCAATTGCTCTGGTGACAATGTGTATATGCGGGTGCTCTTTCTTTCTACACCGACACCTTCCTTTTGGTTGGTCACCGGGGTAGGTTTTGCATGCAAGTCTTAATTCTGGGATAAGATAATATATGTAATACAACGTGAAACGGAGGCAGGACCCCAGCAGCAGTATAGTCACCTTTCATGTTGTGGGTTAACACAGAATGTGGCCACAAAAAAATGGCCGTTTCCTTCTGTACGTTTCAAACACAAAAGCGTTAAACAACAAAACAAACCTTATTATTTGCGGGTTTGTTTTCCTTTGTCTCCTTCCGCGAGGCGACTTTCTGTTCAACAGTGTCCTCGGGCTTTTTCTCGGTTCTTAGCACAACTTTCTTCCCTTTATAAACACAGAAATACATCAATGTAAGCACTACCGTCTCCTTTACACGACATTATACAAACGCACACTTTTGCCGGCGAGTAAAATTAAAACTACTTGGAGTTGCATGCATTTAAAAAGTGTGTTCTTTATTTAAGCTAGCTGGCGATAGCTACACTAACCATACTGTGTGACATGCAACACATGCGAAAACGACAACACATTAGGACATTTACCTTTTGCCATGTCCGTTCCCAGAATAAAACGAGAGGACCGGGAGTCTATTTGATTTCCCTGTGTCCACGGGCTCCTTGCTTTGATTAACGACGAACATCAGGCTGCGAAGTAAAGAGCGAGAGGGTGGTGGATTTAAAAACTGTTCTTCGCCTCTCATTGGCTTATTTGTAGAGGCGGGAGGGGCACAAGTGTGAAGGCAGTTCTCTCATTGGCTGCTGCTATGACGTTGCACGGCCGGTCAACACAGTCTGGCTTGGTACATGTGTCCCACCCATACAGGCTATGGTCCACAGTACTTTAAAAACTTTTTTTTTTAAAGTATATATTATACAATAAAAGTGGCAAATGTGTTTTAATAAGAAAAGATGTACAAGGCTGTTGAAAGAAATTGTCCTGGGGATGTAAGAGTCCAGGTCAGTTCCCCGGGCTTTGTTGATGAACCCGACTGCAGCTGGAAAGAAACTGTTCTTGTGGCGTGAGCTCTTGGTCCTGATGGACCGAGGCCTCCTGCCAGAAGTAAGGGACTCCAGGGTCAGAGGGTTTGCAAACATCCAGCGATAACTTGTGGTCAATGTTATGCAACAAAATGATCAGTGCTGCAGCTTTAATATTGTTGACTTTTATTGTTCTTTGTTTTCAATATCAAATGAGGCAGGAGGAAAGGCTTTAGTGTGTGGACACATTCAGAACAACAACAACTTACAGGAAACGAGTGAGGGGAAATGATGTCATCAAATGATAATGTTAAAGACATATGTATCCAAGACCAATACAACCTACAGGTAAAAGGTAATATTTTGCAAATTTAATCTATACTGTATTTCCCAATTAATGTTTTTTTCTTCTCTGGAGAACATCTCTTCAAGCATTTTATTCTATTTTGTTCTTTTCTCTTATTTTAATCTCCAGTCTACATTTTGATCCTGTAACTTTGAATGAAATATGCCATACAAATACAAGGCTTATTGGATATATAACTGTTGACAGTGCACCCTTCCAGGTTTAGTTATCCATTCTGTGTAGGCATAGATACATACAGAACCTCTCAAGTATTAATTCTATACACACCCTTCAAACAGTGTCATTTCCAGGTTTGGAGTTTGCAGCCAGAGTTTCTCTAAAGAGTCTTTTTCTCTCTAGATTCCCATTTGCTTTCCTCCTCTTCTCTTGTTTCCTCAGCTCAGACTCTTTTTTATTTACAAGAACTTCACTGAGTTCTCCTTTATAAAAAACATCAAGTTTCCCTCGCATGATTTCCCTCGCACGCTTTCGATTTATATCCACAGATCTGGTTTGATGGCACTGCAGGGAGAAAATGGTACAATAAATGACATTAACATTGTTAGTAATAACCACATTTAAAAAAACAATCCCTGTGAATCTCAATTTATAAGCCAACCTGGACATAATAACTCAGACAACTTCAATAACACATGGAGCAATAGATACCAGTATTGACAGTTACGCAGAGGTGGGTTTAAAAACAGGATTAACCTTCACAACAGTCCCACTGGGGATGTGCTTGAGTACCACACAGTTGCTGGTTTTGTTGGTGGCCTGTCCTCCGGGTCCAGATCCTCTCACAAACTGCTCTTCAAGCTCGTCCTCGTTCAGGACTGGCAGGTCTATCAGGTCCTTTTTACCGGCTGCCAAAACACACATCAGTCCAGGCGGGCGCGGCCTCAGCAGTAGAGGAGCACCGTGAGGAACTCCCCAGATGACCCGACTGGACAGACTGTACACACAGCTGATGAACGGGGAAAGCCGCAACATCTATTCAAGTGAGAATATGAAGGGAGACACAGCACGTGCGTTACCGAACATTGAGTATCAACAATATGACCAACACCTGCTGTCCGTGCAGGAGTTAAGACTTACTGTAGGCTATGACATGTTCCCGTCTGTTTCACGGTCATGTCAACGAGTGTCCACGTCTGTTTTTGTTCAGTCTTCTCTTCTTCTTCGTTTCCGTAAACAGTCATCCAATCGGCAGTCGTCGTGTTTTTCTTCGTGGCCAGAAAATAAGGTCCGCGTGAACCCTCTGCCGCCACCGTGTGTCGGTTCACTGAACAAACCTCCGGCAGGTAAGAAACGGCAAACATGTTTTAAACGCTGACGGTCGACTTTTAAGGTTTGAGCTTTCTGGTGTGTGTTTTCAAAAGCATGATTGTGCGTGAATGGTGGTTATTTGTGGGAGATAGATATGAAAGTTAACAGGGCCATGTCTACAAGGACTAGCTCAGCTAAGTCTTCCTGTTCAATGTGTGGTGTGTTCGGTGCCTGATTGCCGTGAAGGATAATTAACAAACTATCATCATGTGTGAAGAAAACGTAACGCTTGTTCTCTTTCTTAGTTTATTACATGTGACTTGGATATTCACATTTACTCAAGTTATTTAATCACATATAACCGTAAATATAATGAGAAAGGATATGAAGTTGTATCGGCAATGTGGTAGATTATAGGTACAGCTTGTGAATTTCACATTACCTCAAAGTTTTGCCTGTCTATGATGTGCATATCTACAGGATGTGGTGTAGGTCTAGAAGGTTACGCATCTGCACGGGGCAAGGCGCCTGTGTGTATGCGTTCACCCCTCCTGCAGGCCACACATTTCAAACTGGCCAATCAGCAGAGTGGTGCCTTGAGTAAAATGAGGAAGGCGTGTGGTGGGAGGTTGAGGACAGTGGGTGACTTGGGGGACTGAACTTTGTCCAGGATTATTGGCCAGTGCCACATCTGTATTTGTTTTGGTGAAGCTATTTTTAGATACACATTGTCAAGCCATTTTGTTTGTTTGGTTTTTAGATGTATTAGCTAGGCCTAGTTTTGTTATATTGATCTCTATTGTTTGACACAACCACTTTGTCCCATCCTCTCCCACATTGTTTGAGAACTTCTGTTTGCACATATTGAGTATAAAATAAATCTCCTAAATTGTGACTTTTACTCGACATTTTCTTTGGTTGTCATGTTATCATCTCAAGTTTATCCAGAGAATACAAAATGGGACGTACCAGATGCTGATTTAGTCTTGACATCAATCTATATAAGATATGATTGATGGTTGTTTGTACATGTCTGAAATGATGATCTCCGCTGATATGTCTTTTTCAAAGAAGACATGTTGACTTGTCAAACATTCACGATGGCTCCAATAGTTGTTGTTATTGATTTGACAGTTTTTTAAATTTATTTGTCATTCACCCCACACAATACGTAACTTTCTTTTTTAATTGTTCTACAGGGCACACAACATTGATATTGAATCTAATGCTGTCGCCTAAATTCCAGCTTTATTATTTCCATCATTTGACATCCATCACTGCAGTGTCAAACACTTGCGGAAGGAGAACAGTCTTGTATAGTTTCTGAAGGATTCCTGAATAGGTCCAATGTTATTGTACTAACGATACCCATTTAATGCTTTAAATACATTTATCGCAAAATAGTTTAACATGGCCAAACAAATGGATTGTGATGTAATGCTTCCTGCTCTCTCTCTCTCTCTTGACAATGACTATAATTAGTAAATCAGGAAAGTATAGGTCACCAGGAAAGGACAATCTCTCCGATTGTGGGGAGGTGCATTTCTAATCACTTGAAAGTTATATGTAGTTCACATTAAAACTGACCCTCATTTTGGTACAATATAACCTTAACTATTTAATTTCTGTGTATTTTGCAAAATAATCACATTTCCAATACCTGCAGTATTTGTAAGAAATCTGTTTTATAGATTACTTTTTCAAACAGAAATAGACATCTTCACAATCTGTCAATTTGTTGTCCACAAATCAATTTGTGGTCCACAAATTATTGTAGTATTTTAAATTGTATGCAAAATAATGCAGGTAAGTATTGCTGCCAGATATTTTATTTACAGTACAATGATACAATATTATACTTAATGATATATACTATATCAGGACATGTATAAAGATGTGAAATGGTCGACATACAATCAATGACTTGGTCCCCATAAGCACCAATATGAAAAATATATTTTCTTTAATTTGCCCATTTTACTAAGCGAGATGACAACAATAAATGTACAGTAGCAAAGCAGATGTGCTTCAATAAATGACAAAATAAAATAGTTATTTGGGTGAACTGAGTTGGGGTAGGTTTCTCTATCACTACATGCCAGACTATAACGTCTGCTTGTTGAGTGTAACACGACTGCAATAAATGCACCGTTGCAATTTTACATCCAATAATATTGCCATTGCCTGCAGAACTGCGTAACCACTTGTGATTCTAGTTCAGGCCATACACTCCAATGCCGACAGGGGGCGCCCCGCGATCAAAACGGCTCATTTAAACTTGTGCTAGTCTTAAATTTTGTAAAATCTGCAGAAAGAAAGACCAACACCGAAAATGAAGTGACTAATTCCTCAGAATAAAATACTAAATGCGTTTGTGCTGCTGATTCTTACGATTACACTAATAATGTGTATAATCCGAAACTTTATTATTATGTTTCGAATAAGCCTTTTATATCTATAAATCTACATGGATTGATGGATTGCGTGGAATTGTAGACTTTTACTTTGAAAACCGTACCGGAAACGTGGTTCAATTGGGTTCCCTTGACAGTATTGTGTGTCGTGCCTGAAAGGGTGACTGTGAAGTCTTGCAGCGGCTCGGACTCGGGGAGGGACAACTTACGATGGTCGCTCTTCAACTGTTTGCGTTTCTTTCTTCCCGGTTCTGAGGACGGGGCGACCGCGGCTGCACTGAACTCACTGCGGCCAACTCCTGCGAGAGGAGCTCGGACAACCCCGGACATTTTTTGTTGACGTTAACATCGCTACTTTGGCCTTTTACTGTCGTTTGAGGAGATCCAGCGTGCGGTTCTCCGGCGCGAGGATGTGGACAGATTTGGTAAAAACAGGGGTCGAAACTGCGATTGATATGTCATGTGACCCGATCCGGAGCTGGTGATGTTTCTTTCCGCGTCATCCATACATGTCGTACCCGCAGCCCTTTCCTCCGCCCAAGGGCCAGACAACCGGCGACGTAAAGGAAACCGGTCGCTGAGTTTCGATGCGTTCGTCTCGTTGATGGCACCGTGTCCTGACCTCGTCGAGTCGGCGGCCGTCTCTCGTTGAAAGCAGCCGTGTTGCATCGGGAAAACAGTGACCCCGGGACGCGGGAGAAGGGCAGGTGAACTCTGCTTTGCTGAGTGCCGGAGTGTGGTGGAGCCAGGTGGAGCCAGGTGGAGCCAGGTGGAGCCAGGTGGAGCCAGGTGGAGCCAGGTGGAGCCAGGGGTGCAGCAGCAGCATCGGGTTCAGGTATGTGATGAGCATCGCAAGCAATCAGTTTGTCGTTACCGTGCTGCCATGTTGCTAGGTAACTAACCGACGGTGGGTTTACTCCAGTTCAAATGTGATGGTCCCCTTCCAGAGATGCCACGACATGTTGTTGTTGTTGTTGTTGTTGTTATGTTTACTATGTTTACAAGTCTTTGACACCATGTGCTGTCGCAGCTCGCCATTACATTAGTTTCGACTCACTTTGTGCTTTCCGTCAGACCTGAAGAAGTTCAGCCTGCGTGTCTGCTCTCGTGCCTCGGCCTTGTTGCTGTCACACGAGTTACAACTCTTGAGATGTTCCTCTCTATCGTGACTGCAAGCGGGTTTAACCACGCCATCTAGTAGCATGTTAAAAGACAAGTTACTGGCACCATTGGTGGATCTTTCAGGCTCTATGCACTTTTGCTACACTTTCCAGTGATACCCAGGTGTGAATGTATTTATGACCCATATCCCTGCTGCACATTACAGCATGTTTGTGTTTGACTCCCCATGGTCTGGACCTCAGTCACAAGGTCCACTTGGAAAGAAAGGAAAGAGAGTCCATATTTAATTTAGTTTGCAGTCAACTTTACTACAACCTACCTGCATGACACAAGCTGGTTTTTGGATACTCTCGGCCCATTTCTATTTCATTCTGAGTTTCAACATCAAGATTAACTCAACTTGATTAAGCAAGTTGGTTGAGTCTTTGAGGCAGTGCTGACTCTGATGCTGGGCTGTCTGATGGCTCTGATTAGGACTGGAACTGCTGCAAGGCCACTCCACTGTTACCCCGTTTCTTTCTTTTTTCAACCATCGCATGCAGTATGTCTTTGGATTAGGATTGAAATCTGAGACAAATGTTGGGAATATGAATCTGAGCCTCATCTTTTTAAGAGCAGGATAAGACATCAGGAGACGCATACTAAGATGGGTTGATTCGGGGCCAAAAGAAAAGTGAACTAATGTGCACCGAGGGTGCAATCTCTCGTTGACAGGTTAAAACCTGTCTCACTGAAGCCGTAATGGTTGTGAGGGTTATGTAACTCACACTGCATCGGCTGCTCGCTGATCTTTAAGATTTAATTGGTTTTGTCATTTGGAATAACATAAAAGCAGAACTTGGAGTCCTGAAGTTGTCTGCAAGTGCAGTTTGTTAAAATAATAAATACATATATTTTGTCCACTCTATACTGAGCTGAATTATCAGCAATCTGTGCTTCATTTTTACAGAGATTGATATCTTCTGAGTCACTTTTGTTTTTTGACTTTTAGACTGACTCATGACTTGTCTTTCTCCTTTTTGATCTGAAACGTGCATAGCTGCTTCAGATGCTGATTGTAACGATTACCACACACTAAAGCTGGCAGATGCCATTAATAATGTTGGTCACAAAGAACTATACCATGAGCAATTTACTGATGTCGCTGCCTGTTCTTCTGTTCATGGAAGTGCTGGTCCGATGATTAAGGGCAGACTACTTGAAGGGAAGGCCATTGATGTCAGCATCACTGACCAACAATTCAAGAGTTCCTCACGTGAGTGCACACTGCCCTCTTTACCAGTCATACCTGACCTTTTAAGATGAGGTGGAGGTGTCTGTAGATATGGCAGCTGCTATCTGCCTAACCAGTTTTCTGGTCGCTGCTTTCCTTCTCTCCAACTAACAAAATACATGCATACACCACGGTACATGGGGAGGGCTTTGTTGACGAAACAAATTGATAGTATTCCTAGATTCAAAATTGTATCTTGAGTAAGAACAAAGACGTATGGTTCCTTTCACAGTATCTTCAGTTTGTTTAAGCAGTACCAGGTCTGATTCGGGCTTATTCCCAATGTTGCCTAATTAAATGATGATCAGTTTGAGTTCACAAAGCAAACAAACAACAGACTTATTGCTGCGATATACGCTTTGAGTGTTTAAAAACATAATCCTTTCCTTTTCCATTGTCGTTCTAATCATTAGAACCCAGTGAATTGTGTGTAATTCTTTGTTTTGCAGCATTGCAGACAGGCAGAAAGGTGCATATAGGGCTCAAAGTCTTCCAAGCCCGCTCTGGTTTACCGTCATCGATAATGTTATATTTGCAAGTCTGTGACAGCAATATGTTGCCTGTAATATTGTTATTAAATAAGGTCAATTAATTGAAAGTAGTTGGATATTAATATCCCTCCCTCAGAAATGTGCTCACTGGACGACTTTATTTTTTATTCCAAAAGATTTCAGTATAAATATTGTACGAGTTATTTCCTGAAAAATAAGATCTGTAGCTTCAGGATTGCAAATTTAATCGCAGCCATGTTCTTATTGAAGTTTGACACAGTCCAGAAGTTGTGTTTTTTACTTTCTAGGATAACCATACATGGACATCTTTACCTGGTATTAATCAGTAGTTTTCTTATCCTGCTGCAGATCATTTCTGAGCTGAGGAGCCATAATGTCGTAAAATATGTTTGATCATGTTTTAGTGCATCTACAGTAAACCAATACATACTACTGGAAAACTGTAGTTAAGAGGTTGAAATGTAATAGTGCTTAACTCTCAGATGTCTCACTTGAATCTGACCCACCAAACAAACACATTCTCACAGAGGGAGAAGAGTGCAGGTAGTTATGAGTCAGTCCATTGTCTGTACAATTGGGATTTTGAGACGTGGCGGGTTTTTTTTATTGTTTTTTTTCCCATGTTCACCATTTGCATTTGATGAATTAAAGCGGTTGCTGTGCTGTTTTTTTTTAGCGGGCTCAAAAAGCAAAGTGGAGGCACTGCAATGACCTTATGGATAAATGAGGATAATAATTTCTAGCTGCACTCCGATACTATGCTAATGTTTGCTCATATTTTTCTCACAGGTCTCTTTCCCTAAGATTAATATTACCCAGCACTCCACTAATGTTATACAGTTACAGGAGTGCCTTACCACCTCCTGATGGTCAGGAGGGAAAGGCTGTGAGAATATGTAAATATATGCTGTTTGCCTGGGCGACTGTGTGGAGTGGAACATTCTTGGCAGAGGATCCTGTAGCTTGTGAGCATGTGTTTGAGTATATTCATAGCACTGCGTTTTGAGAGTTTTATTTTTATTCCTACATGTTACAGGTCTTCTGTTCTCCTTACAACCCTCAGTTTTATTATGATTGTCTTAGATTACAAATGAGTATACAGCCATTTTAGTCAAGGAAACCAGAAAGACTCACTTCCTGTCAGTTATGGTTCGAATGACGTATGCAGCTGCTCACCACATCTTTTGGTTCCATGTATATTAGAGCTGCTGAACACATGAGATTGCTCTCACAGGAAGAGCAGAGAAACATCAGGTACAAACGCAGTAAAATCAACTTCATGAGGCTTTTTTGAGGAGCATTAACATTTTGTGTGGCTTTAACATCCTGTATATGTTGCACTAGATATAATCAGAACTTGAGCTTCCATGTTTATGTGGTAATTTGACATTTTCTTCAACTGGCCCCATCTCTCTTGATTTTGTAAAAGTCTGTTATATTTTGATACATTCTTGTCTGTTTAAGCAGAGGAGCGGTATAGTCTTGGTTCTTTACTTAGACCAGACTATGGACAGTTTATGAAGTCTATTGCGTGTTTATCTCCTGTGTCTTGTTCCCACCCACCATATACACACAATCACTGTCACCCAAGACAAGGGGGCAGTGATAAGATGCAGTGGATAGTGACCTAACAGTTAGGAAGAAGAAACCGTCGACAAGTTTGTACCTAATAATCACACTGGGTCACATTCCTCACTGTAGGTGAATTGTTCATATGGAATATTGAACAACTTTGACGATAAGCAGATTAGTTTGTGCATCCCTATTTAAAGTGAAAAAGATTTCTCGGAGCTTCCCAAAGGAAGTTGAAACTATTTTACTATTCAGTAACATATTTGTGGAGACTAAAGATGAATATGGGTCCCTTTTTAAAAAAATGTTAGGGCACCCATAGGGGTTTGAAGCAATCGTGCATAACATCTTTTACAATTTAGGATGTCCTCTTAGGGGAGTATCTGAAGCGCTACTTTGTCTTTTTAATTAATCTTGAGTACACAATCGGGCATCATGACAGTATTTCAGATGAACCCCCATCATGCATCTCGGTGCCAGCCAAGCACTGAATGGAACATTGTGTTTTGTCTGCACCTTGAGCTCCACAGACTGTCCTTCTTCTCTAACGCACCCTACCGCCTCAGCTCCCTTAACAAATCAGGTGATGCTAATGTCAGTGTTTAGCTGTTAACCGGGACAACATGACATTTCACTGCTAAAGCTCCTACAGTGTGGTTGTCTGGGAAATAAGACAAAGATGAACGCTTTGTGCAGGCTTTACCATTTACCGTCTCTTTGGACACCAGTTTTGCTAACTGTGTGGGTGGACTGGCAGAGCGGAGGTCTTTTTATAGCAGTTGACCACCTCCCTGTGTCCTTACTTGAGTTAAATTTTATGTAAGAAGAATGATGTCTGTTATGTGCATCCTGGGGTGTTGTTTCGTGGTGATATTTATTAGGCTTGTGCGCGAGGTGAAAACGAGACACTCTGACACACACCCTCTCTCTACCAGGAAACTTCTTGGCTCTTCAGCAGAAAGATGCAATAATATCTGCTTCTGTGAGGCAAAGTTCCAGTAGATAATGTATTAGCTAATCTAATCTGCAGGGGTCATAGTCTTCTGTGAGTTAGAAATCAAGTGTACTTCTTCCTACTTGGTATTTTTCATTTGTATACATTTAGCTTGTGTTTCATGTCAGTATGTACCATATATGCCAATTTATATTTGTTTGGGTTTTATTGCATTCCACCCCCAACCCTTGCAGCGCTCTCTGACTCACATGGATCATATAAAATGAAAGCGACAGTGCTGCTTCTTGTCACTTTACTCACACTTTTCTTTTTCATGGGCTGCAGACACCTGATTTCTCTGAGGCTAAAAAAAGACTCCTTCAGACCTTAACTCCCCCCTCTTCGATGCCCTCTCACGTCTATCCTCCCAGTGTACAGGCTTTCTTTGGAAGGTCTCTGCGTTATGCCCATTGTTCGCTTCCATGTGCCAGACAAATCTCCACGTCTCCATTCAGAGTGGTGTGTCTCTGGTTGAGAGGCGTCAGAATGCTTTATTGTAAAGACTGAAAGAGAGTTTGGGGTTTTTATTGCTCTGATAAGAAAATCCCAAGGTAATAACGCCTGGTTTCCCACAGAGCTGCAACCTGACCTCAGAAGGAACTCTTTGAAATGTGAAACAAAGTCGTAGGACCATGAGCATCTTTGAAAATGGCCTTTTATGGTCAGTGTGAGAGACGGCCTCTGTCTTTGGTCACTGGGTAGAACACTTTTTTTTTTCTTGCACATTATTCGTACTGCACGGAAGAGTTTGAGGTATTCTACCAAAGGGCAGCAGACGACTTCAGCTCTTCATGAGCAGCTTTCTTATCACTCAGTTAATTTGCCTTGATGCATGGCATCCTCTTAATAAACACAGGCCTACTAGACACTGGACTGATGACTCTGATCTAAATTTCTTTCAACCAGAAACCCAAGACGCTACATGTCATTCACCCATTCACACCCATTCACACACTCATTACAGGGGCTACTATGCAAGGTGTCGCCTGCCCAACAGGGGTTAAGTTTCTTTCTTTTTGAGCTGGAGTTGCCCCATTAAGGTATTAAGAGACAAACGGAGATTGTTGAGTTAAGATCAGAGTTGTGTTCTGTCCTTACTTTTATGAACTCTATTGGTCTGGGACTTTTGCAGAGAGGTCAGTTTTATATTGCTGTACCTTTTTCTGGATGAAAGCTGATTTTCCAAAACCTTTAAAGAGTTTTGAAAAAACAACCTTTAAACTTTCCTCTTCTTGCTTCTCACTCTTCCTCTAATATACTAATTGGCTAATTCTTGCTTATTTTTCTGTTCCTCGGTCCTCAATTCACACCAAAGTTTTCAGATCCAATTTCTTCTCGGCGTCTAGAACATGAGAAAAAAGGGGAAAAAGACAGATTTCGTCCCAAGGATTATATCAATTCAGTATTTGTATTCTGTGTTTCTCCATATTCCTCTCGCTCACTGCAAAGATGTTGGAAAGCGAGTCATTAGTGGTTTACTCGGTTAACTCTGGGAAAAGAACTTGCATCATAATTGGTTTAGGCATTTTTTAACTCCTCGAAGTGGTCGTAGGAGACTTGTATTGACATTGCTATTTTTTTAGTTTATGTATAGTATTGGCAGTAAATGCAAAGTACTTTCAACCAGCATGTCAGCTTTGTGAAGTCCACATGTACCCTGCTGTATTTAGGCCTGCACCTTAGCTAATGTGTATCACTGTATTTATAATTCTGCATTCTGTTGTATAGACAATTTTACATTATATTACAGTATATCAAAGTGGCATATTAAGGTTGATGGTTTATTGGAATCGGTGAGAATCGCAGGCTGATGCTGTCGCCAGAAGAAAGAAACCAGAGAGCCGAGGTTGCGAAGAACAGAGACTGACAGAAGTGAAAGTGGAGACAGGAGAAACGGGAGAAAGATGAATCTGCCCCGGCAGCGTCTGGTCTTTACTTTTCTCGTCACTCTGACTATAAGAAAAGAGCCCTGTGTCTCCATGGTAACCCCCCCCCCCCCTTCTTTTCAAGCAATGATGCAGAGGATAAAGAGGCAGGAAAGAAAATAAATCTTGGCCTTTTTATAGAATAGTATCCATTTCATTTGTCTTCTTCGACACATTTATTACAACAAAGTTGCATTGCCAGTTATCAGAGTGCTAATGACGTTTTTGTGCAAAATAAAGAACTGTTTATATGCGTCAACTATATTTATCCAATGGCTACAAAAGTGTGTGTGTGTGTGTTTTGGGAAAGTACTCAGCAACAGGCTCTACATTAGAGGGCCTTGATTTTAATCAGCATCTTGTTGCTACCAAACACTCATAAAGATGGAGATGTTTGAGAGAGATAATCTAAATCTACAAAAGCATATCTTGCCCTGTGGTCTGTAGCTACATGGATTGGTACGGGATGGACGAAATTCGTAGCTTACCTCTTCTGTGTCTGAGTTACATAAGACTTCTCTCTGCGCAGTTGATTTAGGCTGTCTGAACGCTCCAAAAGTGACAGCGAGGGGAGATCCTCATTTAACCTCGGAACATAACTGATTAATCCAAGTGTAATTTGCATACGAGGTCATCTAATTTTGGATTTCAGAGTGAAGCGTAGCGTTGATTAGAGATAGAGCTGGTATGTAATGGGCCCGTTTTGGAAAGCTGTGGACTGATGAGCACTTCTGAGGCATAAGAAAACAATGCCTTCACGTATTAAAGCAGCTTAAAGTTCTCAGCAGTCACTGGGCACCAGATTTATGTAGAATTTCAATTACACGCTGTGGGGGTATCTAATCTAAACCTTAAATGCTTCAGATGTAGTGAAGTTCACTGATCTGCCTTGGAGTGAGTCCATGTTTGCCATGATTTTGTACATGAAACGCAATATACAACTAACTATATATTTGAGGTTATTTAGAAAGAACAAAAACTAGCAGCAACGGCTATATTTCAAGTGTTGCCTAATGTTATAATCCGGTATTGCTTTTCATGTTGTGCATCCTACCTCCTTAGCCTGTGGATGAGCATGGGCCTCCTGAGGGACCTGTGGTCTGATGCTAACAGATCAGACAGTCTTAGGAGATCATATTATGTTGCATTTGTTTTTGTACCTCAGCCTCAGCTCAACTTGAAGCTGTTATGCAGTCTAAATGACAGCTTGCTCCAAATGTTTTCCCCTTTTTTGCTGACCTGACCTCTTTTTGAATATGGAGAAAAGATAAATGTTTGCTCACCCTTTTGTTGCTTTATTGAAGTCAAACAACGAACAAAACATGAGCTTTGTCAGAAAGCCTACAACCAAACTACAGCTGTATACTAAATAGAAATGTTCTAGTCGCTGTCCCATGTACGATAGAGATTCAAGTATCTTGTATCAAGGGTAAAATGTATGATTAATACCCCTGAGCATTCTCAAATGTGGTATAGATGAAAGTCAACATGAATACCAATAGATTTAAAGATGATAAAAGGATCTCATTCTTCATTAAACCCTAAGCGGGCAAGTTTTGAAAGGTGTAAACTGCTCATGTATTCAGTTATGTGTGCCACATGTTGATCCCAGTTATATCCCTGATAAATGATTAATATTTTGCCCTTAATAGATACTCTTTTGGACAGAGAGGGCTAATCTTCTTTAAACGGCAGGCTTGTTTTAAATATGCTTCATGGGCTCTTTGGTTATTGCAGGTGTACGGTAAACTCCATTGCTGTTGCCTCGGTGTGTACACAGCCTAGAGCAAACAGCTTTGTCTTAAAGCCTTTTGACATTTTAACCGGATTGTCACAGGCAGAGGCTGTGTTTTCAGCGGTTGTCATAGCTGAAGTTGTCTCTGCAATGTCAAGGCAATGCTGTGTGAAACTGATCTATGGTATTTTCGGCAGTCCAGGGGAGAACATTTTCCATTTGTATTTTAAAGGGGTTTAGCCTTGAGTCAGTCATGAGGGAACCCCTGCTCCCCCCCCCATCCAGCTTCTCTGGGATCCACCACCTCCTCTGTTGCTCGGCCTCAAAGTGGTGCTCTCTGAAATGAGGCTAAATGTAAAGGAGCATGACCAAAAAGCCTCCTGTGAGTCAACACCTCCTTCCCAGTATTGTGCTTTGTGTCAACAGCCAGGTCCAGCTGTTGATCTCTGTCTTGTGGTCAACCTGTCTGCTGTACTTATATCTTTCAATCCTAATATATGTTGCACCTTCAGAAGGATTTAGCAATGCCATTTTTCATTATTGTGACGCAGGACAGTTTGGGCTGGCAAGGGAAATGGATCTTTTGAAAGGTTTATTTAATGTTTTGGGTAAAATGTGAGCCTCTGCTCTGTGGTGGATATAATCCAGTCTTTGCAGGGACGGTAGGTTTGATCTGTTTAGGTCAGACACTTCCTGTTAAGAGGTGAGCAATTGTTTGTTTATTTCAGCTGTAGGAGTCCCATTTATGTAATTGTGTTTACAGGCACTGTCCTTCTGCCGCTTCTGGTGTTTAGCATCATCTGAAAACGTCTTGACTATAAATAATTAAAAAAAAGTAAAGTTTGTTATATTCGTCATATACACACAGGTGCATACATGACATTTGATCATTAGGAGCAGTGGGCTGCTGTAAAGCGCCCGGGGAGCCACTTTGGGTTCAGTGTCTCACTAAATGACTCTATGACATGCAGACAGTAGGAGCCGGGGATCAACCCCTAACCTCGTGGTTAAAGGACGACCCGTTCTATCCACTGCACTTCAGCCTTCCCATCTAGGATCATTCCAGACATCCTTAGTTATGTATAGGGCAACATTTACAGTTTGTTTTTAGTACAGCGGACATGGTCCATAGAAGGAAAGTTCAATTTGAAGCACCAGTGTTGCACGTATTACTTTAAAGCAGATGTGTTATTTAGTAGTTGGCGTCAAACTGTGGAATTCTCTCTTGATAAATTTCAGTTCAAGAAAATGTATAGGAAAAAAACCCGTTAGACAATATGAAGTGTCGGGTAAGCTGTTTCCTTAGTTGTTGATGAACCTTTGTGTACTTGTCCTTTTAACTCCCACGTTAAGCAAATCTCAAGGATTTTTTCATCTACGTAACATTTAAAAAATCAGGCACATCTTGTCTCAAAAAGATGCAGAAAAGCTGGTTCAGCATTTGTTACTTCCAGACTAGATTACTGCAACTCCTTATTATCAGGCTGCTCTAATAAGTCTCTTAAATCCCTCCAGTTGATCCAGAATGCTGCAGCTCGTGTACTCACAAAAACTAAGAAAAGAGATCACATTACTCCTGTATTAGCTGCCTTGCACTGGCTCCCTGTAAAATCAAGAATCACATTTAAAATTCTTCTCCTCACCTACAAAGCCTTGATTGGTGATGCACCATCATATCTTAAGGAGCTTGTAGTACCATATTGCCCCACTAGAGAGCTGCGCTCACTAAATGCGGGACTACTTGTGGTTCCTAGAGTCCTAAAAAGTAGGATGGGAGCCAGAGCCTTCAGTTATCAAGCTCCTCTTTTATGGAACCAGCTTCCACTTTCAGTCCGGGAGGCAGACACAGTCACCTCATTCAAGAACAGACTTAAGACTTTCCTCTTTAATAGTGACTATAATTAGGGCTGAATCAGGTTTGCCCTGGTCGAGCCCCTTGATATGCTGCTATAGGCTTATAGGCTGCTGGGGGATGTTTTAGGATACACTGAGCACCTATCTCCTCTTCTCTCTCTCCTTATGGATGAATTTACATCTCTCGATTGCACCTTATTAACTCTGCTTCCTCCCCGGAGTCGTTGTGACTTCATGTCTCATAGGGTCCATTGGACCTGGAGGTGTCTGATGCCTGGTGAGCCGGCCTCCCGCGGTGGCCCTGCTGATGCGCCCAACCCCCCCCCCCCCCCCTCTCCCCCCCTCTACCTCCTTCTGTTTCATGGATTGGAGTTCCATTCATACATTGTCATATTCATGTCATGTGTTTATGTAACTTTGTAATGCTGTTCATTCTGTACACAAGACATCTATTGCTTCTGTCCATCCGGGGAGAGGGATCCTCCTCTGTTGCTCTCCTGAAGGTTTCTTCCCTTTTTTCCCGTCAAAGGTTATTTTTGGGGAGTTTTTCCTGATCCGATGTGAGGTCCTGGGACAGGGATGTCGTATGTGTACAGATTGTAAAGCCCTCTGAGGCAAATTTGTAATTTGTGATATTGGGCTATACAAAATAAACTGAATTGAATTGAATTGAATTGTACAGGTCTTGATTCTTCTTTTTCTCATATTAGGTCGGAGAACGTGTCGGTAGACATGTGTTTTGATCGTGAACTGCTTTTTTGGTTTTATTTATTTCTGGAGTTGCATAAATGGAACAAATAATAATGCTATGAAATACTGTTGCCTGGAGGATTCAGTACCTCTGATGGTTCATCCCACCTTCTGGGTCACGCAGATGAGGCGGTTGCAGCCTTATACACCTCGGGGTGAACAGTCCTGCCACAGGTGGCCACACGTGTAACAGGCCAAAAAAGCGGTGGTGGGTAGAAAACACAAAGCAGTCCTACTTAAAGTTTGTTGTAGCTATCGTTGGCTTCAGTTTTTTCCAAACGGGAGCAGGAACATTGGAGGCTGCTTTGTGATGAGTGCTGTGCAGTGGCGTGTGCTGCTATTGCGTCACTGCCTAGAGGGGGCAGAGACTGTATTTTTAGAAGGGAAGGAGCATATTCTCTGAACAAACAACGTCAAGCATTCTGCTTGCGTATGCTAGGATTATTGTGACCAGGCTATTTATAAGCTGTGTGTGTGTGTGTGTGTGTGTGTGTGAGAGAGCGAGAGAGCGAGAGAGAGAGAGAGAGAGAGAGAGTGCTTTTTTTTCTGGGTCAAGCATGGTGCCAGTACACTCTCTGGGCGTCTGCTGGATCGTGCATTACAGCTCCGATGATGTGCACAGCATCTGCATCATTCACAAAGGAAACACAGGTTTAACAGACAGGTTTAACCAATTAGGGCATTGTAGGTCTGTATCTGCATTGCTGCTGTAAAGGAGACATGTTGGTTATAATTGTGGAGCAGTCGGACACTCTTGAAATCAGCTAATTAATCTGTAGTTTCAGGAAGAGATATTGCTTATTGAGCCACAGCCACAATGCATACATATCCGTGTGCTGTTATAATTCTATTTCATTTTTTCGTTTACTACTACTAATAAACACAGACAAAATATGTAAAAACCTAATTTTTGTGGCGAGCAAGTTTGGGTGTGTCCACTCGAATAGGAAAGAGACGGCTACTAAAAGCAACACTGGAACAAAACATGAGAAGTGGTTTATTTCAACACGACGGGAACAACAGATTGTGGGGAGGAGTGGGAAGCGGAAGCTAAGATGAACATGGAATCTCTGCTTAACAAGTATGTATGTATGTATGTGTCTCTTTTAAAAATGTTGTCCTGGCTAGTTGCATGTAACCAATTTGTGTTTATCCTGAAACTACATTGGCACACAAACTCTCACTATCTAAATAAATATTTGATTTTAAAGATATTCTATAAACTAATAGTGTTACTACTGTAACAATTAGTTGAGCAATTAATCAATTATTCTGAGTATGTATTTATTTATTTTTTATTGCAGAATGAGAGTATTAATACAAAACAACAACAGATCAATTCACGGTGAAAATAATGGTTTGTTGCGGCTCTAACAAATAGGCATACTGTCATAATCCTCTTTGGCAATTGGGCACTCAATTCACATGCATCACGACAAATCCCACTCCCTCCTCACCATCACCCCAGGCTGCGAATTCATCCTGCTGGATAGAGTGATGTTGTGAATGAACGGCATCCCTCTGTTATGCTGCCTGTTGCTTTTCCTATCTCTCTCTCTCTCCGTTTGTTTCTCTTTACATACCTGGTGCCACGTTCTTGTATTGTGGGTTGCCAGTTGGTGGCAGCCGGCTGGGCTTTGATTCACCGACAGACAATCTCACAGTAAATTAATCTATTCTCCCGTGTCATACGGGTTACAAATTGAAATAACTGTCACGTACAGAATTGTTTGCCAAGAGAAGTTTGTTGCAGCATCAGTTGCAACCCACACTCAAACTGTTGCCACATTGTTGAACCATGCTTCAAGTAGATTGTGAAGCTGTTTATCATCAACACTGTCAACCCGGGTGAGCTTTGTGACCTTCTCTAAAGCCTGGCACTAACACCTAGAGGCCTTTCTTGGGCTGTTGAGCTGCAGGCTTTTCTCTGGGCCTCTCCAGGCTAACCTAGTTTTATTTCAGTCTTTCCCAAGAGTGCAGTTATTTTTAACAAAATGTGGCTTTCTGCTCCAATTTGGTCAATGTGCTGTTTTTGTCGAACAATATTATATGAAAGATTTATAGAAGACTGTGGGCACTCCTAATCAGAACACCTCCTAGTCTGTAAGTAAACATCTGCTCCTTACTGGCTACATCTTTGTCCTGGCAAGTGTGTCAGCGAGCTTATGCGTCTTCAGCGGGGAGTTGTGGGGGCGAGCACTCAATAGAGGGTAGACCAGAGCCTTAGCCGACACCAGGATCCTCACCAAAGCTGGCCTTTGTTCACGGGATAAGTAACGCACTGTTAATATTAATGTGATTAGCCAGAATAACCGGGTGCCAGAGCAAGGTCCGGTTGCTGCCACAGGTTAGAAAAGAGTGAATATTTGGGTTATGCAATGCTGTGCAGTCCCATTTGGATAACCAGTCAGTTGTCACCTGTCAACTGACTGTACAATACAGTCTCTGCACATGGTGACCAAGATCCCGTCCCCCGTGCTTTCACGAACCCTTTCTAAATGCATCCCTTTATCAACTAGACTTTTTAATATTTTGTAATATTTTCTCTTGTCGGCAGATGTGGAGAAAAACCTAAAAGTCTTTCTTTACATATATTCAATAATGTGCTTCATCACTTATTTTGACTAAAGAGATCTTTTGTCTCCGGTTCCTTTTGGACTCATGTTCCACTTTAGCTGACAGTCAGAATCTTGTTTTGTACTTCCTTGGCTCCGGAGTTGTTCTTCTCTTCGCGGACAAAAGCAGACTTCTGCAACTCACGCCACCCACACGTTGGTTATGTATAGCCCACACCACCTACCTCTATCTGCCCAGTGGTTTGAAAACAATGCTCTGTGTATTTCCAAGGCAGCTATTTGTGAAACCTTGATGCACATGTGGTTCTTACAAGGTTATGTAAGGCTCCCCACTCAACTGTAATCCTTCTTACGCTGAGTGAGCCCCTCATGTGACGGTGCTGAAGTGTTGGGAGAGACGGGGTGGCCGTTTGGACCGTCGGCAAGGCACGGGTGCTCTGCGTAGACTAAAGCCACCTGACCCCACCACACACACACTGTCACACACACACACTGAGCTGTGGCTTTTGTATAAGAAGAGAAGTTTATTCTGGAAAATGCCTTATTTGGAACTGGGACGCTGGATGGAGACACAATGCTGATGCTCGTCCTCGGTGCCGGGGTTTGGACCAGACATACAGTAACTACATTGAGCATATTCCCTGAATGATACTCCGGCTCTGCTCTCCTCTTCATCTGCGTGTGAGCCACGAGAATGAATCTTTGTCCTCGGTTATGTGTGAAGGAATGTTAAAGCTTCTGAAATGTGCCTGCGTGCTGCAATATTTTGCTCATGATGAATCTTTTGTGTTGCTGATTGAAGCTGATTGAAGCTGGTTTCTGCTTTTTGAGTGATGTGTGTTGATGAAGACCTGTTTGAAGAACCATTACCCTTTTTTAGAGATCCAGAAATCAGATCAGGGTTAAGAGAATGTTTTGACTCAAACAAACACTACTGGCTGGAAGGTATTTTTTAAATTATTTATATATATATATATATATATATATATATATATATATATATATATATATATATATATATATATATATATATATATATATTTTTTTTTTTTTTTTTCATTTTCATAGCTTAGGTACCTAATGCTTTTATTTTGTTCTTCCCCTACAGGAACCGTCAATGTGGACGTCAGCTGGTGATTTGACAAGTCGCATCTAGGAGCCGCCTCGAGTGTTTCCTGTCCCCCCTCCCTCCCTCAGTCCCTCCCACCCCCTTCCCTTGTCAATCTTCTCCCTGATCCCCCTTTCCCCCTCCTTTTAATATCCACCATGCTTATCAAGGAGTACCGCATCCCCATGCCCATGAGTGTGGAGGAGTACCGTATCGCCCAGCTCTATATGATCCAGGTGAGGTCACAACGCTATAGTCCCCACCAAATTCTCACCCACACACACTTAGCCGAAAACAGCCAGTGGTGCAGAAACCGGAATAAAAAAAACAAGCAGTCAGAGAGGAGAACAAAAATAACAGAGTGCATCTGCAGCATGCCCAATTATGAAATGATTGGTCACACGGTCTGACGTCAGTGAGGTAATGGGACAAAGAGAGCTTGTGTGCTGATAGATTAGCCAATTTAAACTATATAAAGCTGGCTGTTTCTAGCCGTCATAGACTGCATGTTTCTTCAAGAGGAGGGTGGGGGCAAACTCGATGCACACATACTGATGTGATGGATCTGGACATACTGCTTTGTCCGTGGCAGAAAGTTTCATTTGTCTTCCGAAACCTAAGCTGGAGTCTCTGGGTCTGTGTAAGAGCTTTAGGGTTTACAGCTCCAAGCAGGAACGACTTGATTTATATAGCTTAGTATTCTGTGTGTCAACCTATTTTCTCTTCATATGAAATGTGTACGTGAAGGAGGATTTATTTAATCCCGTGGTATTACCAGGTGCACTTTGAGCCGCATTACCCGGGAGAGGCATGCAGAGCAACCACAATGACTTGGACTGTGGGGAAAAAAACAAAATGGCCGTAGTTATAAAACTGTTATTGTTGAGGCAAATGCTTGGCACTTAACATTCAGCAGTTGTGCTGGGATTTGAGCTGCATGGGTGTGTAATGTATATCACAAGTAGTTTTACGTTTGTTAACGAGTAGTTTTAAGTTATCAGGTGGAGGCCTTTTGCTGTGTAAAGAGTGTACTGCTTCTTCTGTGATCTTATATTGTGCCGGTTATGTCACTGAAGGAGTGCTTTCATCAAGAAATAATAATTGTCAAATATGTGAAATATTCGTAGTGCAGTTTCAAATGAAATAACTAGCTAAATCTGGTAAATCTAAGCTATATGAATTCACCTTTACAGCCGATACAAGGCATTATAAGAACCCTGAGATATCTTAATCGAACTGTTGCCTAGTTTATACTCTCCTTCTACTCATTTATATGAGGTAGGTGATTATAAATGTGAGCTGCACAACAATGCAGCTCCATTGGAGAAGTAGAAGAAACCAGAGAATGTCTTCTTTTGATCTTTTGACCTTTTCATAGACTTTCAATCTTAAAACATATTTGATTAGTGTTGTCTTGAATAAATATTCACCCACTAGTGTAACAATCCAGCAACACGAACGAAGGCTTTGTCCACCTGTATTTGCTCAGATGGCCTCTCCCTTCGGTTCCCAATGTACTATGAAAACGTTTTCTCCCAAAGCGATGGAAGGTTAGCTAGTTGTAGTAACTTAATATCAGCGTAAAGGCATTTCTTTGTGCTTTCTGTAAATTGGTCTCCAAAAGAATATCAGACTTTACAATTGACAACTGTTGTTTCCCCCGCAAACCACCAAACAGACCAGTAGAGCTGGAGATGGTAGGGAACATGACTCGACAGTCATGCCCTGAAGCAAGCAGACGTTACAAGACAGCACAAACTAGTCACTGCGCCACACTTTGACACACTCAATTTCTTTGGCACGTTAGCTGTTAGTTATTAAGCTTGTTACATGCATAACTGCAATAACTTAATTCTCAGATCTTCTTCATGCCCCGTGTTAGATCTTATCAGACAGGGCATTGTGGAAATAAGACATGACGCATGTACAAGCAGGTTTACAGAGTCTTAAAAGAAGGAGTTAATTCTCTATTCTTGCATTAGTGACCCATAGTTACCTTTTCCCCTGACCTCAGCCTCTCTGCACAGCCTTGTTTCTGTGAGACTTCTGTCACTATGACAACCATGACATCAGCAGCGTGCCGGTGGTCAGGTTTTGTTCGAGAGAAGGAGTGAATGAAAAAAGGAAATGGAGGATAAAAAGAGAGGTTGCAAAGGAGTGAGAGGAAGAAATGAGAGAAGGGGTGGAATGAAAACAGAGAGCTGTATTCGAAGCGGAGAGGATTTTGCTGGCGTCTGTGAATACCCTCGCTTCACTTCTGTATGTTACCAGGGCAACTGCAGCATGTAGGCAGACATGCCTGCCATTCGTCCCTGGTGTTAGCCTCATAGATGAAGTTGGGCCTTAGGACAGCCTGGACATATCTGCACCTCAGCCAGAAATGCCCCACCCCATCTCTCCTCCCACTTCATTTCCTTTGCCCTCACAATGGTGCCTTCTCATTTTAAAGATAATTGGAAATTAATTATCACCACATCGGGATTTGCAGTAATGCACGAAGCAAATGCTGAATGTGTGAGAAATTAAATATGAGAAGATCTCACTGTGTCTCATTCATCCGCACACATCCATCATGTTCTGACTAAGCAACTGTATCTGTGGAGTGGAGTGAAAAGAAGCATCTCAAACAGGAAACCCTCGTCACTAACTTGATGGCAAGGGAAAACACCAGGATGTGACTCCCATCCTGTCAGAGTGGTCAGATCTAAATGCATACAGCAGGCTTTCATGTTGATAGGTTTATTTGTAAAGGTTTTATGGCTGTTTAAAGAACGGTTGGTTAGAGAGAGAGAGGGCAGGACTTGAAGTTCCAACACAGTGGCACTTTGTCACTGTGTGATGAGCCAAAAAGGATTTCACAGTAGAACGGTGTAGAGGAGAGCCCCTTTGGAGATAGTCAACATGCCTCCTGAGACTCTTGAAAACTATTTCTTCCTTAATGTTCCTCAACAGGTACAGTTTGTACCTGTACACAAATGAACAAAGCCCCTTTGTTTTCATTAAGAATCTAAAATTACATTGAGTGTTCATTTAACTTGTAAAGCATGTTAGCTCTTCCTATGGCCTATGTTTTGTGATCTTTCTCCTGCTCAACTGGAGAGAACCATCTGTCGCATTGGACAGGTCGGCTATCTAATTAATTAAGGGACAGGAGAACATAATGAAACTTATTTGTTTCCTTCTAACTAGACGGCTGACTTTACATCCAGACATTATTGGACAATCTTTGGAGTTGTCTGTCCACAAAGGAAAAAACAATGTGGAAAGATCAACAGCAATATAACTTTCCAGATATAATGATAATGGTACTCACAATAATGGACAGACCCGATTGTGATCAGTCGAATTGAAAAGCCGTGTAAGGTACTGATGTGTAAGGTGAAAGACATGTGTTTTGTTTTCTGGGGTGAACGCCTTTACATTTAAATGTGTTAATCTGTACACGCATCTATTGTTTACATGTGTGTACTTCTACATTTTCACAGTCTTTGCTTGGTTCATGTCTCGTGTACTGGTTTGGCTGTATAGCCAGTGTTGCGGCGTCTGTGCTGTGTCTTTGGATCTGTGTCTGGGCTGTTGAGAGCAGAGCGGTGGCTAATGAATGACCTGTCAGAGGTAATGAGGTCCGGAGCACTGGACGCCTGCATGGCTTCCTCTTCCTCTTACGTTGTGTGTGTGTGTGTGTGTGTGTGTGTGTGTGTGTGTGTGTGTGAAAAGATTGGCCAGCGGTTGATGAGCGCAAGATGATACATCAATAATCTCTGACATTTATGGTCCTTGCTCTTTGCTCCCTGTGTTTTTAATATCGTCAGCACTTGGACTATGCTCTTCTGTCCACGTTTCCTGCTTCACTGATTTCATAACAATTCTTCTTGAGAGTCTTCCTCTTTCCATGCCACACATTCCTGTTTTTCACCTAGTGACTCACCTAGCTGTAAGTCACCTCAACTGCATCGGCAAGCTACACCCAGCCTCTCTTCCAGTGTGCACCTGTAATGTAAATATGGAAAAGGTGTGGCTCCATGAGCTGGTTTTGTCTTTCTGATTTGCATTCAGAGTTGGCAAAGCTTTCAGGAAGCTATTCATTGTCCATACATTTGTATGTTTTTCATATCCTTCTTCTTTTATTTTTTTACAGATCAAGGGTGCATTTGTATTTTTAAATGTAGAACTCCCTTTACACTACACTACTTGTATGCAAACATGAAAACCTGACTAACTCACTTCAACCTCAATTATCTATTCTTCCAACAGAAAAAGAGCAGAGATGAGAGCTGTGGTGAAGGAAGCGGGGTGGAGATTCTAGAGAATAAGCCCTACACAGATGGACCGGGTGGGACGGGCCAGTACACCCACAAGGTTTACCATATTGGCATGCACATTCCCAGCTGGTTCCGCTCCATCTTGCCCAAAGCAGCACTGAGGGTTGAAGAGGAGTCCTGGAACGCCTACCCTTACACCCGCACCAGGTGAGGGTTGCAGGAAGGACACCTACACACCCCTTCAGAGCAGGCGTGAGAGTGTATTAAACTCTGCCAAGGGTTGCAGAACACTCTAAATGTGTTCTTTCAATAATAAAAAGGCTCTGTGCAGAGGTGTCTAACTACTGCAGCAAGTAGTTGTACACATATTTAAGAGACAACAATTCCCCTTCCACCTGTTAAGGGAATCATTTTAACCTTGCTTATATTCAGTATAAAATGCCACAAATCTGATAATGCCCATTCTGAAATCCTGCACTAGCTGTTGTGTGAGAAAAATAATGACCTCAGAGCAAGTTGTCTGAATATTGCAGAGCAGACCATCAGATCGGCTTGTGGCCAGTGGCGCTTACAGGCTGTTGGATTTTGGTGGGCCCTCACTCACAGGGTGTGAGTGTTTGTCTGTGTGCGCCCTGACAAACACCAAGACATGAAGGTGCTGAACAGAGATGTGCCCTTGACTATACTGTCAAGATATTGTTAGATTGCAAGTGCCTGTTGACACATCTAATCAACCAGTGACGGCTTTGCTGCACACACCTCAGATGCAACAGATGGGCATGGCTCACAAGTTTCCTATCTTCAGCAGTGAGAGGGTATTGTCACTTTTAATAATATAGTTCTGATCTTAAGCCATTGAGTTGAGAAGTCTCTTATTGAAAGCAGATGTCAATCATAATGCAATGTTACTTTATTGGGACATTTGTTCCGTTGCCTCTTCTCCTTCAGATACACCTGCCCCTTTGTTGAGAAGTTTTCCATTGACATTGAGACCTACTACAAACCTGACACAGGCAACCAAGCAGATGTCTTCAACATGTCTGCAGTAGAGAAGAGGCAGAGGACTATTGGTGAGACAATTTTGCCCTGAACATTGAAGACAACATAAACCCAGATATTCAAATTGAAACTAATGTGTATCAGGCTGTTTTAGAGCTCAGAGTCCAACACATTTAGCCAGCTCAGTATTCACACTGTGTCGCTATATTATTATATTTCTTTCAATAGTTATTTAAGGAGACGGGTTAGTACACGTTTATTAGTCAGAGGTCTTCTTAAATCTGTCCTCTTGTGTCTCAAACAAAAGGAGCAGACGAGGCCCACTTGTGGCAATATAGTGCAACTGCATGTTTTTTTCTGTTTGGTAGCAAACCCGTTGAATATGAAGCTGCTTGGTAATGAATGGTTTTAGGGCATGCAGTGACCCGGTTAAAACATTGATTTAAATAATTTTAATGAATGATTTATTCTTGTATGTGTAGTCATAACCCTGAAATTCAGTTAATAAAATAATGTCATGCCTTTGAACACAAAGGCCTTAAAACTACTCCAGCATATTATTTACTTTTGAATTCATGTATGATTACAGATATAGAGTATCAGAGTATAATTGATGCATTACATTTAAAACACCTGGCTCCATTAGTCTTTGCTTTCTGGATTTGAACATCCTTTGGCAGACCCAATCGACATCGTGACAGATCCAATGTTGCCTTATGAGTACAAAGCAGAGGAGGATACACGGCTCTTCAAGTCAGCAAAGACCCAGAGGGGTCCTCTGCAGGACGACTGGATAGAGGAGTACAATAACAACCCTGGCAAGACCCCCATCATGTGTGCCTACAAACTCTGCAAGGTGGAGTTTCGTTACTGGGGCATGCAGTCTAAGATCGAACGCTTCATCCATGATGTTGGTGAGTATGCTGTCACAGCATGTTATCAGGAATGTTATCTAATAATTATATATAATACTCTAAGAATAATCTAAATGTAGAAACCGTATTGTTTGAAGTGTGTCATATTTTACACATTTTTTCTGTCTAGGACTGAGAAAGGTGATGGTGCGTGCCCACCGGCAGGCCTGGTGCTGGCAGGATGAGTGGTACGGTCTGACCATGGAGGACATCCGGCAGCTGGAACTGGAAACTCAGCTGGCCCTGGCCACGAAGATGGCCCAGTTTAGTCAGGCAGAGGAGGCCACCGAGGCTAACGGAGGTGCTCAGTCTCCGGACAAAGAGCAGGAGGTTAAAGAGGCGATCAGTTCCATTGAAGCTGAGGAGGTGGTTGTCAGCTCAGGTGGAGAGACTCTCCAGCCTCGAGGTGTACTCACCAAACAGTGGTCCACTTCATCCCGATCCTCCCACTCATCAAAGAGAGGAGGTGAGGAGCATGCCTTCTTCACCTATTCATCTGTCACCACTGTGTATGACAGTGTGGATATCCTAAGCCGTAAACCTTCCTTCACATATTATCTTGTCTATTATTACACTCTTTACACCTTTTTAGCTTTAATTGTTCAATCTGTCCCCAGACTCCTTTCCACCTTCAAGGTTGAGGTATACCAAAAACACACTCAAACTGTTCCATGTGTAAACACGACCAGTTGTAATTTTTGAGACTTCAGAATTCAACAAGGTCAAAGTAGCACAATGCTTTATTTTGTTTGTAGGATTTTTTTCTTTGTAGTAAAGTTCTAAATGTGAGTATCAACCACTCACCACCCCTGTAAGCTTGAAAGGTGGCTGTTAAAAGTTACTGGTTTGCTGTTGCATAAAGATTAGCTGGTGATTGAATAATATGTGTTACAATGAACTCCTATCCATCAAGATTGCCTCAAAACTCTGTAGCTCCACAGGAAGTATCATAATGTCTCAGTTCTGAGTGAAGAAGCAAACTAAAATGTATTTGTTCATCTCTTCTAAAAGACAGTAGATATTGCTGAAAGTTGGATATGGTCAAATCAAAAATGCCTCACCAACCGAAAAGTCTATCCAATAAGAGAACATGGACAACACTTATTTTATGGTTTCAGTTGTACACGTGTGTATACACTGACGGTTGCTCCCAGCTGAATGAATCAATGGCTACAGAGGAGCTCTGAGCTCAAATTGCTTTTCTGTCATTTGGAATGTTTTTACTCTACTCGACTGTTTGTCAACTATCAAACTCACCTCTCCTCACCCCTACAACTGTGTATCTCACCGGCGTTATTTCTAGCAGCAGCTGTGACTTCACAAACCACATGTTTGAACACGCCTATCTCCAGTGTCACCCCTACCTCAAGGTAGTGCTCACTGTAGCTGCCACTTGGACCCTGACTCTCATCCAGCGTGTCTTGTCTCACCCCTGTAACACCCCCCCTGTGGTTCTCTCCTGGACTATTTTTAGCAGCAGTGCTGACGTCACAGACCACAGGAGGCTGACGCTCTTCACAGTGAACCTCCCCTCCAGCACTGCTGTTTCATCCTGTGTGCTGACAGCTACAGCTGTGCCCCCCTCTCACCAGTCTGCCCCTTAGAGCAACATCCCCTCTGTCCTCCACACTAATTATATACTGTATATGAAGCCTAGACGGAAAGAGATGTGATAGACATGGCCTGCTTTTAGTATTGCCATTTTCCCCGGCTGGCATTTGGTAGTCGGGGTGCTTGTAGCTAGTCTGTGTAACATTGTGCCTCACTTCTCACACAACCCCTCTGACCACCAAGCAGTCCATCTGTGATGCATCACAGAGACTGTTGCATGTTTATATAACACTGTGTGTGTGTGTGTGTGGGCTGGGGGAGATTGTGCAATGTTTCTTTGTTGTAGAGTGTGTGTGTGTGTGTGTGTGTGTGTGTGTGTGTGTGTGTGCGTGCAAGTGTTAAAAAGGGAAAGAGAGAGGCTGAAACACATGTCCCAAAATAACTGATTTTTTTTGTGCGGTGTTTCAGTGAGCCCATCACGTCACAGCATCTCAGAGTGGAGGATGCAAAGCATAGCTCGAGACTCAGATGACAGCTCTGACGAGGAGTTCTTCGATGCTCATGGTAACCCAGTTTTGATTTTTAATTTGAGTCAATAGTTAGTGTTGTTTTTGTGTTCAGTTTTCCAAGAACCTGCTTGTTCTCCTCTCCCTTGACTCTGCATGCATCTCTTTAACCACAGATCAGTTCTTAAACTTCCCAGATACCCAGCATGCTTTGGGGCTGCAGTTGAAATAGGTGGGTGTGGTACGACATCCTTGCTCTCTGCTGGATGAGACTGGCCGAGGACACGGGCCAAGTGTATCATCCTGTTGTCCAGTACAGATTTCACAATTATCTCTGCATCAGTCCCCCTCATTGTTTACACACACATGATCCTTTGCCATTCATGATTCCAAGCAATAAATGTGGGGTGGGGGGGATTGTTTCATTTAGTGATGATCATGATGATGAAATGAGAATAAAATTGTCATTTATTATATTGTTGGTACTGATTTAGCTGCATTTGTTTGTTTCCACTTGTTTCAAGTTCAATACATTTCTGTTCATGCCTTTGTGAGAAACTGGTATGCGATCATGACAATGAATAGTGTTGACAGAAGTGTGTCGAATAATTTATTGCGTTGGAGTATTCATGTTTGTATGGACTAATTATTGAATGTTGGGAGCCGGACATTACATGTTATCAAATGAATGGATTAAATGCATGAATACTCTGTCATAAAGTAGTGTACATAACCCTCTGTCTCAGTGACCGTCAATACAGTGATTACTGATCTCCTGCGCCACTGCCCATCTCTGGGTTATATTTGATTTACAGATGTTCTTATGCTGCAGTTATTTCATTATGGTAAATAAATGAAGGTGTGTGTGTGTATATATGTATGTGTGTATATATATATATGTGTGTGTGTGTATATATACATACATACATACATACATACATACATACATACATACATACAGAAAGAGACTGAGTAATATCAAAGGCTCAGCTTACCTTGATCTTTACCTTTTTAAAATGTTTGTGGTCAAGTTCCTCTTGCAGTAATCCTCTCTCAAAATCTTGAGAAGCAAGTTTATTTTTCACTGTCAAGTTCCTCTTTTGCTGTTCTTGGTGCAAGTGAATAAAGGAAAGCTTTCGGAGGAGAACTCCTCATGGATGCCACATTCAGTGTGTCCGGTATTGCAGTACTTATTCTTCCATCTGGAGAAAACAAATGTATCTGCTACAATTACACATTTCTATAATCTAACCACGATACAACTTGCAATTGAAGCTGAAATAAAATGTAATTTATTGATTTAGGTAAAGCCTATTGATTATATAGGTATACCTCTTTACCGGCACACCTTATTTTTTTTATCCAGTTATACATGTTTTAGAAATGAAGCAACTCAGAAAATTACTTGAAAATGAATAAAAGATAAAGTCACTTAATGTTGAACTGTGTGCAGGACACACTATCTGTAAGAAAGACAGAAGTCTTACTCTTGGGTTTGTGTTTCTGAGAGAATTTCTGCAACGTCCTGTTTGCAAAGCAAGTCATATAAAATGATTTCCAGTTGCAATATTTATTTTTATTATAACTGCAGTGGAAGTGAAATGAAGCTAGTGGCAGTTTAAGAGAGAAATGATGTGGTAATAAGGGATATCGCTCATATCCTGCGCCGCCTTTTTCAAATCACAGATTCATGTCAGTGGATGGATAACACAGTCCGTCAATTGATTTATGTGAATGCAAAAGATACATACTAGTTAAAGCCTCTTCTCAGTAGGTCATTGTTGAGTAAATAGATTTGTTTTTCTACTTTAAAAATCCATTGTGTTAATAAAGCTACACTACTTATTGGCCACTGTCATCCAGCACACAGGGACAACGATTACACATCAAACATGAGAATACTCAGCGTAATATGCATTTGATGGCCACCATTATGTAGTTATAAATATTTATTGAGTGGTTTATTTGACTATCGTTCGGGAACACTTGACAAGGTACCTTTTTATATTGGTCAACATGATATAACTGAGGAATCAAATGACACTCATATGAGCCTGTCGATCATAATAAATTGTTTGTACTGTTGGCGCTATGACAAATTTGTGACCCCTGAGTGGTACATGTCCTTCAGTTGATGACGTTGCGTCTTGTGTCGCCCCTGCAGAGGATCTGTCAGACAGCGAGGAGGTCCTCCCAAAGGAAATCGCAAAGTGGAACTCCAACGAGCTCATGGACAAGATTGAAGCTGCAGACACAGAGGAAACGCCGGGTATGATGAAGAGTATGAGCACGTTATCATGAAAGGTCATTCTGCCTTTGTAGTTGATGTTAAGAGTGTGTGTGTGTTTTTACAGGTGAGCTGTTGAAGGAAATGACAGTGGATTATGAAAGAGCAACCAGTGAGGAAAGACTAGATGAGGTACGTGTGTTGGAAGGTGAATGTGTCTTTACAAAACACAATGCTAACCGGCAGAATCGTGTCTGAAATAAATATTCCTGTAAAACCATTCACAGAAAATGCACTTCAGGACCCAACAGCTTCAGTTAAACATGGTGTCATGATCAAAAGCATCGTCATTTGCATCAGGGTTTACAGTTTGGAGGAAAGGAGAAGGGCTGTTTTGTCCCTGAGCCTCTCTGTGCTCTTGTGTTCAGATGCGTGGCTCTGTTAGCGGCCACACCGATAGCTCTCCCATTCCCACCATCACGCTAACGAGGCACCAGTCAGTAAGTACACATTTTGGCCAGAGTGCACTGTGGGCTACAGCAGCTACAGCAGCTCCACAGAGACCCCCGATCCCCCTGAACAAACCCAGTACTTTATGCCCTTTTTTGTTGCCAAAACCTGTACTCCCCAACCTCTGTTCAACTTCTGTGTTCAACTGTGGCGTTGAGTGTACATAGAGTGCTTCTTTGAAAAGTTTTGTGTCAGACATAAAAGACAAAACTGCACATTATGTTGTATGTAATGTGACTTGTCCTCGGGACGCGTTGTCATGGTTTGCTGTTAGTTGAACGGTCATCCAGGTGGAGTGTCGGTTGGCTCTGTTCTGTTTCCCTTCATGGTTCCTTACCCCTCTCTGGTTTTGAAAATTAAGTTTGTTTGTTATTGTGCTGCCCATGTGACTCACACGTCTGACAAAACACAATAGCTCAAGCATTATTGTTTATCTGTAATGCTTCCCCCTCTGTAAGCATGTTGTCTTTGGTCATGCGAATAAAAGGGATATCTTCACAAGTAAATGTATAATGTATTGAACATTCTTTTCCCTGTCATCCGCATCCATCACCCGTGTTGTTTTATTTCTCTTCTCAGGATAACTCGTCCCAGCAGTGTCTGCAGCCTTCCAAGATCCATGTGCTGATCTTAGTTCTGCACGGAGGGAACATCCTGGATACAGGCGGCGGGGACCAGAACAGCAAGCAGGCCGACGTCAACACGATTAGTACGGCTTTCGACACGGTCATGCGTGTTCACTACCCCGCGGCGCTGGGACGCATCGCCATCCGCTTGGTGCCCTGTCCTGCCATCTGTGCCGAGGCCTTCTCCCTGGTGTCTAAGTAAGAGGACACACATGCTCCCATTTGGCTGCGAGCATCGTGGATAATGATTGACGGTTTCTGTTTAATGACTGTCATTGCTCTTTGCTTTTGATGGAAAAGCTCCAGGTGCAGCTCATGACATTCTCTCATCCTGTGTTTGTTTCTTCACACTCCTCTGTGGATTACCTTGATCTGAAAAAAACTTCACAATTTAATAATTGTTTCCCTTTGTGTCTTTTGCGGCAGCCTGAGCCCATACAGCTACGATGAGGGATGTCTGTCGAGCAGCCAGGACCACATCCCGCTGGCAGCTCTCCCCCTCCTGGCAACCTCTGCTCCGCAGTACCAGGATGCCATGGCCGCCGTCGTCCTCAGAGCCAACCAGGTGTACACAGACTTCATAAAGTCTCTGGATGGGGCAGCTTTCTCTGGCCAGGTCAGTTACTGAAGTGTAATATGCCATATTATAAAAAATGTGTGTGTTTTTTTATTTTTTTATTTTTAAAGATATATGTACATAATATCCTCGCATCATAGCTGAGCCTTTTTTTATGAAAACGTATACGTATGCGTATAAACCTTTTTATATCTAAATATTAAAAACATAAATGTCTTAACATCCAATTTTTTCACTTTCTGGAAAACAGCCTTTGTATGAGCATATTCCCTGTATTTGTGTTATTAAACTGTGTAGGTGCAGGTGTATAGGTATTTTCAGCAAACTTAAACCTTATGGATGTATGTCCAAAATATAAATATTTTTTCATTAACCTTGTCTGACCCTTTTTAGGTGTGCCTCATTGGGGACTGTGTGGGAGGAATCTTGGGATTTGATGCACTGTGCAGTAGCAATCAGACAGTGAATGAAAGCCAGAACAGCAGTCGCAGGGGCAGTGTTGTCAGTGGACAGGTAACCATTCAGAGTCGTTAATACACATGTCAAAAATATATTTTAACATGGTTACTTTTTAGACTTGACATTGTTTTGACAAATGCAATAAATATGATTACATCAGAAATTGAATATGATCCTCCCTCTGAAAATGTGCTTATTTGTATAATTTGTACAATGTAAACCTTTTCTCCATCATATTTGATATATGGATTGTGTTCCCCTGCAGGACCAGGATCTCCTCTCTCCTGGCATTATTGTCAACAGCGGGCCTGCCTCTCCGACCCTGGAGGGCAGTCGCCACCTCAGTCGCAGTAACATCGACATCCCTCGTGCTAGTACAGGTGACGACACCAAGCGGCAACTGCCACGCAAGAGAAGTGACTCCTCCACTTACGAACTGGACACAATAAAACAACACCAGGCCTTCCTGACCAGGTGTGTTGAGTGTGCAATGACAAAAATCCAAATAACCCCAGTCTCATTTATTGCGTTATGTACTCTCAGAGTGTGATTTATTCTTTGCTCTGCACGAGGACATTACTTTTTGCTGTCCTTCCAGCTTACATTCCAGTGTTTTGCGGAACGACACAGTGTCACGCATGTCCAGCAGCAGCACTATGCTGGATGGAAGCTCCCTGGGGAAGTTTGACTTTGAAGTGTCTGACTTTTTCATGTTTGGCTCTCCGCTGGGCTTGGTACTCGCCCTGAGAAAGACTGTCATTCCTATGCTGGATGGTAAGCTAATTTGGACAGATGTTGTGATTTAATCAATGATAGTAAACATTGTTTTTGACACATTATTCAAGAGTAAAAAATAATACCCTTTCTGTCTACAAAAGTGCAAAAGGTTTGTCCAAAGTGGAGATGTAAAAATCAACATAGTGACCTGAGGGCATACCTACAAAGTGTTAATTGCATGTCTAATTTTCACGACCAATGTTTTAAACGCTAGTAAGATATCTAAAGAAAGTCTGTGGGAGAGACTTCTCCTCTCTCATGTCTTTGGTTTGGTTTCTCCCCCTAGTGGCCCAGCTGCGGCCTGCCTGTCAACAGGTATATAACCTGTTCCATCCAGCTGATCCCTCAGCCTCCCGCCTGGAGCCTCTACTGGAGAGGAAATTTCACCTCCTGCCTCCCTTCAACGTTCCGCGCTACCAACGCTTTCCCCTGGGAGATGGAAACTCCGCCCTACTGGGTGAGCCCTCTGCACCGATGATGAATAAAAGCCTCAGTGATATCAATTCAGTGTATATCCAGACATACATTTACAGTCAATTTATGTAGTTCAGGCTTCACACACAGGGAGGTAAATGGCTGTTTGATTTATTCTTTTAATTTAAGATCAGCTGACACGTGAGACACTGATTGTCCCGTTTCCCAGGGATGCTTGTCACAGGCAATATGTGCCTTAAAGATACCGTAATAGCACACTATGAGTTTCTTCACACACAGTAAAACTAAATTCTACTGTTTGTGCTTCAACATCTTTTGTGAAGCAGTTTATTAATTTAAATGTGATCATAGTTCTGCTGGTGGATTCAGTTTGGACACTCATTATTGTGGAGTAACCCTGAGAGTCTCCCTCTACCGTGTTTATACAAATATCTGTCTTGTGAATCCCGAAGAAAAAAGCTTTTAAAAGGTCTTAGGTTTTTATTGGGTTTTTACAAAGGTATAAACCGAACAGTACGTTATGAAAGATGCAGATAATAAAGTACGTTATGCACACAAATAAAATACAAATATATATATATATATATATATATATATATATATATATATATATATATATATATAACAGTAAGTAGTTGTCTTGAAACAATTCTATATTCATACAAATATATTTTAATTGATTATTCACTTGGTTGGTGTCACATTTCATATACAAGTTCCATTTCTACAAGTCCCTATTAAATGTATTGTCCTTGACTCTCAGAAGGTATGTCGACTTTTCCATAACAAAAATGTCTTGGACAATTTCCAGCCAATGTTTCTGTTTTGGGATGTTTACATCAAGCCAATTTCTGGTAACAGCTTTCTTAGTTGCTGCACGTACAAGTAGAGGTCCTCTCTCATCACAACACTTTGAATGTTCCCAAGATACATCACAGGGCAGGTGTTCGGGATCTCGTGCCCCCAAATAATTTTAACAAAAGCATTAACATTTTCCCAGTAAAGCCTTATGTTTGTACAGTTCCAGTCAGCTTGCATGCCCCCACACAGCCTCATTGTTGTTATGCTCCATACTAGTGAGTTTGTGGATGTACATTGTCTCTCACACATTTGAAACCATTCTTCCTCTGTTATGCCACAGCAATTCTTACATTAACTAATGAAGTTTTAAAGACAAATTCAAGATAATCTTTGAGTTAAGTCAAAACGGTTTGATGACGAGCAGATATGACGGTATATGACTGACTAGCAGTTTCAATTTAAAAGGATTGGGCTCGACTCTGCTTTTTTGTCTTATGTTCAGTTGTTCTTGCTTCATATGTTTTTGTGTCTTCCTTGTCTTCTTTCTCTCTTCCTCTCTCGGCCTCCTGTCCCCATATCTGCGTACGTGGCTCTCTACCTCGAACCCCCCCTGCCCCTTCTGCCCCTCCACCTCCCTCTCTAGTGGAGACAGTCCAGAGCAACGCTCAGCTGCTACTTGACAGCGGACCTCTTCTGTCGCTTCGCTGTCAGGAGACCATCAGCGAGACCTGCATCCCTGTGCCTGTGCTAAACTGGCAGGAGGGCTTCCTCAAAGCCACACCCGCTACTATGGAGTGTGTGTAGCCTCTCCCTTTCACCCGCATCTGTCCTCACCCCCATTCACTGTGTCTCTTTTGTCTATTTGTTACAACCTTTTGTTTTCACGTCTAAGATGCTCAGATTTATAACTGTCTAGTGTATTTTCTGAGTATTACCATCACTGTTGTTCCAAGAGTCGAGAGATGTTTCTGATAAATCAAATACCCTGATAGACCATTATATAATATGATGTGCCTTTGCTTGTAACTTCAAGCTTTTTGATCTAAATTACTTTGTGTAAGATAATCATTAGTCATCTTACTGGTTTAATTGTTTGCCTCTTAAGAATTTATATTTAGACATAGAAATAGTACAACATTTGTACAACTTGCCATGGAAATACTTTTGAAAATCTAATAAGCATATCATGAGGTGTTACATTTACTGGTTGCCATTACATATTCATGTCCCATTTAATGTTTTCAAGCATCTGTGTTGTGCGTGTGAAAATTGTGCTGTGTGTGTGATGTTGTGTTTGTATAGCTGTCCGTGGAGCTCTACTTATTCATCATAAATGTTTCTTGTTGTGATAATGGTCAGAGGTCATCTGATGTCCAGACTTACGGTAAACATGATGTTACTTGGCTATGAGATACAAAGCACCTTCTTAAGCAATAGTAACACAAGGGTGTGACTGTAACACACAAGGACATTTGTGAGTTTAAGTGTTTTATGTACTCATGCTCCCGTGTTTACACTGACCTGTTCCAGTTATCGGACCTTGGTCACAATACGGCTGCCTTTTGGTGTCATGTGTCCTCTGAAACCATGGTGCCTGCTGTCACATTTATCTGTTATCTGTTGCCCCCCCCCCCACCCCCCCCCACCCCCTCTCATCACTGTGAGTTCCCATTACCTGTGTCTCTTGTCTAATGGGATCTCCTTGTTTCGGCTCAATAGCGGATGTTGTTCAGTCTCATGGTGGTGTCTTCATGGACAGTTCGTACCCCTCATCCCCCGTAACGGGCCCCCTCTCCCGGGGCCAGCGGAGGGCCAGTGAGATCAGCATTGCCAGCCAGGTCTCAGGAATGGCAGACAGTTACACTTCCACCAACATAGCCAACAGTAAGTGTTCTTAATACCAACAAGCCCGTCGCTCTCTCTCTCTTCCACTCACACAAACACTTGTTCAGTTATTCTCACACTTTCTTTCTATTCTTTGTCTAAATCTTCTCTCTATTTCTGTATTGTTTCTTTTTCTGACTCTCTCTCTTTTTCTCTCTTTCTCTCTCTCTCTCTCTCTCTCTCTCACTCTCTCAACCCCGTTACTCTGACTCTACACACACCATGCAGTCTAGTAGGCCAGATAGATATTTTTCTACTTCTGATTAGCAGAGAGTTTTTTCCACATCGTTCAAATTCAAAGTCCCACTGTGAGCAAGCAAAGTCCTGAAGAAGAGCAAGTTCAGCGTCACTTTTCACCGTCTGTCTTACTTATCCACTGTCTCAATGTAAATGCAATGAACGAGTGCTGCATTTATCTAATGTGGACACCTGTGTCCCTCAGCCATTCCTGCATTGTCCACTCTTGAGTCAATTGTCTGCGGAGATGACCAGTACTATGTTGTGTTTTATGTGAGATTGTCCACCAACGTCCGCCTGTTCCTCACATTGTTTCTAGAGCATTTATTTGTACCTCCCAGTATTGTCCTGCACTCTGCTGTTTTGGCACCTACAGTAGAGTAGATGACATCAACTGTTTATAACCGTTTTTGTTCATTCAATACCAGAGCAACAGAAGACTTTCAACAGCACCCCTGCCCTAGTGCCTTTAATGTTACTGTACTAACAATATTTGTTTACCTTTTACAGTTCTTTTTAAGGCAGCTTCCTGAAACCAGACGCATCGCGAGATCACTCTTCAAACGGTTTAAACTGTCACTTATCAACATTAATCCATTGCTCATTAGTTTTCTTTGTGTTTGTTTTCTCCCCATAGCCAAATCATGCCAAAATATCCAATCCAAAAAGTTCAGTCTTTTGTCCCAACTCGCCCTTTCATCACAAAACAAATTCTTCCTGAAAAGTCCTCCTAAGTCCCGTAAGAAAGCAGAGGCTAAGCCGGCCGAAGGATCTCCTGCTGCAGATGTAGTGGCAGAGCTGGACAGTGAGGCAGAGACTAGTGAAAGTCTGAGTCCCATTGGCCAGTACGAGAACTGCCTGTCAGCAGGGCTGCACTGTGCTATATCTGATCTGGTCTCACTGGACTCCCAGGCTGAATTGGACCAAGGTATTTTTCTAAGGGAGGGGACATATAAAAACAATGTGAGGCTACAGTTCTTTTCTGTTCACTCTTTTATACTGTGTCAAAAGCCAAAAAGTCAACGCTGCTCTTCCAGAAAGCCTTCTTTTTTTTTCCCCTTGTACTCTTTCAAAATTAAACTCATAATTGATGATTTATGGGAGTCATTTCTATTTATGAAGCATAATGTATAAATCCATAATCTTTTTTTTATGTCAATACTAACATGAATAACCATCTTCAGTTGCTCATATAATCACGTGTCAGATCTAACTATCTTTCTCTTCCTTCTGCACTTGGTCTTCCGGTAATAATAAACTACAGTTCTTCTTTTTAGCTGAAAAACTGCTGGGATCTGTGGTGATTGCGGCTCATGATTGAAATCATCTTTTTTCTCCAGCTTCAGGGTTGTTGCACCTTTTGCGTGGCATTGCATGCCTCTACTGAATCGTACAGTTTCACCTTACGTGTCTGCACCCTATTTACTCCGTTCCCATCGCAGTTGCAGCACGTTGGTGGGGCACAAAGCGGCTGGACTTTGCCCTGTACTGCCCCGATGCTCTCACCGCTTTCCCCACAGTGGCTTTGCCGCACCTCTTCCACGCATCATACTGGGAGTCCACTGATGTTGTGTCTTTTCTCCTGAGACAGGTGAGTCAACATCAGAATTGCTGCCACCCTGTTAATAAGTGACCAGCAGGTCTGCTTCAGAGATGCTGAGGATGAGTTCCTGAAATGTGTCCTGTAGGTCATGAGGCATGAAAACTCTAGCATCCTGGAGCTCGATGGAAAAGAAGTGACTGAATTCACTCCCTCAAAACCTCGAGAGAAATGGCTCCGCAAGAGGACTCATGTGAAGATCAGGGTAAGCATCAGATCTACAAAAGTCAGTGTCAGGGGACTTTAGTGCTTCACAAAAGTCTGAATTCCTTCCTTTTTTGCTGACCTTTCTCTCATGCATCAAATAAGGGAAACATGTGTTATGACAGTTACCATCAGTAACTTGTTTTGATTTACATGTCAGCATGTACCTTTCTTTCACTCCTTTGACAGAACGTGACTGCTAATCACCGTGTCAATGACGCAGTGTTCACAGAAGACTCCCAGCAGGTCGTGACAGGTCGCTTCATGTATGGCCCTCTGGACATGGTCACCTTGGCCGGGGAGAAGGTGACCTCTCTTTTGTCACCACTACAGCATTCATAGACTGATGTCAGTAATGTCTGTGGTTTGTGCTCATGGTTTTGTAATCCTGTACAGGTTGACCTCCACATCATGACCCAGCCTCCATCAGGAGAGTGGGTGTACTTCAACACAGAAGTGACCAACAGTAGTGGCCGTGTGTCTTTCGTCATCCCAGAGGACCAACGTCTGGGCATCGGAGTCTACCCGGTCAAAATGGTTGTCAGGTGAGTTATTTGGACCTTTTCAGTTGGCCAATTGCACGTGTGTGTGTGTGTGTGTGTGTGTGTGTGTATATATGTATATACGTGTGTGTGTGTGTGTGTGTGTGTGTGTATATATATTTTTATATATGTGTATGTATATGTGTGTATATTTGTATATGTAAGTATACGTGTGTATAAATATATATACATACTGTATATGTATGTATGTGTGTGTTGAACTATAATAGAAAGACTTTGTCAGATATCTTGTTGTGTATTGTTTATACCGTATGAAAAGGGCCTGTACTCAAACGCTGATGGGACATCACAGTCTTCTGAATTATTATTAAGACTTTATGTGCATTTTATCAAGAAGCCTGGGTTATATTTTGGTTTTAGCTCAGTTTGTTGTTGTGTTTCAGTGTGCTCAAGGGAAATGTCCCTTTTTCATACTCGCTGTTGTTCTTTCATTTCTCAGAGGCGACCACACATTTGCAGACAGCTACCTGACAGTTATTCCACGTGGCACAGAGTTTGTGGTATTCAGCATTGACGGTTCATTTGCTGCCAGTGTGTCAATCATGGGCAGTGATCCCAAAGTCCGTGCAGGAGCCGTGGATGTTGTCAGGTACCGAGCTGCTCTTCTTCCACCCCTGTTTTCATAAAAGTCTCTTTCAGACTGCATTAGCATGTAGCTTTGTTATTTACGTCCTAATTCTCCTCCTCGTTGCAGGCACTGGCAGGATTTAGGCTATTTGATCATCTATGCGACAGGACGACCAGACATGCAGAAGCAGCGGGTCGTGGCTTGGTTATCTCAACACAACTTCCCTCATGGCATTGTCTCCTTCTGTGACGGCTTGGTCCACGACCCACTCAGACACAAGGCCAACTTCCTCAAGTCCCTGACAGAGGTCAGTATGGGAGGAAGGGAGGATGGAGGGGGGTTTATGTGCAGTTTTATAAGTATCCTAGTTTGTGCATGTGTGGACTGGATTTTTGTGGAATGAATGAGGAATAAATACTTTTAGAGGTGAAAACAATAGTGCTGACATGGTGTTACTCTGAGAGAAATATTGACTCAGTCGCCAAGAAATAATGCTCTTGTTCATTTGACCGATTCCAGGTTCACATGAAGATTTTCGCTGGCTATGGATCTAACAAAGACATCTCAGTCTACACTTCCATTGGCCTCCATCCCTCCCAAATATACATTGTCGGTAGACCCTCGAAGAAGATGCAGCACCAGTGCCAGGTACCGTTTGATTATTTAATGCATAACTTTGGGATTTGATCTTGCTTTTCAAAAAAATTACTCATTTCAAGGATACTCAGATAAATACCTAAACCCCGATGAAAATGATTTAACACTGGACACCGGTACGTCTAATACTGCCACTCTTACAACCAATTAATAACTAATTAATTAATTAATTATCAATATATCAATAAATATCAATTAACTTAATACAAAAGTTAATATTATACTTGACATTATGTCTCCTCCCAGTTCATCACAGAGGGATATGCGGCTCATCTGTCCCAGCTGGAGTACAGCCATCGATCTCGTCCAGCTAAGTCCAGCAGTGCACGCATGGTCCTGCGTAAAGGCAGCTTCGGCTTGGGTGCCAACAGTGACTTCCTAAGGAAGAGGAACCACCTGCTGCGCACCATCTCCTCCCAACCGGCCCCCAGCTCCCCAACAGGCAGCATCCACAACAGACCAGAGCGTACACAGAGCCAGTCAGACGGCGAGCGGCTGGAGGGCGCTCACAGCTACAGCCAGGGAGCAGCACAGCGCAGCATGAGCATCACAGCCAGCTGCTGGGGCCGCAGCAGCAGCACCAAGCTGGAACCGGGCATTCTCAGCCCCAAATGAGACGAGGGACGGTGTAAGAGTAAGATGTAAGACTTCAGGGGAGTGACTTTAAAAATACAGTGCTGAGGAGGAGACCCATGACAAGGAAGCGCCAAGGGTTAAAAACAGCTGTCTTTCACCGGATGGGTAAATACAACAATGGAAACAATAGGTGCTACAAACCACTCTTTATAAACTAATGCCAGTCACACTCAACATAGATACTTATGAACGGAGGCTTTGGCGATATTTATTATACAACACACACATAACTCAACCGGCATTTCAAAGAGCATCTTCCTTAAACAGGAAACTTGCACACAAATAGACACATCTTATATTGTAGGGATCCAGACTGTTTCTACTTTCTGTCCTGTTCAGTACATATTTATCAGTCTTGAATACAGGGTCAGTTTGTTTCCTAAAGCAGGCTTTTAGATTGGTGATGGTTACACATACTAGCATCCCAATGCTGTATACTTAAGCAAACAACACAAAGTGGCTACAGACAGCCTGTATCAGGTCCAAGTTCTGATACTGCTCTGCAACTGACTGCTGCCACTGCAAGCACCGCAATTACCACAGAGATCAACTTTGAGGCTTTTTTTATGTGATAATAAGATATGTTCTCGTCTGGGAGCAGAGCTAAAAATCAGGTAAAACTGGATTTTATGTGTTTCTTTTCCCAGTGTGACCAAACAATCAGTTTGCCAAAATGTACCTTCTGAAGATTCTTTTAGAAAAACATTATTCATCAGCATGTTGCGCCCGGCTCGTGGGCCGCAACAAAGCAGGAGAGACGCACACTAGACTTAGCATTAACAATCTCAAGTAAGTCAAAGTAAAGAAGACACAACAGGCTGGTGGAGACCGACCGACCACACCGGCGTCTGCTCACATAGATGAAGAACACTGGCCAGGAGTTCCCAAATAGGGTGACGGCACCGTAGCTCCACTTAGCAAACAACACACAAAGAACAAGGGCAGCAGGACCGAGGCAACAGGCCTCTGAGGTCGTCACAGCATTAAGAAGGTTTTTTGAGGAAGCTAACAATAAATGTATACCGTCCAGTTTTGCTTGTTTTCTAGTTGCCCCACAGAACAAAGTACCATTTAAATATCACATGAAGCAAACAGAGAAATGACCCTTTAACTATGGTTGCAGCGGGAACCGTTGCTGGGACTTAAAAGCATTTGACCACATCTCACCACACTCGGGAAAGCTCCTGCTGCTGTACGGTTAATGTGCCAAAGTAAACCGTATAGAATGATATGCTGTACATGAGGAAATGATTACGGTCTCCTGTGTAAAAATGTAATAGATTGTGTAAATATATGTAGTTGAATGGCTTATTGAGGCTTGTATATAATTGTTATATTACAGTGCAGATCTGGTATCTGGTCCACTGAAGACCAGTTTCAAGTGTCTTCTTTACTCTGGGGGTAAACGCCACCTCATTCAAAACAATTGATGATCATAACGATTCTTATTTAAGATTATAGATATTTTAAAATGTATTGATTTTGTGAACAAAGTGTGATTTAAGATTACTTAAGATATGTTGGTTTTCATTTTCCTTTAAATTCTGTTGCAACAGCCAAAACTCGGAAGAGTTGCCTGGCACAGTATTGTATTTTTATTATTTTATCTTACAGATCTCCAGAATTGTATAAACAGAACTGCTATCTTGTGTCATATTGTATGTTTATTATCTATTTTGGAAATTTGGGATATGGCTTCTCTCTGGTTATAAATGAATTAGGCGTTGAATGTGCTTATAGATAATCCTCCTTTAGGTTAAGATCTGTTTTCTCTCTTCTGCTGCGCCTTTAGAGGAAGAAAAATCTGAAAATTGTAAATTCTGTACAAAATTCTGTCAGAAGTAGGAACACAGAGCTCAGACTTACTTAATGCTGTTCACCATTTATTACTGAAATGGGTACAGATGTTTGATTTATTCATTCAAATGATTTTATTTGGCCCTCTAATAGGCATGTAGAGAGCTGACTGCAATGGACCAATATGGCTCAGATAAAAGGGAAATGTGCAATATTACTCAACCGCAGCACAAGATCAAGCAGACTGTTGAGGAAATGTTACAGTGCATTGACAATCAGTTCAACAGGCACATGTTCTACAGATGTCAAATTGCAGAGGGAACCTGAATACATCTTAGCACTCAACAAATACGCATGTAACATTTTAGAGTCCATAAATAAAAGTAGAGATTTCTCACAAGAAAGTGCCACTGACCTGATCAGTCGTAACTGATCGACACTCGGTTGTCAGTTTATTAGGTACACCTATCTCAAATAGAGTGCAGCAACAAACCCTGCCTTCAGGAAGGTTACGATTTTTTTACGAGAGGATCAACCTAATGGTGATTTTGGAGGCTGTAGTTTGTGATGCTGTTGAATTGTATTGTGTTCTACTGTACGGTGTTTCTAATATTTTGGCCAGCCCTTTGATATCAATGAGGGAGACTTAATGCTAGATAACTGAGTTTGCATCCTAATGTATAGGTATCTATAACTTACTTAATCAGGGCTGTTTCTAGCTTTCCGGGTAAAGAACGGCGCTATTACAAACTGTACTACAGTCCCTCTGCATTTTGACCATTTCAGAGATCATATAAATATAACTCTTTTGGAGGCTGCCGGCTCAAGAATAGCGGTTTGTAAATCAATAGTAATTAGAAAAGAAAGGAAATACTGTAAAACATGCACTCATCTAAAGTTGGCAACTACTGAACTATATGTCCTTATTCAAAAATCTGAATTGCCTGGGTATTAAAAGCCAAAACGTGTAAAGAAGAAGCGGTGTGGTTATCTGTGAAGTTTGGATACCTCTGGGCAGACAGTCGCTATGATTCTGCTACTCACACACACACATTACCAGAGGCCTTACATTTCCCTTTTCTGCCTTACATTACTATTGTGTTGTGAGGCCGAGTATTAACGCTGCTGTCTCCCCAATTCACTTCACGGAAAAGGACCGACCGTTTACTTTGTGGAGATAGAAAAGGGCCATGTTGGCTTAAAGGCTGTGGCTTGTTTTCACTTTAACGGAAATGTACAACAGAGAAATCTTTTTGAAATATTACACCAACATTAGGCCAACGTCACCGTTTCAAGCTGTTCCCCAGGTTAATGCAATGCCACCACTGTTTCATCAACAGTTAGCATTTATATATAAATATATATATATCTGTATAGGCAACACAGCTTGTTAAATATTTTCCTTGTACAGGGTGTGTATCTTGTAGGTTTTGGATAACTTCATTGTATTCATTCCCTTGTGTTTTTATGTACAGTGTATAAAGAACATATAAAGAACAAAGTTATTTGGGCCTTTTTTCCACACGCAAAATGGTAAAATTGTCATGAATAATATAATCAGCTTTATAGTAAGAGAGCGCATGGATTATTCAAATATAGGACAATTCACTGCAGCTGACAATGTTTATTTTTCAGGAGTCATTTCATCCAAATGCAGATTTGTTCAGAGAACCAAAGAAACAGAAGTGAAGTTCAGAGTATGAAGCCAAAAGAGTCGAGTCAGCGCTTAAACCAGCTTTGTAACGTACGACACAAATCAGTTGATTTCAAATGAAGAAAACATTTCAATGGTCAGTCTGTCTTCAGTCAGCAGGTACAGAAAACCTATTCAGGACTGAACCTTGAATATACTCATTGAAATACTTAAAAAAAACAATAAAAATACATTTACCATCGCATGTGATCACTAGTTGGGACATCACCAACTCCAGCTTAGATTTAATAAGGCAAATCAGTCGGAGAAACTGTCTTTTACCAGGAATGAACTGGGTGAACATCCAGAGTAAACGTCCTTTACTTTGTACCGTCACTGTGCAGTGAAGTCAGCAACCGTTTGAGATGTAACATTCAGCTTATCGAGGCTCCAGAAGGAGATCCAGCATCTTCTACCTGTTCACTCCCAGTTTCCTCTGGAAGTCTTTCCCGTCTCCCTTCGTGGATTGCTACGGGACAAAAGGAAGTTCACCGTTAGACATAAGGGACGTCTTTGTTTATTTCACAAGGCTAGAATTTAAACTCTTGTACCTTGTTGATTTCTTTGTGTTTTTCTCGGCTGACTATCTCCTCGATGATCTCTCCTTCTCCTCTCACCAATCTGGAAGAAGAAGAAGAAGAAAAATCTTCAGCTGTAGAATTTCTTACGAGGACATTTGTTTCCGTCTGCTCGCTGGCTCACCTGGTGCGTCCGGTTTCCGGGTCCACCACCCTGCGGATCACACTCTGCCTGGCCTCGTACTCCTCTTTGGTGATGGGCCTCTTCGTGGAGAGTCGGGCCTTCTGCTCATCGGTCATCACTGAAGAGGAAACCCAGTATTATACCCTCCATGTGACGTCCTCTAACAATATTCATACTACGAATACATTCATTTGTCAGCCGTCTGAGATGTTGACAATAATCTTTTAGACGAACTTAACAGAAAGTGAAAAATACCCATCACAATTTCTTAAAACATAAGGAAACATATTCAAATGTCATAATTGCGCCGTCCAACAGAAGGAATTCAATTATTAGTTCTGACCCGTCTCCATTATTTCAACAACCAGATGCGATGGATAAAACAGAGTGAAGTCATGTGTTGTCCCACCAGGTCCGAGCTCCATGGCCCCCTCATCACTCTGCCACACTTCCAGGTAAGATGGAGGCTTCTCTACAGGAGGGCTGGGCACTAACACCACCTCTGCTCTCTTCTTCTCCTCCTTCAACTTCTCCTTCTTCTCTTTCTCCTTTTTCTCCTTTTTCTTCAGCTTCGCCTTTTTCTTCTTCTTCTCTTTCTTCTTTTTCTTGGCTTTACTTTTCTTCTTCTTCTTCTTCTTCTTTTCGTCACTAGACGACGAAGAAGACGACGAAGAAGAAGTGGACGATGAAGAAGAGGAGCTTCTTCTTCGCTTCTTTCTTTGTGTTTTCACATCTGAGGGAAACAGAAAACATGAAGTTCAACAAGTTGTAAAAGAATACGTCAACGCGTCCTCCTTCTTTTAATGTCCCAACCTTGACTTGTGTGCGATGCTTTCTTTGAGGATCTGCTTCGACTCCTGCTGCTGGATGAGGAAGACGAGGAGGAAGAGGAGGAGGAAGAGGAGGATCGTCTTCGTTTCTTCTTCTTCTCGTGTTTTTTCTCTCTTCCAGCTCTATCAGGTGATCTGCTGCGATCCATCACGGAGACAACACAACGAACCACACGGGCGAGTCGAAAGCGGCTCTAGTTTACGGAAGTGTGCGCGTCTACAAATGTCTTCCGTCAGCGTCTTTAAATACAAATGTACGGTTCCTGGTTCCTACGTCAGTTTACCCAACACGTGTACATAGTTTGAATATGCTCCGCTATGGATAACCACTTTGACATAAACTAATTACCACATCCTGAGCATCCACATCAAACTGGACACTTTACAACGTTATGGTATGTCATAAGCAAACCGGAAGTGAGCTCAACAGGTCGACTGTAACTACGGAAACTGAAAATCAAACATTTGTTCAATAAATCAAAGAAAACCAACATAAATCAAAGGGCCACTTGTGTGGATTAAGCAGCCAAAATAATGCATTGTGCATGCAGGATTCTGTTTTTTCTGATAATTTATTTAACAAAACAAATAAACAAAAGGAACTCCCCATGCTGCTGTAGAAAAAATAAATACATTACACTGTTGGCAAATAACTTGAGACACATAGGCTTTTATTACGTTATTGGTTTAACTTTTGACGCATGCGCAGTAAGGCCCCCTGAGGACAGTGACCCTAGAGTGGGAAGAACACAGAGGAAGCTCAGCCACAGTAGAAAGCTACAAGAAAAGAACGGAGGTTGCTCTAGGGCAAGGACTCAAGGTTAGTTGAGAAGCACTCACTGATAACAGGGAACGAGAAGACAGACAGTGGCTTACTGATGCTCGTACACATAGAACAACTCCTATGCTGAGAGAACAGTTACAGCTAGTTCTCAGGAGCTGCAGCTGTGTTTATCAAGGCCCTCTCATCCCGCCGACAACGCCATGCCCCCACCCTTGCACCCCGACAAAATGCACACACACTGATGGATGAAGACCACCACAACCAATGGACGTGAGCCAGTGTGAGCGGAGATGCTCAGTGCTCCAACGGGGGAGCTTCTAGCTAGAATAAGCTCTGCCTGCTACAATAGTCTTAACCAATGGGACCTCACAAGAGGAATCCTATATGAAGTTTCAGCGCACTCTGTTTAAGCGCCTTTTCCCCTGGACATTCAACCCTGTTGATTGTTTTGATTAGGACCGTGCACGTATAACTGTACGGGATGCAATACTCTGCTTTTTATTACTGAATAAATATTTGTGATTTTACCTCTCGACTCCGCTTGTCCGTTGAAAGCCTGAGCCGCACACTTGTTCCCTGCGTTTTTACGCACAACACTGCCTCTCCTGCGCTGGTAAAAAAAAACCTAGTCCTGTATCTGCCTCCTACATATAACCCCAGGTGCCCACAGTGTTACCCAATTAACAAATGAATAAACAACCAAAAGACTAAGTATATCTAGACAACAACAACAACAGATAATTAAACTAAACTAAAAAGCATCAGAAGAAAAAGCTATCCTAATATATCAAAAAATATAACCAAAATAAGCAAACATCTAGAAGAATTAAACAATATTACTTGTGAATAAAATAACTAAATACTAATGAACAAATAGCTCCTCCAGTTCATACCTCAACACCGTTGCTCTGGTTAGGTCACTTGAGCATGCACCGTCGTTTGGAACACAGCATCACTGGCAGCGGCTGATTTTATTCGCTGCCGCAAGGAATTGTGGTGTGGAATTATCTCCTTTCCTTTTGTGAAGAAAGATCCAGTGTTTCCTATGCTAAAGGAGCTAATTAAGGAAGCATTGACCACAACCAAAACCACCGTGAGCTCACCTTTCCTTCTGAGTGTAGAGAAGCCACATACATCTGTGATGTTTGAAATACTGAAAAAGTAAATAACTAAAAACAGTATTGGTCTAATCACTTTTCAGTAAGGATCAATGCAAAATCACAAAAGGTTACCTCGATTACGTGAAAACCAGTGACCAATTCATTTAAGTGAATGTGTTGCCTATAATCCACATCAGGTCAGCTTTGTGTCTGGCTGTTTAAAGGTCAGTGGGTCTTTGAGAAGGTGGGTTCTCTCTGGTGTCCTGGGATGCTTCTGTCTTTGAACAAAAAGGCCAGCTCTCTCAAAGGCAGCTTATATTGACCTCATCATGACCACAACCAGACACACCTCCATATTTGTGTGTTTTAAGATGAATGTAATAAGTAGAGGTCGAGAATGAGGTTGTAAATATAGAATCTAATAGTGGTGCATAATCAATATTAAAACTCAAGATATCTAAATATTTGGCCTGAGATATCTAAATATATTTGATGTATGTGAAAGCTTTTATGTGTATATATTTGAATTGTTAAATGTGTGTGCTGCATGCGATAGAGAAATTGACAGCATCACAAATAATGCTTTGTGACTATATGGCTTCCTTAATATGCAGTCCAATAAGCACAGTTCAGTGTTGATGCATAACTAAATGCACAATGATGCACCTAATTCTAATTGCCACCCACCCACCCAGTGTCCAACACACACTGAGTCACTGTATACACAGCCTGATGCAGCCGGGGGCGGCAGATCACTGACGTAGAGCCTCACACTCCACTTTAAAATCTGTCATTGGTACCTCCATCACACTTAAGCAGTTATTTCCTCAGAGGTGGACACATCAAGACCTAAGCAGGTGAGGAAAAAAAATACTTTTTACCATTTTCCACTAACTTTAACTTTTTTTTATAGTTCTTAAAAGGTGTGTTCTTGTTTGTTCTATTCATCTAAATTATATTTTGTGTTCTTGTTGTCATAGGACAAAAGTGTGGACTTTACAAAGGCATCACATTGTATTAAATTATCAAAAAACAACAATGTGGGTGTTTGAGAAGATCAGGGAGAGCATTCCCCTAGAGCTGAGTCGTTATCTGGGGAAGAGTGAGGAGGATATCTTTCGGTCTTCTCAGGCCAGTCTCTCTCACCATCTGCACAACAACATTCTCACCCCAGATAAGATCCCAGAGTTCTGCCTGCCCCCCAGGCTTCGCAAGAGCAGCTCGCTGCTGGAAGCTGAGACGGTGTCTCCTTACCGGCACCGGCAGCACCAGATGCCCAAGAGCAGCACTTCCTCAAACACTACATATGTAAAGACAAAGGACATGAAGACGAAGAATGGGGGTGCATCAATGGCTTGGAAAGCTACAAAAAAACCTTTGCCATTCTCTGCAGAGGGGTATGGCCTGGCTGGGATATATGAGAGTCCCAACACTCGAAGGAAAGAGTCTCTGTTCCACTCAAAGTGCCCTGTTTACATGTTTGATAGAAGCCTTCCTACTGCAGCACCCAGACTAGCAGAGGCGACAAACCTCCCCAAGAAAACTTTATCTGTTTTTTTCCCTCTGTTTTCATCCAAGAGCCTTTCAGAGATAGGAAGCACAGGAAGTGAAATACCTTCTTCGAGTGACTTCTCTACCCTTAGTTCCCCTTATAGTGTTAAATCCTCCCTCTACTTCCCACCAGGACGTAGACGTCTTAAAGGAGCAACATCCTGTCCTTCCTTAAATGACAGAATTGTGGACAGAGAGAGGTGGAAGAGGGGTTGGTTAAGTTTAATAAACTCACCCAGTAGCCCTCCAAGCTTAAAGGGAAGTTCAGTCACCTTAGCCCCACCTGTCGTCTTCCCGTTAGATGTTCGGCATTGCCAGGACATACTTCAGCATGAGCATGTTCTTTCTTTGCAGGGTCGGGGTAAGGTTCATCTCTTCGCTGAGCACAGCACATTCTCCACTAGCACGTGTCCATCCACACACCACAGTCAGAGTCCTTGTGGTGTCTGTGGAAGGTCTATGGGATGATAGTGACCGACGTACCCTGAACTGTGCAGTACATCTGTGTCTGACCCCAGGGAAGCTTCAGCAACAGGAGAGCGCCACCATCAGGAACTGTCGCAGCCCTGTGTTTAATGAAAATTTCTTCTTTACAGAGCTCACGAGGGAGGATCTGCTGAAACTGCAGCTCTGGTTAAAAGTGATGTACAAACCTACAACTGGAATATTGGGGAGAGGGACAGTGATTGGAGCGACCACCAAACCACTGTCTCAGTTACTGTCTCTTAAAAAATGGGCTAAGGAATAACTCATTGTGTCTAGTCTAATGGGAAGATAGCACATGATATGTGATAATTATTACAAAAGTGAAAAGTTTTGTCAGTGAGGGACATAGGAGTTTGTGTTGGCTATATGAGCATTTTGCAGCTGCTATGTAAAAATGTCCCAGATGACAAGAAGAAATAATATTTACTCATCATACAATTTTTGTTATCACGTGCTAAGAAATGTAATTTAATTTGTTGTCTGTAAAAGCAAGGGAGAAAAGCACCTTCGTTGTTGCACACAAACTTGTAAACGTACAGTTCCTCAGCCACCTGCAGGACGAACCAATCAGAGGCCGGTGAATAAAATGATCATCATTTTAATGCAAATTCCAAATATATATTGATTTAAAAAAAGAACTACAATATGACAAATAAAATATGACTTTTACTTCATAATAAACGTGTAAACAGTGAAACCTGCCTTTTCCTTCTGCATGATGCCCTTCTCGTAGTAGTACCTCAGAGAGCGGGTCAGCTTTTCTTCATGAACACATGAACACATGAGAGAATGTTTGGATCTAAAAGTACAAATACAACAAGTAAATACATGATGTATACAACTAGGTTACAAATTAATTAAATATCAGAGAAAATAAATAGCATTAAATACGTCTGTATCAATAACCTAGATAATTAAAGACATAGGGAAATATAACACAATCTATGGTTTAAATACACTTATAATGCCATTTACTGATAGAAAGGGGAAACCCTTTTACTCTGCGTCTCCTCATACTGCTGCTCCCTCAAGAAACAGCACCATAAGATGGAAAAATAAATATGAGTGCTAACAGCAACAACTCTGCACACAAAAATGACTTTGATTAAACTGTATTACGAACTGTGTTGCATTACTATGCAACAATAATTTAAACTTGATTATTGCTGTGAACATACATGAATATTAAACTGCCTGTAGTCAACTACTGTTGCTAACATGCTCGCATTGGCCGAGGTTTATTTATTTATATTGATTAATTTATTTTCTTCGAATAAGTCTTGTTATGGGTTTGCATCATAGACTGTAAATAAAAATGTCTTGCCTACAATCCTTCTATTGTCGTGGCTTTTATTTTTGACAGACTCGTATTTCCGGTCACCTGCCCTTATCAAAAGACACAGGCAAATATAACTAACTAAACTCTATTACTTGCATGCAATACTTCAATTGCTTTTGCTTTTATTTTTGACAGACTCGTATTTCCGGTCACCTGCATTGCTTTGCGTCTCTCTTCAAAGGAAACAAAAAAAAGAAGAAGAACTAAATCTGGTCGTTAGTTTGATTCTCTCGTAAACCTGCTGTGCTGCTGTGCTATTCCGTTTTTGGTTTCAAACAGACAATGGAAAAAACATGGTATTTCTGTATTTTCCTTTTTTCAACTAAACTATAAAACAAACGATAACAACTTACACGGACCATAAAATGACCGTTCACTATCTACCTAACCTCAGTTCCACCCTGTTGCAGCCAGAAAGAGAAGGGAGTGGATTCATTTGACCGGAAGTAACTAACGTTAATCGCGTGTCATCATAGCTCCGCCCACCGCAAAACGTCCTAATCTGACGTTGAGACTAACGACTCCTCAGAATGTAAACATGGTGACAGGTAGATGAACCAAACGCCAAGATGGTTTTCGAAAGCTTGGTGGTAGATGTCCTCAACCGATTTTTAGGGGACTACGTTGTCAACCTTGACAGCTCACAGCTAAAGCTTGGCATATGGGGAGGTAACTGAATTTGTGTTTGTAATTTTAGTGGACAGGCTCGCTCGCCAAGCTAACTAGCTAACGCTAACAGACGTTAGCCACCAGCCGCGTGAGCGAGGCTGCCTCAGCTGTCAGGTTTAACGTTAGCTGTCCAGTGTGGGCGAGACAGTGCAGCCAAATACGAGTTCATAGATAGTTCCGTCAGCGTTGTTCATTTCCGACCGACTATATGCACCTGGTGTGAACGTGCCTTATTTCCCACTGCAAAATTGTTTACTCGGTATAATCATGCGAGTTTCAGTGAAGTGGGCAGTTGGGGGTTACACCCTTTCACACAGCGACGGAGACGAGGGCTCTCAGGCACCACAGCAGTGGGAGGATTAGGAGAGCGGTTTCAGAGCCACTGCTAAACATGCACCTACTTGTAGCAACTACTCCACAGCGTGACTCCCTTCGATTGACCAACGCTGTCGTGTGTGGCTTTGAAAAAAATATGATTGTTGGTGCCTGAGTGTTGAATTTAATAAAAAGACAAAGGCCTCCTCTGTAGATTTAAGTTAACTGTTTTTTATGAGCCTCACAACACAACACTATCAAAATGTACATGTAACCGACCAGTAAACAAATACTCCTGTCATCACAGGTGATGCTGTTCTTAGAAATCTTGAGATAAAGGAAAATGCCTTGGTAAGTTGCAATTAAATGCTGAAGTGAGTAAGCAAAATGAGTTTTGACAGTTTGGCATTAATGATGGATTTGTGTCAAAAATGATTTACTGTTCTTTTGTTGCAGAGTCAACTCGACATTCCTTTTAAAGTGAGAGCAGGTCATATAGGTGAGAATGTAGTTACTGGCACATCTGCATCTGCTGTCCTTATTTGCCGCTTTTCCTTTTTATACGTATTTGTGTTTCTGTTATCAGGACAGTTGCAGCTAAAGATACCATGGAAAAACCTCTACACTCAGTCAGTAGAGGCGACACTGGATGGCGTCTATCTGCTCATAGTCCCAACATCAAGTAAGATCATAATCTGTGTCCAGCAAAATACATACAACATTATAAGATTAAAGCACTCATCATGATAACATGTATGCTGTTGATTCCCAGCATTTCAGCAGACACACCAAGTGCCTGAAGGATATTAACCTGCTCTAAGACAATGATGATTAGGTTCCACTGTTTACATTTTAGATCTTTAAAATTCAAAAAAGCATTAAAACATCTTTGTTTTTGAATGAGTTGTACTTTAGTGAAATCCCAAACCATGCATTTAAAATAACAGTAATATCAAGTTCACTCTATTGAACCCTTTTGTTTAGCAGTCACAACACAGTGCAGCACAGTAGTCAGACAAAGAAGGTATCTCACTTATTCATGACTCTAAAGTACTTGTCTGGACAAACAGGAAACTCGTTACAGGAAAGAGCGTAACCCTCTATGTTTAATTGTTTTCAGAGATGTACACACAAATCATTATTTGTATTGGCCCCCTTCTTTCCAGGTATAAAGTATGATGCAGCAAAGGAGGAAAAGCAGCTACAAGAGGCTCGTCAGAGGGAGCTACAGCGGATAGAGGAGACAAAGCTGAAGGCTGCAGAGAAAGGTCTGTGTGTGTGTGTCCGTGTGTGTCCATGTGTGTCCATGTGTCCGTCCTGCATTCAGAGACATTCTTAGTCAAGCTTTAAGACTGAGGCAGTCAGAGAGAGATATATAGGAAATATCCCTCAGAGAAAGCAATCAAATAAATACTACAACTTCAGGTGAGATGGAATGTTGTGTTTAAAAAAACAATGTAAAAGAATGACAAAGGATTTACAAATGTGTTGCCCCTTGTTATCTAAAGTAAAGCTTTAGGAAAGCTGCAGGATCAGATCTGGGGCCCATACGACAAAGCATGATTTTAGATCAGAGGGGTAGATAACTATGGTAACTCTAATTACATGGGTATTTTCCATTGAATTAATGTGTTGCAGAAACAGTGTTACTTTTAGCCTGAAATAAATGCTTTTCTTCATATATTTGTCTGATATTCTCTTTGTTTGTAAAATATGCCACGCTGTTGACAGCTGATTTGTCCATGTTTGTGTTTGGTCATGTGCTGCCACACTGCCCCTTTTATGTAAACACGGCCACAGCCAGATTGAGAAACCATGGGTTGACTTAGCGAGTTGATAACCACCGTCGTAGGACCAATTAGTGTGACCACGGTTGTTAGGGTTAGTTAAGCCAGATACCCAGGGTACGTTGAACTTGCGTCATAGTACAGGCCCTTGGTCTCATATGTATCGTATTGGTCTGTGTTTGACAGAGGACCCCAATCTGGAAAAGCAGGACACCTTTGTGGAGAAGCTTGTCACTCAGGTCATCAAAAACCTGCAGGTCAAGATCTCTAACATCCACGTACGCTATGAAGATGATGTGAGTATTCAAGCTGAGTTACCTCAGTGGTGTATGTACGGCACAACTCAATTTTGTGTTTGTAAAGTAAGCATTATGAGAAAAATATGCACACCAAGATTTGATTGCATTTTTTGATCTCCCAACAATAACAGCATGTATCATGCAAAGTACATAGTCTTAACCAGGCTAGCTCTTATTATATTTCTCCTCTTTGTTTTCCACAGGTCACTAATCCAAATTGTCCCTTGTCATTTGGAGTGTCGCTTAAAAACCTCAGTCTACAGGTAATGTGTTGCAATGTCCCTCCGGTCAGAATACATTCTATGTAACATTCAGCTGGGTGTTCTTAATCATGAATAAAACATCAAACTTAAACACAATTATAAGATATGTATACATACATTTAATTAAATATCATGAACTGTCTATATATCGGTGCTTGTTTTATCTTTCCAGACATCTGATGAGAACTGGAATCCAAGGCTTTTGGATGAGAATTCCAGGCTTTTCTTCAAGGTAACCTAATTCTTGGTACTTTTTTGTTTGTTTCTTTCTGAATGCTTTTTGCGCAATTTGGGCCACTTGGTTCGATTAGGCTGCAGTTATTCAAGGAACCAATTGTTTTTCATAATAACCTCACTATGGTGATCAACAATTTGGAACTCATTGCACACTGACAGTTATTTTACGTCGTCATGGTAAGCATCTGCACTACTCTAATTGCTTTGTGTTGTCTTTCTTTCTCTCAGTTGGTTCAACTAGACAACTTGTTTGCCTACTGGAATGTCGACTCTATACTCTTCTCCAATCACAGTGCAGATGAGGCCTTGGTGAGTGTCCCTATTATTACAGTATGTAATTATGCTATTTTCTGTTTTATTCTGCTTTATTGAGGATTGATAATCAACCTTATTATTGTAAGCCCAGAGAACAGCCAGTCGGTTTCACTTCTAGGGAGTAGAACAGTTTCAAAGCAACTTGGTCACAATTTGAAAGGCTTTTTCTCAAATCTTTTTAAGCTCTTTCTATTACCTTCTTCCAAGTCTTCTGAAAATTCTTCTGAGCTCAATGCAGATTTTGCTAACCATCCATTTAATTCACAAGGAGTCTTTCTCGAATGAGCCGAATGTCTAGAATGGTTTTAAATGTGGCGTTGTGATCGTTTACTCCTGCATGTTGTTAAAGCAGTTAAGAGGTGAAGAACATGTTGAGTAAAATGTAAATGAAGCTCTCCTTCCTGTTTATTTATTTTTTTGTAGCAATGTCTCCTGAGCAGCGTGGAAATCCACAACTCCCTGTCTATCAGCCATGACTTCAGTGAGTGTCTTACTACCATCCTTAATTCACATATGTTATACTTTTTATATAACTTAATGACTTTAACAATGTTGTTCAGACCGCCTGATGAAACCCATCTAAAGCCACATCTTGTTTGAAATGAATCAGCAGTTTGCATGTAGAATGGGACTTTGCACTTGGTATGTTATGTTTCGCTCTGACACTGCACTTCTTGAAGAAAATGTGTGAATCACACAGCTTGATGCGCCATCACCAACAACAGATTGTAACAGATTTTCAGCACATTTTAACAGATTTTGTTTTGGGACACAAGCGAACAACTCTTTTATTTAAAACCTATTCATAATTTTCATATCCCCCACATTTGCCAATACAAAGTAACATAAAGCCATTTACAGCCCTAAGTTTCATAAAAACATTATTATGCCAAGGCTAACCATTTTAAAGCGTTAAAGCCAGGGTTGGTGGTCTTGAGAGACCAGCAAGGGTAAGCTAGATTTCTATTTTTTATTATCAAATCGAAAAACCCAGCACAGTGTTTTCTTCTCTTTATCAATGAAAGAAGTTAGCAGCACTAGCTCCAAGAGTCGCTAAATCTAGCGAGAAAGTCGCTAAATCGGCCGGTGACAATTAGTGAGCGCACAGGCATGAGAGAAGGCAAAGGTAGACATGCAGGTGACCCGTCCAATCATTTCCTTAGTTTAGTACAATGCTGCAATAATCACAGATTCCCATTATTTTCTTCTATATTTTTGTCAGAGCATTTTATACATTGATTGCTGTCTGGATGCAATGAGAATTTCAACAAATAGAACAACATTTTAAAAAAGCGTTAAATAATCTATTCCTTGTTGCTGGTCCACAGTTTTTCGTCCTATCTCAGCGGGCGCTAAACTGCGGATGAATCCCAGGTCAGATGTGGACTTCTCCTCTCCCAAAGTGGACCTTATGGTCACTCTCAGTGAGGTGGCAATTGAACTCAACCGACCCCAGGTAGGTGTTGTTTATTTAAAAGCCTAGTGAAAATAAAGTGTTTTATTTTTTTGGAACAGAGGAAAAGAAACGGATAAGTAAAAGACAAACACGTGGGGAGAAATTTAATACAAGATTTAAAAGGCTGAATAGTTAAAGCGGCTGCCAGTACTCTTTGCCAGTGAGTAATTGCTTACTTCCTCTGTTTCCAGTACATTAGCATCCTGGAGCTGCTGGGCTCGGTGGATATGATGTCTCGGAATCTGCCGTACAGGAAGTACAGACCCATGGTCCACGTTCACAGGAATGCCAGCATTTGGTCAGAAAACACTTTGACTTTGATTAAGAATTACATATGATGATATTTTAATATTTGACCAACCTTGCATGTGTCCATAGTTAATATTTCATATTTGACTTCATGCCTTGCAGGTGGAGGTACGTGATCACAGGCATCTTGGAAGTGGATGTGAAGCCTCGTCTCCAAATGTGGTCATGGCAACGCATTCGCAGTCACCGGCGGATGGTAAAATGTTACCGAGAACTCTACAAGACCAAAATCACCAACAAGAAGCCCAGCGAGGAGCTGCTCAAGGCACTAGAGGTGGGACAGGGTGGAACAGAGCGAAACGTGGGGAGAGGAAGTTCAAGTTCTTCATCAATTTAAGTCTTTTGTAGAAATAGATGAAATAATTACTTTGCTTAAATAATCCCATTATTATTTTTAACTGTTGGTAATGTCTTGCGAACACATCCATTAGTTTTTAAATGTCTTTGATTTGTTCACAAATGCTTTTACAGATCCTGTATCTGCTATGTTATTAAGGTCTATTTAAATTTTTATGAAATTCAAATGAAGATTTGACTACAAGGGAGGAAGGAAAGTTAAAACTATTTCTCAGACAATCTGTCCCTAAATGTAACTTGCTTTGAGTTCTGGACCTTTTTTGTGTAATATTTCCCTCGCTAAATGTATTTCTAGATTACTGCTTGTGCAATTTCAGACCTGCTGTTCCTGCTCGATTGTCACTGACAAATAGCCACAGTACTTAACTGTATGAAATGTGAATGGAATATAATATGCAAGTAGTTAATAACAGAGATATTACCGTCTCACGATCCTTTCATTGATGCTAAAAGGTCTAATTAGCTTGTCTGTTATGTATTCTCAGGAGCCCGAGAAGACCTTGGATATTTTTAACATCACTTTGGCCAGACAGCAGGCTGAGGTGGAGGTAAATTCTGTCTCACCTACTGTATGGTGCACATCTACACTTTGTACTGTATCTCTAGCTTAAATCGTTGTCACTGCAGCGAACACATTCTGTGCTCAAATGTCCTTTTTAAATCCTTATGTCTCAAGTATGCTAAAAACATTTAATCCAGCCATGCCAATGAATTTAAGAAAAAATAGTCAAGGAAATGATACAGAGTACAATTCCTTTTCACCACTGTTTCCATCAGTATCCCACATATTACCAAAGTGATACAACAGCACAAAACAGACAGTTGCATCTAGTGGTTGAGAAACCACTAGATGCAACTGTTGTGAGGAGACAGTTGTGAGGACTTGACCGCTGCACTTGTGATGCAGCGTTCAAGTCCTTTGATTTGACAGCTGTTAAGAAATTCTTACCTACTCTTGGCTTTCCTGCGCAGCGCTTTGCTATGGCAATTTTACAATAGAGTATTTCTCTTAGAATTTAAACCTAATACGTAATGGTTGTCAATCAAATAATATTTAGTTTTCATGTGACGGAGTGAATATGTGCTTCCTTGATTCATCTGTGTTGGCACAAACTGAATAGAGAAAACTGTTTAAGCTTAGCCTTTATACTCACACATTTTTCGATACAATTAGTTGAGACTCTCGCAGATTTAAACCTTGCGCTTCTCATTTGTTTGAAAATTGTAAAAAAAGAATAATGTTAAACTTCCCCAGGCAAGCAAGGCAGGCCTACGCATTTACCGTCCAGGGCTTAAGATGGAGGAAGAGGAGTCTCAGGGGTGGATGAGCTGGATGTGGAATTGGGGAGGAGAGGCTGATGCAGAAACAAAAGAGGTCAAGACTGGAGGTAGGATGTAGAAAGGCATGTAAATAAAAGAGAATGTGCACATGTGGCTAACAGGACCAAAGTAAAGTGCTCCAGTAGAATTGTATAGCAAGAGTATATGGTGTCATCTAATGTTTTTTTCTCTCCTCATATTCGTTTTATTCCCTTTGCCCTGTCACTCTCTCAGGCTTTGATGAGCTGTTAACCACCGCTGAGAAAGCCAAACTCTACACTGCCATTGGATACAGTGACACAGCTGCAAATCCCAACCTGCCAAAGAATGTGAGTCACTCCCCCTCGACACGCACCTGTCAACAACACTTGCGTTTGGATCTCTATTCCACCTAAAGGAATACTTCACCTCCAAAAAGATCATTTCTAAATTAGTGACTCACCCCACGTCACCTTGAATTCACCTTGAAAACTAGAATGAAGACATTTACATTTACAAACTCTCACACATCTAGTTTGGTATAATCCAAGTCGTATACTCGCTACTTCCCAAACACATGCATTTGCACTAAAACCTTTCTATTTCCAACATTTCTTACTCGTCCGGACTTGCGCAGACAAGTAGTTCACCTGCGCAAGGGTTAGACAGTTAAGTGTTTCAAATAGTAAGGTTTTAACTAAGACACATGTGTTTGGGAAGTTTTGATTCATACATACATATGTCTGGATACATGACACTTGAATTATACTGCACGAGTAGCATGAGAATTTGTAAAGGGATGTTTTGACATGTGAGAAAGAACTCAAGGTAACACGGGGAGAGTAATTGAAAGACAGATAATCATTTTGGGGGTGAAATATTCCTTTCAACAATATTACCAAGAACGAAATGCAAATACTGAGTCAGATACTGTGATTATTTATATGTTGTCTTTACTTTTTTAGTTTGAGGACATGAAGGTAAATTTCCACATGGAAAGGCTGTCTGTGTCCATCAAAGACGACAAAGACAAGAATGAGATCATCAGGCTGACTGTGGAAGAGCTCAAGTCCACACTCACACAGAGACCTGGAGCACAAGCCATCAAGTTCGTCATAACCCTTTTTGTTTTAACCATAAGATAACTCGGTAGAATCAGTTCTCTGTTTTACTTTTGGACAGTTAAAAAGCAAAATTCCTTATTAACACAAAATCCCTGTTGGGGAATTTTTGGTCCTTTATTTATGGAGGAGGCTGGACAACGTAGAGACGCCTCTTTAGACACCTCTTTGGACACCAATACTTGGAGTACTTCTCGTATTTAGGATCCTGGCATGGGTGTCACTGACATTTAGTCTCTTTTCCTCTTTTTATCAGACTCACAGCTCAGCTTAGTCTGTTTGAAGTCACCGGCCTGGCCAGTAACCGGCCTGCACCAACCCTCCTGTCATCAAGGAAGGCAGCCACGGGAGCAGGGACGCCGCTGCTTTGCATCCTGTTTGAGACCAACCCGCTGGATGAGAGCGCTAACCAACGGCTTCACGTGGAATCGCAACCCTTGGAAATCATCTATGATGCTGTAAGTGGTGTCCGTTAGCGTATGAGCATGAATAAAACATAAATGGGGTACATATCAAATGGATTATTTGTTTGTGTGTCTGTGTAGATAACAGTGAACAGCATGTCAGCATTCTTCATGCCTCCTGACGACCTGCAGCTGGATGAGCTCACCAACGCAACCCTCATGAAACTGGAGCAGTTCAGAGACCGCACAGCCACCGGTCAGTTGCACATACATTTACAACTGTCTGCTGTGTATCAGGTTAATTCCAAGCCTGGACTCAACCCTCTGATGGGCAAATGTTTCCATTCCTTACTCCTGGTTTTTATTGGCTCATTTTAATTTTTCCTTGTGCTTAGTTGCACACAGCCTGCAGGTCTGAGCCATTGATTCAGTTGGATTGTGGTGTTCCTGTTTATGTTCTTCAGACTGAATGTTTCCTAAGATTATTTGCTGAAATTTCAAGCTCATTTTTGTCTCTTGCAATGGCATTATTCCGTGTAGCTTATTTGGGCACATTCCACAAGGCTCTAATGATGTCGGTGCTCATCAAGGGACTGCAGTTTGAAATTAGATTCAAGTAAATACAATTGTCCAGTACGACGGACATGTAATTTATGAATTAAATTCAGCCAATAACTAAATCAGTGGTTGTAATAGATCCATGATCATAATTTGTATATTACAAACACGATGCTGACCGTAGTGCTTGATGTTGAACTCTATCAAGCTTTCTTTCTATCGTCATCATCATCATCATCATAAGAATTCTTACGACATCTTTTGTATTTGATAACAAAGCTCATATATTGTCCGTCTGTTCTGGCTGTGAGTGATAAGTACATTACTTTTTTTTAGGTTTGATGTATGTGATCGAAACACAGAAAGTCCTCGACCTGAAAGTGAACCTGATGGCCTCCTATGTCATCATTCCACAGACTGGCTTTTACAATGGCACGCAGAACATCCTGCTGTTGGACCTGGGGCATTTCAAGGTCAGGGACTAAAACACTTGACACTGGGCTTTAAAACAAAAAAGTAGATTATAATGTATGTTTTAACATTTACATTTTGTTGTCTTTTCAGATGTCCAGTCAAAGCAAGAAGCATCTGCCTCAGCTGTCAGTGGGCTCCAGCAACCTTGAGGACATCATGTCCAGAGCATACGACAGCTTTGACATACAGCTTAGCAGCCTGCAGTTCCTTTATAGTAAACCAGGTACACAGACTATACTTTTTAGATATTGCAATACATTATACACATCATTTATAGAAAAAAAACTGAAATGTGAAAATTCAGTGGATAAGTCTTGGAGCCTTATTGACTGTACTGTGTCCTTAATATAATACATAGACATCGAAAATATATTTTCTCAACGCTTTTACGGTGTTTGTTTTTTGTGTGATTGTGTTTGTGGAATTAAAATACATGTAAAACATCTTTGTGTTTATAGATGGCGACTGGAAAATGGCCCGTAAGCAGAGACAGTCACCGCTCCACATTCTAGAGCCAGTAGATCTAAAAATGGTTTTCAGCAGGGCGATGGTCATCAAAGACTCCCGCATGGCAAAGTACGTTTTCTTTTCTTCTCCCCCCCCCGATACATTTTGTTATTTCGTATTTCATGTTGCAAGGATGAAAGATGCACACTGGAGTGTATATGTTTGGGTGTGTATCTATTGTGTTTCCATGTTTGTATCTGTGTTCCAGGTATAAGATGTCTGGAGAGCTCCCCCTGCTCTCTCTTCGTATTTCCGATGTTAAACTCCGAAATGTTCTGCAGCTGGTAGAAAGTATCCCACTGCCTGAGAGCAAACCTGCTGCATCATCCACTCCAAAGGTAAGACCAGCAGCATGATTCTTACATTTGGGGAAAATACTTTTTTCCTGCAGTTTGCTGTTGTTGTGATCTTATTGTTCTTTTTAGTAGAGGATGGATACATATACAAATGTATCAATTGATGAGTACAATGTACTTTAATTATAACTTCAGTTTGTAATACCTTTTTTGCTGATATATCTCATGTTTTGGTGTTGTTTTCTCCTCAGCCAAAGCAGTCGTTCACCCCACAGCTCACTCCCAGAAGACCTCTGAACTTAGCTGACCAGCGCTCCTCTCTCATTTTTGAGTCATGTGAGACCATCAGCATCACCTCATTGGGTAAGACACGATGCACTTTCCTTACATATCCTCTTCGCTCCGCACCCCTCGCACAGCCACACATGCGTAATCATCACGCTACATACCTTGTAATACTCTGTTACATTACAGTTTAACAGATTTTTGCCACCTCTCAGGGTCAGAGGAAGATTTGTTCTACGATGCTCCCAGCTCTCCCGTTGGTGATCCTTCATTCTTCCCAGATAATCCCATGCCTCTGAGCTACAAAAGAAAACAGTCAGAAGCACAGAAGAACATGACAGAATTCATCATGACGTTTGAAATCAGTGAGGTACAGAGAGGTCTTGTTGAACTAGGTCACAAGCATAGTCTGTTTTTATATTTGTATTTCTCTGATTGTCTTTCCTTTTATTGTAATCTGTTTTTCCTTTGTCCCTCTGTATGTTCTCTTCCTCTGTCTTCTTTGTTCATCTAGTTTTCTGTTCAGTTGTGTCGTCTGTCCGGGGATCAGGAGGTCACAGTGCTCCACTTGGACATAGAGGGTCTGGGCACTGAACTGAAACTACGCACCTTTGACATGACATCTAACACCTACCTACGAGAGATCTGCCTCAAGTGCCCTGAATACATGGGTCAGTAGATGCTGGCAGGACTCACAGTTCTTGACACATTACATATAAACATTTTAATAAGCATTTGTGAAAACTAGTGAGTATTGACAGCAGTTTTTATTTGTCGTGTTTTGTTTATTCCAACCTTGTATAGATTCTGAAGAGAAGCAGGTTCAGCTGATTACTACTCTAGACAACACAGAAGTTGACCTTCTCACCCTGGAGTATATTAAAGTATGTGTGATACCATATGTTAAAACGGACCTGTCGGTATCCTGAATGATTATTTTGCAAATGGTGGTAAATTGCTTTTTCATTGAGGATTGTATGTCTTTTTTAGGCTGATAAGAATGGCCCTGAGTTCAAGACTCAACACAACAATACAGAGAAACTCATTAAGGTGAGGAATTCACTCGTAATACAAATTTAGATGCTTCTATACCATTATATCCGCTGTATTGGAATACATTTATTAGATTGTGCAGGTTCATTCAATGCTGGACAATAATGCAAAGCAGATATGAAACAATAACTCATAACTCATCTTTATCTTCACAGCGTAAACAAGCCAGTATAAGAACCAAAAATAATACTAATGGAAAAAGATGCCATATTATTATTATTATTATTATTATTATTATTATTATTATTATTATTCTCCACCAATATTTAAATCTTTTGCATTTCCCATCAGGTGACCTTTTCATCCCTGGATGTCCATCTCCATACGGAGGCTCTACTTAACACCATGAACTTCCTCAGCAACCTCCTTCCTCCATCCACTAAGAAGGAGGGAGGGCATGAGGAGCTCCCCCCAATCCCAGAGGAGGAGGAGGAGGAGGCAGAAGCAGAGAGGGAGGGAGAGAAGAAGGAGGAAGCTACTGTAACCAGGAAAAAAAGTAATCTGTCCTAATAAACCCTTTCAGTTTCATTCAACTTTACATTACAAAGCCTTCATTCGCCTGTGGTTGTCTTTTTTTTTTACTCACCTTTTCTTTTTATCTTAGGCACAAAGAGTTCGAAGTTTGCAAATGTGGTAAATCTGCATATCAGAGCTGATCTCCGCTGTCTGAAGGTTTTTATTCGAGGACAGAAAGCCAGGATCTCAGAGATTAGTATCGAAGGTATGGAAGAGTTGTGACGTTCTTTAAGTCTGTTGCCAACTAACGTTCTAAATGTGTCTCATGATGCAACCTTTCTGATTTGGTCCTCCTTGCATGCATTGCATGAAAGTATGCTGTTAATTGAAAAGAACAAATGCTTTCTCACTTTCTCAACCAACCAGGTCTGGTTTCTGAGGTTCTGATGAGGAAAAAGGAGATGGAGGTTCTGGCCAACCTGAAGAACATTGTGATCCTAGATTGTGACAAAGATGCGCTTTACAAGAAGGTACAATCAGCAAGCTGCCTTTTTATCAAAATATGAATGCTCTATTCTATCTTGTTGCAATGCACTTATTGTACTCTTAACTTGTCTTTTTGTTTGATAATAATGACATGCTATTTATTTCAGTCTATATACACTTTGTCTCTTCCTGTGCTTTTAACTACTTGTGTTTCTGGCTTCATAAATGTTGAGCATAGAGCATAAGTCACTCTGGATACGAATAATAGATGACTGATTATTCTGATTTGTGTTTCAAAATGGCTTTTTAATTCTCCAAGTCTCATTTATTTCTTAGGCTGTGTCTATCGCAGATGAGGAAGTGTTTGCTTTCCGCATGGTGAACTACACAGACGCAACAGAGGGAGATGCCTATCTGGACATGTCTAAAGTTGACACCTCTGTCACGCTGACCGTGGGATGCATCCAGGTCATCTTCCTCAACAAGTTTGTCTCCTCCATACTGGTAAGAATCACATATCCCTGGAACAATTCAAGCCTTTAAACTTCAAAAGCATCTAGGAGACAGTACAGATACTAAGTTCAAATAAGAAGTCTCTCATTTTCCTGACATATTTAACAGTTTAAACTCATAAACAACCATAGAAACAGACAGCACAAAATGCACCCATCATCCCAGACAACCCACCCTCCCACATATCCGAAGAGAATAAACTTCCCCGAGTGACAGATGAAACAAAACCCCAAAAAAACGTGGATAGAGAGTTAATGTTTCTCCGAGTTAGGGAGTTAATATATGAGAGTAAGGGGTCCCATGTTCTGTGAACATCTTTTCACAGATCTCCTGACTGTGCTTGATTTCTTTCTATTTGGAGGAAAGGCATTCAATCTTTTATCCAATAAGTTGTGCCAGGGGGGTTAGGACCCTTCCAATGTAACAATATACGATGGTTTGGTTATGAGGGTAGCGAATGCGACAGTCATCCCAATATGCCTCGAATGTACCCAATTATTTATGCATTCCAACCCAAACTTCTATTAATTTCTCTCCCGTTATTGACCATCCTTTTTTCCTCCAAGGCATTCATCAATAACTTCCAGGAGGCTAAAGAGGCCCTAGCTGAGGTGACTGTCCAGGCTGCAGAAAAGGCAGCATCAGGTGTGAAGGAGCTGGCAGAGCGGAGCTCTCGGATTGCTCTGAACGTCCACTTCAATGCACCCGTCATCTTCCTGCCCCAGTCCTCCTCTTCCTCTAATGTCATCGTAGCTGACCTTGGTCTGCTGTCTGTCAAGAACTGCTTTGCCAAGCAGCCCTTTAAAAGCGATGCCAAGATCCCGCCTGTTGTGGATGTAATGATTGTGAGACTGACTGACCTCAAGATGTACAGGTCAGAGACAAGTCCTCTTAAAGATGTTTGATTAAATGATTACTTGCTGAGTAGAGGAGAGCAGTAAAACATTTGTAGATGGCTTTAAATTTCAATACTTCTCGAGATAACTTCTCTCATTGTTGCTTCTTCCAGGACCACATACGTAGATGAAGGTTTTCAGGGAGAGACCCAGCTGTTGATGCCAGTCAGCCTAGATTTGGAAATCCAAAGAAATCTTTCATCAAACTGGTACCACAGCATACCTGACATAGAGATCACTGCTCATCTTAAGCCCATGAGTGTAAGTAGTGCTGTATGGAAGCATGGGAAGGAATGAATAGTTTACAGCAAATGTAGTTTTTCTTATAGACTACGTAGATTTTTATCTGTGCATTTTGAGTATTGGATTAATAATTAACAGGCATAGAGATTATGATATATTATTAATTTGTTGTCTTTTCTAAAATATCTGATCCCAAGATAAGTTAGAGGTTATGGTAAACATTTCTTCCTCATATTACTATAAAATGCTATTTCTGTTCCCAACAGCTGGTCCTCAGCCAAGATGACATGACAGTGGTCCTGAGGACTCTTAGTGAGAATCTGTCAGAGAGTTCTGATGCTCTCCCACCTGCAGCTCCTCCACCCAGCACTGACCGCTCCTCTGACTCTGTGTCTAACAAAGAGTCCCAGGGCTCTGGAACCACTGGACCGGCTAGCAGTAAGTAACACAATAACTTAATGAGCTTATGAAAACATTTGTGTCATTCCACAATCTTAAAATGTCCCATTTTAGTTTAGAGCTTGATAAGTGAAAGTGGGGCATCTACAGGCCTCCAAAGACCCGTACCAAATCCTAGAAAGCTTATGGAATCTTTCGATGGAAATGTTTTAAATCATTGTAACCAAGAGCTAATGAACCTTTCTTTGTGCTTTGTAGGCAACACAGTAGTGACGGCTGCTGTTGTGGAGCCTCGCAAAAGCAGCAAGCTGAAGAGCACACTCAAAGTAGACTTCAAGTTTGACTCCATGACACTCGTCTTGTATAGCCCTAATGTGAATGAGGTAATGCACACACACACGCACGCACACACAAATGATGTGTGAAATGAAACCTGTCCGTCATCATTTTACAAAACAGTCTAACACAGTGTATATGTCATTATCTAGATACAACTGTTGGATTCCCATGATGAACAGCTGAAGTTGGCAGAGTTTACTCTGGGCACCATCTCCACCTCCGTCCACATGTTCTCCGACAGTTCCATGAAGGCTTCAGTCCGACTGTCTGCCTGCCTTCTAGATGACAAGCGACCCAGAATCAAGATGGTTACCCCGAGGTACTCGTGACACACACTCACACACGCACTCACTCATACTCACTCATGCACATACATCCTGCGCTCTACACTTTTACATGCATTAATGTGTATTATCTGTGCACATCAAGACAGCTGGTGACTTTTGCACACTTTCCTATCAAAGCATTTTAAATGCCCACAACTCAGGCTGACAACAGTCTACAGTATGCTTTCGTATTACAATACAATATATCCAAACTTAATGATGACATATGGTTGTTGTGGGATATATATATATATATATATATATATATATATATATATATATATATATATATATATATATCTCTCCTCTACATCACTCCTGTTCTTTCTTTAACCCATTTTCTTCGTCTTCTCCAGGATGATTGCAATGCGTCCTGGTGCAGAACAGAACATGATGGTGGAGGTGAACTACCGTCAGGGCCGTGATGGCACCACTTTAGATACAGTGGTGCAGGATGTGTACCTGTGTGCCAGCATGGAGTTCCTTCTCACGGTGGCAGATATCTTTCTCAAGGCCACCCAGCAGGGTTTTGATCAAAAGCCTCAACCCAAGAGCAGTACTGGAGTGGGAGAGAAAAAGAACATTAACTCCTCCACCACATCGAGAGAGTCCAGTGAGTTAACCATAGCAATTTCAATTTATTTTAAAGTAAATGAGTAATGAGTCATATACTATGCCATATAACTGTAGGTTATAAAGAATTGAATTAATCTGACTATTTGTACCCTGTTGCCTTACGACCTGAGCTGACGTTTTCCCCTGACTCTGCTTTCAGCAGTAGCTCCAACTGTGGTGTCAAAGACCGAGATGAACGTTCTGGTACGTAACCCAGAGATTGTGTTTGTGGCTGACTTGACGCGTGCTGACGCCCCGGCCCTCGTGATGACCACGCAGTGTGAGCTAGTGATGAAAAGTGGTGCAGAGGGCTCTCAGATGACTGCTGTTATCAAGGACCTTAAGGTTTGTATTGTCATTGTAATACAACCCTGAAAAAGCAGATTGTTTAAATCATTAACAAGATTTCTTGCATGCAGAAATATAACAAAGTTTTTTTTTTATGTTGCTGTTATTGCAGGTAGTGGCCTGTCCCTTCTTAAGAGAGAAGAGGAAAAAAAATGTGGCCACAGTGCTGCAGCCGTGTCAGGTGTTCTTCCAGAGTACTCAGTCCCTGACCTCCCCTCAGGCTATGGAGGTCTCCATCAATGCTCTCACATTGAAGGTAGTTATTATTATTTTTTATTTTCATTACACAATCTGAATCCAAGAATTGAATATATAAAAAAGCATTTTCTTTAAATACAAATGTTAAAAGTATTTCCAGGGATTTAATTGTTCCATCTAGACGTTGATGTTAATACATGCCTTGCCTTTTGCAACTAGTAGCCTGTTTTATCTTTGAACTGACTATAGTGTAAAGCTTGATTTATACTTTATGCATCCGCAGTGATGTCACACCATCAGACACGCCCCTTCCTATTTTTTGTATGCCTCCATTCAATTAAGAGCTATAGAGTCAGTTAGTATTTCTGGGGGACACCATCTTACATAGACCGAATATGATGATCATGGCACCCTTCAATGTCATTGAATATGAGATAAAAAAATATGCCACAATCTTATCAGAGTGGCATATTTTCTAATAATTGTTACAGTTAGGCAACACATGTTAGCTTCTTACATATAAGTGTGTATCAGCCGCTGTCAATGGACATTTTGGCATCTAGTGAAAGCAACATTTTAAAGCAATGAAAGTTACTTTGAACTTTTAACTATGAACTTGGTACAAAACAGTTGTGTCTCTGCGACCTGACTCTGCCTAGGTATCTCCAATAATCATCAACACAGTGATGACCATCCAGTCTGCACTGACTCCCACAACGGAGACCCCTGAGGAGCTGGTTAGTCCTGTTCCCGTGGACTTGTGGGAGAAACGGGGCTGGAAGGAGCTCAAACTTTGGTTCCTAGAAGAGGAGGGGGATGAAAACACAGAGTCACTGGTCCCACTGATACCACAGGGAGAGTCATTAAAGGTATTTGGCTACAATTTGGCTCAACTAATAACACTTTATGGTTGATTGTATGCTATGTATTTTCCAGTATTTCTTTATTAATTTTGGCCATGTACTATAAACCAGGGATCTGTTTTGCAGTATTTCAGTCTATCCACAGAATACAAGTTTGATGTATGAGAGCATTTTGTGTCATTTCATTGGCCATCTATCCCTGCAGGTGACTATCAAATCTGTCTGTCTGACTCTGGAGGCGGGAGTGGGACACCGCACTATCCCCATGCTTCTGGCCAAGTCCTCCTTCCATGGAGATGTTACAAACTGGTCCACACTTATTAACTTACACAGCGAGCTCAACCTGGAGGTAATGCACTATCATCACTATATTTATTTCATGTGACATTAACTTGATCCTAGGACCTTATCCTAATTCTTACATTAACATTTCACTATAAAATAGCCCAAAACAATGTTTGACTTTTGCACTTTTCTTTGCTTTTGACATTGTTTGGTCCATTCGTATATGAGGAACTCAAAATACTCTTTACGGTTATATATTTTTTATACTTTAAGTTTACATATACCTATTGATGGTAATCTACCACAATATCTCAAACATATTTTACGTTTAGGTTCACTATTACAATGAGATGATGGGAGTGTGGGAACCGCTGCTGGAGCCCTTAGAAGATGAGACAAGAGATGGTTTTAGATCATGGAGACTGGAACTGAAGGTACTGCTATACATAACCATGACAACACACATACTGTATACATACTGTATGTACTCAGACATGCATGCACGCAGTATTTATAACGTTTTTCTATCCTATAATCAGATGAAGAAGAAGCCAGTGAAGTACACAAGTTTGTCAGATGAAGTAGATTACCACGTCCCAGACTATAAGACCGTCATCGTCATCAGCAGTAAAGACCAGCTCAACATCACCCTCTCCAAGTGTGGCCTGGCTATGCTTAGTAACCTGGGCATGGTAAGAGAAGAGATGTAAACATTTTAAAAGGAAGTCTAAGAATAGGCGGTCATCTATAATGTTCGTGTCCCTGCCCGTCCCCAGGCATTTGCAGAGGCTGCCAAACAGACAGCTGACTCTTTCCAGAAGGATGAAGCTCCGTTTGTAGTGAAAAACCGCCTTGGCCTGCCAGTGTCCGTCCGCCACAGTGAGATGTTTTGTCCCATCGGCCAGCAGAGCACCAACGACACTGTGAAGCTGCAGGATGGAGAAACTGTCGGGATGGACTATTCCACCAAAGCAGACTCTGACCAGTTCTCAGCCATGATCTCCTTGAGTGGAAAGGACTACTACATAGAGCCTAGTAAGTTGACCTGAATACACAATTATAATGTGTATGCATATGCAAAAGTGAATCATTAGTTGCAATATCACTAATGAACATAAAGTGTTTAGTTTTACACACAGCGTACGGTATACTCAGTTTGTGTTTTATCTGTTTTTTTAAAATATGCTTTTAGATACAAACCATGTTAAAACTGGGCAGTCAACTTGATTTAACAATGAAGTTAAAGCATAAAAATGTATCATACAAAATGTATGATAAAAGGAGATTTCATTTTTAAATGATGAATTAATTGATTTTGTGTGTATTTCTGGAACTGGTGATTATCGTCTTTGACACATGTCGTCATCAATCCCCTCACTCTCTACTTATTTTTGCATCAAGCTATATAATCAAAAATGTATCCAAGAAAAATGTAAATATAAAATATTTTCAGGTTTCAGGAATTGCTCTTACTTCCTCTGCTCTCTCCAGCTCCGATGGGCCACACCTCAGCCAGCGTGATCCCCCTGATCAGGGTGGGCGGGGGGATATACAATGTAATGCACAAAGACTCAGGAGTAACTCGTTTCCTGGTCTGTCAGATTAACTCTGTGGAGGGCAGCAAGTACATCAAGATCCGCTCACCTTTCCAGGTACTACACTTAAATTATACAAGTTTAGTCATTTGTATCCTTTTTGATATAAATGACAATGGCAGCAGTCAGAGGTAAAATGTTATGTAGTAGAATAGGATTATAAATCAAACTAATAAAAGAAAATACACCTCCTAAACAACAATTGCTTTTCTCTCATGTCATTTAGATCATCAATCATTTCTCAATCCCATTCAAAGTTTTGGAAGGATCAACATGTCTGGGTACAGCTCTCCCTACTGAAGAGTTCTGTGTTCCTCTGGACTCGTATAGGTGAGAGAAAACACACAAATAATCCGGCACATCTTCATACAGTCTCTTTTTTGTCTCATTTAATCTCTGCACAAGACGGCAAAGGGAGAGGATGACTAAGAGAGAGAAAGAGTATACACTCCTTCTCACACATCTGACCTCTGCTGCCCCCCTCAGGTCTGAGCTGAGCCTTCAGCCGATAACAGAGGACGATGCTGACGATCAGGGTGAGCGGTTTGAGTGCTCAGAGGGTTTTAGCTACGAAGAATTCGGCAACAAGCAGCCTGAGACATGCCTCCAGCAGACCTGCCGTCGCCGTGGAGATCAAGGTGGTGTACTGATGGTCAACATGGTGCCATTAAGAGATGATGTGACATTCAAACACGCCGGAAGTGTTGGGGAGAACTTTGATGTTCCCTTTGTGCTTCACCTTTGGCCCTCCATTCTGCTCCGCAACCTGCTGCCTTACCCCATCTCCTACAAACTGAAGGTATGATGTATCTGGTTATCACAACTGAGAAGAACCGAATGGGTTTGTGCATGTTTTAGCACACTGCAACATTTTCCCACCTGTACAGTATATGGTTTATTGCAATTAATGCAAATATAGCTATATTTTTCAGAGACCACTTCCCTCAAGTTGTTTAAGCATAGGTTTTCTATCACAGTGGATATTTCATATAGTGATTTTCAATAGGGACCTTTTTCTACTTTGTTAGGATACTGACATTCTTATAAAATGTCTGTCAGATTACGGCTGTTTTAGCATCAATGAATGCACCAACAAGAACATTACTAGTCTTGGCTTGCAGCTGCTTTGCTGCCTGGAAGATAGAAAACCTAAAATAAAAAAAATTGCTATGCCTTGTAAAATGGTCACTATGTCTACTGGTCTACGGGTCCAGTAAATATTACTCTTGGATTTGTCACCATATCATCATCTGTTACAAGCTCTAAATGCAGTACGGGAATTGCTTTTTTCAGTTTTTTACATAATTATATTGGATTTAATGCTGCCAATTATCTTTCTGAAATCCGAATCTCCGGATTCGCTTTTGAACTCACTGTTGTTGACCCTCTCTGCGAAACAGGACAGCGGAGTCTCTGCCCCTGAGGCCACTCTGAACCCAGGCCACTCAGCCCAGCTTCACACTGCAGTCATCAACCAATCAAAACTCGATCTCTGCCTACTGAACTACATGGCTCAGGACTGGTCTTCGGAGTATAGGTTTGACTTCAGTTTAATTAATTGTTAAATTTTTGCTTTCCCATTGTTATAACACATTGAGTATATTTGTCATAACATGTTTGTGAAAAGGTAATTAGTTTTTTGTGAGGGCCAGAGTTCCCAGACAGTATGTTTTTAAGTTAAGTTTTTTAATTTATTTTATAAAGGGCAAATCTAAAATCACCCATTCTGCAATAACATTTCTCATTGAAATAAACAAATCATCCTGTCATGCAGTTTTCACAGTGAGGAGGAAGAGATCACCTTCATAGTGTTCCAGTCTCTGCGAGAGTTTGACGAAGACGACGGTGAAGGGACGGAGAGGAAGAGGGCCGAGTTGGATATAGCGGTGCATGTCCAATATGACCTGGGGCAAACGGTGGTCGCCATCCACTCGCCATATTGGATGGTGAACAAGACGGGCAGGTTGCTGCAGTACAAGGCGGATGATATCCACCGTAAACACCCCCTGGAGTATGACATGCCTCTGCTCTTCTCCTTCAAGCCTCGTTACTTCCTGAAGAACAATAAGGTGAGAGGGTTTCAAAGATAAGAGTTTATTTTATGTTTTATCAATATTTGTTATGTAGATGATTAATTAATATATATGCACATAATTCAGCATTATGGTGAAAATGGAGAAATGGTAGCCATATCTCCGACATTACAATAACATTCACAAATATACATTTGTCTTAACATATGTGTGAAAGAAATCCCTCTGTATTTAAAGCGTCACTGGAGAGGAACATCAAAAGGATACTGGAGAAATAATTAAACTGTTTTCAATTATAGTATTGAATGAATTAGCCAAGATAATCCTATCACTATCATTAAACTAGGAAAGTAAGTATGTTAGTCATAGACAACCTTTTGTGCCAAAGTAAAAAATACTGCAGCTTTGAACTCTGGAAAATTGAGACGATCCATATCTATAAACTCTGGCTGCCATTTCTTTGTGTATATGAGTTTGATGCCATTCTTTTCATCCCTCAGGTCCGTCTTATGATCTCAGACAGTGAACTCTCTGATGATTTCTCCCTGGATACAGTTGGTAGCTATGGAGATGTCAAATGCAAAGGCCAATTCAAAGATTACTTGGTAAGATTTAGCTTCTTTGGCTGATATTCACACATATTAATTCAAACTTTCTGTTACACATGCTTTCCTTAGATGTATGATTTTAAATTACTTTTGTATGTAAAGTATGCCGCTTTGGTTATTGAATCTTTGTATATGTGCAACATCTGTCTGATCTCAGGTTGGTGTGAAGATTGACGCGAGCAGTTTCAGTCTGACCCGCATCGTGACCTTCGTGCCGTTTTACATGCTGGTCAACAGAACCAAGCACAGTGTCTTCATATGTGAAGTGGGGCAGAACAACTGGACAGAGGCTCAGCCAGAACAGGTCAAAGCCAAAGCTGTTATTTTTTGCATCTGTGTTTCCCTTCTTTTTCATTTTGAGATACTGCTGTTTTCACAACCAGTGAATTATGCTGCACTTAAGTGCTTTATATATATAATGGCAGCAACAAATACCACACAGTAAATGTACAGGTACCTGACAGTTGGACATATGATTTTGACTCTCATTAATCAAGCACAATTATATTGTTTGTACTTTTAATTATTACACATTTCATTTATTTTTTACTTCTAAATTCATACGGTCTGGATGATGAAAATAATTTACCATGTTGTACAGGTTGGGATTTTCAAATACTGAAATGATGTAACCGTGACTGTACAGTGTTATTGAATGTTCTTTTATTCCTCCTTTAGTCAGCCCTTCCATTCTGGCCTGAGAATGACACTAAGCAGCTAAATATCAAAGTAGAAGGTTGTTTATTACCTCCTCGGAAGGTTGACTTCACACGACCAGAAAACTGCTTATTGCTGCATCTGGACAATTCGGTAAGTACAAACAAAGATGAGTGTAGTCCCTTCATATTAAGTATTTAATTACAAGATGCACTGTATTAAGAGATGTTCAAGTATGTCTAGTGCTGACACAAATGTACTTACATTGGCTTCCAAAGCATTTAGGAAACCCTTATACTATATACCAGTGTGTAGACCGTTATTTGTTTATTTCTGCAGGTGGGTGGGATTGCTGTAAATGTGAACTTGTCAGAGCACTCAGCCACAATCCGATTCTCTGAGTACCACGACGGTGCGGCCCCTTTCCTCATTATCAACCACACAAAAGACCAGACTCTGCAGTTCTATCAGAGGTGAGAGATCAGAAGGAGGACTGTAAGAGGGACATAAATAAACATTTTCAAACCGTGCAGTTACTGGGGAGAATGTATTTGCAAATAGGCTCTTGTAAAATCGGTTTGCTTGGTACTTGTTACTTACAGCTAAGAGTGCATAACATCTCCCGCTGGTTTATTTCATAATATTTCAGTGCTTTGTTGTAAGTGTGCTTTCAAAGTGCTCCAAGTTCCCTTTCAGTTTAATTGTGGATGTGGCATTCTTGTCCTAAGGTGAGATGCTGTCTCCATTATGAATGGAATATCTCTCAAAAGTAAGATGTTTTGCCAGTTGTGCCATGCCTCTGTGTTTTATTTTCATTTTCGATTTTTCGCGTATCTCTGAGTTTCTGAATGATGTCTTTGCATATTACTCCCTTTTGTAAACATCAGGTTTACATTTGACCAACAAAGGACAATTTCTTCATGCATAATATTCATATTTGCATTTCATTAATGTTGTTTATTTTTGCATATTTCTGAATGATGATACTCTTTCCTCTTGTTGCAGCAGCCTTAAACAGATAACTAACAGTGTTTGTTTTTGCTGATAGAGATTTATGTTTTTGCTTTGTGGGTCATGCAGCGCCCGGACAGAACTCGCGTGGGTGGCTGACGACCTACTCGACCTCTCCTTCTCCCCAGAGGAGGACAGGTAGAAAAATATGAAAAGGGAAATCTCCTGACACAACTCGGATAAAGATCGGCCTTTGGTAGCTAGTTTAACGGATAGCAAATGCCAAATGTAGCAGGGAGATGAGGAAGAATTAAGTATGACAGGAAAACACGTCCAAAAAAAACAAGAAAGATACAAATACGGCAACAATCTTTGGGGCAGGCAAAAGGGCACAAACACACAAATAATGCAGCATGTAAATATGAATTGGGGGACCATTATTGGGCTGATGTCATAATCACTTCACTGTGACTTCACAATTAAGTACATAATCAACAAGTCAGTACAGTCAGATCAAGAGTGCAGGTAAAGATCAGTAGAAGAAAAAATATTCTGGTTTGTGTAATCTGCTCCTCATCCTTACCAATGATAAATAATTACTGCATCAGCAAATATATACCATTATTGTGCTGGCAATATACATTTAGAAATCAGAAAACTACTTCCACCACAATTATACTGTGTTTTGTTTTAGACTGACATCCAGTTTGTTACACTACACAAATTGTTTATTTACAAAATACCTCCTTAATTCCCCTCCCTTTTTATTGATCTGCTGGGAATGTACACTGATTAAGCACCAGTGTGTCATTAAAAGGAGCAGGTTAGACATCTAAACACATTTACTCATCTTTTGCTATGTTCCTTTGATGTCCTATCTTGCTGCTGTCTGGATGGGATTCTGCTGGTGGAATCACAACTCTCGCTTCTTCCAGTAGTTCTGTTGCTTGACACGTATCCTCTGATTTTCCATCTCCATCTGTAGATTATGCCTTATTTATTCTTCTTATGTCCGCTTTGTCTCGTCCGACTCAAGATCAGTATCAGAGTGAACATGCATATTTAAACCTTATTTCTACAGTGTCGGGAGTGTTGGGGACTCTTTCAGTGTTTGGCCGTCGTTTTGTCATATTCCTGTCTGTTAATGGGAATTGTTTGTGTATTCTGTCGAACAGGTACTTTGGATTGTTGGTTGTCATGGCGGTATATTCTTGGTGGCTGGGCTCTGCTATAGTGTCTTCATTGCAGCGTCGTCTTGCATTATTTGCTTTCTGTCGTCTCAAATCAGTGAAATATAGTTTCTTGATCATTTTCTTTAGCAGTGAAAATGAATGTTACTGATATATACAGTATGTGTGTGTTTAATGTGTGTGCAGCTCTCAGAAGGAGGTGGAGAAGGAGGAGCTGGCGGCTGGGAAAGCTGTGCACTATACCTGGACTGAACCCACTGGGTCCCGAGAGCTTTGCTGGAAGTGTGGTACTTACAGTGGGAAGCTGAAAACTGAGGAGGTACTGTGCTGTGTCTGAGGCACAATCATGCTTGTGGTTGAGAAATAATACGATAGTTTAACTTTTTTTCTTTTCTTTACTCAGACATTTCAGTTGGTCTAATTCATCCATTTTTCTGCCTCTTTTAGGGCCAAATAATAATCTTTTGCATGTAATATTATTAAAAGTAAGCACAGTTTAACTGTTGTTGTCTTTTAGATGTGAACACAATTGTTAGATGACATTTTGATGATTGTTTGTCTCAATCTTTAGGACCTGCGTAAGGACATGAGCAATGAGGGAAAACTGTTTGTGATCTCCTTTTATGAAGGTAAAGTACAAAGAGCAACAACTTAGACCACTTAAGTTTGCTTCACACAGTCTTTTCTTCACCTAAAAGTATCCTCACAATAGCCTGTTTGTTGTTAGTGCATGCATCTTGTCATGTAGTAAGACCACATTGGCTAGAACTGTCAAAATATACAAAACAAATAGACATCGAGGTGTCTTATTGATTCGCAGGATTCAGGTGTAAGCTTGTGTTTGTTCTTGATGAATTGAATAATAAATCACATAATTTCTACCAGCTTTAAGAATAGGCTTACTATTTTTATGCTGTAACTGATCCCGACTTCTGATCTCTGGGGATAAAAGGCTGTGAAATCATTAGGGTTTGTGTGTTTTGTTTATCCAAAGGGCTCCAGCGCGTCGTGCTGTTCACCGAGGAGCAACGTATCTACAAGATGCTCTGTGAAAGCGAGAAGGCGCAGCTGGCCGAACAGGAAATCATCCTCTCGCTACAGAACGTGGGCGTGTCTCTGGTCAACAACAGCAGCGGCCAGGAGATCTCTTTTATTGGGATCACAAGGTAGCCAACCAGCAACATACACGTGTGTACACATACACACACGTAATAAAAAGCAGAAAACATGTTCCAGGTTCATGTTATGACCATGGCTCACTGCCAATTGTATACATCAAAATGTGTTTGTGTTGTGGCATAGATAGTGATGTTGGGTTATCTGATATGCAGTTGAGATTGTCCAAAAATATCCGGTATCAGACACTTGAGACACAGACGAAATATAATTGTTGAACAAATACGTTTTGATTGAAATCTTACCTTATTTGTGTTTTGTTGCATGTGTGCTTGCTTGATCTTAATTTTATACAAACTAGAGACAGTTATTGTTCCGCCAAATGCATCGTCTCCTTACACATCGCTCCGCAGCTCAGTGTGAGTGAGAGACAAAGTTTGCAAGAAACTGGTCGTAGCAAAAACACAGAATTTCATTTTATTCTCATTGTAGAATAACAGAAGAGGGTGCTGTGTTAAATGGTTCTCATTGTAGAATAACATGGTAGCAACTGGACCTTTTTACCTATAAATCGTGTTATCTGAACACTGCAGTAAGATGCTTATGAATGTGAATGATGTCAGGCCACTCCTGTTCAATTTTGCCGTTTTATATACCATGCAGTGATTTCACACTCTTGTTTCACTTTTTTGTCACAGCTCTGATGTGGTGTGGGAATTAAAGCCAAAGAAGAAGAATCGGTGGAAAACACTGAGTTCTAAAGAAGCTGAGATGCTGGAGGACCGCTTCAAAGAGTACACTGAATCTGGACCCGTAGACCACGCCATCGTTGACCTGGAAAACAACTTCCAGGTTAGAGACTAAACGCGTCACCCATGTCGGGTGTATACTCTACATTACTACTACATTAAAGAGTTTTGCAGGTCCAGGCGATTAAGTAATAATGAAAATAATCATTAGTTACAGATCTATTATTTCAATGTGGTGTTTGTAATTGGCCTCCAGGTGTCCTTTACACCCAATGGCATGGATATGAGGATGCTGCAGCCGTGTGAAGCTCCTCTCAGGAGGCACTTCCTGCCTGGGGTGAAGGTGGAGTACAGCGTATCGCCACGACAGAGTGCCTACCGCGTCCAAATCCATCGCATTCAGGTGAAAAGAAGTCAAATAGAAACAAATATCCATGTCTGTATTACAAGTCATCCAATTGCCTTCCTCATTTAAGTCCTTAGTTCAATGTCTTCTATTCAGTAGCTTTAGGTATAAATGCTTTCTTCCTACAGATCCAGAATCAGCTGCCAGGAGCCATCTTCCCTTATGTTTTTTACCCTGTAAAACTGCCAAAATCTATCACCATGGATGCAGGTCTGTTAATCCACTTTGTATGTCATGTTTAAGTCAACATTATGTTCTGTTGATATGCCGTGTTTCATTCTGTAATCCGATTTTCTTGTTCTTGCAGAACCCAAACCTCTAACTGATATCAGCATTGTCACCAGAACAGCAGGACACTCTGATATCTCTCGCATCAAGTAATTGTTTTTCCTTCTGATTCGTTTCACGCTTTGTGTCCCTTGTTTGTCTTCTCTCACTTTACTGTCACTTCCTCCAGTGCCCCACTGCTGCCTTTGTTTGTTGTAATGCTCAGTATTGTATTTGCTCTGTCGACCATCTGATAAGTGATTGTAATGCATACTTTGATTCTGATATAGTCCAGACAATCCTATTGCCCTGAAAAGCCTTTGTATTGGAAATGTTTTTTTAAATTTAGCCACATTCCTGTATATAATTAATTTAACAATATTCTAAGTTTCCCTGCAAAATGGTCATGGAAGATTCTGTCTTCTTCAGGTACTTTAAGGTGTTGATTCAAGAGATGGACCTGAAGCTCGATCTGGGCTTCCTGTATGCCATCCTGGACCTGTTCACACCTGAGAATGCCAGCATCGTGAACTCAGACCAGGAGGTCAGATACTCGTACTCACATTTCCAAACACAATTACTGTAACGTACCCTGCGATTTGTTCTGAATCTGATATACTTACTATAATCTTTATCGACTTGAGGAGTCCTCTATTCTGACTTTTGTGTTTCTGTGCCTGTTTCTTTGTGCTTGTCGTTTCCTCAAGGTGGAACTGTTTGAGAAGGACATAGAGTATATAAAGACAGAACTAAACCATGCCTCTGCTGCTGACACCTCTCCCATCAGCCTATATGAGTACTTCCACATTTCCCCCATCAAGGTTTGTACACTACATAGTGTGCATTTAGGTAATGCTATGTCAATGAAATGATGAACAAATACTAAGCATCACATGCCTTAATGACTCCAACATGTGGTTCTTCACCTCTGCAACAACACCACAAGTTATAAAACAACGTATTTAGTGTTAAGAAAACATGAATAAAACGGCATCAAAATCTAGACAAAACTACAAAGCACATTTCTTTTTTGAGTTTAACACAAGAAACAGCCATGCTCAGTCATGTTGTTTTATTTGCAGCTTCATCTGAGTCTCTCTCTGAGTACGGGGGGAGAAGACGGCCTGAAGGAGAAGAGAGATAAGGAACTAATTCCCGTCCAGTCCCTCAACCTGCTGCTGAAGAGTATCGGCGCCACACTCACGGACGTGCAGGACGTTGTCTTTAAGTACGAATGCATGTGAAGGCCCAAATAGACGGCACATAAATCACACACAGCAGCATTCTTTTATTTCTGTGCGAATGCCTGCTACTTGACTGATTCTGTCATTGGTTTCAGGCTGGCGTTCTTCGAGTTGACCTTCCAGTTTTGTACCACCCAGCAGCTCCAATGGGAGGTCATCAGACATTATTCCAAGCAGGTAACGCACATGCATATGCACAATGACAAAGCCATGGTTACTCGGAAACTATGGAAGTGCTGGAGTGGAGCATTTGTCATGTGTAATTTATATTTATTCATATTTCAGGCTATCAAACAGATGTATGTGCTGGTGCTGGGCCTGGATGTACTTGGAAATCCTTTTGGACTGATTAGAGGACTGTCAGAGGGAGTGGAGGCATTCTTCTATGAGCCTTATCAGGTAGGAATGTAACACAATTACTGATAAGTGCTAAAATAATGTATCAATGTAGTGGAATAAAAACAACAACAAAAATCAATTATTATCGAGGGTGAACTACATGGAACTATCTTGAATATGAATATATTTTAGTACTCCAGAGATAGTGAACAGCTATTAAAAACCCATTGAATATTAGAGATGTGTTATGTGGAGACATATCAGCATTAGGTTTATGTTAACATTTACAGCCTGCCTAAAGCGCCAACAGTACAGACGGTACAGAGTGTCTTTATGTTTTCTTCCTGTTTAACTGATGTGTGGTTTTCCAGGGAGCCATCCAGGGGCCCGAGGAGTTTGTTGAAGGAATGGCTCTTGGGGTGAAGGCTCTGGTGGGAGGAGCTGTCGGTAAGTACAGGGTTTAAAATATAGATTAAAAAAAGATACTAATGCCTCTGTTGCACACAAATATATTAACACGTAGTTGCTCCTTTAATTTAGGTTTTATAGTAGATAAATGTCATAACATTGTTATTCTAGCAAATAAAAGACCTAAATCTATATCTACATTAAAAAGTTTTCTCTGGCTTATGATTAGTTATTGTCTGTGGGATGTCTTTTTAGAAGGTGGGTGGTGTTCAGTGTTTGTACTTTTCTTTTTTTCGTTTTATTTGATCAGCACTTCCAGTTTACTTCTGATGAAATGTGCGTACATTAATTAAATTGCCTTGCCTTAATATGGACATATCAAAGAATGAAGTAACTTTACAGACTACTATGTGCCTTCCAGGGGGTATAGCAGGTGCAGCATCTAGGATCACAGGTGCCATGGCAAAGGGTGTTGCTGCCATAACGATGGACGAGGAATACCAGCAGAAGAGACGAGAGGCTATGAACAAGCAACCCAGTAGCCTGAGAGAGGGGCTGGCCAGGGGTGGAAAGGGATTAGTCTCTGTACGTAAATATACCTTTGACTCGTGTTTTTAATTGCACACATTTCAAGTAATGACCTCTCTGTCGCAATTGTCATTCAATCATGGAACAAATTAACTACAAATATGAATAATAATGTAGGTTTGCCACCAGGAAGTCTGCCATACTGAGCGAATTGCTGCTACTCGTTTATGTGGTTGTGCTCTCTTTTCAGGGTTTTGTCAGTGGGATCACAGGGATTGTTACCAAACCTATTAAAGGTACGCTGAGTTGAACCCGTACACAGATTTAAGTGATGACGTTTGGCACATGCTGGTGTGAAAATTGAAAAGCCAAAATAGTGGCATAAAATCTAAATATTGGTACTATTTACTGTGCATTGTCATGTTTGTGGAACAGCGTACTAGCTCTGCTTTTTATCAATTTTCATAAATGTGGTGATATGTTTTATTTCTTTGCAGGAGCCCAGAAGGAGGGTGCAGCAGGCTTTTTTAAAGGTGTTGGGAAAGGTCTGGTTGGTGCAGTAGCCAGACCTACAGGAGGCATTATTGACATGGCCAGCAGTACTTTCCAAGGAATCAAGAGGTATGTGAAGAATTTAAACTTTAATAATGTGAGTAAGAAGTAGAGTAGTAAAGTAGTTGCACAAAAAAACGTCAATGGGTCATAGAAGAAGCTATTTAAGTCTGTACTCGTGTACATGTTCGAGTGCCATAGTCGTACTGTGAGCATGCAGGTATGCATTCGCCCGGCTTTGTGCGTGTTCATAAGAAAGCTGTGTATCAAACAACATTTGCGCATCTTGTCTCGTTTTCAGGGCAGCAGAGACTTCACAAGACGTCGCCTCTCTGCGTCCTCCTCGCTTTATCCACGAAGATGGTGTCATACGACCATATAAGGAGAGGGAGGGCCTCGGAAGTCAGATGCTTAAGGTAGGGGAAAAAAAGTGTTTGTGCGTGTGTACATGCAGGCACATTGATAGAGCCAGAGTTATTATAGGAAGATTATTTGTAATAATAAACAATCTATTATAACAATCCTCCCTTAGTCTGCTTTATTTTAGCCATTGTGTTGGCCTTTCCTGTTAACAGATCCTTATAGAGCTCAATTCTCACTGTTTAATTCACCCCGGTGGCTGTTTTATGTTGTGCGAAAGATTTACTGAGACTAGTGTGTAAGTTCTGTTTCATTTGTGGGTATTTATTTTGCTGACATTATGTAGCTTTCATGCTGGATGGAGTTGGTGGAAGTTTGTGATCACGAGTGTCAGGTCAGAGCTACACTGTTTGGTTCATAGAGAAGATTTACAGAGATGTGACAAATGAAAGTGTCCCGTTAAGGTGCTGTGCCACAGTGAGCCTCCAGAAGAGCTTTGATGCTCCTTTTATAAAGAATCTAAAAATATCTGAATTCTACTGGAGTGTTATTCCCTATCTGGCCTTGTGACCATGTCACCAGAGGAGAGCGCTGTCCAAGAAAGACATCGGTTTGGTCGACATCTGGTGACTGAAGACGATATAGCATACGAGTCATTTTCATTCTCATCAAACCATTCTGTAGCCGTCCCTTCATTTCATTTAGGTTTTTCCTTTCATTTGTCACCCATCTGGATCGCCAGCTTCAGACTGAGGCTAGGTTTGTGTCTGTTGATGTGTTGGCAACCGTAGTATCCTTATGCCAAATTAGGAACTAGTGACTCAAGTAAACTACGAATCACGTGATGTCACATTTCAGTCTTGTGTCATAAGTTTCTCTTTTAGTGGCTTAAAAATTGTGAATTGGCTTTAAATATATTGTGATTTAATTTACTTTATACTTTGGGTAGAAAACTCTTGACAGCAAAGCAAATGGACTGAAGCAAATTGAGCTGGTCTTGAAATAAAATATCTAAAGAAGACCTATACTTACAAGGCCAAACACACTCTCCCATCAATGAGTGGTTTTGATCCGTCTATTTGACAAAATGCCAGTAGCTGTCTGGTAGAAACACGCTTTGGTTCTCTCTGCTCTGACCTTGACTCTTCTCTCTCGTCGTGTCCACAGAGGAGATGGGCCTTCAGTAAATGGCAAAGAACTGACTCGGAGGATGAGGGTGATGAGGAAAACGAGCTAGAAGCTAGAAGTGGAAGCTGTAGTGTAGCGGCAGTGCTTCGTCTTCAGTCTGTGCCAGAGTTATAGTTCCCGTTTGAAAGGTTTAAACAAAACAAAAGAAGCCTCTGAGTAATTTAAGTGTTTCTATGTATATTTTTGTTTAGTTGCTTATTGACTTGATGTGTATTTCATTATTGTTTGAGTGTATTTAGATTTTATTATCTAACTCCATCACTTTTCTTTCATCTTTTTCTCACAAGCCACAAAGGAAACCTTTTGCTTGGTTTTTTTAGACATTCATTCACTGTCAAAGACATCTCATAACCATAAATATTAGTCTACTTTCTTCATAACTTAATCCTTGTTTTTATCATTATCATTCTGTCATTCACTGCCCTCTTCTTCTCAATAAAATGTTCACTCTTTAAACCTCTGCCTGCCATCACTTTGTCTTTGTTTCATCCCATCAACCCCACAATGTTTTCACTCTTTTTCCAGAGGACCATTGTAGCAAATACTTATTTACAGTATGCAGTTTTTTTGTGTATATAAATGGTCATGAAACATATACATCTTGGTATCTTACTAGTTCTTGTTTTTTTTTAGTCTCGCTGTTTGTTTAAATATTGACTCACTTTCATCCTCTAACTTCTTCAGAAAATTGAGAATGGCCGTTTTGCTAAGTACAGGTACTTTGCTCATGCCAAGGTCAATGAGTCCGACTTCCTCATGATCACCAAGAGGTGAGTGTCGTTCACATCGGATTTGGGTACTTTCTCCTTTTGTGTTTGAAACATTCATATATTCATTTTGTTGCTTTCCCTAACCCTTTTGATATGGTTTCTTTTCCAGGGGAATATTCTTTGTGACCAAAGGCACATTTGGCCAGCTGACCTGTGAATGGCAGTATCTGTTTGAAGAGTTCACCAAGGATCCGATGATCGTAGAGGACCGGCGACTTCGCATCGAGGCCAAGGTACAATGGCAAACGCTTACAACTGAAGTTTACTTTGTCCCCGTAGGAAACCTGTTTATTAACAGATTTTTTAGCATGGTTTGAAAAAATAATGTATCAGATTATTTCACCAAATACATTATGTTGTGTTCTGCAGGAGAGAGTGAAGTCTGTCTTCCATGCCAAGGAGTTTGGGAAGATCATAAACTTCAAAAATCCTGAGTTAGCCAAGGTGAGAGGCCCATGTGGACTATGCTGCCAAATTATACTCCTAGTTATATATTATTTTATATATAGATTCATTTGTATTGTTAATATGTTTAGGAAATGCCTCATACTGTCTATTTATATTCAAACTATCCCATCGGTTTTAGTGAAACCTTCCTTGTGTCTTCCAGGCCTAAATTACTGTGTCCAAACTGAAGTCCCAGTCAATGTTTCAACAAAAATAAGTTCTAACTTCAGTTCTTGTTTGTTTTTTAGTGGGTTCTTGCCAGATTGGCCGATGCAAGAGACAGTTTACCCAAATACTGACTCATCAAGAAGAGCAAGAAATGATAATAATTTAACAAAAGAAAACGCAGACCAAAAAGTCTGTGTCAGTGCCTTTGTTCTTTACTGCATGCCACTTTACTTTACCTCCATGTGTGCGTCGTGGTAAACGATGCTCTATGTTGACTGTTCGTGTGTGTCTGGGATGAAAGACTGCGCAAGTCGTGTGGATGTGCGCATGCTTACAAAAGTGCTATAAATGGATGGCTGACTTCCATTAATTTACCACAGAAGCTCTGAATACACTGAACCAAACATCGTCTCACTGTCTCTGAAAAGTAACACAGCCTTGACTTTATTCACTGCGTGGTTCTGAAATATTGGTGAAATTGGAAAATATCCTCGACCTTTAGTTTGCCATACTCAATCAAACGCATATTAAGTCACTCATTTCATCCCGTTTTAGTTTTATTAAACATATTTCAGGTTGTTTGGCTGTAGAAGTGACACTGTTACGTTGCAACAGCTTGTAAGAGACATGGTTGAAAACCTCCTTGAATAACATTGAGCCTAAATCACCCATAGTTGTTTAATGTTATTCACTGCTTAGTTACTGGATTATATAAAAGGGAAACAAATTGACAATTTTGAGTGTGGCTGTGTCACACACATAATTCAAAATGTGGTTTTCAAACCCTTTTTCTTTTACTTTCGCTAATCTGCTTCTCTTCATTTTCTTATACATTTCAGCTCGATGAAGACTGTTCAGTGTGTGATTTAGAGCTGCATGCTATTTTTATACCGTACTATTGAGCTGTATCTTGATCCAATGTATATAATCATCAAAATACAATCGTCTGTATTATGGCGTTACAGATTGTGATTTTTAGGTTTTTATACTACACTTATGCAATGCCAACTATGTTGATGACTTGTGCAGAGAAAAGTACATTTCAAAGAAATGAATGGAAATTATTAACAGCTGCTGTTTACTCTGGTGTATATTTTTTGCTTTTGTTTTGAAGTGCATCGCAGTTTAATATGACCTAATAGTTCAGTTGCCAGTAATTGTCATTTATGGAAAAAAAAGTGTTCACTGCAGTGGCTTCATTTTTTTCCTCTCACTGTTTAAAAAAATAATAAAAAATAATAGAATATGTGTTTCAGATGTATCTCTTTGTCCCCAGGTACACAAATGTCACCCTTAATTAAGTAACTATAATTCTTTATTGAAAATAACCATAAATAGAACTTCATTTCTCCAGAGAATAAACAGTTGAGAAGAGTTTTCCAAAGCACAACTTGGATTATTTACACCTCAACGCACTGAGTAAAAATAAGGCACAAATATACGCAAAAGCAAACGCAAACGCATGTGGCTCAGTGTTAGAAAAAGACATTAAATCACAAGACTCGGGACTAATGAGATCCTTGAAGCTATTGCATGAGCAGAAATTGTATACTTGGATCCTATTTCTGATAACTGTATTTGTAAAAGTAATATAAGTAGCCCACACAATAGGTCAACAATATTACTTTGCACTAAGTTTCACATTTTTACATCTACTGCAATATATAATTTTCTTATAACACATTTCTAAAAGGCTGGAATGGGAACTACAATACACACACAATCCGCATTTCAGCCACAATAACGTTAAGTACAATAACTGTTACATGTTCATATTCTCTTTGGCTGCCAAGAAACAAGCCCTGCAATGTTTTGTTTTAAGTAATTCTCCTATCTTGGTCCTCCTGCTCCTTTCATACCAGATTGAACTCCTTCAGGTTGTGTCTGAGGATGGTGTCTTTGACGGCCACGAAGACGAAGCGGATGTTTTCTGTGTCCGTGGCGCAGGTGAAGTGAGGGTACAGCTGCTTGTCCTTGTCCGGGTTTTGATCTTGGTACATTTTCAGGATGAATTCTTGAGCAGATGTCGTATCCTTCTGAGGTCCTGAAATTCAGTTTTGATATTATTTCAATAGGTTTATTTTCATTTCTCTAAACATTTATAACGTGATGAGAGACCAAATGTGACAAACATAAAAGACGCGCTGGTCCGGAGAACGTTTCTCAGTGCACAACGGTTCTTGGTGTGTTGTAGGGTTGTGAACCTTTGGAAACACATGTTCAGTGTTTCATGTGCCACATGCCACTCAGTTGCCAGTTGGTTAGGTACAAGCCAACTAAAACTAATCTAATACAACAATTCTGCAATAAATCATGTTGAAGTTTACAATGTTAATTTATTTACTAAAACCGTATTGGAGAGGTTTTGATTCAACTTTATGATCCTTTTGGAGGATGTAGTTTGTGGTGCAGTTGAACTTTTCTGAATTATAAAGAGTGGCTCATTGAGCATTTCCTCATTGATAATAACTAATTGATGATTGTGGACTAAATAAAAACGTCTGTCAGTATGTATTAGACGGCATTAATTTGAACCGTTCCTAATAAACTGGCAAATGAGTTGTACATCGCAAGCACTAACTAACTAACTAACTAACCTGTGAATTCAGGGAAGTAGTTGGCTAAATGAGAGTGTATGATCTTCTCCTTGAGGATGTCGGTCTTGTTGAGGAACAGTATGACGGAGGAGCGCTGGAACCAGGGATAGGTTATGATGGTTTTGAACAGAGCCTTGCTCTCCTCCATGCGGTTCTGAAATTAAAATTGCAGCATATAAAATGAAGACACATTTTTAAAGGGGTCAAAGTCTGGAGCACGAACTACTGAGCTGAATTCTCACCTCGTTGTCGCACTCGGCAAGCACCTGGTCGTACTCGCTGAGCGCCACCAGGAAGATGATGGAGGTGACGTTCTCAAAGCAGTGGATCCACTTCCTCCTTTCTGACCTCTGGCCCCCCACATCCACCATCCTGCAGTAACGACAACACAAAAGGTATGCAACATCACCTGTGATGCCTCCTGTTCCAATGCAACATACATACGCAAGACATTTCCTGTTACGCTGGTATGTTATAGCTTACCTGAAGATGACGTTCTCCATGTCAAAGGGGTATTCGATGATTCCCGTGGTCGGCACTCGGACTCTGAGGATGTCCTGCAGGTCTGGTATATAAGAGGGTTGAGAAATGCGATCCAGGTCGGAGAGATAGCTGAAAAAAGGAGGAGAGAATGAGAGGAAATCTAAAGGAAAATAACAGTGGGGACATTTTGTAGCTATTAAAACGGGTAGAACGCGACGTAACATGAGAAACCTTGATTTATGTGTGTGTGTGTCGCTTTGTGAGACAGAGGGGGCGTTGACACCATTAGGAAAGAGTTTTGCTTCAATAAAGAAGTAAACTTACAGTGTATTTTAGTACTGCATTTGCGTTGCTTAAAATAGCAACCACAAGCTAAAAACGGTTGCCTTTCTTTTCTTTAGTTTTATCTGGATCAAATAAACGCTTCACAAAAAACAGGATCTTTAATGATGCTTATTTGTGTCCCGTTACGAGCAGCTACTCGTCTGTGTGGTCAGAAGGGACACCGTCTGTGCTCATTAATGTTTCTTCTGGGAATAACAAAACATGGCAGCCAAGACACAGGGTGTTTTTTTAAATACATTTTATCTCCCAACAGTAAGGTCAAAATGCTCAAAGATGGACAAAGAGATATACAGAGTCCCATATTTCATTACTTATTTATGTTGTGCTAAGAGTAGTCCGATTTTAATATTCTAGGAATCAGCATCATTTAATTTAATTGGTGGAATTTTGAATTGTAGATAGATTTCCCGCAGGTTGTTTAAAAAATAAATAAATAAACGGGCAATGGTATCGAGGACATACAGTCGCTGTCTTCAAAGTCAGCTACAGCCCGGACTATTGTAATGCGAAGCTAGCCTTGCAACTTTTTCTAGACCTCATTCTGTGGCGGTGAGGCTTGACCTTGTTGTCTGGGCCTCCCTCGGTAACATCTGGTGGTGAATACGTAGCAGAGCTGCAGAGAGTAGAAGCTCAACAAGTTGCAATTTGCACTGTGTGTCTAATGCTCACTATTTGGTGGAGTCGGACAGCTGGTATTCTCTGCGTCTGTCATAGCACTCCTGTATCCCTGCGTCGTCCCACAGACTCCTGATGGCCACCGCGAGGCTTTCATCGAACTCATCCACCTTATCCACTTCCACCTCCAGAACTGAGTTTGCATGGCTCTGTATGGACACACAGACTATAAGAGAACGGTTGATCTCACGAGTCCCACATGTCCCACTTTACACTTTCTTAGATTTATCAAATGCTAAGACGTATAGCTGAGTTTATCCTTTAAAAAAAAAGGGGACTTTACCAAGATGAACCTGGACTCCGAACAAGTTCTCACTGGTAGGAAAAGGAGCAGACCCAGTTCGATAGGGTCTGTACTGTACCTGGTTCTGCGGATCAGTGAAAGAAATACTAAGCGTCTCCATGGCTCGGGTCATGGCCTGCATGGAGGTGAAGATGTTCTGGTACACCAGTTTGGCGTAGCTCTTCTTGTCCTCATCTGTGTATCCTCCTCCATGGATAATCCTCATTTGTTTGATGAAGGTACTCTTTCCACTCTCTCCAGTACCTGTTAAAATACAGCGAGGCTTAAAACAGTCGTATCTTTTCACACTTATTTGTCTGTTTCTGCGCATTCTAGGAGTCAAGTTGGAGTGAGATACTATGGTATCGTCTTCTTTGTATTCAAATACACATTGCAATAGAGGGGCGTGTGACACACACTGGCTTTCCTCTGACAGTCAAACAGAGACAACTGCCGGCCTACTACATTTATTGATAATAAATTACAAATGCACTGCTTCACTTGTTCACTTACTGTCTATGTTACACACACACACACACACACACACACACAAATAGATTCTCTGTCTGCCACGTTCCTCTTCCGTTCTTGCCGCTAAAGCTCCTCATTTTTTCCTTCAGGCCACATGATGCTGAATCTATTTGTTTAACAAATGTGTGTTTGTTCCCAGACCGTGAGTGTGAGTGTGAGTGTGAGACTATACACCTGCATCTGTCTCGCTGCCTGTCAGCAAAGTGTGTTGAAGCTTTGTGAGGACTCTGAGTGGGAGCAGCAGTCTTCTGGTTTCTTGGATGTTTTGCATGGCATCATGAATACTTGGGTCTTAACATCTTAGCAAACGAGGCTTATACAAATTGTCTGCATTTGAATGCACCTTGTTTACAAGTCAAGTTTCTTGGAGATGAGGGCAAGACAGGCAGGTAAATATTGAGATGGAGGCAAATCGTGATCCTGCCCGTCTGCTGAGAGTCCGCTCACTCTTTCATCCTGGTGTGTGAGTCTCGAGTAGGATTCATGTTATGAAGTTCATGCTTATTGTGATGTGTCAGTCTTTAATGTTACATGTGGTGTAGTTATTTCAGTTGCCTTAACGTCAGACTTTTCTTTTTGTTTCTCACCTTTGGAGCTGATGTTCATGAGAATCCAAACAGAAAGAATCTGCTCTTTTATTGTATGTTTATATAAGGATTCAACAATTTGATGACAGAGAATTTATGAATGAACTATCTTATGCTGTAAAAGCTCATACAGCCACAAACGTGGACATCGAGCAACCAGTGTTGTGTACACATTTCTAAACTAAGCTCTTTGCGTTTGTTACCATGCCACTACTTTTTACCTTAAAGTTCTCGCTCTAAATTGAATAAAAACTAATTGATTCCTGAATGACTTACAGACAAAGTACTGTTTAAATTAAATAAACAATTGAAATGCTGAATGGGGGACATAAAGATAATTAGATTTGTCAGGGGATGCGAACATGTGTTGTCTTTACATGAATACCTCTTCATGTGCGTGTGTGTGTGTGTGTCAGAGGGGTGCCATGTGGTGATTTACAGTTTACCTGTGGGTGACAAATGCTGACCACAGATGTACACACACACACACACAGAGAGAAATAACCACAAACGCAACGTCCCACCTGCACACACTTCCTTGTTACACCGGCTCTGTGAATGATTGCCGAGATAAGACCCGTCACCGGTCATACTTTGCCCTCGGAGTTATATATATGAATAACTGATATGTTAATTGAGTTCTGATTAGGATTATGTGAAGTTTAAATGGAGGTTGCACAATAATTTATAATATACTGCAATCAAATTATATTTGAAGGTTTTGGCATTGCACCCCAATGTGCTTATCTTGAGTATAATTTTATTTTGAGGAGGGGGGGCGTGGGTTCATAAAGGAAAACCAATAAAAATGTAGTCGCAAAGATTTTTACAAACATACTAAGTGAGTTTTTGGAGGACAATTTGGGGAACAAATGAAGATGTCACTCCAAAAAGTTGGAGTTTGTTTTAACTGTATGGCAGCCATCACACAAAAACAACACCTTTTTTATGCCGATTTATATACATGCACTTTGTCAGTGTACCTGTTCGGCATGGTCTATATTTCCAATATGTCATACATTTAAGTTTTTCAGATTTAGCTACTGAATGGACAGAAGAGGCAGAACTTGTGGTGTTGATCTTTCATTCTGGTTCACTCCCACTCGTCCTCTCTGGGGACCCGACTGTGACCATCCTAATGAAACCCACTGAGAGCTCTGAGTCACTCTGACCGGGAAAATACATTTTATTGTTACAGTACACAGGTGTACAGACGACTTCATACTTTTTTTCCTTCATCTATTTGTTTGTAATATTTGAGATTGCTGGAAAATCAAAAAAAAAAACAATAGGGTTAGATACAAAGAGTCACAATGCATATTGTGTGTTTTAGACGGTATCATTGCTCAGCATCATTGCCCATCAGTTCAGATTCTGCAAAATACTGTGTTTTCATTGTCAAAAGGTTTCAATAGTTACACTGAATACTGAGCTTTGATGATGCTTTTTCTGGTGATGTGATAACCATATTCCTCCTGATTGGACAGTTATAGCACACTTTTAAAGTGCTTTGACACACAAAGCAAAAGTGTGTGTACATACTGTACATGTCTTACTTTTGTTTTCCTGGGCAGCAATGAACTGAAGCAGTGTGCACAGAATCCACATACTGCTGAATGTTAATGCCTATCCCACCTTCTTCAGATTGTATCTGTCAACGATTCAAGAGTCATCTACTGTTCAATGAGTCGAGCAATCTATTTTCAAGCAAATTAAAGGGGGATTTTACTAAGATGGTCTAGGCCTTTCTTAGAGAGCAGTGGCGGCCAACCCACTGCTCAGGTCCTGCTTGGGGCTGGATTTGCATGCCTTTTGCATGAGGTCCACCCGCAGCAGCTAGTTATGGCTTTCTGTCACACCCCTGACCAAGACCTTGACAGAGGCTCCTGTCCCTGAGCGGCTCCCACACTTCTGCAGTAAAACGTGTTGCGCCCAGAGCACTGAGAGTCATGGATGCTCTTCGGATGCAATTTGGCGATTCTCTGATCTGGCACGCGTTGCCAAAGCTACAAAAGTAAAACGTAGGACACCGTATCACGGCACTGACCGGTATAGCCCTCAAGCTCTTTCTCAAATGGCCAGCCGAAGTGTGTATGAGCAAGTCAGTGAACTCATACCAGGAAGTAAGCTGTGCACCTGAAGTAAGGGGAAGACGCTTCACGTTAGCGTCGCTGTGAAAAACCCCACAGTGTTTAAACGTCACAACCATGAAGCAGGACAAATAAGGTTGACTCACACCGTCTATCAGCTGTGATTATGAATGACTTCTGGACATCACATTCATAACCCCCCTCCTACTAATGCTCAGAAGATGCTGGAGTTCATCCCAACAGAGGATGAGGAGGACACGCCCACATGTGTCCAGTCCATCGTGGAGCCAACGCAGCTGTGTGGGGGAATTTAACTAGAAGCTACGTTTAGTTTCTCTGGACATTCCTGGAACCTAGCAAACCTCAAATGTCCGCGACAATCTCTGCGTGGGCCTGTTTTCAACATCTCTGTGACAGCTGTGTGAGCCAAACGAGTCCAGGAGGCGAAATGACGACATGCTCCACAGTGCGTACGAGTACGACGATGGCGGCCGAGCCGCCGCTCACACCCTGCACGCGCGGGGACTACCAGCGCGCGCGCCACCACATCCGGAGACCAGCATGAGGAGATAGGAAATGTAGAGAACAGTTACAACGTGAATCCCTTTTAAAGTTTCAGCTTATTCCTAAATCCTAACATATAGTATATAATACAAATACAGTTTAGTCGACAGTCCGCTGAGTGCTGGCCATGGCACCTGTGTGGCCATGAAGCAGTAAAGTAGTCCCTTAAAGGAACTTCGGTTTTTAATATATATATTTTTTTAAATAGCTTTGCAAGACCATTTTAATGACATCTTAATAATGTACGTGTGAGCCAGGAGTTTCGTCCCCTGAAGAGCATCACAGTCTGTAATGTACCCCCAAGGTGTCCCTGTCTGCGGCTGTGTGAGCCCTCAGTGACCCCGCAGATTCGATCCCCGGTGACGCTCACCTAACAGCAGCAGCTTCAGCTCCCTGCGAGAGTCCTTCTTGTCTCTGCGCAGCTGCCTCTCGATCTCCTCGTTGATCCTCTGGTTCTCTTTGTCCTCCGCCGACACGCAGCACCAGGCCATGGTTGAGACTGAGCCGGTCGCTGTCCAACGTCCGAAGAAGTGCTGTGGAGGTGTCCGCGACCGCCTTCTCCACTCACTGCCCTCTCTCGCTCCACAAAGTCAGTGGGAAGAGACGCAGAGCATCTTCAAACGTGAGGCCTCCTCCTTCTTCTTCCTCTCGAGTGAGGAAAGCAGAATATGGAAACTGTTGAATATCCCGCGGTTTGAACAGAGAATCCTTTTTATTAAAGGGAAAGTTGTTGTTCTTTTTTCAGAATAAAAGGCGTTGACCCTCTCCGATAAGGTGCTGCGGTTGGTCTGAAGCAGGAGGACACTTGTTGAACTTTATCTCGGGAGGGCGTGGCACCGGCTGCAAGTAGAAGGGATGCATGGGAAGTTATAAACCCCCCCCCCCCCCCCCCCCCCCCCCCCCCCCTTCCATAGAGATGACCGTGCCATGATGAGTACTGACATGTACTGACAAATGGCAAATCACGCTTTTATAACAAAGACAACAGCAAAAGCCAAGAAAGGTAAAGGAGCACTGCCCCTGGTGAGATGGCTGCCAAATGCAAATAGCTTTCTTGGCAAATGCATACACAAATACATACACATCAGACGTATTGCAAGGAGTTAAGTGCGTGCGGCTTCCTCCATAGTTTCACAGCTCCACAGGAAGAGGGAACGTGCTTCTGACACTGCAATGCTCCTGAATGGCCACTAGGGGTCAGGAAGGCCAGCCGTGTCTATGCCGTGGGCTTTAATGAGACATTTTGTATTTTCAACACTTTTAATCTTGTTTAGACAAAGGAGAGAAACAATCACCATATTATCACCAATTTATTTTCTGGAAGAGATCATTTAGACCGTAACACCGATCCTTCAAGGATATAAAAAGCCACGGATTTTATGAAATGTGATAAGTTGTTGCCTTAATTTATAATAAAAAAACGTCTTGCATCTAAATAAACTTTATTTATGGCGGCAGGGAAACAAAATTGTCTCCCTGCCTGCTAAATTGTCTTATTTTTCTCAAAGTATTTTGTTGCCTGTCTGTTCTTTTTTCTTGAGCATTTAAATAAATATAAATCAACCATTATAATAAGCTGAAAATGTAGACAATTATCTTCTGAGGGCGGAGCTTACCATCGGCCTATATGATTCAACTTCACAAGAATCAAATATCTGTTAACTTTAACTACATTTGCAGTGCTTGACAGAGGTTTGTAATACAAATTGGAGTTAAAATACAACTAAGGAATCGTAATATTAAGGAATCTGGCTGGTAATATGGTGGGGACTGAGATATATAGATTCAGAGGCATTAAATTAGCCACATTGTAGAAATGATAGCTGAAATCACCATGAAAATCACAGTCGACACACATTTAAATAGAAACTTGGCATTTCATTCAGAAACGTGGATGGATTGCATGGAATAGGAACCATTTTTAGACTATTATGATTGGAGATCATCATACTAGCACTGTTTCAACATTAGTCATTAAACGTCATATCTTCAGGATGAAAGCAATCAGATGATGCGTATGAGAGTAAAAGAGCAGTTTATGTTCTTCTTTCTAAATGACGCAGTCCTTAATGTACTGTATACGTAACGCTGCTCATTAACGTACAACATGAAATCAGCAGCAGAGATTTCAAACTGTCAACACCAGCTGGTGTCTCTCAAAAGGGAAATCCAGCCTGAATACAACTCCCATGTAATGATGTCAATGTGTCATTCACAAGGCTTGGAAACAGTCCTCTGTGGCTCGTATTTATTGAACCAAATTATCAAATTATCATTTGTATTTTTGCCAAGACAATGATGTACAAAACCAAAACCAAAACAATAAATAGCAAGTACTTAGTCTGTTTTTTCATCTTTTTATTAGTCTTTGAAGCTCACAAACAGGGCCAGGCAATCTCTGCTCACTGGGTTGAATGCAGTGTGAATTGTTTAAACAAGGATTCCCTTTAAGCAGCAGCGACAGTGTAAATAAGCACTTTATCACAGCAGGGACACAAGTTACTGATTACTGCAACTCTACAACAAGTGACCATCAACACTGATAAGTTGAAACTATAGTCCATCTTCGAAACTTCTCCTCTGGCAACGAGCAGAATCACATTAACACCGTTTTTAGCATCCAGGTAAATGTGTGACAAATTGGCCCCCAATTTTTTTTCCTATGAGGCCCTGCTCTTGAGAAGTGGTTATTGTAAGATTTACTCAGCTCTCACTGGGAATCGGGCTGGAAATTAACTTGTTGAAGCGGGCGTTGCCTGCCAAAATCAATCATCCTTGTAAGAAATTTTGCCCGCCAACTGAAATATGTGAAAACAACAGGACCTCTGAGGGAGGGCTGGTTGCCTGCCAAAGTGGCTGCTAGATGCCAAACCACAGCCAAATGTGGCAACAAAAAAAAACAACTCCACAGGTGGCTGGTGGTGGATTAGAGTCCAGACTGTGTCACATACCACAGATCCTGATGATATGTTGTATAAATGCAGTCACATCAGGCTGTTTAATGCATTATAATGCACTGTGGCGTGAGTTTTTAAGACATTAATCTGATGCGACAATATTATGAAATCAATAAGGTGTGTTCAGATTTCAATTCACTCATGACGTTCTTACATCCTGTAATGCTTTTATATTAGCTGCACTTCAAAGCTGTTCCCAGGGCGTCTTATAGCACAGAATAACAAAGAGAGACCACCAAGCAAGAACCAAACACTCCTCCAGCTGCACAATGGGACATTATTGGTTGCACTAGCTTCACTTCTCATAAAAACACAGGTGCCTTGCACGAGACTTCAGAGGCACAGCTTACTCAATAAGGCAATATGTACATGTGAACTGTTGTGTTTTTGTCTATTATGTTGTCATTTCATAAATAAAGTCTAAAATAATACTGTACATTTTAATGAAATGGTGGCATTCAAGATTGAAACAAAGTAAAAAACAACAACAAATATAAAAGCACCTGTGAATGTACCATCCTAATTAGGCCAAATTGTTGAGTCTTTTTTTGTGTACACACTGACGATACTGAGTTTCTATTGGGGTGGAGTTTCAGTTGAGGTGGTAAGGTTGATGGCATCTCATAGCACAAACAATCAGAAAAATACATCCGTAACAGGATGTTTTGTACAAAATCTGAGCCAAAGCAACACTTAACCTGCCTGCCATCCACCCCGTTCTAGCAGTACTTGTTAAATAAAACATACTAAGGTAGTGGAGTGGGGAGTGCCCAGGATCACAAGGTGTGCGGTACACTACGAAATCTCAAAGTTAATAAATACTTATTGAGACAGTGTGTGATTAAGTTAAATATAAAAGAATCAATGAGTGACGTGATTACACCTATATGATGAGTGCTCTGGTTCTGAAGCCAGTTAAGAACTAAACTATTACAATTAGCCCTGTAGATTGGATTCAGTCTGCAGTTGTTCCCCATATAAAAGTACATTTAACAAACTGGCTACTGTAAGTACTGGCATACCGATCATGTGTTTTTAGATAATGATATTTCTGTTAATGTCGTTCTGATGCTGAACAATGTCTCATTGCTGAGAAACAAAACTAGCAAGACAACAAATGTACATTCTCCTCTTCAAAAACAAGAAACAAAAACAAACATGTAAATAACATTATTTCTTGAAATGAATTTGCCATTTGACGTACAATACAATTACATAGATACATATTTTCAACACCGCACATTCAATCTGCCAAAAAAGTTATGATTACAAAGCCAACAAAGATTCTGCCATATATATATATATATATATAGAACGATGTATGTACAATGATTATAGCATTTATAATTGCACTATGCCTCAATAAATGTAAATTACAGGCTTGTTACAAGTTGTTACAAAAAATACTTAAAGTAACAGGGAATAAGGGAATTGCCAATTAGAAAGAAGAAGGGCCTACTTTAGTACAAACCAAACATCAACACTGTGTCCTTTTATGTAGGAATTAGCCAAATGTATTCTCCACTGCCATTGAACTACAACAGTCAAGACAGCTTGGGGGGGGGGGGGGCATTGACTTAGTTGAATACTCGCAGGAGTTGATAAATAAGTAAAGTCTTCATTCATTAGACCTGCTCTTTTCCTGTCCTCAACACTTTTGGTTTAATTGAAGCAGCAAACAGCGCAAGGTGGAGTACATGGTGCTCGAGTTGTTTTGGCATTTCGCAATAAATATACAAATTACCATAATAAAAAGTGTTAATGTGGCACAGCTGAACATAATTTAACAACATGGTCTCATACACTATCCCCTCAATTCCCTTCAGTCTGTGTAAAGCAACATCAGCGACATCATGATTTCCGTGACCTGACAGAGCATGTGCCTCCTCGCCGAGCCGCTCAAAGCTCAGAAAGCATTTCAAAAGCCGGTTCCTCTCAAAGTTCTCACCTTCATGGTTACGTCGCTGCTGGAGAACTAGACTGGGAAGACTCGGGCTATGTCCCCCCAAAATGTGGAGAATGTACCTCCATAGTCTCACATCATCGGATGGTACCAAAGTAAATAATACAAATAATAATGATAATGATTTCAGTCAATAAATACCAAATCAATATGAAATAATTAAAAAAATCACAGTTTATACCGATTCAACAAGAGACTTGCCAACCAGTCCTTTGAAGGAGAATGGAAGCTGTCAATTAGAGATGTTACATCATTTCCTGTTGTGCTAACAGGTAAAACACCCAGGACGAAGCTTCAGAATGACCCGACAGTTACGGGGGCAAGAAAAGGTAAGAAAACTAGTTTGTTCTTCTTGTTATAAAAAGGCAGGAGGCAGGGAGCTCATTGGCTCTGATGTAACTCACTGAGCCCCCAAACCTAACCTCAAGCGGACAAAGAAGTTAATTTTTTTCTGTCAAAAAGCAAAACAATTTAAATAAAAAAACTTCACAATGCGCAAAATGAGCATTGTTGCTGTACATATTCAACAGCACCCCCCCCCCCTTATTTCAACAACTCCTTAAATAGCTAGATACAATTTACTTTGCTCAACACTTGAGGACCAAAAGATCAACAAATGGAAAAGAAATTAGTATTATGCAACCATTAGATTTTTTCTCGTTCCGAGTATCTTTTCATGTGTGAGTATATGATCCATATTTTCACAGATTGCGTCAGTCAGTGTGTGCTGAGGGCCTCCTGTTGGTAGCCCCGCTCCGCTCTACACCAGGTTGTACTCCTTCAGGTTGAGCTGCAGGATGGTGTCTTTGACGGCAGCGAAGACGAAGCGGATATTCTCTGTGTCAGTGGCACAGGTGAAGTGAGAGTAGATGATCTTATCGCTGTCTGGATTCAGGTCCACAAACATCTTGAGGATAAACTCTCGGCCTGCTTGGGCATCCCTCTGGGGGCCTGGAGAAGGGAAGACGAGGCTCCGTGAATGCACTCGCCAGTTTCTTTCATCACAGTGAGTACCAATAAGTTTAATCCAAATACGACAATGTTGCTATTTAGGTGTTGTGTTTGCTGCCATAATACAGGATATCATTGACCAAGACAAACTGATATATAGACTCGGTATTGTCCAATACTATTCTTAAGGCTGATTGACATTCTGTGTTACTCATAACATCAAATTACCAATAATACAAAAGTCACACAACATAACTTTCAGAATAAGTTACCCTTAGCCCATGTCCGAGAGTGTTGGTGTTTCAAAAACACTGCCATCAATTTAAAATTGGCAAGAAGATCTGTGAGGGTGTGCAAACTAGCAGCAACTGAGAAGAGCTGTGTGCCTGGCTTAGATGTTTGCTGTTGGAGCTGGACAGAGTTGACTCGATGCTGATGTTACTCACCGTCATACTCTGGGAAGTAGTCCACTAGATGAGAGTACATGATCTTCTCCTCTAACAGGTCCTTCTTGTTGAGGAAGAGAATGACTGAGGAGTTTTGGAACCAGGGGTATGTGATAATTGTCCTAAACAGGGCTTTGCTCTCCTCCATTCGGTTCTACAGAGAGTGTGTGAATGTGTGAGTGAGAGAGAGAGAGAGAGAGAGAGAGACTTAATTAAACCACCGTTTTTCATAATCATTAAGTACAGACTTTAATAAACGTTTTACTGCACCAGAGGGAGAGCAGTAACAATGGGAGGTAGGCGGCCATATTGCCTTCGAGACTTTAATTTCTCCCTTGTACTTAATTTCCGTATTTAATTGAACAAAACAACCGTTCTGAAAGCAAGCCTTAGAAATCACATCGCTAACACTGCAGTGTATTTAGAGTGCCAAACAGAATATCTCCTGTATATTGTAAAAACTAATCTAGTGACGTTGGCATACAGAGGACATGCAGCTGGTCAGTCTTCTCCTCTTTCTGCAGTTTGCAGGTAACAAAGAAAGCTAAATACAAGGGCGCAAATACAGAGTACACACAAGTATGAACACACACCTGCTCATTAATATATTTTAACAGGCGGACACACATGCTATGTCCTCTTAAGAAGGAGATGTGGCCCGAGGTGGTAATCAAATCAGCTGGCTGATCGTTTACAAATGCTTCCCTAGGGAAAAAAAGGCGGAGGAGAGTCTGATTTCCATTGTTTTAAATAAGGAATATATCTTCATCTTCAGAGCCAGCTCATCTTCAACATCACATGAAATAATAAAGCGTTTAAATGGATGACGTTGGTTTGACCATGTGAAACTAAGCATCACACACGTTTTGAATGTAATAACTTAGTGTGGTTATTCAGCTTACTTTTAGATTAAAGCATGTTTTTATCATTCACCTCATTGTCCGATTCCACCAAAACTTGGTCGTACTCGCTGAGCGCCACCAGGAACATGATGGATGTGACGTTCTCAAAGCAGTGGATCCACTTCCTTCTCTCCGACCTCTGACCTCCGACATCCACCATCCTGTGACAGCAGCAGCATCCAGGAGAGAGAAAACAGCCACGATGAGCAAAATGTTTGCAAATCTGTGTGAATCTCTTCTCGACACATTTTGAGGGGTTTAGGCAGACACATGACTGAATAGGAAAACATCATTGTTTGGGTTAAAAATAATATATCTATAGATATATATTGATGTCTATATATACAGTCTGTGTTGTGCAGACAATGTTATGTATGTTTTCTGATCCTGAATATGTTTCTTTCCTCACCTGAATATGACACTCTGCAGGTCAAAGGGATACTCAATGATGCCCGTGGTGGGGACTCGAACCCTCAACACATCCTGCTGTGTGGGAAGGTAGGCTGGCTCAGCGATCCGGTCCAACGCATTCAGGTAACTACAGTCGCCGAGAGAAGAAATGAACCAGGGTGAGTATTTGTCATCACGGGAACCATCCAAAATATAACCATTTTGCCTGCTTGTCTAAACATTTTCCAAAAAACGTCTTCCCCGAGACTCCTTATAAGCCTCAAGTTCAATTCATACTCCACTCCAGAGTTTAGAAGTCTGGTTTTGATATCTGTATTGTCCCTCCCCCCCGTCTACTCACTATTTAGTGGAGTCTGAGAGTTGGTATTCCCTCCTTCGATCGTAGCACTCCTGGATGCCTGGGTCATTCCATAAGCTCTTGATTGCATCTACATAAGGATTCTTTAACATGCTGACCTTTTCTACGTCCACCTCTCTCACAATGTTTGCGTTGCCCTGGAGTGAAGAAACAAAGAGAATAACTGCCATGACTTACGGAGACACATCTTATTTACCCACACTATGCAAAACATAATACTTAATTTATCAAAACCTCAAGCTTTTTTGATCATCTAAAAACACAGTGGCTATAAACTTTATTTTATCGTTACATACAAGACATTTGACCTCTGCATTTAACCTTTGAGGAGCCGCGACCTGTTGTAAAGCACCTAGAGCCGGAGCCAGGAATCGAACAGACAACCTTGTGATTATAGGAGGACTCCACTCTACCCCCTAAGCCACAGCCACCCCCAATGATGAAAAACAATCAATATATAGATTATGCAGTCCTAATTATCACTGGTTATTTTTCTCACTCACTCAACATATTCTATATACAGAAATGACTTCACACCCACAGGCACACTATCAGAAGCTCAATCCCATCGGGGCTATTAAGAGGAAAGTTTTGCTGCCCCAGATCCCTTAAAACTATGACAAGACATCAACGTGTACCTGAATGTGAAACTGTTCCTCTTTTGCATACTGCACTAATTATAAATAATAACCAAACAGAATATTGTATAATAAACAAGTAAGATGACATAGAAGACAAAACAGGTATCCAGTAGATACTACTTTCATGGCTCGATTAGCCTACAGGTCAGATCATGACATTATCAGTGCCCAGACAGCCAGTATAAACGTAATAGAAATGTTTCATTTTCACTTCCTTTGCGATGTCAGTGAACTCCTTTGTCAGAGGTATAATACTTCCCATTTTAGCCTTACGTATATATGAGAGCAGAAGGATGTTGAAAGGCAGTCAGTGGTTCTGTTGTACACATAACTTTAATTTGATCATAAACGTTGTTGTTGGTGGTACGATCATAGCACAATACTACTATTCTAAGTACTGAATGTCTCATACAAAACCTTGATGTGCACACTAAACCCACAACAGCCCTTTGTTTAGTCCAGATACTAGATTATAAAGTATGAAGGAGCTGGTGGTAAACTGGAATATCTGTATAGCAAGACGTAGTATTATATGATAATATTTGAGGGATTTGCTTGGTTTGTATTGAGTTCAAAGTGGGTAAACCAATGGAGAAATGTCTGGGCCGAAAGAGCACATTCAGTTTCATTCTTCATGTGCATGCAAATGTGGGACGGGAAGCAACGGCTAACATGGACACTGTGATCCACCACAACAGCAGAGAAGTCGCGCTGCTTTAAAATCTCAATGCTGACAGTGTGAACCTGTTCTTTCACAAAAACTCAATGTTTAAAAGATAAAAGTGTGACAACTAAAAGCTGTAAAATAAAACTGTCAACATAAAAATGCAACCAACATGTAGCGACATCGGTAATCTGCCAATAAGATCGGCTTATGATTACCGTACTCAGAAATACAAAACTAGGTTTTGTTAAAAAAAAACATCTAACTTATGATGTGCAATCAAATGTTCTGCACAGCACAATAATTAATCTATTAACAATGAAGGAAGTCCCTCCTTTAATAAAACTGATTAGAGCCAATGGCGACTGGTCTACTTGTTGATTTATAGACATGGCAATGCTGATAAAATGTGACCAAAAAGCATTTCTAATAGTTCCACAATATCAAATATCACCTTCTACATTTGTATACCCCTTTTGTCAGTGCAATAAAACTCTTACTGGGTCCTGATACTTATCCCAAGATTATGATCTGACTTTAGGATATCACACTGAAAACGACGAAATGTATTAACCCCTCGTGACCAAATCTCTACCAAACCCTTCAGCAAGCAATGTCTGACTGAACTGTGGCCAGACAGGAATGAGCTGAAGCAGGGTAGTCAGCTGTCACCTCACATGGTCTGAGTTATAAAAAAGGGTTGCAGAGGTAATGATGCTCCACTGCGTTTCATTTGTCATTCTCATGGAATAAACTGCGAGTGAGAGGTTACGGTATCAGCTCCCAAAGCTATGATTACTGAACTAGTGGGGGAAATGACCTGCTGCAGTCCTGATAAGAGTAGCTGAGGGCAGTTCTCTCTTATGTATTTGTGTTACTGTATATGCACTCGTGTATTTGAGTGTACTGAAACACACACGCAAATACAAACACACACAGGAGCACAGATGGAGCGTTTTAAGGACACAGGAAGTGTCATAAAGGACCGGAAACGATTAAGGATGGCTGTTCCAAATAAGATAGACAGCAATCTAAAAATATACAAGGACGCTGGGGCCACTTTCTAGAGCCGTTTTACTCACCCTTCACAACTGTCGTCATTTCAGTTGAGGAATTTGAAATGACTTATGGTGAATAGATCTCATTTACCTTGTTGTGCTCATATTTGTAGGGGACCCTGAGCGTCTCTGCGGCTTGGATCATGGCCTGCATGGCTGTGTAGATGTTCTGGTAGACCAGTTTGGTGAAACCCCTTTTGTCCTCGTCAGAGTAACCGGTGCCGTGGATAATCCTCATCTGTTTGATGAACGTGCTCTTCCCACTTTCTCCAGTGCCTGGAAAAAAACACAGGGAAAGGGAACAAAATACATTGAAGATGATTATTCTGTAGGTTTGCACCGTGTTCTTATGTTTAACCAGACAACACATGGACTGTCTTGTGTCAGCATTCATGTTCCTTAGAAGGATATTTAGTCATTTTTGACTTTCCTGGACCTCTATGATCAAAACAAAAACCAGCAACAACATAAACACAAGTTGGATTATCATAAAAATAGTTGTGCAATAGAAGACAGCCATGAATAATGTAGGCATGATCGGCTAAAAGGCTGCATAGAGTTGAGTGATAATTCTCTTTGGGTTTATCACTCTAAACAATGCTTTTTACACATCATTTGAGCCATTACAACATCCTGTCTGGTAAGAAACATTTGCACACATAATACACACAGATGTACAACACATGCATATACATACACTATATGTACTCGGCTCCCTCAGTCAGTCACACATCTAATATCATGCGCTGGCTACTTTCCTCTCAGCCTGTTTGCTTGGTCTGGTGGCAGACCAAGAACAACATCGCTCTCCTCTCAGTGGTGACAGGGACTATTTGTGTGTGAAGAGCCGGGGGTGTGATTCCTCTCTGCTTCATTGAGCATCTTGGCAGACCAACTGAAAGGTCTAACTTCACCTCACCACCAACTCTTGAATAACTTTGGCAGGAAGGATTGATGTGTGTGTTTTGCATTTCAGTGGCCAAGAGATGTGTACTTCAGTGTGGCCTAAAGTTTCTGTTATAAAAGTCTGGAAGTGTTGCACTCCTTGATATTGTATAATATAAACTCAATGTTAGCCACATTAGCCTCCCTACTGCGGGCCCACAACACAGACAGAGCACACAAAACCAAGCTAAAGACTAAACTAGCACTGAAATACCATAACCTCTAGAGTAATATTGTAGGGTTGCCAGTTTAGAAGCCTGGAATGAGCATGAAAGGCAGTAATAACCAAACACTTTTGAAGTGATCTTGAGCCCAGCACGTAACCCTTCAAAATACAAATTCATGTCAAAAGGTGCATGAAGCAGAGAGGAAATGCTACCATGCACACAAAAGCTGTTGCTAATTTATTCTAACATAATACATTCAAGCTAAATATACGACATTGTTCACACTGTAATCGGTGCGTTATCCTTTGGTGCACTTTACCTTGTAGCACCAAACCACACACTCTGCCCACCTATAATGAAGTATTACATTAACCTCAATGACAAGTCATAGTTGTTGCAGGCTGTGCAACAAGAGTTAATGCCTCACGGCATGCGCCCTAAAAATAGACACAATCTATTTTTCAAACAGACAAAGTAGAACAATGAGAAATCTAAAAAAAAAACGTTAATGAAATGCAAGTGGGTTCTGGATTTGAATGGCACACGGGATCTGGGTTGCTCTTCTGCGACACAGTTCTGATCTCCTCGTGGCCGTTCAAGAAGAGGAACGTGAGCGGCTCAGAAGTTCATCCATGAATTTAAAAAGTTTATGTTATAGTTGCCTTTCATTTTGACATGCCTGGCCTGAGAAATTGGCGCTGAGATGCTGTAAGTGAGTTTGATGTTACAAAATTGGAATGTAATGTATTTCAAGACACTTGACTTCTACTTGTGAAGGTTTCTTGTGGGGATTCACCCATTCAAGAAAACAATCCTCACAGAATAAACTTAATTTATGAGACAATACTTTTATACAGGTTACCCTAGGTTAGATAGCATTAGAAGATTCTGCAACATCGTATAGCCAACAGCTGGATGCATAACGAGAAACAAATATATATTCAAAATTGAGGCCAACAATTGCTCCAAAGATTTCCAGGATTGTTTGACCACATCTGGGTCCTAATGGATCTTCTCTATAGCACCAACAAGAGACAATGAGAAAGAAAAAGAGACAGAGTGTGAGTGTGTGCCGGCCATTGGAGGCTGCTGAGTCACCTTTCAAACCAATGCAGTGACCCAGGATTAACCCTGAGGTCTCAGGTTGGTGTGAATGGCTCGAAGTCACATCTTTGAAGTGAGCGCGTCTGATTCGCCCCAGGACTCGTTAACATGGTCCAACTCAGTAGCAGTAAAGGAGGGACAAAAAAAGAAGGCAGGCTGCTCTGTGGTGTCTGGTGCACTCAATCACTCGTGTAACACTCTGGACATTTCAAAGTTGACTGTGAGAGGCCAACGATTCACAACCTACGCTGTCCAAACTTTAGATGGGAGAACAAACATAGCGCCTAATGAAGCGTCATTATTGGCTTTGCACTGCAGCAGATTTTTTAAGCCAAAGGATGCAAGAACACCGGTATGATGCTCGATCATCATAATAAAAAATGCATGAGCGAAGAAGAGGAAATTAATTCACCACTGAGAGCAAAGCATCCCCTCAAGGAGAGAACACAGAGCACAGGGAGGCCATTGTTCCACGTTTACTTGAACACATGTTTTAGTCTTTAACTACAGTCTGTAGTATCCGTATAGTAGTCAGATCTAGAGAACACCGTATTGGTTCATTCAGATTGATCTGATTATGAACACTTTCCTATGGTGACAATAGAATTTGAATCCAATAACATTCGTAGATATTGGCAAGAACGTTACGCTCTCAACCATGAATTGTGCTCCTCTCCATTTCAATGACATAGACATGATTTTGAGTTTTCTCGCTTTTATAAAGTGAAAGTTGACAACTCTGTTCTTGGATCTGAGGAGCATGTTTTCGTTTTCAATTTCATAAAGAAACTCACTCCTGTGGGTGTCGAAACATATTTAGTGTTGGTGACACCAAGGCAGCCTTAGGCCAGCAAGAGAAAATCTCAAGACAAAACAGGAATTTGATAAAAAAAAAGATTTTGATCATGTCAATGTCACACAAGACCTAGATTGTATTGTAGAAAATGCAAATACTCGGTTAAGAATGTAACTGCTTTGCTATTTGCTATAGTGGAAGTGAATCATTTTTGATCAAGCTTACTCATAATTCTGCACCTTGTATCGCTGCGCTGTTAACTTGGCTGCATTCATACAATAATCATATGATGTCTTTAGTGCTTCCTCTCATAATTACAACCATGTGTTTGTTAAAAGCTTGTTAAAAGCTTGTTAAATGCTGCGGTTGAGTCGTAGCCTTGAAAAAGAACCAACAGCTTTCATTTGTCCGATAAAAGCAGCTGACACTGATTGAGTCCATCAACACTTTTGCAAATGTCAAAAGTTCAGATTAAATGCGTTGTAATGCTGAACTGATTTTACAAGTTATCTATCAGTGCACACTGTGTGTGTCCTTCAAAATGATGTTCACATACAGCTAAAGTGCACTCAAACTACGATTAGAAGGGAAAACATTTCCCTCACGACTAAATAGTCGCAGTTTTAAAGTGTTAACTGTGGTTAACGAACAAAACATAACATAAATGCTACAAAACTACTTTATTGGGTTTAAGCAACGCAGGTACTTTGTTAGGTTAACTTGGTTTGGCTTAAAAGGACTATGAAATTGAAATAAAACCAAAGAAAAAGGCGACAAAACTACTTTGTTCACTTCCTTTTCTGTGAGCATGTGTGAGTGTGTAAAGGGGGACAGGCGTCAGAACTAGGTCCAACGGTCTCTTGAGGATCGGCGCTGGGCTGTGCCACTTTTGTCACTGAGCAGTTTCTAATCAATTTAGCAAATGTAGACAAGCCTGATAATTATTCACGTTAACCCTTCCGACTGAAAACAGACATTTCAGATTTCAATGCTAAATAAATAGAAATCTGATGCATGCAATACATAAAGGATTGCAACAAGAAAGTACGTACTATGCGCTGTACTATATCCTACGGGTAAAAATCAAGGGCACCCACTATAAATTATTTTGCCATTTACATAAATCTCCAGGTCTTTTAACTCGATTAATAATTTTGACAATAACATGTCAGACAATTGTGACACATTTACATTTAAACTTTACTAGCAACCAAGCCAACGATAATCAAAAAGGTTGATTTTTTTAATTTATTGATGGACTAATTAACTCTAGTGAAAATAAATCATTCTTATTTCAGTACAGGTGACAATAGAGGTAGTTCATCTGGTTCAAATGTATTTAAATAGGTTTGGTGGAATAAAACAATCTCTCAGTTCAATCTTTCACTAACTTTGAACAAATAATAATAACCATCATAGGATGTATGCATGTGCTCTTTCAGTAGTTATCCTTCATTGTAAAACCGTTGTATTCATGATCCACACACACACAAACATGGGCGTCATACTAAGGATTAAGGGGATTTAGTGGATGATCACAGCTAGTTTTAAATGTCAGAGCAGCCTTTATATCTCACCAAAACAAGCTCCAATAACGTATCTTGTTACAACTATAAGATGAACTCAACCTGAAGATGAGAACATATTTAATATGATTAATATGGGGCTATCTTCTGAAAGTCATTTTGTATAAAACCACCTGAAAGGTTGGTAGCCTGTAAGGTAGAAAATCACTCGTAAAATATACATCAGGAGGATGGCCAGCAACAAAATATACACAATTTGAGGCTAATGTGCTAAATGAACAATAAAATAACAACACAAATAATTCTCAATTTCCCTCTGGTCTCCAGCCACTATGTCACCATTCCTAGGCTCAGCTGCTGCTTTCCTCTCTTCTTCATTCATCTTGAACTTCCCATGACTGCACAGGTTTGGAATCTCAGCTAATGTAACGCAGCCTCCTTCTACCTGCTTCCCTCCGCCGCTTTACATTTCTCCAGACCTAAAGAGAAGTTCACTCATCAAAAACAAAGAAGGACAGAGCAATCTAATTCTAGGAGTATGCCTAATTTATTAATATGTAACATGGAATTGCCCTCATAATGTCTTGCCGACCAAATCCACATTGGTGTGTACTAAATGCCCCCCACCGCCTGCACATCTCAGAAGGTTTGGCAAGTGAAGGAGAAGTGCTCTTCTTTATCTCAACCATGAGTGCCCTCTAAGCCGCCAACCTCCAGAAGAGGAGCCGAACACTCAATGAGCTTTGATTGGACAACAAGAGACTTCACTTGTGTGTAAACATGCACACGGCACCTACTCGATTTTTGCTGGCTTCTCTCATTAAGTCTCATTTCGCTCACAGAAATATGTCAAAATCTAAGATCTTGTCTGGATCTTGATGTTATTATGCTCCACTTTACTCTGACAACATGTACGTTTGTGTGTTGTGACCAACTATGATCAACACATCTTCTGATTAACGTAATAAAACATCATCGTATGTGACGTCCTACCCCGGCTAGCACGTTTGTTTTCTTTTGGGAATAAGTCTTGTTAACGGCAAGCCTTATTGTTCCCAAATGAGTCAGACGTTTTCACAGCAGACATTTTGACTTCTCGTAGCAAGTAAAGCACAGGTGGCACTATAATAAGACCAGTAATGACGTTTTTTAGCCATGCAATACAGCAATTATCAGAGTTATTAGTTGGCACAGTACATTGTGTGGGAAAGCTGTTGGCCCTGTTGGTTAACAGGCTGTTTTGAGCATAGAAAGGTGAGGAAACGCCCTCTGAGGCACATTTGGGATTTTTTGTCAAAACAAAATGAATTAAATTTAAAAAAAGATGTTGCTGTATTTCCTTTCCTTGTAAACACTGAGAGGTTCGAGCTGTTCTAATGTACTATAACAGTGATTTAGTTTGTTTGTTAATGCGTTTATCTTCATGCTGTAAGAGATCAATTTCAGCAGCTGGTTCTTGCTAAGATGCCCCGCCTCATTCGGACATCGATTTTAGCGGAACTCATCCTGAGTCACCAATCTTAGTGAATCCTTTAGTGTCTCTGACTCATTAGCTGGCTTTACACTGTGTGTGTGTGTGTGTGTGTGTGTGTGTGTGTGTGCGTGTGTGTGTGTGTGTTGGAAAAGTTCTCAACACAACGGCAGGTTTTGTGCTCGGTCCCACGGGACGTTGAGCAATTAGTGAGTTTGAAAACCCACAATACACAGATAGCAAATGGAGCCATATAGATGCACAGCTGGTTAACTAGTAGAGAAGGAGCGGTGGAGTGTGTATGAAAACACAAACACTTTCACTGTGAATTTAAAGCACTGCATAAGCTGGTATTTAATGAGCTCTAATCTTACTGAGAGAGAGAAAGAAAAAAAGGTTGATTGAGCCATAATTGTTTTGTGAGCTCAGCCACCAGCATGTTGGTGTGAGGTCACACAAATGGGCCACCATTACTGGAAACTTTTTATTCTGCTACTTAATGGATCGTATATATTCCCTGCAACTCAATGTTCAAAGACATTAATTGTAAGCATCCTGTCATTAGAGGCATGCTACTAAACCACTGAAACATAACACTGTATTGATAGAGCCCACTGATAAGCAGCTACTACACAAAATATACATATTGGACATTAATCATAATCATTCATTTGGTCAAATCAAATCACAAGAGTCGTGACTATTGAATAAACACGAGGAATACAGTTACGGCCTCAGACTTAAACATCGTAATTTTTTGGTTTGGGTCAGTGGCTGTTTAAGCTTTTGCACAATAGGCGAATTGTTGGGTATTAAAAGAGATTAGAGGAAAACAACAACAACACAAATATGTGTCCCGTTAACAAGGGAGGTGGCAGTCAGCCCGTTCAAATCCTGTTAAGGGGGATTCATTTCATCATTTGTACCAACAGGATGGCAAAGGAGACCTTCAACCTCTCTTAAAACGTCACTAAAGAGACAAAAACCTTGCATGCCTTCTTCAGAAAGTATATTCTGGATGATGGGATCTTAACTCCCAGCCTGATCTTCCACTTCATGTTTAAAGGGACTGAGAGAGAGGGCACCGGATCGGGGAGAAAGGGTTCTGGCTCCGCTCTCCACAACCACGGTCATCACAACTAATGGGCTTTTTTTTTTTGCAAATCGAATGAGTGATGGTGAGTAGATGACTTGTTTACTTCAAATTTCCCAGTGTGACAAATACTTCTTGACAGGATTAACACCCACCTCATATCACAGCCCAACACTGTAAAATAAAAAATAAAAACACCGGTAATAAAGGTACAAATAAGATAATGTTAACGTTTTAAGAATTGATGGCAGTCTATTTCAAGTCATCATGTCTCTGATGATTTTGATTGATGATTCGATTTGTTTGAGGATTAGTCAAATGTATATTTATAAAAAGCTGTATGCATGAGCACACCGCCACACACGCCTTCCAACCTCGCGCCACAGACCGACACCTGTGATATAAGCTCCCCACCTGGACTCTCTCTCTCTCTCTCTCTCTCTCTCTCTCTCTCTCTCAGGTGGGAAGCCCCATTATTATTATTACACTCCCACCCACTGCCCGACAAAAGGTGCTTATTTTTTTTGGGGTGTGAGGAATTTGGGCTGTGCGTCTGTCAGGCGCCCCCCCCCCCCCAGCCCCCACTCAAGGGGCCCTGCCAAGCTTACCGAGAAGCAACAGTTTCAGTTCCCGGCGTGCGTCCCTCTTATCCCGGCGGAGCTGCCTTTCGATCTCGTCGTTGATCCGCCTCGCTTCTTTCGCCTCCTCGCTGAGGCAACACGCCATTATGGATTCCAGGGTCATTCTCGCTCCTGTTTGTTGTTGTTGTTGTTTTTTCTCGCCTTTTTCCCCTCTTACTGGTTCATTCCGATTTCAGTTTCGGTGGTGGAAAAAAAGAAAAGAAGCAGAGGCCTGCGAATGCCAAATAACGTCCTCGTGCAGGCCCACTTGCGGTGAATTAACGCGTGTACGCCTTTTTTTTTTTTACAACAGCGCACACATTGTGGTGGAAAGGAACATTTGATATTATTGAGCCACCCACCCCCCGGCGGCCCCCGTTTCAACAGCTTCAAAATAGTGTCCAAGGCGGTTTGAGTTGAATATCCGTGCGATCCTAATTGGTGTAATCTGCTTTTTCCTTCTCAAAATGAGCAACAGATCCCTTTAAGACGCATCTTCCTGCTCTGTGGGATCTCGTCAAGCATTATTCGCGTCCGGCCGCACTCACTTCAAAGTCTTCGGTGTTGTTGTTTTCCAATCAACACGACCCCCCACCCCCACCCCCCGCCCCGTGTTTACGTTACCGTCCGCGGCTGATGGCAATGTGGTGAAACCATGAATAAAGCGGTCCGTTTATTTCCCAGCGGCTCGACTCCCGGGCGTGGTGAGGCGGAATATGGCGGACTCTCACTCCGATCCGATAGGCTGGGATACAGTACAGTTATCTCTCTCCGTCTGCTCACAAAAGCCAAGAAATCCGCGCATAGCATCCCATTTGAGCCAGAGCGGTCGATGTCGCCTCTGAAATGTGTCCAGGCTCGTCTCCAAAGGCTCACCAGCGGTGGTGCGAGAAGAAAGGAGACGCCATCATTTCCCCACGGCCAATCTTCTCCTTTTCCTCACTTCTCTTCATGTGTTTTTATGACAGAGGCCATCCTCTCCTCCGCTGGCAGGGTGACGTCGGCCTTCCATCGGCAAGGAGGGAGTGTCACGTCAAACAAACGCCACACAAGTATTCATACTCCAACCTGTGGAAAAGAACATGTTTATGAATGGAGGAGCTGCGGCCGTGATAGGGGATAATTACACTTAAACTCGTTTTTTGTGTCAGAATAGGCTAAATGTGACATTATAATGACAATACAGGATTTTCTAGGAATACGAGTCATGGTTTTGTGCACTTTTGTGATGGCATGATGACCACAGCTGTGACAAACAATAACACCTGTAGGCCTATGCAGTCCAGCAAATATGATTATGTGGACATTTTTGTGGCGGTATTGTTTTGGATTGATGTTGTGAAGATGGCCTAAAGATATAGAATGCAATAATATACATGCCATACACTCCACACATTGTATTGCAGTTGGATTACATTGTGTTGTACAGGCGTCCTTTACATTGTACCCACTAACTGTTCGATCATCTGTACCATACACACGCCTTTAACAAACTGGAGAGTTACACAGCAGTTGTTAGTCATATTATTCTAACAATAGGACCCACACACTTACAGGTTGATGAAATGATAAGTGTATGCATGGAGTCCAGTTGTTCTTGTCTGAGCCATTATTGGTATCAGTGAATCCTTTTTTACTTCTGCCTTTTCCACAACCAAACATTTGGCTTTACTCATGATTGAAAGGACAGCCAATCATGTTATATCAACTCTTTATTGTGTTAGCTATTTTGTTTTGGGTCAACAGTGGACTTCTCATGGCCTATCTAATGAGAGACTGTGAGCCTGGGTCCCAAGAGCAACATACTGAATTCATCCTTTAGATCCCATTTAAGGTCCAGAGCTACGAGGGCTGCCCTGCTTTATCGGACAGTTTTGGTTTAAAGAAAAATTGAAGAAAATTGTTTCAAATGATACAGTCCATTGTAGTTTATACGTTATTATGTTTTTATTATTAGGACAGCTGTCTCAGGTGTTTGTTAGAGCCTGAAAGAGCCAGAACAGTCTTGGTGTTACTCATCGCACCTTCTTTCTTTCTTTTTTAACACAGTACATATAGCAAGATCATTGTTTATTGTGTAGGTGTACCTAAAAGATTGTCTGGGATTATGTAAATACACATTTTTATGGAAACAATTATCTTTCTTTCTAATTATGCTACATTTATTTCCACCCAGATTCTTTTTTGTATGTGTTCCCTCCTTTGTTTCATGCTGGTTTCCACCCGGAATACTGACTCAATTACAGATCATTTCTGGGTACTGTTTTGCTTCTTATCTTTGGAAATAGCTACACTCGATGTACATGATCTAAAACATTCAAAATGGATTAATAAATCTTAGTCTAATTAGCAGATGGATATTTACAGAGCAAAGGTCAAGCCTTTTTAACTGCTTCATAAAAGATCTACATTACGACAGCATACTCTCAGTGCTTTCAGCAATGTGTGACATAAATCTCTATGCTATACAGCACGTCTACGTGGGTGAGGCAAATGGATCTTGCACCATCAAGTCAGAGATAGGGATTTAAGTGAAGTTAAAGCATACTGTATGCATTCACTGACATATCCGCAGTGAATAAAGAACAGTTTAGCAGACAAACTAGTTATAGTAACATAAACCATTTGCTGCAAACAAAGTTAGAAGTATGGTCATCTCACATTAAACAGTGCTGATTGTAAACTAACTAAGTGCCCTATTTAGACCTTTCCAATGTGACATCCCAGTGACTCTGTGCCTAATTGCTCGTAATGCATTTGTTTAAATCCAGCTCATGAAGACACAGCCTGTCTTCTCTTTCATGATGTTATGTAAGAAAAATCACAGTTACAATGAAGCTCATGAAAACCGGACAGGAAAAGAACAACTGCAAAATAGTTGAATTCATTTTAGCTGTCCAGGGACCTGTCTGATTTGTCCCAGATTTCAAGCTTAGGGAGCTATTCAACCTCTGCCTGTAATGAAGGTCAACCAACCTGCTCTGTAGAGCGACACCCAGCCACAGGTTAGTGACATTTTAGCATAATCTTACTGAAAGATTCAATTTTAAACAAATGCATTATGTTGTTGGCTGAAACTACAAACCCATACATTTTGAAATGTTAGGACATTTTGTTGGTTTAGCTTTACATGTACCCAGTCAAAGGTGTTACATATACTGTAACATCTTAATTTGGACTTTAATTTCAACCAAATGATCATTTTATCTCATTGTACAATGTGAGGACCAAATGTTTGAGCTGTGGGTATTTAGTTCTACTTTTATTTGTAATAAAATAATATAAAGAAATTGGAAAGTTTCAGAATAAGAGCATATACAATAGATTTCCAACAGTGTCACTACCTGTCAGATTAGGCTAGGCCTATTCAATATACTATCTATGCAGATAGTCAGTATATGGTGTCTCAAATTATGTTCACAAGGCTGGATTAAGCATGAGTAAAATCCAGGAACACTGGACCTGTATTTGACTACATGTCCATTTGATCACTTTGTTGTCAGGCCAGCGAGTTTTGGCTTGTAGCTCTCATCAACGAGGCGACTGCCCCAGAGCCCTCAAACACGTGGTATAACATACCCCAAGAAACTACTTTATTACCTGGTCGAGGCCCTGTTTTGTAAAAAATGCATTTGTCACAATTTTTCGAAAAGGCCAATGACCTCAGTATCATTAATAACAATTATACACTTTGAAACATTCACTGTGGTGTTGCTTTCTTTGTGCATTATTTTATTGCAGACAATATTGGGCTCACATATAGTACATGTTTGTGAATGTATTTGTGTTTAATCACCAATACTATAGATAATGCACTGTGAGAGGGGGTCGATGGGAGGAAAGCTAAACAACTCATTATTGCCTGATGCCCCCCTAGCAGGATTAATACAGCCTTGGGTGGAGATTAGCATTTATAGGGGGGGGATAAATGGCGTGGTGTGCCCATGAATTACAATTCACCTCATGACTAGAAAAGGTGTGCACATGTATTGGATGCAAGTGAATTCTAGACGGGGGTCGGCAACACGTCGGGAACTACAACAAAATACCGTGAACGGTAAATCCGACTTTTATTTTGTAGGAGAGCGCTTTCGCTGACTTCCTTCCTCGTGTCACATGACCTCGCCCTCGCCTAGATACGAGAAAGCGTCGCTCCGCGGTCGCTACGGAGAGAGGGATGGTTCTGCCGTAGTTTAAAGACACTTCTGTGTTGTTTCCCACGCAGTTACAACAACTCACTGCCATGGCCGTCTGGGGGAAATGCGTTTCCGTCGTTGCGACAACGACTCTGCCAAGTTTGAACGTGTGTGTAACCACGTTTCGGCGCTACTAGCGCGTTATCTTGGCATGACAGATAAAGATTAGTGAGCATGCTAGCGAGCTAGCCACAGCATCACGCAGAGACCACACCTGCCGGGGACAGGTAAGATATCTGGATTCACTCATCCCAGGGCGGCGTACCACGAGTCATGACTGGGTTTTCTATCACAAGTAACTCAAGTTTCGCTTAAAATCCTCGGTGTCCTTACGTAACTGGTTGCCTGCACAGTTCATAGCAGGTGTTTACCAGCGATTAATGTCTTGTGACAGTAATGATGCGGCTCTAATAGGATTTGAGCCCTCTCCTTCCTGTCGATTGTTTGAGGAGTACGTCGGGATAACGAGGGAGGAGCTTATCTGTGCGTGTGTGTGAGAAAGCGGCGTGTGCGTGGGAACTCGTGGTTTAATCTCACTTTGTAGACTAGTCTGTCTCAGCCTTATGCAAGATATTTGCTGTAAGAGGCTGTCTACTTAAGTTGGGATGTGCGATGTATGGGCCTTAAAGACATTTGTCTGGCAGAGCGAAGTGTACAGTGATACATGTGCAGCAAGCAAAGGCCTTTAGGTTCCCAAATCAAAGCATTTAGGTTTCAATCGGACATAGTAAGGATTTCAGCCAATGACCTCAGTGTATATAATCGCAATTACACACTTGGAAATATTAAGTGTGGCGTTGCTTTACAATTTCCAACCTTTCAAACTAAACTCTTCTAAATGCCCCTTATCATCACTACTGCTCGCTAAAGGCAAGGTTAGACATTTATGGATGCAACAATGATTTTTTTTCTAGTTTTTTTTTGCATTTTTCTCTGTGTGTCAGTGTGGCTGCAGGTTCCTAGCAGACATGGGCAAACTACAAAGCAAGTTTCGCAAGAGGTCTGACCTCTACAGGTGAGAGATGCACGCTACTGAAACAAGGTACTACATACTAATTAGAACCAGGATTTCAGAGTGTAGTCCGTTCAAAAACAAAGTACTATTAAACATGTCATTATATGCATAGTTAGGTCTTTTGGGATCGGTCCACAATACAGTGCACAGGAGCTACTCACAAATGCAATTAAAAAGAAAAAGTCACTCAAAGTAAATAAATTGTGGACAACAGTGAGACGGCTCGTGGAAAATTGTACATTACATTACATATCATTTGTAGTGTCATCAACAAATATGGTGACATTCATTTATTGAGGATTCATTTTAATAATTAATCATAAGCAGGGGAGTTTTAAGTGCAGCCTGGAAAGGAACATAATATGACAATAATACAGAGATAGATATACTGCAGGCTAAAATCGGCTATGGAAAACATTGGCTGAATATGTTCAATTTGTGATTTTTTTCTATTGATGTTTTCTGTGCAGGGCATCTAAGGGGGAGAAGGCAGATACTACCTTTGACAGTCAGGTGATGCAGTATGAACCTGCCCATCAAGGCTCCATCAACACTGTCACCAATCTTAGCCCAGATTTGTGTGTTTCTGGTGGGAGTGACCAGGTAAATGATTCTATGCTCGTAGGTTAGATTTCTCCAATAAGAATAGCATTTTAATGACATTTCTCTCTGGGTTTTAGACCAGTTTCAGGTTAATAGTTAAAAAAATCATTAGAATGCCTAATGCAAGAAAAAGATACTTCACATTTGCAATTAGATGGTATAAAAAGCAGCAAATACATGCGTTGAACTTGTGGTGATTACTGTGTGCACATGTGTGTCTCAGTGTATATGCACGTGTGTGTCCTCACCCGTAGGCTGTGGTGGTATATGACTGGAAGCAAGGCCGGATGTGCCAGTCCTTCCAGGGTCACAACCGAGAGGTTACCAAGGTAACATCCATACTGTGTGTGGGCGCAAACTGACAAAGGTGTGATGCTCAGAGCTGTTACGCATTTCACACAATGTATCCTCCTGATTCTGCCTCCGTCTATCTGCCAGGTGCTGTGCTATGCAGGCAGTACATGGATCTTTAGTGCCTCACGGGACAAGACTGTTCTGATGTGGGACCTAAACCAGGGGGACGAACCCATTCAGGAATTTTGTGGGCATGAATTGGTGGTCAATGGACTAGCCATCAGCCCTGGTACACACACGCACACACGCACACACGCACGCACGCACGCACACACACACACACACACACACACACACACACACACACACACACACACACACACACACACACACACCTTTTAAGTGCTTAATGTCCATACCGTATGTAGTATGTTCTATCTCTGTGCAGATGTTTTATTCATCCCAAATCATAAACTACTGTCAATAAAATATCCATAGTTATACTCCTGTTATAACATATCCAAAACCCAAATCCTTGTTTTGTAGTTGGTTTGGAACAGATATCTCTGTTCTTACTTCTCATTGCAGCAGTTAACATGGAGTGATACATGTCCTGAATGCAAGCGGTGAATCATCTTTTCACTTCTCTGTTTATTATCTCAGTTTAACAACAAGAACAACAAAAGTTCATGCTTATTTATTACAATCCTGTTGTTTTACAGGCTTTTGCCTGTCATTGGGGGTTTTGTAATTTCATGCACGTTGTTAATTATTTAAGATTATTGATCTGCATTGATAACATGGAACTGTTTGTATTGCGATTTGTAGAAGGGAGAAAGCTGTGCACCGGTTCTCGTGACAACTGGATGTGTCTGTGGGATATAGAATCTGCAAAATGTGAACAGAGACAAAACGTTTCTAGAAACCTGGTGAGAATAACAGTATATGCTTTTGTGTGCACACAACCTTGTACCAATAATTGTTTCCAGCATGCTGGATTGCCTTCGCTGTGTACCTGACTATGTAAGAAAAAAATAATCAAATCAATAAGCCTTTCACTCTGACTGAGTTCATGCCCTCCAGGCGTTTCACTTTTCTACTGTCCTTTCTTCTCTGTCCAGGTGACTCATGTTTGTTGGGTTCCAGGCAGCTCCTCTATAGTCCAGACCTCTGAGGATAAGACCATAAGGTACAGAAAGATTTGAAACTGCAACTATATCTCCTACAGTAAATGCACATGTGCCATCTGCAGCATAGCAACAAAAGAAATCATTATAAATCGACTTTGTTTGCAGTTGGTAAGGTGAAATATGCTGATCTGTTTCTACGTCAGCAGCAAAAAGGGTGAAATGAAGTGTAATGGAGTGTAATACCAGTGCTACATGACAGTTCCAAGCAGTCGTTGAATGCTTCTTATTCGGGAACAATGCAGGGTCAAGACTACAATAAGTAAAACATGAAAGCAACACAGAGACTGAGCGCTTACTGTCACACACTTATTAACAGGCCATCTTTATTTAGATGAATACAAATCAGGAGGTCACAAAAAAACATTAACGTATGCAACTCTTTACAGCAAGTTATTCACTGATGAGTGAGTGACTTCTGGTTTCCCAACAAGGTTAGCCGTCATTTAGTTTCACCTTCGGCAGCCAATTGGAAACCCAGAGGTGTAATTAGTCTTGTGACTGTAGCTATACGCTTTCATAAACAGGGCATTCTCTTTTTTAGAGATGGGAAAAGGAGAATGAACAAATTCAGTTAAACGGAATCAGAAATACTTGTTCGGACGTATGTGAATTTATCTACTACACCAGCAGCTCAACGTAGTAGTTGTGCTTGATGGCAGCTGCACATTATCATTGGTTAGATGGGAGAATGTAATGATGACACATCTTTACACTTCACCTAACCCTCTGACATCACCTCATGCAGCTAACTGTTAGGAATGAATCATGCTGAACATGTTTATTCCACCTCTATGTTTGTAACGAGACACTGAGTATTGTAAACAGTCAAACTTCTTCTGTATATGCGGTCATCATCAAATGACGAGATAATAGGCATGTGTTCAATTTAAGCAGTATTTCACCAGGTTTGCATGACTTTGTAAGTGGCATAATCGCACTGATTTTTATCCCTGTATTAATGCCAAACACGTATGATACAAAACATTTTGAGAGGCACTGGACAGCAGCCTGAGATAGCCCAGTATTACAGCAAACATTAACTGTCTATCCTCAGTATAATGTTAACATGTCAATATTTCATTTGTTTCTGTTTGTGGTTTCAGTTGCAATATTCTTACTCTTTCCATTTACGGTGTCGTTTCAGATTAAAATTTTTATTTTTAAAAAGCTTGCACTAGTGTATTTCTATAGTAATGTTTTTGTGTATGTGCACAGGGTGTGGGACAGTCGTGCATGGCAGGTAACCAATACTTTCCCAGCCAAGCAATACATCCAGACCCACTGTGATGTTTCTCCAAACGGAAACTACTTGGTGTCCAGTAGCAACGGCTTTGGAGGCCAGGGCTGTGAAGCCACGGTGAGACCACTGGAGGGCCTTGTGTGGTCGTTAGAGGGAGATGTAAATATGGCGGATTGGTGCAGGCTGTCAGCAGGTTACCTATCGTCTGAGTTTGTTTCAGTCGAACATCATCTGGGATAAACAATATGTTTATTATTGTAGCTCATAACATAATTAATACAATTTTTCTCTTTTTTCCTCTGAAAGAAAACAGTACTTCGAGCACATGGTGTCTGAATGTTTCCCTTGTGAGTTTGACTCCCCCAGCTTGCAGCTCGAGCTTCCAGCTAAAACAGTTTCCCGTCTAATCTGTGTCTTCTAAGAGTAGCAAGAGGCGAGTCAAATATGAAGTTAATCCTATTTGAGTAATTACCAGTGGTACTGCAGTCCAGTCTGGTAGACAGTAAAGCACATCAAATGTTTGAGAGCAGAGGTTCTCAACCATTTGTGACCTCAAGCCCACTTCTGATTGAGACCACCTTCCCAAATAAATGGGTAAAAACACAACATGACAAAAGAAAAAAGAACAAACATAAACTGGGCTGTAATTATGTGTTATGCCACTTTCAGCTTGATATGATAATACACAACCTCTTACCCTCACCCATCACTGCCTGCCATTATGAATCCAAATGTAATGTATTACGGGTCATATTTCCTCACCACAGGCTTGAGAGCTTTTACTGGCGCAGGGTTAGGGTTCGTTTTGGTTTTAGTTTCAACAAGTGATCCATTTTGTGTAACTGTACAATACAATAACTGTTATGATTTATTCATACTTAATGGAGTTCTTTTAAATAATTATTGTACATTTCAAGAAATTCTCCAGCCCAATATAATTCTAAGTTGATACTTGTTATGGCACAATCTCAGATTCATCAACTGTCCGATGTTGATACTGTTGAACCTTCTGACATTGCCATTTGTTCTCAGTGGAGTTGTGTCTGTGTTATTAGCTCTGGGACCTGCGTCAGCCCGGCTGTAAGGTGGTGGAGTATAGAGGTCATCTCCAGACCGCTGCCTGCTGTATGTTTCTGCCTACGCCTCCTGGTGGCCCAGTTCAGGTAGCAACGTCCTCCCATGACGGCTCCGTCAAAATCTGGGATCAGAACACAGCAGGTAACACCCACTGATGGATGGAAACATTGTACAGACAGACACACACACACACACACACACACACACACACACACACACACACACACCATCATTGTTTTGGTGTGTGAGGCTTTTCTCTCACTCTCATCCAAGCCTCCCTGCACCATCCTCTCTTCAGTCTGTTTAGGGACGTTGTATCTGGATGGTTCTGGTCCACTGGTTTGTCTGGCCCCCACTGACTCCAACAGTCTGCTGTGTGCCAGCTTCAACAACGGCCTCCATCATATCCAGTTGGGCCACGGACCAAACCAGGCTCAGGTTTCCGGGGCGGAGTCAGGTGGAGTTGGTGGCATGGACATACAAGTTGTGGCACGCTTCTAACAGCCCAGAGGAGCCTGCTGGGACTGGGAACCCTGACCTGTGAACAGCCAGCTACTCAGTGAGCGTATCACTGGAATAGGACATCATGTCAGTTCTTCAGTACTATTTTACACATTTCTATTGACATTTCTGCTTTACTAGACTGCCATACAGTGAAGTGACAGAAGAGAACAGTGAGATAAGGAGGCGCTTATAACGACATGTACGGAAGACGCACCTTTTGACCATCAAAGCCACCTGGAAGCCCATCAGAGCTGCTTTTCTGGGAGACTGGTCTGTAAGTCATATTTCCCCTGAATTGATTGTATACACAATGATCCTGCTTTGATTGCTGCCTTCATGGACCAAACCAGATTAAACTGTGGATTGCTCTCAGTTTAATACGTTGCTTCATCTCGGTGGAGTTAATGAGACACATGTTGTATTGTTTTTATTGGTGGTGGTGCGTCCGTGTTCGGAGGACATCCTGTTGCGTCTGGAGTGGTGCTGAAAATGTGGAAACAGAAAAATCAGCTATTTGGTCAGGTGTATTTTTTTTTCCTGGATACAATTTAGTAAATGCAGTCAGACTTGCAGTCTTGTTTGTCAATGTGGAAAGTTATTTTTATAACCAAAACAGAGTAATGGAGTATAAGTGTATGTTGATAATCATAATAACCGTTGATTAGTTTGTTCTGTAGATTTAACCTTTGTGTTAGACCAAATGAGAACCTACGACACAAGACTGTATAAACGTTGGCTTTCTTTAGTTTTTTTAGGTAGAATTCATTTCATAATGGTTTCTGATATTTGTCAACTGAAGCTGCCTAGCTGATGTTGGTGCCGATGTTCAATACATTAAATTTGAAAATGACTATGCAAAGAACCTGAGTAATTCCCTTGTTTGAATAAACTAATGGGATTAGAATATATTGCAAACACAAACGAAAGCTGCTAACATAAAACCTGCGACAAGTTAAGATCGATTGAGGCATTAGACATTTTTAATTTAGTGTCACTACTGTGCTTTTAACAACTTATGCTGACTTAGGATTAGCGATCCAGGCTGCAGTTTAGCCTGCGACTGCTAATGTTAATATAAGAAACTTTAAATAGGTGAATTTGGCCAAAAATCACATTATTGTCAAGAGATGAGTTAAACTACTCTTACTCTATTATTATCTATATAAGTGAACATTGAATACTGATTACTTTGTTACACGGTGCTCAGGAATCCACATTCTATAATTAATTACACGACAAGCAGTAGGGAACCAAAGGTAATTTAATTTCATGAGAATTTACTGTTTGGGTATTTTTCACTCTAAACATCCAGTTGATTTGATCCATCTGTTATATGCATTATAATTGCATAATAAATAAATAATTTCATAATGTCTGATGAGTAAATCTGGGTTGTTTCTCCTTTCGTCATTTGGTCAGACTTGTATTAAGTATGCCTCTTACATGTCACTAAATATGAATGTACTACAGATACATCAACCAGCTTACTCTGAGATGTATCCCGGTACACATCGATAGCGTGTACTTTGTGCCTGCTGTGACAACAAAAAGATTTAGTAGAAACGAGTTCCCACCCGAAATCTGCCGTGTACAACTTAAGTTTACCAGCCGCTGGAGCTCCTTGGGCTTCATTGTTCTGCTCAAGGGCACCGTGGCAATCTGTGAAACGAATGGACTTCCCCTGCAAAGGCTTTGCCCAACTGTTTGCAATCTGTTCACTACAAGTTACAAGAAGCTACACAGCAGGCGGATGCTAGCCATGACAGAAATATGGATGTTATGTTTTTTTAGCACACTTTCTTACATTAAGAGGACCAGCTAATATCAAGAGTGTACATCTAAATGCCTTTTCAAGGTGTCTTTCTAATGTATGTGTACACAGCGAAACTCATTTTAAGGCTCTAAGATAAAGACATTTGTTTGATTTGCTTTTTGTCAAGTAAACTGTTAGAAATGAGTATCTATTCCAGAACTTTTGGGCAACACCAAAGATGAATCAGTGCCATCTTGTGCCAGAAATGTTCCTTGTTGTAAGTTTATTACCAAATTCTACTAAATAAAAATGTATTAATGTGATTCATCAAATAAAAAGGTAATATTTAAATCTGATGGACCTTTCATCTCAAACCACACTTGTATTATTTTAAATAGATTCCTGTGACTTGAAGATCGACTGGTGATTATTTTTATCCTGAAATAATTCTCATTATCACGACACAACAAATGAACACAGTCCCACTTTGCAGGGATATCACATCTGAATGAAGTTATTATTGAATCAGAACGTAGACTTGTTCATACTGTGGTGATTAATTTATTCAAATCGGGACCCCATTTTCAAAAAGAGAACCATTTATCCTTCAGCCGGTTTTGATGAAGACACATTCACACAGACAACAGCAGACAGAACCGTTTGGCGTTTGCCACATCACTGAAGTACAGAAATATTCTGAAACAAATGTCTAAATATATCAATGAAATGAACAAAATTATACAAATAACCTTAAATTAATTAAAAAAATATACATTATTGGCACAGCATGTTATAAAAAGCAGGCGACATGGAATAATAAGAAAAAGTAGGATAAAGTACATTACATTTATGGAATTACTAGACATTCACAGGCAGTTTCAACATTGAATCTGAACGTAGCATTTAATCCAGTGCTAAGAAATGTTACCTGAAAGATCCACTGGCATCTTCCAACATCCAAGTGGTAATGACAATTGGTACATACATGCCTAGCTAGTGGCAACTTTAAGTGTACGGTTTGTGTTTTCAAGCTGTTTTTTGTCTCACAAACTGGCATTTGTGGTGCTAGAAATGATTTTTTTTTAAAAAACAGTGTGAGAGCGCTTGTGTGCAAGTTTAAGACAGTTTCACTTTCGTCCTTTTTCAGTGTCTGAAATACAACACCTGATCGGCAAGCCTCAAAATACTGAATCTTTTAAAATTCTAATGTCACCGTTAATGCCATGATCCATTGGAAACGTAGTAGAAACCTTCCTTAAATAACATACATGAAGATTACTATACAATTAACAATTTCATAAATCCCATATTCTGTCACTAGTAAAACATACATTGGCTTCAGACTCAGCACCAAGCCCCCCTTTCAAGTCTACTTCAAATTATTTTAATTTTAAGATTCCCCAACATGTCAGATTAATTCAGGGGACGCGTGTCCAGTTTAGTCTTTATAAGTAATGTGAATTTGATCTATACAGTATAGTCATCAGTGCAAATGTTGCCGTAATACAGAAAATAAGATTCATAATAATTAACTTCTGGCTAACTCATCACACAACACATGTTGGAAGGGTTCTCTGTCGAAGCAATAAACAACATGTACATAACATAAAAACGGCATGCAAAAAGTTCATTACTTTGGCCATATGGGGTGGGGAGTCACTGCAGGGATGAACTGGGTGTTTGGGGAGACATTTTCAATCAATTGATACACATTAAGACAAGCCGTGTTCAAATAGTAAACTACTTTTGTTTAAATAATTAATTCAAAGATGAGGATGAATTGCAAGATAATGGGTCCAATACAAATCTGAATCCAGCCATTGTACAACAACTAGATGTCATGGTAATTATCTGAATGTGCAGATACAAAGCCACACAGTCCATGTGTCTGGTACTTTGTTGATGCAACACCTTCGTTCTCCAAGAAGAATGCAAAAGAGTGAGGCATAAATGCATCTTGCGCATACAAATAGTTGCCGAGGATTTTGTTAAGGTGAGTGTCAAGTGTATAAATTCTGGCTGGTTCTTTGGCCTCAGTGATGTCATGAAGTAGAAGTACCCTCTGATGATTTCATCCATTCGGCAACATTACCGACTTCTGTTGTCAAACGTTCTCATGTGAAACTAAAAGTTAAATTCCCCCTCCCGAATTTGCACAGCATTAGGGTCATTTGTATAAAAACGTGTGTTTACAGTGTCCAGATTCTATAAATTTAAAATTACAAAAAGCTGTGCCAAGGGGAATATGAATAGAGTAAAAAAGGTGTTAAACCTAGAGAAGCATGGCAGAGAGACATTTTCTTTTATGCGGGACATGATGAAAAAAGAAAAAGAAATGGTCCGAAATAATAAGAAAAGACATAAAAAGCCTGATCAAACTAACCAACTCAAGTTGGCTAAAGTGATGCACGCTAAGCCAGTGTTTAAAACAGTTTAAATTTAATGATAAACTGTAGAAAACATAAATATCGCATTAAGTTACTGGTAAGTATCACTTTCCAAATACTAACATAAAACAATAAAAAAATGATGTGCAGCTTCAAATTTCCAATGCAGGGTCAAATGGGGTTGTACAGGATGAGCTTGTATTTTTGCCACAGATTTAAAAAGGCACTAGACCAAATTCAATCTGTAATCAAGTTGAGATATTGATCCCATTTACACTTAAGTCCTCATCAAAATATCTATTAAGACATACTTCAAGCCAGTGCGACTCTAAAACGTATATATTTTTTTATACATTACTATGCAATTTCAACATGATACAAGAACACAAACCGCACCAATTTAACGACAAGTATTGTAAGTTACCGAGACAGATTTCAAACCAAATCTGATTTTAAGATTCTTGATGTCTCTTTTCCAATTCTATATGCGTGTTGGTTACCTGAGATATTGCTGCCTGTCTGCATTTCCTTAGTCGGATGGGGACTTTTTAATACAGTGCTTTTCATTTCACAAAACACACACACACACAAAATAACGCATTTGCACACATTCGAGTAGGTCCCCCTGATGGATTTGCTCATGCAACCATACACACAAACCCACAGAATGAAAAAGAGGTCCTGATGGCAAACTATTGCCACTATGGTACGGTGACTTCCTGAAACAAACTGGATCTACATGATTAACTTCTTGGATGGAAAATGGAATAAATAAGTCTCGCTATGAACTACCATCTAACATCTTGAGGATTTTTACATAATTGAAATACAATGTTTGTATCGGCCCGGTGTATCATACCTCCCCACCCCTTTCCTATTTCAATAGTTGAAAAAAAGGGGGACAAATGGACCTTTGTAAGAACTGTAACCCCAAGTTATTCACAATATAAAAGAAAAGAGGTAAAAATTGGGAGTTTTTTCCAAAAGTATTTGAGGTGTAGAACTAGGCCAGCATCTAGAAAACCATCTCTCTGACAACTTCCTCACAAACGTAGCAAAAACCTTTCAATCAAAGCTTTAAGACTAATGTACCAAAAGAATAACATATTTTGTTTGGTTGATTTGTGTAAGCTCAAAGTCAACGGTCCACACCTCTGAGGATTTTTTGTAGACATTCTGTAACTGAAATCAACTAAAGCAGTTAAAATACTGTTTTCCCAAACTAGTTTTGTCCCCTATCTGACAATAGAGGTGTAAATACCCAGTAGTTGTGTTGCTGCAGACGTGTACAGGAAAAACCAACTGCAGCTCGTTGTACTAGAACCCCTCCCTCCCCCTCATCCTCGCCGCTACCTACTGGTCCCCGGAGCGCTCCAGGCCGTCGATGACGCGGCTCAGCCTGATGTTCAGCAGCCTGATCTGAGTGTCCAGGTGGTCGATTTTCTCTTCCAGTGAACCGGCTCCACCTCCCCGACGCCAGTACGCTCCGACGGGCCCCGTCATGAAGTACACCGCCATGATGAAGCAGAGGGGCAGCACCGCGCGCTCAGGGTCACCCTCAAACTTCTGCAGGATGTAGAGGCAGGACAGGGCGAAGAGCGTGACACGGGCCAGCCAGAAGAAGCGTCCGAACACAGCGTGCAGCAGGTAAAAGAAACCCCCCAGGAACATGGAGAGGAACCAGTAGGCCACAAGTACCGCGGCAACCAGGAGCAGGGCGCGTGCCGGAGAGTTGGTGAGAGATGTGGGGCTGAAGTAGTGGCTGAGGTTTGAGGCTACAGAGAGGAGACAGAAGAGGAGGCAGTCTCACAATACGTCCCTCTCCTTGTGCCCAGCTTTCTTCGTTAGAAATACACGATACATTTAAAACTTACATTCGATGCCCATAACATCCAGCAAATCTGACCAGATCTTCCAGATGGCGTCAAGAAACGAGTCCACTCCATGAACAAACCGCTCCGTGGTTTTAGAGAAAAACTACAGAAATGCAGAGAAAGGTGAGACCGCTTAATTGATTGAATTTGAAGTCACCAAAGCATGAAGAGAACTGAAGTAGTAGGAGTTAGAGTTGCACAATGACCATGATGTACAGACAATTATCCAATCTACTCTAGCTGCTACCCTGTTTTTTTTTTTAATCCTATAAAAAAGGTGGAATGGACTGAATTAAAACTTGACATTACACATTTGGGGAAGGAACATAACAGCTTTCAATCGTGTAGATAGAAGACAGCATGTTATTTGCATCTCTGACTATTAATGGCCCATTTGGCTAAAAATAAAACAAATAGCTCATCATAGATCAGGTTAGACCTGTATTTGGCACAAAGGGTCTATTGTCACTTGGAAGTCATCAGTTCAAAAGCTGACCAACTAGAGAATATGCTAAACAGCCGAGTGGATGTAGACGAGTTTGATGTATTGTTTGAAACTGATCTGAAACTTTAATCAGCCACTCAGTTTGCATGTTGTGATCAGTAAAGCAGGAGAACTGAGACACGAGGCTTTCATTATACGTTCTCATAATGCATACACACGGGCATGCCTTAAATGTTGACGCATGTGTTCGATGAAGCTGGTCTCTGTGCAGTTAGACAGATTATCAGTCACGTGTGCTGCCTCCTTGGTTCGCTTTGCCCCACACAGGAAATACAATAAGGATCAGAGATGCAGGAAGTGCATCTGACCCAATGAGAGAATACAGGGCAATGCGTTTCCCCAACAAGAGCAGCTTTCTGACAACGTGAAGAGGAAGTCGAAATAACGAAACAAATGGCGTGTACCGACGGGGCTCCTTCGTGCCATCTGTGAGGTGACATTTGATGCACTTGCTGGTGGACTCTAAACAATGAATGAAAATATCGGTTCCACAAGAAATGTCTGGAATTTAAGCGTCACCACATAAAAAACGCATCGTATTTAATTGCACGCCGCGATGCTGCATCAACTGACATCTAGTTTAAATTGGATAAAACAGGAGATACACGGCTAATTTTTCAAAATGGCATCCGTGAAATTGTGGGCTAGGCCCGGGCGGGCTGGTTTCCTGTCCGCCAGTCAGACCTTTACAAGCGAGCGTCTCCGAGCCGCTGAGACGGGCTGAGCTGTCGTCTCGTGAATACGTGTCCCCCGCTCACCTTGTAGATCCCCCTCATGTTGTCCTCTCCGAAAACACCACTCAGAGTCTGGTAGACGCCGTTAGCTGCCCGCCGGAAGCTGTTCTGGTTGCTAGTCTTGCTCCTGGCCGCCTCGGCGGTGCACAGCAGAGACGCGGAAAGCACCAAGAAAACCACGAAAACCCGGATTCCCTTCATGGCACCAACAGTCCCGAGACGTTAAACCAGATAAATGAGTATCGAAATGGTTCAATTAAAGCGCCAGGTAAGACTGTGAGTTAGCCGCCCAAAGAGACACCTTGAAGGGGATGAGGCGCGCTCCTCTGATAATGGTGATAACCCGTGTTGCCTTCAGGGACCCTCTTCCCGTATCCGAAATTATCATGTCGTGTGAGAGGACCAGTCGGTTGATTGCTGCTGCTTTATTGTATCAGTCAACACGACAGTTTGAGCTACTCGTTGCTGCAGTGGCTATATACATATTAAATCAGTATACTAATTTGTAATTGAACTGGCTTACTTGCTAAATAAATATATGTTTTCTCCTGTAAGCATTCAACAATGGCAATTGTTAAAAATACTCATCTGCACCAACACTATTTAGTGTGCCAAGTTAATAAACATATATTTATAACATCTATTCTCCATCTGTTTGCCTTTTGAAACACTTGTATCTTGCTGTCATACCGCTCAGATTTCAAAAGTTCCGATTTTCTCTAAACGCATCGTTTGTCTCAATGCAAATTTGAGGCAGGATAGTCTTAGCTTGCTGCTGCCCTCCAGTGGTGAAGTAGTCTCACTCGTCTCCATGACTTTTTCCTCAATGTTACTGCATCTTTTAGTCTGCCTTTATCTGTGTCTTCAGCTGCACAATAAAACTACTAACCAGCATTTAGAAAATAAACATTATACTTGTGTGCGTGTTGAACTATAATATAGTCAATATCTTCATAACATTTTCTGATGTGCAGATGTTACTGAAATTTAGTACACCATTGAGGAGTTGCCCACTATTGTTGCAGATATCTTGTCATTATTAAAAAACTACATTTGTCTCCACCGTGTTTATGGTTGTTATTGCTCCTGCTAAGTAGTTTGGTGCCCTGTTGTCTGACTAAATGTCCCTCTTGGGGATCAAAAACATCTGTTGAATCGAATACCATTAGGCAGACACAACTCCATGCTCATGAGTCATGAAAGGGAGTTTAAATTAAAGATGCTCCAGAGAGATACTTGTTGTTCCTTGGATGGTTTACCCCCGAGTTCTCATTGTCCATATCTTAGCTGCATTGCGAGACAATGTAATAGTGAAGGGAAAAGTAGGTCAAGACTGCAATAATGACACGAGTGGTGACAAGAGTGGCCGAATGCAGTTACTGTTGCTTTTTACTTGAGAAACGAGCAAGCTATGCTGCTAAAATGTGTTTAATACGTTTTTCTGTGGGCTATTGTTGCACCTTTTCAAAACTAACCATTTAAATATACATGCGATTAATGTAAAATAGGCTACATAGAACTGTGACACATTTTGCTGCTGGTGAAAATCAATTGTAGGTTTATTTCACACATATGTAAGCAACACCAATAATAGTAATAAAGGTAGTATCATTTATTCGAGTTACATATGTTTATGTATGTACGATCATATGATCAATGGGGGGCTCTTTCCCTTCTCTCTGCTTCTGATTTCTGGTGTGTAACAATACGTGGTATCCAAGCAACGACGCACGCACACAGCACTGAAAGAGCGCAGTGAAGGAATGTGTTGACCTCGGGGCTGAACAAGTCAATAAAGTGAGAACTACATGTCGATCCTACAGGTCGAGTCCAGCAGGTGTCCGTGTTTTACAAACACGCGTCTCTGAGCTGCCAGTCGGTTTCAGGCGGGTGGAGTTAAAATGTACGGACGAGCTCCAAGAGTGACCTTGATGGCACGGAGCGGCACTTCATCCTCCGTCGGCCCCGGCGCGTACGACGTCACCTCGCCCGACTCCAAAATATCAGGTAGGAATGAGCTGAATTAAACTTCAGCGAGACTGTCGTACTGCAGACCGAAATGCACATTATTCAGTTAAATGAAGGTTTAGCTGTATGTTAAAACGCCCGCAGTGACGTCACCTGATGACTGAGCGAACATTGGTACATTACAATGACAGAGTAACGTACATGTTGGATTGATTCATTAGAAAGATGACACATTCATACATTATAGTGTCCGCCCACATAGTCGTGCAATATTATCTTGCAGATAAAAGACAAAATAATATGTATGCAGTGGAATATGATATATTATTAATTGCTGGGCCCAGTTTAAATTACTCTTATTTAGTTCCATCACTCCAGCAGCATGACTTAAATCTAAATCACCAATCACCAATACAATACAAATACGAACATAACACAACAATCAAATCAATCAAACCACAGATTAGCTGTCTCCTAATTAATCAACACTGTTCTTGTTCTACTTTTGTGTTTATTCCAGATGGCTACGCTCCATTCCTGACCTTGACCAACAGACAGTCAGTACTCTGTCAGTCAAGTGAGCTACCAGGACCTGGACAGTATGACATCTCACCTGTCAAGGTACTGTAGGTCAGACACAATCCCTTATATACATTATAGCCCATATAGTGTACCCAGGAGCAGCTCTTTAATAGCCTTTTCCTAATAGGACATATACAACTATTGATTTAGGAAGTTAGGAGATGAAGCCTATAATACTGGATGAGGGGGTGAATTTGTTGAGTAAATTAAATCTTCCTCGATTCCAATCTCATTCTCTGTGTGTGTCTGCTTGTGTCTCGGTTGAACACATGTCATAGCAGCTTAACGTCCATGGTGGCCGCAGTCTTCAGAACCGCTCCAAGCGTTTTGCAGAAGTGGCATCCAAGGTGCCGGGCCCCGGGGCCTACGATGTGCTGCCTGCTTCGGGAAACACACTTCAGGCCGTGACGGCTGAAGCCGTGCAGGCTGAGAATCTGAGCAGGAAAATGGTAGGCTTAAGGGTGCAGTTATTTTAGGCAAAGTAAGTATTAGTCAGTTTACAGGAAATTATTCACTATAGATTTTCTCCCTCATATTGTGATAAATTTTGTTTTTTATCACAATATGTTGGCTTTTATGCACCATGTCCTTTGGTATGTGTGAGGAAAACCGCTCTCTTACTTTCACCTGGTCAAGATCCACAATAAATCGTAAAGTCATCCAACACCTGTGAAAAAGACATGCATTGTGCAGGCGTTTTACCTTTGTACTTTTAGTTTGCATATCTCTACTCTGAATAATCAAATGCTTTATTCCATGCACTATCAGCCTTATACTGGACCCTCTGCTGGTGAGAGGTCACTTTTCCCCCCCAGCTAACCAGATGTCTTATGTCGCATTAGCACCACGCATACACACAATTAACAGATTTTATTATTTACACATACAGAAAATAAAGATACAATCAAATGTAAAACTCTCCTCAGCACTGTGCACTGTGTGCTGTATCTGTGCCGAGCAAAAGATATGAATAACAGTGCCTCCTCCAAACGTTGTGCCTGCCAATACTTTCAGAGAGCACCTTGCCAACACCTCAGCCCCTATCTTTGGAAGTTCCACCATCTGCACACCATGCAACACCATTCAACGGGAATTAGATGATGCTATTTTCAAACCACAGAGGGAAACGGGTTCTCTCGACATTTGTTACTTCCATTGTTCATATGAAAAGAACACCACCTGGTGTGACATCTGAAGACGTACCTCATTCAGTGAGGCATTCTTTACATATGAGGCAAAGCACAGGAAAGATAGATCTTTTGTCCATCACAATCTCATGATCATGATGGAAATATTGAGATAATTGCTTTCATCAAATTCAATAAATAGTAGCACCTTGTAGCTTTGTCAATCCACATTTGGCAATAAAAAAATCGTAAATGGTCTCAGGTCCTTGGAGAGTATCAGACAAAACATTAAAACAGTTAATAATTTAGCTCACTAAATACTTTGCATGAAATAATCACTCTGGAGAAAAGATATTACATTTGAGATAATGTGGCCCCCAGCTGCACCTGTGAAGCATGCTAAGTCCACACTTACTGTTAACTGTGATGATATTAGGTTGCTCTTTTCATTCACATACCATGTTCAATGTATGTCAAACGTGTGCAAACAGGTAAGCTTTAAGTTAACGCAGTTTTTATCTCATCTACTGTGTTGCTTTCACCACCAGACCTGACCAATCATGAAAGAGTCCCAATAGACAATATGCCATTCTCCTACTTAACCGACACACACACACACACACACACACACACACACACACACACACACACACACACACACACACACACACACACACACACACACACGCGCACACACACACACACACACACACACACACACACACACACACACACACACACACACACACACACACACACACGCACACACCTTACTTCCAGCTAGCATGCATTTCGACTGGGACGGTTCCCTCAGCAGATATGGTTCCTACACCTCTACTTCTGTCTTTCCTTCTCTCTTCTACCCTTTCCCCTTTTCTATTTATTATCCTCTGCCTACACTTGCTCCTTCTCTTTTTGCCCCTCTTTCAGACTCACACTTTATTGGCCCGAGGCAATACTCAGTTACTTTGTAAGCCAGGGCATCCTTTCCAGCACACACACTGACTTCTCTCCCCACTCCTCCCTGTCCTTTTCCTGCTTTTTGTCTTAGCGCAGTGGCTGCAGGCTAAAAGTCTCCGGCTTGTTCGTCAGTCAGATATCCCATCCATTCCTTCCCCGGGCAAGGCCTTTGGCTATGAGGAGGACGCTCTGGGTGTGTTCCTCAAGCAGCCGCCCCCCCCCCAGAGACACAACCCTGGGGCCAGCCTACTACGATCCACTGCTGGTAAGGTACACACGCACACGCACACGCACACGCACACACTCACACACACACACAAACACACACACACACACACACACACACACACACACACGCACACACAGACACACAAACATCCATCAGAGAATGTGAAGTGTTCATTTGCACGCATGTGTGCTTTCATTAGTCTGTACGAGTGTGTGTCTGAATGTACTTACTTTGCCCGCGAGGCGAGGTCCATTAGTGCTCGGCAGATCTAATGCACCACTGAACCCCCACCCCATTCAGTTGGCTCAGATCCCATTTCAATAGCTAATGAATGCAGCTCCACTTAAAAAAAAAAAGAAAAGCCATGGCGCACCGATACTCATCCATTTTACATGCCAACAAAGAGAGCCATTAGTAATTATTCTTCAAGCTATATTACAATATTCACTTAAAATAATGCACACGCCTGCTGGTCTGGATCTCAATTAAGTTATTTTTCATCTGTTAATGACCAGAGGAAGTCAACAGCGTCCTTGAGTGTTGGCCGAGCTTGTGTTAACCCACCGGCGCAGGCACAGCGGCACACTGGGATTTAGGGCCATCAGCAGTGCATCCATCCTCAGTCTTAACTTCTGTGGCTCTCCCTTTGAAAGTACAACCTCCATCTCTATCTGTCCTCCCTTCTTTGTCTTTCCATCTGACAAACGATTTTCTTTAAAACTCATTTCCCGCGCTCCGACTGAATTCACAAGTGTGGGGACAGAATCAAGTGGTTGTCTGAGGAAGTAACCTCAAAGAAGCCGCGGCAACCTTTGACTGATAAGACATTGGGCAGAAATCAAAAGAGCGTCAGTTTGTTTTCTGTTTTCTGTTATTGAGAAAACAAAAACATCATCCACTGACCCTGAACCTCTGGTTGACATCTGTATTACGGCATTGACTGATACGTACTCACTACTCAGAATTAAAGACACACTAAAATGCTGGAATAGTGAGTAGTTATTGGCTAGTAAAGGCACATTTTGTTGCTGAAAAAAACATGTGCACAATGCAGTAAAAAACTCTCAGGCTAATTTACAACCAGCATCATCAGGGGATATTCAGTTAGTTCCAGCTGTGTAGTTGTATATTTGTCAGATTATCATAATGTAGCTGACCAGATGGTGACATGGAGCAGAGCCTGTGTTTCCATATAGGACACAGAGCACACAAATCAGTTTAGGAAGAGACATTTTGAAAAATTAACATTGCAGCACTTTCTAACTGACAACTTAATCAATGGTTCCCACACCAAAGTCGGTTGTATGAGTTATGGTTTGGTTGCCACTAGCTTTTTGTTGTTGTTACCATTATTAAAACGACAGAACAGATAAACTGGAGAGTGGAGAGAGAAAGGGGAGCTTTATTCTCCTTTCCATTTATTTTCAAGTCTTTACCGGATGGATGAACACAATTCGACCAAAATACATTTCCTCATTGAGTGTTTTATTTTTTAAGAGACTATCAAAATAATACTTTCATTGTTTGTCTATAAACACCCTGCCCACAAATCTAGTCTTGGTCAGTCTCTACGCAGAGACGGAGATGTGAGGTGGAAACACGGGCTACATTGCCCTCTCCATACAACCTGAATCACAGTCAAACCCATGCTGTGTTGTGCATGTTTGTGGAGAGCACACCCGACAATTTCAGCCTGCAGGATCCAGCCCACATGAGACCATACCGACAAAAATGTATTCTCATTTGAATAATAAATAGCCTGCCATTCCATTTTATTCAAGTTTAATGAATATGTTCATACCCACTTGCTGTGTTTTTGTTTTGCTTTTAAAAGCTCTCCTTGACAGAAATAGGCAATTTGTGCCTCTGAAGTCAATGCCAGCTGCGATACCATCACGGTGCTTATATGTGTCTGCGTGCGATGCAGAACAGTTCTGTTTTTTTTTCTTTTTAACTTTAAGCATTTGAACATCCTTGTTTCCTATCTCCCTTCCTCCAAACTGGATTGGAAGATCATAGGGGACTGAGCGTCAGATCTCGTCCTCCAGTCACTATTGAAGTTGAGATAAGGCACCACATGGAGTTAAAAACTTTTTGAGAGTCCCTGCCAATCCTCGCATAACCTGCCTCACAGAACAGACACAGACAGCTGGGTCAAGCAATAGGTAGAAAAGAAAGGGAACATTTTTGGATGCTTTGATTTTTTTATTCAGTGAGGGAAACCTTTTTTCTTACATGTCTGTTTCATTTTAGTACAACATAGTTTCATTTTTTTAGGGACAAACTTCAGACTTCTCTCAGTGTCAGTAATGTGAATCAAAGTAAGTTGGAGAAATTAGGATTTTGTTATCTCATGTCTGGTCTTTAACAAATCCAAACCTCCCACAATTAAAACCCCCAGTGCCAGGCTTTCTTTATGCACCAAATATTCTAATGACCGAATATCCAGAAAATGTGGTAGCATACTAGCACACTAAACTACGATGGTTTGGGATTGAAAAAACAGTAATCTTATTTTGGAGCACACCTTGCAATATATCTTTTAGAAAATCTCACACATTGTCTCCAAATTGTGTTCGGCCAACTCGTTTTCAGACACAGCCTCTTTTAGTAGTCAAGCTGCCAAGTGGACTATCTATCGGAAAGGCTGGAGGCAGAGGAAGCAAGCTGTAGAACTGTAAAGAGATAAGAAGGAGGCTGAACTTTACATTCCATTCAACCCCAACTTCATGAGCTCGGGCTGGAAGAGTAACCAGATAAGTGTGAATGTGTCAATTCTATTTTCTCCTTCTTTGTTCATCCATTCATCCTCTTGTTACCTCCCCTCTCTTTCTCCCTCTCACCTCATCTCTCTTGGTTTCTATCTCTTGTCTCTCTTATTCGTTCTCCTTCTGTAGTCAGAGAAGAGTTCTGCACAGAAGTATAAAGGAGTCCACTTTGGCAACATGACAGGGAAAAGGAGTGCGGCGACAGTGGAGGAGGGACCAGGCCCCGGACAATATTACCCTGAGATGTAAGTATTACATATTATGAGACACTAATACATTAGTGTTTAGCATCAGTTGCATGTGGACAACAATGCTGATCATCATATCATAACAGCGGCAACATGTGAAAGCAATATATTGACATTTTGTGAAATACACTTTTTGGTCGAGGATGAGGTGAGAAGATGGTTGGCATTACAGTTCTCTCTAGGAACCAACGCAACAAGCATGCAGCATCATCTGTGATTCTGAGATATTGACAAATGATCTTAATGGATAAACATTAATGCATGTATTAGGGGGAAAAAAGCCTCCATGAATTCACATGTTGAATCAGGGAATACGGTTGGTTTGATTAGATGTTCCAAGGCATCTATTCTCATGAATCCTCTGCGCTTGAGCTCACGCAGAGAAACTGTTCCACCAAAGTGAAACGTTGCTTTTTTTGATCCGACAGCCCGGACGTAATGTTTGACATTTTTCACACAGCATTGCTATTGATGGGCCCCTGCTAAGCACTTCTGCATTCTTGGCCACACACCCAGCTCTGATATGCATAAAGGAATCGACTAAGTGATAGAGGGGAAAGTTTACATGGGAGCATTCAAACTGTTTGCACCTTGGTAGGCCTTGTAGGCCGACGTCTGTGATTATTGGAATGATTTAAAAATGCTGACAAAGCAGTTGTTTCAGCCTTTTTTCTTTTCTCACCTTCACTCCTCTTTCTCCAGTCATTCATTTCATCACTCATCTTGCCTTTGCTTTGTTTATCTCTTCCTATTTACTTTTCCATTACACCTCCACCTCTTGTTTCTCCCCACAATTCAATATATTGCATCTCTTCATTTCTCCCACGCTATTCCTTTTTTATTTTGTACATTCTTCAACAGCTCTCTCTCGCTCCCTGTCCCTTTATTTGTATCTCTTCTATTTGTTTGTCCGTGCCTTCTATTCTCAAAGTCATTGCCGTCGTGTGTTTCAGAAAACTAGAAATTCACAGTGAGAATGTGAACCTTCAAAAGGAGCAGAGAGGCAGAGCTGAGCTTTTCATCCCTCGCTACCACGAACTGGTTCCCAAGCAAGAAGAAAAGAAGGCGAGTATGTGTTTGTGCCAGCGAGTGTTTGTGTCCATGTGGCGCTTTACATGCTAAGCTTACATGAATGAGAAATGTAAAAGATAAAAGCTTCAGTGGACCGAGATCAATATCAAGCTCTGCGCCTGTGGGGGACAGTGAGCCTATATGTAACTTGCTGAACAGGGGCCACAGTGACCACAAGTGGCAATTAAACCTGCATTTGGGCACTTGGGGACAGTGCAACCAGCTGTAAGCACAACATTGACTTATTAAAGCAACCCAATTATACTTTACGCAAGTCAATTATATCTGTGAGAATATGGGACTGTGCTTCTAAGTTTCTGAACGGAAATACGCATCTTTCACCCTATTCTCCGACATCGAAGAACCCAGATTTGCCTTCTATATTGACCAGGGGTGTAAGAGATCACAAAACTCCAGGTTCAGATCGTATGACGGTTTTGAGTCATGAATTACATCAGTAGAAACAAATGGAGTCATAATTCTCCCTCTGATATCTATTTTAAATTGCTGCGAAAACATCTGCTTGCCAAAAACACAATTTTACATCGTCGACATCTTGACAGCGTTATCGTTTATCTTTGTCAAATGCAAATCTTTACTGAACCGAACCTGAACGCATCATAAGGTAACTCAACGAAACCTTGTTGATCTGTAATCTGCCCAAACAGTGAGCAGCAAAAGGCAGACAAACACACCCCAAGAGCAGAGGAGGCATCTGAGAGCAGATGTTTCTCGAGCACACAGAGCGAGTGTGAGGAAAAAGCTGATGCTGGAACTCGCAAAATCTGTGAAAGCAGAAATCCAAGTGCAAGCAGGGGCTACTTGAGTGTGAGGACAGGGTTTTGAGGAAGAGCATTACAAAATCGGAAATGAAATCAATATATCATGTTCTCAAATTGAAAGAGCACGCTCTTGAATAAAGATAAGGAACAAGCTCCATACAGCTGCCACTACCGAGGGCCTGTATTCAGTGAATTCTTGGGGTTTAGGGGAGACTGACCTGGAGAGTGACCATGTGTTTCTTGTGATCCATGTGTTGCACGGTTTGCAAACTTATTAATACTCATTTACTAATGTTTTTAACATCTATACCTTCAGCCCAATCATTTGTTTTCTTTGTCCTGTTTGTCTTGCCATGTCTTTTCAAGGCTATCCAACATACTTATAATAAGCCTGGGAGTCTGGGTGAGGGTGTGCTCCTCTCACTGACTCAGCGCCACCTCTGTTGGAGAAATAGTGGGGTCACTGTTAAAAAAATAGAAATTATTATAAGTTGATAGGGTAAACGTGGCCACCTGATCAATGTTAGTCCAGTATTATCGCTCTGGTTGCATAGGAACGCTGTAGCTTGTGTGCTCTAACCTAAAGATATTTACATTTTATATTTTAGTATATTGGAATCACACTAAAACACGTATTCTTCAATTTTGATGCTTTGACATGAGTATTTTAATGCTGATTTGGCAGCTAAACAGCTCATCCTCTGTCTTCACTGCACTTTGATTCAGATAAATTCTTAACACAATAGGATTTTACAACGGCAGATTGAGAATGAATGGAGATAGAGAGTGATTTACACTGAGAACTGTTCAAGGTAAGCACTTTGGATTCAGTCTTGAAGTACAGTCGATTGAAGAGGAAAGTGATTCAACCCCTCCTCCTCCCTGTCTTAGTATAATTCATCATCAGTTCACCCATAGAGGGCAGTAGAACATAAGATGTAGTCACAGACTGGCCACCACACACATACAAATACAGAATGATACATTGGAGCTGGTTGAGTGGAGGGGAGTTACTCACCTGCATATGAACTTAAGTGTACCGGCAGAGTAATGCTTTGTGATACTTTATTACTCTGGTCGACGGGTCGGAGAGAGTGAGGCAGAGTCTTAAAAATGTGGGACTGGATTTGTGGAGAGAGAGGTGAACGTGTCCCTTCTGTCAAGGACTGGCACCGTCGCCTCTCTCCCTCTTCTCGTCCTCGCTTTCCTTGAACCGGTTGCTCCGCCGCCTCTCCGCTCTTTTGGTTTGGTTTCAATTCATGTTATCATGCATAGTTCATTGTACATGGCATTTTATAGCAGTGCGTCCTACCTCTATTTAAATAATATATGGCTTTTAAAATTGCACAAAAATATTATCTGACATACTATAAATGATCCTGTGCTTTTGAATGAGCAACTTGGCCTTGTGCGTATGCCTGTATGTGTGCACCATGCTGTATTTGGACCCCTACCGTGATGGCTGAACCTCCATACGTCATCATTAGTACCTGGCACCTCAACTCGCATGTACTCCCACACACACATACACTGACCAGATGGGTCATTAACCACAGTGGGGACACTCAGGACAAACACCTTTACTTCCTAGAGATCAGCCGACTAATGCCTCTAATGGCCCGGGGCTGCTGGTGTCCCATAGAGTTTAAGAGCCTGTGTGTTGGTTTCCCCATTAAACAGGCATTCTGACAAGGCGAGGGCAACGACAAGCAAACCACTTTAACAAACCATTAACGCGTGTACCTCTGCAATCAAAAGCAACCCAGGTGGAGCTGTACCACTGCACACCTGATATTACAGTGTAAATATGAAATTCAGTTGGTCTTAAAAATGTAATAAACTCCATGTTAACATGATCATGGATGATGCAATGTTTGCGCTTGCTATTTTTAGCAAAAGAAAAAAAAGAAAAGAGAAGCAGTATTTTTCCTACAGAAAAGAAGAAGAAAAAAGAACTTGGAACAACTTGGCCTGCTATTATCGACCTTAAAGCTTAGCAAACAACTGAGACAGACGCTATACACCCAATCATAATACACAAGTTAGAATAATAATACAGATTTTTGTAACATTTTCATAATTTTTCAAAATGAGTTTCAATCTGCCAAATATGGAGATTTGTTATGAATCCTCGTGGCTGATGGAAAGTGAGAACGTTTCTTTTCCTAGTCAAAGGCCCCAGGGTTAAACTGGAACACAATATTTTGAAATGGCAGAGGCAAGATGTGCAGGTTCAAGTAAAAAAAAACAACTTAAATATCTTTGACTCCAGGAAGTCTGGCACAGAGCTGAAAGAAAGTAGCCTCGCTCTCTGCGTCTTTATTCCAGAAACTATACTTTTCATCATGAAGACCTTTTCACTCAGGAGACGCACACAAAAAACAAAACAAAAGTACGGGAACATTTATTTCCCACCGGCCCAACACAAATATTTGCATTCTGCGCATGTCAAGGAAAATTAAAGGTCCGCACCGCCACACAATCATGGTTGTCAACGTTGTTGTCTTAAAAAGGAAATAATAAACCAACATTGAACGCTACACAATGAAAATGGGCCCGTTATTCTGGGTATAAATTACTGTGTAGAAAAGTTCAAATGTGTGTTCAAATCCTTTAGGTGGGGCCAAAGAAGCATGTTATTGTGTTGACTGTAAATGCTGAGCTTCATTGCATTGGTTTTCATCATAAATGACTGGACTGAATTATATGTGTGTATTATGTATGTATGTTTACATGGCATACATAATATTACATTACATTACATTACATGTCATTTAGCTGACACTTTTATCCAAATCGACTTACAATAAGTGCATTAAACCATGAGTCCAAACTCAGAACAACAAGAATCAAGCAAGTACAATTTCTTCAATAACGTTTCATTTCATATCATTTCTGACACACACACATGAACTATAATGCATTTGGAAATTAATGGTTCTTTCTCTATACGTTACCTTGACTACAAAGTATGTTACCCCCTCTTTTGTAGGCTACAAGTCACTGTCTTTATAATCTTTCCTTAGGTTGTCAGAGCCAACACTATTTAGCGTGACCAAGTAGATCAATCGATAAATACGACTATTGTCGTGTGGCGTTATGAACATAATTATAACATTGGGGTCCTTGGAAATCTATATATTTTTACGTGAGCGAAAGTAATTATTATATTGGTTGGCTTGTTTCTTATACTTTTTTTTACCGGCTAAACAAAACAGCTGCGAAAAAAACAAAACAACAACAACAACCCTGCGCTGCAGAATACGAACGTTTCGAATTCTGCAATTTGAATTTTTTTATTTAACATGCAATTTAACTTGCATAATTCTTTTGCGTTTGGTCTGAAATGAACTAAAGAAAAGATTCTCTGTGGCAGCATAAATGTACATACCGTGTGTCTGTATGTGCCTTTTCAGATTCTGAGGACAAGAAACTTGTGTCTGGCAAGAAGACTTTGTAGTCAATGTTCACAGTAAAGATTGAGCTGTCCAAAGACATATTGTGCTGATAATCGCCAACGTTCTCCCCTAGAGGTCTAACTGCTATCAAACAACACAGAAATCCATGCTGTTTTACTGCAGACCTAGTTACACCACCCCTGGCCCAGCAACCTTGTGGCTTTACCACACAAACCACTGGCTCTGCGCGAGAGAATGTTGAAATGTGTGTGTGTGTGTGTGTTTCTTTACCTTTCACTGTCAGCATCACTGTGTGTGAGGTGTGGTGTTGTGTGCCTGTTTGCTACGGTAATTACTGCACTGAAATGGCGCAGTAGTCTTGGGCTGCCACATGACATGTTGTTTCCCACGACTTTGAAAAGAGCAGACATGCACATGTGTTTAGTTTCTCTTCCAGTATTCGCTGTCTGTTTAAAAAACAAACATACAGTAAAAGTGGCTCACTCATCTGGCATTGCTTCATTTCTTTTCTCTGCTGTGTCTTTTATTTACTTAATTCATCTTCATAATAGTATTTACCCCCTCTGTTTGCCCATCACTTACCTCAGAAACAGTACTCTTTCCCCCTCTCAGTGTTTCTTTCACTTCCCCGTGCTCTCTCCTTGTCTTCTAATTGAAACAGCTACATGAAAAGTGTTGTTATTGAAGCATTTGACTACAAATATGACCTTGTACTTACTGAACATTTCTTGATTTCTGCTTTCCATCAGGGAGTTCCTGGTCCGGGGCAGTACTACATCAGGAGTCAGTTTGAGAAGCCTGTGAAGTCCAGTGGTAACCTGCCAAAGGTCACATGCCCCTTCCTCTCTCAGACTGAGGTACAATGCAACAGAACTGGACATAGATCACTGTAAAGCCATTTAGTGCTTTGTATGTGAGCCTGTGCATACATTTCCAGGTGAATCGTGCTGTACCTTTTTAGAGCAGGTTCTTTCTCAAGCAGCTTTAGCATTGTTTTTATTCACCAGGGTTGATTTTAGTTTGGCTGTTTTTGCTTTCACCTTCCTATTGTTTTGATTTAAGGCCGCAGCAAAACCTTCATTTATAGTTTTATACCAAACCAGACTCAACTTGCAGCGTGTCCTCAGTGCTCACCAACAGCAATAGCGACGTCCCGCGGCAGCCACATATTAATGCCATTAGCAGCACATTTCCTGTCACAAACTTAGAGGCTTCCTCCACACAAATTTTTCGAACAAAATGATGAGTCCACAAATTATGTTTTGAACGGCGGCGCTTTGGCTGATGTCTCAGCGCCCGGCTGCAAGCCTGTGTGTAATGCAGTCTCCAGAGGACATGCTTAGCATGTATTTCTTTTTTTGTATAATAAGTTTTGTGGGGGCACAGAAGCTTTTTTGCTCCCAAACAACAAGACAATTAACCCCAATTGTGTATGAATGGTTAGCCCTGATGGGCAGGCGGCATCTGGCTGGGTAGCCATTGCCATCAGTGTATGAATGGGTGTGAATGGGGGAATGACATGTAGTGTTAAAGCGCTTTGAGTAGTTGGAAGACTAGAAAAGCGCCATACAAGTCCAAGTTCATTCATCATTTACTGATTCATGTTATGCCGAAAACACCTAGAGAGGATACATTCAAACCCTTTGCAGGCAATGTTAAACTGGGAACCTAAACTTGGACACGCCTTATATCCACTTGAGCCTTGCACTTCAGATCATGCGCTATAGATTGTTTGTATAGGGCCCTTAATGTCTGCATGAAATAAGCAGTAAATGACTCAAGACAACAGTGATCTCTTTCCAGGAAGTATTAGACCTCTTACTTTAAGTAAGTACAACTGTAAGTTGTAATCAAATGAAAATCAACTTTAAATAAAAAGAACCGTTATCCCAGCAAATATTAGCATTTATTTAAAATTTGTATTCAGCTGTGTGGTCACTTGCTCTAAGCATGGACTAGTCATTGAACTGAAAAGTGAACCTCTTACTGGGCTTACATGACATTTTTATATAGTCAGGCTTTTTGTTTAAACCTGCAATCATTAATGTTTTGGCCACTTGCTGGGAGTGCAACAAGCTGTAAACACAACATTGACGTACGTCCTTGTAAAGTTCATAACTTGTTAGCAAAGTGTTGCCCATTTGCAACAGATCCGGATTCATTTGACAACGTGCTTCTGGTTAACTGATCAATGAAAATCCAATATTCAAAACATCTTGCTGCTGTGGCTTAAAATGAGGTTGATGAGAACGCTGGCACCAAACAGTGAGGTTGTGAGGCGTGAAACTAAAGCAATGAGGAACGCTCTGTTGTCAGGTAATAATTCTCTGTGACACCTGTCACATTGCACATAGTCATTTGATTCATTGTTGATAAGAATGTTGATAAGTGCAGCGTTAAGAGACCGCATAACTCGTATTGTCTGTAACGAGTAGCTTTGTAGCCCCGTGAAGCTACGGATAGCTACGCATGAAAGTAATTCATTTTTAGCTTCCATTAGCTGCGATAATACCGATCAGGCTTGAGCTCGAAGAGAAGATAAACAAAATTGGATCCAGAGATGTTCTGGTGTTACTCTACATAATGCACTGTGCACAGAGAAAACAATCACATCATATTGAAAATACTTCTCAGACATATGGGAGGCAAATATATTCAATTTACAATTTCTCAAAGGAGACTGAATTTTAATATGGAATATTTAGGATTAAGTTACAGATCCAAGACACTGAGCCGGGCTTTGCTTGTTTAATTGATGTGCTGGGAGTGGAGGGTTTCTTCAGATGAGGGTGAAGATGAGTTTATTGAGAGGCTCAGAGGAGCAGAGATGAAGGATGTGAAAATGTGTAGTTTTACGTCTCAGGAATAGCTGAACTCCTCTGTGGCACTGCCCCATAACTTCACTCCTGTGAATCTCTCTGACTGATGTTTTAATTATCACACTGACACACGTGGACAATGTGACACACATTCAAACAAACACACACATAAACAATTCAGACATACCTGCAGAATTTCACCTGCAGTCAGATATAGACATAACAGACAGGTTTTTAAGTACTGCTGACATGCATGCAAATGAACGCACCCAAATTTTCATCTATATACAAACACACACATACACACACACACACACACACACACACACACACACACACACACTGGAATTACGTTAATGATGTTTGAAACATAAAAACTCTTGGTAGTTTCCTGGTGTAAACAACTGATGCAAGATTCTTGGGTTCATTTGATCTGTGTGTGTGTGTGTGTGTGTGTGTGTGTGTGTGTGTGTGTGTGTGTCAGTTTGCTCTGACCTAATTTCCCTGGCCACATGCTGTGTTCGTGCGTCGACCCTGTGATGTCATCACTGACACCCACCGAGGAACTCGGCGAGTGTGCGTGAGTGTGTGTGTGCATGTGTCACAAGTCATCTCCCATGAAGAACTAAGACCGACAGTTTTCTTAGATCTTCGTCACCCAGTGAGTCCGGCTCCATCTGACACTGTTACCCTGCAGGCGGATGGAGAGGAAACGAGGGAAGGAGGGAGTTAAGGATGGAGGGAGGGGAAGAAAACAGGAACAGCTGGATAGCGCCGCTCTCATCTTTCTCTTCTCCTTTGACTTCCCAATTTCCTAATACTAATGCAGTGCCTGTTGAAAACATGGCTGCTCGGAATGGGCCAATTCCCTATAATGCTGCGTGCAGCTTTCTTGAGAACCGCTCATTCAAACAACTCCACATTCAACACTGCGTTTCTTTGAGTCCTGAGCGATACACCGAGCGGGAAGTAGTTGCCATTGGTTCCAAGTGCTCAAACAAACATTAGCATTAGTACCCAGCATGCCGTTCAGCGGTGCAGCGGTTGATAGGAGTCCCCTCTCAATACACTACACAGTGTGTATACATAACGCACTGCTAATAGTTGTGTCCAGTAAATCTTAAGAGCTTGCTCTCAACGCTGCACCTTCTTGGTCCTCAGCAATACTCCCTCCAAGCTTGAGATTGGTTGGATGAATGGCTGTTGAAAAAATTGAAGGCCAGACATACAGAAAGAGACTCTTTCCATTTTAGTTAGATCAAAGCATCGATGGTAAATGGACTGATGGCAGTGGCTAAGGTGCGACCTGCCCATCAGGAGTAGCTGACATTCATACACACATTCATACACTGTAGGCACGGCTACGGGAAAAATTTGCCCAAGGACACATCGACAAGGGCTATTGGAGCTGGGGATCAAAGCACCGATCCTCTGAGTGAAGGGCGACCCTGCTCACCAGTGAGCCACGGTCGCCCATCAATCCGACACTTAGTGAAAACATCTCTTTTCCTTAATTTCTCCCCAACCCTTTATTTCCCTTTCCTTTCCATTTCTCCATTAGCTCGCACTCTATTACTTGTTTTATTCTTGATATTTTTAAGGTTACAAGACTCTTTTGTTTCCCTAATTTATCTCTTCATTTACACCCTCTCCTCCTGTTTCCTTTTCTCTCCTCTGTTGTTTCATCCTTGAGTCCCTTGTGTCCCTGCCAGACCGTCTTCTCCCTTGGTGATTCACAACCTTTTATATAAAATCTCAACAAAACAACTCAATGTAGAGGAAAGAAAAATAATGATATTGAATAAAAATAAAAATAGATCAAATATAATAGGCGAGGATTAGACAATACTAAAAGGCTGCTACAGATGTTAAGAGCAATTGGGATTTAGTGTTGCCCGAGGACTCTTCGACATGCAGACCAGGAGAGCCGAGCCCCCGGCTTCAGCTGAGCAGATAGCGCCAGGAGAGCAGGGTCGTCCTTCAATCAGGGGATCTGTGGTTTGATCCCTGGCTCCACTACATGTCGATATACCAGCGGTGTATGAATGAGTATGAATGGTTAGTGAGAGTCCTGGAGGGCAGGTAGGACATTGCATGGTCGTCAGTGAATGAATGGGTATCATCCATGAATGTAGTAAAGTTCCCAGGTTTATTATTTTCCACATCAGTGTACAGATGGATGTTATGGCGAACAAAGGAATCCCCACTGATGAGATGAGTTAAGGTCAGTCTGCAGATTTGGTTGAGTGGGATAGTTTGTTTTGACTGAAATCCATAGATTTCCTTGTGTAGCGACGCTACACTTGGGTTGTCGAAGCGATGCAGTCCGTCTGCTGTGTTTTCTTAACCTCACCATGTGACTCCCCAGTCTAAACTCATCTCAACAGTGAAAATGAGGTTTCATTTGGTGCCAGAGGGACATGTGGGCACTTACACTAGTTATATTGTTCCATCACTCTGTGGCCCCATTAATCCACATTAACAGATGTCTATCACGGAGGTATCCACAGAGGCATCTTGCATGGACAACATGTCGGTTCTTGGCATTGAACTCAAAAGTATTCCTTTTTGGCATTTCCTGTCATACTGTATGAGAGATGCAAACAAAGCTCAGCCTCTAAGTTCGAGAGAAAAAAAAGTTCTCATGAATAAGACACTATCAAAGCCAATTGGGCAGTGTTGGATTGACAGATGGCCACAAACCCCAGCTTTGACTTTGAATGAACACAGTTTTCTTTGGCCTTGAAACAGCATGTCTTGTAACTCCTGCTCCTCTTTTATTCTTCTCTTCAAACACTCACTCCATTTCTAACCCAAACACTCTCCTCTCAGTCATTTACTTCATTCCTCTCCATTCCCTCCCCAAGCTGCACTGCATGTCTTTACTGGTTCTTCGTTTCTCATTTCTCCTTTTCGACTGAAAGCTCAATAATTCAACTGTGCATTACTAACACCATTTTCATTACCCCACAACTAATTTTCCATAGGCTGCATTTTGTTTAAATAAAAAGTGTAAATGATTGCCATGTTTCCCAAAAAAAAGAGGTTCAATTTAAAAACATTCCTATAGTTTGAATGTCATCTGAATTGACTGTATATATGTGTGTGTGTAGGCATGTGGACAGGCTGATATTTAAAGTTGTCAAGTTCTTTTTACTCCTCCATTGCTTTTGAAAACAACCAGCTGAATGGCTCAGTTGTAAGAGGCTGATAGAGATTTAGAGGTACAGTGAAACACAGTTTACCTTCAGGAATTTTGACTGAAAAGGCAGCTTATCTGCTTTGGTCCAATGATTGCCTGTGTTGTTATAATAGGTAATCAGATGAACACATTCATACCCTGGAAGTGAAGCTGGTATGCAGTTGCAGTGCTGAATCATTTCTTATAGTCAAAGAACATTACAAACCTGATCATGTGCGTCATTATTTTTGAGTTATTTTCCCTCTCCTCATCGCACCACTTTGTTCTCTCTGTATATATTTGACTCCTGTTGTTTCTTTTTTGTCTTTTCTGTTTTCTCTCAGTTCACTTTAGTATATTTAGGTTTTCTGAGACAGCTTTTTGAATTTCTGCATGCAAATGAGATTGCAGAGCAGCAGACTAGCCGTACTGGCAATGTCCATCTGTCAGTCGGTCCCACCACTTGGTCCCGATGGAAATAGGAAATAATTATGAAATGGTTTGCCTTCTTGAATTCAGGCTTAATTTAAACAAAAATCTCTCAAGCCTCAAAGTTTAGCAAAGTCTGACAATGCCAAGCCGAACCTGGGATGTCCTAAAATGGCTCTTACGGATAAACTCTTAAAAAACATGGCCCCTTCCTTCCATCATCCATCTGCCAAATATGCTTTCTGGTGTGTAATGAGCAATAAAGCGCCACAAGGCTGATGGTGAATTAGTTAGATTTTGGTCAGGTTCTGTCTCTGCTTGGTATCTCTGAATGTGAGATGCCATATTTTGTTCCTGTGAATGTTGCAAATATTCACAGCTGGATTTGTTTTAATGTTCCAGATGGGTAGTCGTTAGAGAAAATGCATTGATTATTTAAAACAGTGTGGCGATCTCAGTTTCATCAATGGATAGTGAAATTAATTGTTAAATTGTTCAATATCTCTGTTTCAATGTCGCTTTCGAACCTTTATCTGTCTCATTCCCTTTTATCTCGTTCCATTAGAGGTTCAGCCCTGTGAAAGAAGTAGCGCCCCCTGTTGGTGTATATAATGGCCCACGCTGTGCCCTGGAGCTGCTGAAGAAGGCCTCAGGAGTAAAGAAAAGTCCATTTGGCATCACTGCAGTGCGCTTCACTCAGAACCACAAAACATGCTCTACACCAGGTCAGTACAGTTTGTGTGTGGTAGTCTGTGGCCAATCTATGCTAATATGATGCTGTTTAAAGGGATATTCCTTTTAGATGTATGTAGATGGAGGTTAGTTTTAGCTTTTCAACAAATATATCATTGTTAATTAGACTAGGGGCTGGAACAAATAGTTTGAATTATTATCAAAAGTATCATAAGCAAAAATGAACAGAGACATTGATAATACAAAATGCGTCTCTTAGTCGTCATCGCTGTAATTGTATCTATCCTCAGTAGGAAAGTCAACATTTATTGAAAAAAGATAGATTTATTCATTCGTCAAAATCCACAACAGGTTTTTATCTAACAAACGTATTTTGCTTCTATCCATATTTGTTTGCGTTTAGCCTTTCAAAAACAACATTTGTACTGCATCAAAACAACTGTTTGCTCTTCTGCTTGCCGCACACAAGGAGAGGCCCGCACCTGTGTTAACGGGTTTATGGTTCATGTTAGTGTGCTGTTAGAGTACAGGTCTGAAGAAATGTTTGACATACAGAGAGTGGAGCAGGTGAGTCTGCACTTAATGCCTAAAATATCGTTGTTGTACCACATGGCTGATTTTAAGGGCCTTCTTTCATTTCTTTCATTATTATCTTGTACATAAGTTGTACTTGCAATTTGTTGCTTTGTTGTTACTTCATTTTTGATAGAAATGTTTAGTTCTTATTTCTAAGTCTAAGAATTTTGTAAAATGATTATTTCATTTTTAAGTTACAAGCAAAACACTCATATTTCTCATTTGCTTTGCCCTGCAGGTTGTTGTATTTCTGTGTTTACGCTTTCTGTATTTGTATCATGTTTATAAATCTGCATACTGCATCATTTTTGTCACATTTATGAAAGTGTTTTCTTTATCTGCTTGTGGTTATATATTCCTTGTGAGGGTTTCCTTAAGTTGTAGTACGCACGGCTTTTTCAGCCATGGTATTTATAATTAGCTTTACAAAGAAATCATCATTCTTCTGTGTTTTTGAGCATTTCGAGCTGTTACCAAAGCGGGCTTTCACACTTGCAGCGATTCTTGTGTATTGTTGAGGAGACAGCTATTAATATAGTAGTAACACATGAGTCTCCATATGACATTTGGTGTAGCACAGGTGTCATTTTCAGTTGAAGCCTATACTACTTACACACTGGCAGAACTAAGGACGCTAAGCCAAAGGTCACACCTACGCTACATGTGTTTAATGTCTATGTCTTCACTGTAAGTTTACGTTAAGTCCTTTTTACCCAAATAAAAACAATAATCTCACCTCTCCGTACTCTGTGCAGGTCCAGGATCCTATGATATGTTTGAGCAAGGTTTAGCCTGTGAGAGTTTTAAAAAGGCAGTTTTAGAAAGAACCAGGAAGGGAGGTTTTGGCTCCACTGCTCAACGCAGTTCCCTCTTCCACAACAAAGAATCGATAGAGGCCCCGAGTCCAGGACAATATGCGGTAGGAAGATCAATAAATTTTTTTGTAATTAGGCTGCAATATCAAGCTGTGTTACTCATTTCTTCATTGCAATGTACATGTGTGTGAATGTTGTTTGTTTGCATTCAGACAGAAAAGAAGACAGAGGAGCACTACAAGAAGCAGCACACGGCAGTTTTCAAATCAGCCACCGAACGTCTGGCCCTGCTGGCGAAAGTAAGTCTGTTTCCCTCTGTCTCCCAGCATCCCCTACAGTCATCTTTGTCTCACTCTTTCTTATCCTCGCACCAAGTTTTTGTTGCAAAGCCGTTAAAACCTACTTAGCAGAGGAGTCTAAGATGAAGTAAAGCAGGATTACATGCCAAGTTCTTACTTTCATAAATGGGCCATCGCAGCGGTAGCATCTGACCCACTATGCCGAGGGTACTGTTTTCCACCAGTTAATTGTCTTTGACTGCTTCTTTTCTTGCATTGCTCTTCCTCCCAACGCTCATTGATACTGGAGAAATTTGTGATAATTAGTTTCTTATTCTTCTGCCTTGTTCCTTTCCCTTTTGCTACGCTCTTTCTTGTTCCTCTCTTGCCCCTTTCCTCACTTCTTTCCTCTCGAACTGATGTTAATATAAACCTCATATAATACAGTACATTAACGGATGTGACTCTCTAAACCTGATTTAGTTGTTTTTTCCAAAGAATAATCTTCTTCTCTTCTCTTTATTCACGATCAGAAGTTTATGCGTTTTCTTTTATGTTCATGATTATACGTACATTTAATGTTGAATACTTTATTGTTATGGTGAAAAGAGTATTTCTATAATCACCAGGCATCTATCTTAAGACAATGATACACAAGCGTGTCTACTACAGACTCACTGTACAAGCAGGTTTTATTAAATGTTGTCATTTAAAAGTCCTATTCGACTCCTTCAAGATAACTTTCCATCAGTGACCTGAATATTAACTTTTGTAAGGTAGTGAAATTAAATATCTTTATGGAACTAATTGAGAGAAAATAAACAGTGGAGGATGTTGTAATATTCTAGGGATGTGTGTTTCATAAGTACGTCCAAAATGAAATTTAAATTTGAACATATTGGAAATAATGCTCAAACCATTGTCTTCACACTTTCACATTACACCACTAATCTAGCATTATGTGTACCGCATTTGATGTCAATGTCATTAGATACATGATAAACAATGGTGCTGCATTTAAAAAAGTGACAATATTTGTATTGTGAAAGCTGCATTTCTTTGCTCTGTATGACACATGATGGTGTTTACTTGCATATAAATAATGTGTTAATGAAGAAACAAGCAGCTGGACGTGAGGATTAGCAGTTATTATGGACTCTGGTATTGACAAAATGTTCTTGGAGAAAATTATGTAAATGTCCCGCTAAAGTGTATTCCACGAGCATTTTAATATTCCAGATACACAATTTGTATTTTAAAGTACCCTCCAACTGGTGTTTACTCTGATTAACTCCAAAGGTTAGAAGTGTTTTCTAAATCTTGAGGCAAAGGTCTCCAGATCTGATCTTAACATTGCAAACTGTCCTGCTCTCGAGAAAGACAGGGTTGAAAGGGTAATTTGGCACTTCTCAGAGGGCAGAACATTGTAGGTGTAATGCTCCACATCACCGGTTTTAGTCAGTCAACTTGTAGCTTTCATTTGTATCTTTCATCGTTTAATGCTGCTGCTACATTTCTCACTGTAACATCACAGCTTCAGCAGTCCATGTCTATTAGAAACCTGGCTACATACAAATCACTTTTCTCTTCTCACCGACCACGATGATGGTCTCTTGTTTACATGATGTTTAAACACAGGGGGAAATGACGGAGGAGGAGATTTCTACCCGGTTATACGTTTACATCTATGAGCAATGCTTTTCTTTCTTCACAGAAGGCACATTTTAAAGTCTCACTAATAACAAAAGGATTGGCAAGAAGGAAGGAACTGATGTTTTACAAACAGCCGTGCTTAGGTCTCACCTGGGCCAAGTAGTTATCAGTCCTCACCGTCAGGACACAGAGCCCCGCTGGTTTCCATCCATGCTCTCTAATCAGGTAGTGATTTACACCTTGGAAAACCAAGACACGACCAAGCCAATGCAATTAAGTACTTGGTCGGACATAAAACCAGCAGGACTCCAGGTGCATTAAAGAGGAGCGCAGGTGTTACATGTGGAAATATCACTGAATACACCTGCATTAGTAAGTGAGCATACTCATGTTTTACATCAGCAATTCCGTTGTAGTGAGGTCAGAGTTCAGGGTCAGCATCGTCTGGGGAAAGGATGGCCACTTTATTCCCTGTGCCACCCTACGGTGGCCAGCATAGAAGAAAAATAGTCATAACACCTTCTGGATAGTAAGGAACATATGTTGTTTGTCCTAATGAGTTGTACTGAATATATCTGCAACCAATGCACCTCTAGCATTTGTTACAGTTATTGATTTGGTTTGTACGGCACTTTGGAAAAACTTTGTTCCCAACTTGTGTGTATTTATACATTTATATTATTGTTAGTGTTACATTGTTAGTAAGTAAGTACAGTTTAATTATATTGCACATTTCACAGGCAAAGGTAACTAAGTAGTAAGAAACCATAAATAAACATAAATTGTTTATGCATTCAGATAATGCAGAACGCACATTTTGTTAATATCACAAATGAACAAGTGTGATGAGACTGATTAGAAAATTGAGAAAGATCCATCAATGATTATGGTGCTGACCACTTCTGTTATAGCTTCTACCTCATATATCTGTCATATAGCGTAGTTTGCCATTTTTCATGACAATGGCTCTGTGTAGTTTTCTGTCATGCTGCAGTTCATTGCGCTGATGGATGATCCCGCTTTCTCAGAATCTTTGGTGTGCTGGAGAACTTGACAGCCATGCCAACCTCCGTCCACATAAAGTCTGAGTTTCACATTGTCATGCACTAATACGGTGTAGCTACAGTATGGATCTGGATGTCGAAGGTCTGCAAGCTCCAATGATCACTGGAACCTTCATTTAAAGCCAGACACACAGAGTGATTAAATATTTACAATGGCTGTAACTTGCTTCAAATCCCAGTGGCAGCACCTCCAGCTTGGTTTTGTGTTCACAAAAACATAATTGGCAGCAATCACAGAGGTAGCGCATGTCTGTCTGCAGCACTCCTTCGGCAAACAGCAGGGTTAGCTGTGACAAGCACGGCAGTGGACAGGGTTTGGACTTTTTAAATTGGGGGAAAAAACAAGACAAAAAAGCAAAGGAAAATATGCTTATTTAAATGTTCTTTAGATACAGAATATTGCTTGCATATTTCTCTGCTCGCCTTGCTCTTTTTTGCTTTCTGGGTAGTACCTCTGAGTGCTCTGAGGAGAAGATCTAAGGCCACTCGTAATGGCTCCACACAGAGCCTCCTTTATGACCAGTTAATGAAAAATCACCTGGGGATGTCTTAGCTGAAACAGTGAGCCGCATGCCGGGCTGCAGCCTGGAAACGGCCGCCCACTGGGACATTATTAAAAGTATCTAATTAGGAAACGATCACCATCATGAGAAGGGGTTAAGACAAGAAAGAAAGATGAAAAATAAAAGAATACAGGCAAACAGGACATCTTCGTTATCGGTTTTATGTTTGGAGGTTTATGTCTTCAGTACTTTGACTTAGAAGCTTCATCTCGCGGCAGAGGTTGACATTGTTGGAGAAATTATTCACACTGCATGGTTTTTGAAATCAGAATGATAAAAGACGCACCATATCTGTCGAAATGATAGAAGCTATCTTGTGAGGTGTATTAAACATGGCAGGGAGACCTGTTATCTGACTTCCGATATTTATTACAGTCTTTCCTCTTTGCTATTAGTTGCTCTGCTTTTTATGTTCCAGATCTTCTGTTTCTCAGTGTTTCTTTTCTTTTGAGGCAAAGTCCAGTTTATGTTACAGTTCATGATATTTATTCCTTTCACAAATCTGTCTTTTCCCAAATGTATGCCATACACTCAATACATTTTGAATAACAGGCATGGCATTATTTATTTTAGTAAATGTTCCTTATCTTGTGGTATGACCTCATTCAAAGGATGCTTATATTTCTGACATTCCAAATCAAACACACCTCGACTAGTTCAAATATTTGAAGCTATGTTGGATCTGTACTTTAGCTGCAGGTTCGGATCTGATAGGAGTTGATTACCTGTCTGTGGAGAAGAAAGAACCAGACATGTTGTTGAGAAATGACAGATCTGCAAGAAGAGATGATTATGAGTAGAGCATATCTCACCTCTAATCCAGGGCTCTTTCCCAGTTTTATATATGCTGATCCCCATCTCTCTCTTTCTTGTTCTGTTCTCTCCTCTTTATTCTTTTCCTTTCATCCCTCCTCCTACCCTACTTTCCACATCCCTCCTCTCCATCTCCTGTCTTCATTTTCTTCTCCTGGCCAACCCTGGCTGACAATGACCTTTATGTTGCTGATGTCGTGGGATACCCTCAGGCAGCGCTGGGAGAGAATAAGTGTGGAATTTAATTTGGTGCTATGTTTTAACCCGAGGCAGTGGAATCCCTCTCCTGTATCAGTGAAATATTGCCTTGTCCCTTCAAGTGAAATGTGGGTTGGTTGACATGGCGTTTTGTCTGTCTGTCAGTCAGTTTTTACTAATGCATGTCTGCCTTTGTCGATTGTGACGTTGAGATTAATAGAGGTCTTAATGGATGGTTATTGTTATACTCAGAGAGAGAGGGATTGTCAATGGCATGGAGGTTGGTTCAATAATGAGGTGTTGTCAATAGCTTTAATGAGAAGTGCACTTTCACTTAATAGTGCACTATTAGTAAATTGTGGGCAGTGGGTTCAATTTGCACTGTAATCCATCAACTCTCAAGATTATTTGGTACACAAGATCGTCCATGAGTTGAACATGTAAAAAGTAGTAAAACAGAATGTGACATTTTTTTAAATCCATCGAAGTAAAGACACAGGTTTGTACAACAAGAGCCTTAATACTTTATCAAAAGATGAATTAATCGAGTCACACAAGGTTTCCTTCATCCTAAAAGTCTTTTCAAACCCTCTCAGTTTCACATTAGTTTAATAAGTGTAACTCATGTAATCCTCAGTAACATCAGTAATAATAATCCATTTTCAGTTTCATTCAAAGCCAAATATTTGACATTATTACATTTTGTTATAGCAAATATGTTGGCTCCATGCAGTTATTATTATGTAACCAAGCAATAAAGTCTCTGCCAGTCAAACACATTTCATTTTATCTGCACTAATATCTGTTATGCTGACAATGAACACCACTTCATAATTCTCCTTCCACAGTGTGTCACTGTCCTGATGGAATCAGACAGACAATATTAATACATGGCTTTTATTACATGTATCAATGACAGTGATTGTCGGCAGGATTCATAATACGGCAGTGGTGTGAAATAATAACGAAAAACAAATAGAGAAAGGAGGACTTCACACATCCTTCACTTGGCAACTCTCACTGTCGCTGTTGGGGATAATACACTGACTTACAACGGATGCCATAGCAACAAATGGGAATTTTAGTTTTCATAGTTATAGATTGTTACCATGATTGACAGGTAACAAGGTACTTGTTTCAGAGTACCAGTAATTTGTGTTAAAAATAACGGTGATTGCTATATCTGTGTCCGATGTTGCTGTATGTGAGGAAGCTCTCTATATATATATATATATATATATATATATATATATATTGGTTGACTTGATGTTGTCCATGTGCTTCTCCTCAAAAATATAACTCCAGTACGTGCTACTTTACGTGGGCTATGTGGAGACTGGACTGCTGTGTTTCCCTCCCCCCTTTTTATGACGCTAGTTGTCTTCATACAAGCCATATATACAATATCAAATCCCATTCAGTAACTACTCTATTGTATTTCTGGTCCAGTGACGCAGACAGACATCATTCACAAGGCTTGACGCAGTCAACGGAAACCTCATTGATGTCAACTACAAGTGGAAAAACACCACATAGCTCTCAGATAAAGATACCACACACAATTGGCTTGAGAAAGACTAAGAACGAGAGGAGAGATGAAACTGAATGGAAGATGCAGTGGGAGGTAATGAAGGAAAGACAAAGAGGATGAGAGAGAGAGAGAGATACTCTGTGTATAATATGTAATTATCTATCCTATTAGCTCTGGTTGAGATAATAGAGTGTTTGCTAAACATACATTTATCAAACTGAAGCACAGCATCACTCCCTCCTGCTCTCCAGAATGAACCAAATAGCAAAAATCCAGGAGGTTAAATTCGACTGAGAATGAAAGGGGAGTGAGATTGACCGAGGGATGAAGGAATGAGTGAGGAAAGAGGGACAGACTGGGGGAAAGAAAGGTTGACCCTGTAGATGAAGAAAGATGGAAACGATGAGAAGAAGTGAGGCATTGTTGTCTGTGGCATGAATAAATACAAGCCGTGTGGTATCAGACAAAGAGTGTGACATTTGCGTGGACGGTACTGCCATGGGCAAGATACTCCTGAAGTAATCTGGAATAGGAAAATGTAGAGCGGCCCGGGGTTTGTCACTTATTGACTTTTTGTCTCTGTGTTTTATTGCATTTTTATGATATATCCATGGACAGCTAATAGCATGTCATGGTGCAGCCTCCATTTATTGGAGACAAGGGAATCGGGTGATGAAAGAAAGGAACAAAATGTGCATATAAACACACAGATGCACATATGTTTATGCAACTATACCCAGAATGCATATACAGTACACATACATGCATGCGCTTATGAATGCATCCTCATATGTTGCTGTACCACATGCCCAATTAAGTGACCGAATGAGAAGAAGGACTCAGGCATCCTGAGGCTTCAGATAGAAGCACTGCCATCATGCTCGCCTTAAAATGTTCCCGTTGACACAGCCCCACTGCTTCAACTCGCTTCTATCATACATCAATGAAGTACTTTAGTGTCGATCAAGGAACATTTTAGGGCGAGAAGAGAACATTTCTCTTTATTTTATAACATTAAAAGTAGAGTTAGGCCTTGCTGTCGCGTTGTAATTCATTTAAAAACAGACGAGATCGTGTGAGTAAGCTGGGAGGGCGAACACCATAAGAGAAGGGAGACAGAGCCGCGAATGAGAGAAAAATATTTGTGTTCTGATTGTTTCACGGCGGTTACATTCTAAGGCACAAATAGATAACCCATAAACACTCAATAGATCATTTACTGCAGAGACATAAGCTCTTAGTTTCATTTTCATTCATTACAATGTGTACAATGCATCCGTAAATACTTGGCAGATGTCATCGCAGTCAGACAAAACATAGGGTTTTTGTTTAGTTTTTACATGAAACGGGGGCAGGCTGCAGATTGTGTTCACTCTGCGACCACCAGCAGCCCTCGTCTCGTGTCATGTTGATTTTTCCTAAGTCAGCTGACTAATTTGCCTAATCTTCACAGGTCTTCGGAAACGCAGACAACAATGAGCTCAAGGAACCTTCTGGTTCCTTGAGAAGTACTCCCCGAACTAATGTCGCCAGGAATTTCTTAGTTCTATGGGTTCGAAGATTTATCAGAAGTCACAACATTGCACAGCTGTCTATAATACAAAGAGGAAGCTTTTACACTTCCGGAGAATAATCATGGCAACAATAGTTATATCCTCCATTGCGATGACTGCCCGATAAATGGTAGCAATTTGATATATCAGGGACTTGCGCTTGCGCTTACGTGATTGCTCAACACAGAACCTTTCTGGATAACATTGTTTTGAGTTTATTTATTATATTTTTTGGATCTTGAGTGGTGGCCTCATTGAAATGTATGAGGTGGCTACAGATCGGGTGTTGGTTTGAACGAAGCTTATAATTATGTGTTGTGTCATTCACATTCACCACTGAATCGCTGCAGTGTTTATTAGCCCCAAACTGCAAATGTGCTAACTGTTAGCTGTAAGCTGTAAGAACCCCAGCTCTCTTTGTTATTTCCTTTCAGTCTCTCCTTTGCTGTCAGTTGTCTCTGTACGTTTATGAAGTAGATTAATTTAGCGCCGGGCTAATTGCGTCTATTTGCATCTCCGTATTCAATCTCCTGCAGCCTTTAAAATTCACTTCACGTTCTGAACACACAGTAAGTCTTCAGCGGCTTACGGAGCCGCCGGGCCAACATGTGACACTGACACCATCGACATCACCATAAGCCCGTCTCCTGCACAACTTCTGAAGCAGAGGGTGGAGGCAATCAAACAAAATGCTGGTGAGCCGACAAGTGCTGTCCCTGCATGTCAGAGTTGTCTCGACCCAGGTCTTTTGCTCCTTGTGTCCAGTTTTCAGACTTGGAAAAAGACTCAGAAAAGTCCACCGAATAAAAAGTGATGAAGAGAGAAGACTTGCAACAAGACGCAACATATATAGAATACATGTTAAAGTACACATGGGTCTAAGTTGGGGTTTCAGAATGAATTTTCCTTCCCAGTAAGTAGAAGTATCTGAATTAAAAGCTGCAGGTCAAGTGCTTTAGCCTGATCTACTGTATGTCTCCCTTTTTTCCTTGCAGATTTATTATTTACAGACAGTTTGAGGCTATCGTCTGGATTCTTAAGTGCTTCGGTCTGGGCTTTTAATCTCTTTTCCTGCTTTACCTTTCAGTCAAATATATGTTAGATTGCTGTCCATTAAAAGATGTGTGAGTCTCAGACTGGTTGGGAAAAAAAGTCTCTTATTGAAACAGTTTGCTGGGTCAAAGTGAAGTCTGATGCTCAGATCACATAATGGCCCAATTAGCTAACAGAGATGGGGAAAAAGGCTGCGTGACAGATGATGATCGAAAGACAGATAAAAGAACGGGACTAAAAGTTCAGCCAGTGACTAGAGGCTGCATTGTTCATGGCTCATATTACATAATTACACTCAACAAATAACAAACAAATCATTTTTTGGTGGTGCTCAGGAAAGGTTATGGAGTCAATAAAGTCAAAGCAGATTATCCCCCTAGGAGCATGAATATTCTCAAGAAATTATAAAGCAATTTGGAGACTGTCCTCGCAAGAACAACGGGAGCTCAGTTATTTCAGTAAATGCCCCAAAACTACATTTGTTTGTGAATGAATGCGCTCAGTTAATTTCATGGCAGTCTTCTCATGAGAGTTTTATATTCGTGTGGGCAAATAGAAAGTTTCGCCTGAGAAAAGGTCAGGGGAGTCTACAAAATGATAAAGGAGACTATTAATTATTATTATTATTATTATTATTATTATTAACAACATGTTTTATGGTCAATGTCAAATGTTTTTGCATGGTTTTATTATTGTCTGGTAACTCAAAAATATAGATTTTGGGAGCTGGGAGAGAATGTTCACCGGCCCTCTAAACAAATTTCACTAAGCTTTATTTCCTGGCTGGATTAATATCTAATATAAATATTACTTTGACGTCTCTTAATAACTCTATCACATTGTTTCAATCCTGTCTTGATGTACAATGGCACCACGGGGAGGGGCATGGGCGGTGAAGCAAAAGATAAGTGAAAGTAAATAACCACACAGAAAGTAAAAGGAGAGCTTCAGCGACTGGAATAAATGAAGAAAATGTGAGTCCTAAGATATGTGACAGGGCACAGATGGAGAACTTGTCTGTGTAGCACTTTCAGATTTGATGATGTGTGGATGCTCTCTAAGTTATTGCTTGGAGGAAAAGATCACATACGCTCGGTGAAATTCTTTTTCTCTCATTCCTTCGATTTCTCTCTTGCTGTGAAGTCCTGGTTATTGTTACCTCCCTGCTGTCTTGCAGTTATAAAACAAGTGAACTGAAAAACAGCCCTTGCTCAAAAGCCTGACTCAAAATAAAAGACATTTTACAAGTGAAGGTGGATAAAGGCGACATGATTTCTCACACATTCGCACAACTCCAAAGCAAGCCTTTGTGGAGACCATCCTATTGTATACAATGTAAACAATGTAGAATGGAAAATATTTGTAAGAATTGGCTTTGCATTTGTTTAATGAAACTATTGTTTCAAACTTCTTTTATTTGAGCAAAGAACCACCAACTGCTGTCCTGTTTTTCGGGTGAGGAAAGTGTTGCAAAAGTACTGCATAGAAGAAAATCCACATTTGGGTCAGTGCTAACTGTGTTTTTTGTTTTCAGTAAGCTGAAGTGATTTCTATTTTTTCTTCTTCTCTGTCTTGGAAAAAGATGGCACATACACAAAGGAGATAATGTCTTCTTTCAACAGTTGTCTGTCTCTCTCCCCGTCTTAAATCCAGATCCATGCTCAAGGTAGCTGCTGTCATACAATACTTCCCCAGTAGATAATTTTGATAAATGAAGCCTTTTTGCGGATGCACCTTTTCTGTCTAGTGTCAGAATCAGCCACGTGCTCCGTCCGTCAAATTTAATTTGTATCGACCTGTTTTTGAAAATCTTCAGGGGCATGTGAGAGATTGGCTACCATTTGTATTTATTTATCTGAGAATAATGGAATCGTCAGCAGATGCCTCCGGACCTGTGACACTGCCCGGAATAGAGATCAGTATTTAAGCAAATTAAAAACTTATTTTCCCCTTTTAGATTGGATTAGAGGAAGTGAAATAATACCAGGCCTGGGCCTTTAATCTGATATTGTCCATGTTTATTATTAGGCTTGACTTTTGCTTCATATCCTGTCTTTATGTCTTCTGCAATTTTCTTGTCATCTTGCTCCATATCTGTATTTTGTTTCTCCGTGTGAACAAATCAGTCTCCCTCTCTTCACCCCACTCCTCATGTGGATGAATAGGCACATGGTGTAAGCGGCTGTGTCCGGTGTTTGCATGTGCCCGCCTTCATGTCCATTTCTGGGTCCAAGGTTTGGGCTCCAGCTGTGGCCAGCAGCTGTGTGTGTAGTGCATTGTATGTGTTTGTGCACCCAAATGCAGGTGTGGGCACGTACCCATTTGATGCAGCAGCTGTGTGTTTTGTGTGTGTTTGGTTATGGACAGCTGCTTAGTAGCAGGTGATGATTTTAAGAGCCAAGCTTGCAGTCAGCCAGGCAGGCGGCCAGGGGAACGATGGGGAGAGCTCAGCCCAATAAGATGTAAGGAGGCCTGGGCTGGGCGGTCACTCAACCACACCTTCTGGACCTCTGCTGGATGCTAGTGGTTCAGGAGAGACCCAGCTGTGGGTGTCAGTGTGTATACATGACTCTAAACTGGCTAGACTCCACAGACAAACTTACTGATACTGCAGTATATAAATCAGTCACAGGAAGACAGTTACAGTAAGACTAGGCTTCAAAGGCTCTGGGTTTAGATTCACTGTGGTTCAGATCTAAACCGGAATCCAATCCTTCCACTCAAAGTCAGTTTAGCTGTTTAGGTCTACATGTACATGTCAATGTAGCATGATATGTGGTGAAGAAGACAAATATGGCACTTATGAGATGAAGAGAGATTACCCAAACCAAAAAAGTGAGACTGCAAAGATGCAGTTGATTTGATAGACGTATGGAAGATGGAGTTTTTGAACCATTAGAAGAAGAGTGAGATGAAAAAACAGATAAAGTAGTGTAGCAGCGGGTATAAAAAGGTAATGGAGAGAGAAAGACTACAGGGAGCGAGAACGGCAAAGTAGAAAACAATAACGCAAGGGTATACAATGAAGGAGAAAGCAAGATAACAAGACTACTAAACACAGCAGAAAACTGAGGCTGTCAGCAAATTGTTAGACTAACTGCTGCCTATAAAGTGTGAATAGGAAGCAAATGGGACCCATATGGTTTCCCTCTGTCATTCCATCTGTATTGAAGACCTGTCTAAAACCTCATTAAGTCCTTATGACACCTCCACCACTAAAATCAGACAGATGGTTATCAAGCTCTATGATGAGACACCAGCTGTGCTTATGAACCAGAATGACATCGACTATTTTGAGAAGAAAAACAAGCAAACAAAAGCTGGGTTCAATTTCATTTAAATACTAGAAATCTATTTTGTTTGTAGAATCACACAAACATGAAAAAAGGCTTACTTAAGAAAATAAAGCACCACACAGCATTTATTTTGAATGTCACGCTTGTAAATTGTTTTGTAATAATTGTCAGGTCAAGTGTAAGGACATCTTGAGTGATAATGGTATTCATAGGACACTAACAGATGTACCAACATCTGTAAGTTGAGTTGCATGGAGCACCAAGCTGTGACCACAGGGTTTATTCTTTGTGCAGTATTTGTCCACACTTTTTAAATATGTGTTCCTGCCAATAAGTTTCACTATTAATAGGTACAGTTGAACCTCATGTGACACTGTAGAGTTAAGAGGCAAAGCCAAAGTGACCATTATTATTTATTAGACTCTCAATGGGGATATCCAACTTGTTCATTGTGTGCCTGCAAGACCGAGGACAACAATGCAGTTTGAGCAAAGGTCAGTTTCACGGTGCTAAATTAGATATTCAGAAGATTAATATAGCAGCAAATCAATCTGGTACATATCACCTTATAGGATGTGCAGCTTTTAAAGCATGAACAACCTTTACACTTTTGTCTCAACTTTTCAACTTTAATTAAAACAAATTTGCCGAACATTCTCAAAGCCTCGGAGCATCACGTACTAATTATTTCCCATCAAGACTCATACATGAGCCCCAGACTAGTATCACTTATTTCCCAACACAACACAAACTACAAAATGTATTTTGAACCCGAAAAAGATGAAAGATAAAGATGACCCAGAGCCATGACACTGAGCTCAATAGTGAGTTTTTAAATGGATTTGTGAATATGTCATGGACGCAAGGTGTCACACACATGCGTAGGTATGCACAAACACAGTATGAATGTATATTATCTATCGTACACTGATCTAACATATGGAAATACAGAGTCTGGAAATAGCATTCTGCTCTCCGTGGAAGAATGAAAGGTTTTACAAGTAATGAGAAGATGAAGACTGGGATGTTGTGGTAGCGTGCAAACAAGCTGTCTCTCTCTCTCTCTCTCTCTCTCTCTCTCCTATGTGTTATGCCTGGCCATTAGTTAACGCTGTCACTGTACATACTAAGCCAAATCATTAGTGTGGTGGTTGTCAGGATTACTTGAATGGCCATTAGTGTGAGAGAACTTGGTGTGGAAGACATTCTATAGGAAGATTACAAGTAACATCTGACTTTGCGTTTATATTTAGTTTTGTTTAAACCCTTGTGAGGCGGGCCATTTAACTGTGAATATGCTTTGCATTTTGTATCCGATGTAAAGGATGCTACCGTATGATCTGTTGTTGATTCTTGCATTTGACTTGAATGTAAAAGAAGGTGAGAGCAGAATGAACATGCATTAGCTTAAATCAGTTACAGATACGGCTCATTATTTAGTGTTACAGTGGAAACTTCTGGGCCAAATTGATCACTATGAGTCGATGATTATTACAACTAATTGACATTTGTCAGTCAAGGCTGCTAGTGATGGAGACAGCAAAGTAGGCCTAATGAAAAGGGCAGATTTGCTTTTTATTTAATGTTTAATAATATAGGAGAGCTGTTTGAAACGCAGCTTTGGCTGTTTCAAGGGCGGCCTCATCCCAGGTGCTTTCTCCGTGCATATTCATTTCCATCCCCAGCAGCCATGACTGTTAGACTACACAAGGTCGCCTGAGGAATTTTCGCTGCTGCCATAAGATTCGAGGAGAGAAAATTACTTTCTCTCTTGTCATAATTTCAATGGGCACGTCGCACGAGTTGGAAACAAACGAGTTAGTGCGAGGTATCGTGAAGTATCATGGGGGTAAAGTTATAATATAGAATTTCTACAGGTAAATACAATTTCCATATGTTGCTACGTCTGAAAAGACTCAAGATGGACACTGCGGACTACTTGATTGAACTGCATTTCTAATGCAGTAATGCAGAGGCTGCTCTCCAGCAAGCAAGAAACACTCCAACAAGAAACTACATATTAAAGATAGAACATTTTAAAAACAAAAAAGTAAAACAAAGTCCTTCCTGCAAATTCATTGTGCTTGGCCAAGGCAACGTCTCTGAGTTGTGTACACTTTTCATGAATAAACTATCGAAGGAGAAATGTTGCTGCCGATGTGTTGTGCTCAGGGGATTGACTTTGGGGATTGTGCAGCTGCCCTGTTTTGTGACCTGACGTTTTTATGCCTCCACGCCGTCAACAGCTGTGGCCAGAGGCATTATGTTTACGGGTTGTCCATCCGTACATAAGTACGTCCGACCTGTAAAGTTTCGTGATTGCATCTTGTAAGGTAGTGAACTCAACACTACTTAAGCACAGAGTGCCTCTTTACAGCATCGTATCTAAGGCAGCAAATGCAGGAATGAAGTTGTTTTGTAGGAATGTTTAACTCTTTGGTTTATTATTGTGATTTAATTATTTCCTTTCACAGTATGCTTGATTGGTAGTTCTATATTGTCTCGATTGACTAGACATGCAGTGCACCTGTAAAGTACAACCTCTTGCATGCATAATAAATAGAAAGTTATTCATTTATTTTTTAAACAGAAAAGAAAAGAAAAGAAATGAGAGGTTCAGGTCTGACAATCTGTCTTGATGCTAGCATCACATCAATATTCAATTTCAGTTATTCTGCATCACTGGCTGCCTGCCACAACTGTGTATCTGCCATCTAAAGTTTACTATATGCACTCTGAGGTATTTTTCAGACTGTCAAGGGCAATGTGACATCAAGAATCGTTAGGAAAAGGTGTGTTTGTGTGCCTCTCTGTGTGTATGTAGCAAGATAAGCATTTAACTGTCTAAATGTCGAAGGTGTGTAATTAATGTCAACCTGAGTGCTGTCAATATGCGACGACTGCGACTGAGAACAGTGTTTTGCCCCATCTTAAGGTTTAATCATGGCCCATAGGGTCCCTCGACAGGTGTATGTGTGGGCACATTGTGTTGCAGAGGTTGGAGGATGATTGCTCTGCACTGTTAGAGAGATATGTGACAGATGTGTGCCTACAGGTGCCTGTGTGTGTGTGCGTGTGTGTGTGCAACAACCCTTTTTTTTTCACCATCATTCAATTAATCTTATTTTCCACAGTTGCTTTTTTGTGTCTTAAGGTTTGTGCCTGTGTATGTGTGCATGTGTGAGTTCGTATTGTCGTGCACATGTTGTCCTTGCCTCCTTTTTCCTCCTACTGTGTCTATAATGAAAAGCTAAATGGGCTGGGTTAGCAATGATTAAAGATGGACAGCTACCCAGGAGGAGACGGAGAAAACAGCGGTCGGGAAATGACAGTTGGCGGTAAATGACAGCTCTGCTATGTTTAGGATAAATGGATCGTGCAGCTATATTCAGCCTTTCGCCATCAATTATTCAAAGACCCACCGACAAGACAAATCCCCAATAACTAAGATTCCTCTGCAGTGATGGTGAAGCAAGTTTCTAACAAGGTGACATGATTCACCCAGTTTCTTACAAGTGGGATCCGTTACATATTCACATCCGCAAGAGTGCCTCCGTGAATTAGCTGTTAATTATTAGCAATTCACGAACAACTAAGAATATAATGGCCTTGTTACATGGGCTATTTATCTGAAATTACTTTTGATATGTTCAATCATTGGTCCTCCCTCTGTGGAGAAGAAGCATAATGACAGCTTTTGAGACAACCCCTCATTTGTGTCATGGAGGAGATATCAGTGTGTGTGCGTGTGTCTGCATTTGCATGTAGATGATGTGACACGTACTGTATGTCCTTGCATACGCTGATATTCATGCATGAGTGTGTACACATTGGAGCAAGTGTGTTTTAATAACAGATGGGTGAATGGGTCATTTGTTATTTATAATGAGTGTGTGTCCATTATATTCTGGACCTGTCTGTTGTGTGTGTGTGTGTGTGTGTGTGTGTGTGTGAGTGTGAGTTACACTATCAGACATTTCCCAGAAAGACAGTGTCAGGTGACACTGTGACTCAACCTTACGTTACCGTCACCGTTATTTTCTCCCTCCAGTACAAAGAAATTAAGTGTGAAGTGTCTCTGTTTTTAGTGTATTGATTTTACTGTTCCCTTGACTTTTGAGCATAAGTTTAACATTTTAAATGTTTTTTTTTTTAGTTTAAATTTCTGGACAGCTATTGAATGAATTGCCATGCATTTTGATGGAGATGCTGTCCAGAGGATTAATCGTAATGACTCTGGTGGTCGCCTGACTTTTCATATTGCATGACCAGTAGGTCAAATTTACATTATTCAGTGAGATACCTCAACATTTAATGTAAGTACATAATCTTGAGCAGACATCCATCTATGGTCCCCAGACAATGTATCATTATGAATTTGGCAATCCTCTGACCTTTGCTTTCATGATGAAATTATCAAAATGTTCAGACTTGTCATGACCAAGTGCCTGCCAAACTAGAACATTTAATTTTAGTGGTTCATGATGCCTGCTGAACATCAGCATGTTAGCATTGTCATTGTCAGCATGTTAGAATGCTGCTGTTAGCATTTAGCTAACCTCACAGACTGGCTAGCATGTCTGTAAACTTGAACACTTCTCTCCTCTCCTTTTCTTTTCTTCTCCTCTCCTCTCCTCTCCTCTCCTCTCCTCTCCTCTCCTCTCCTCTCCTCTCCTCTCCTCTCCTCTCCTCTCCTCTCCTCCCCTCTTTCCCCTCCTCCCTACAGGATACCCCTCCTCCCAACAGTTACAATGTGAGTCAAACATTTGAGAAGGCTAATGGACGCTCTTACTTAGAGCCTCGAAATGAAGGCGCTAAGAGACGACAGAGCTGCTTCCTCTCTGCTGCGCCGCGGGATAATTCCCTCCTGCAATGTGACCCCACTGTACCAGGTAACACACACAAACACATATGGAGTCACATGACAAAGAGAGAAACTGATCCATCTCTCTGTTTGAAAACCATACAGTTCCCCCTTTCTCCATAATACAGTCCAATTAGCTCGTTCTCTGCAGGCTTCTAACCTAATATTTACCTAAATTACACACCCATTGAAAAATGTTGTTTCAAAATTGATAGATTCATGACTTACTTGGATAATTTATGGCTAGCCCCATTTACCAAGGGACTGAACCCATGAGACACCCCAAACCGTTTAACCAAAATCCAATTTGCATATAAATAGATTTGGACTGTTTGTAATAGTGTTTCTTCTTCATACACACACGCACACACTGAGGCAGATGTGCAGACACAAGCATATGGACATGCGCACATACGGAGATACACACATACAATTGTTTTGCCCATATTGAATTTGTATTTATGAATAGACCAACAGTATGTGCAACATTATGGAACATTATATTCCTCATCATGCCGGGTCCCCAGTGATCACATTCATCAGTGTAAGAGCATTTAACTGTTCCCTACAGAATGAATGTGTTTCTTATAATGAGGATGTGATTCAAGTTTTGTTTTGTTTTTCTATGTGCACAGTTTGTTTTGCTATGTGTCCCTTAATTATTTATTTTTGCAGTTATCTTTTGGGTTAGACAAGCACCTGCTGCATTCTTATTGTAAAACTGTGTTGGACCACTGATGGAACATTTTTCTTATATTCGTCATCGTCATTTTTATCGTACAGAATACAATGTGTAGCCGTGGGTTCAATTAAACATTTCAAAATTGATTGTAAAATCAATTTTGAAATATACATGTTTCTATAGTATGAAAAGTTGAGGTTTTATGTTTTTTTTTAAGGTTTATGGTAACCATGTTTTGTAATGGATAACCCCCTGAGGCTTAATTTCTTCATTTTAAGAACACTTTTCCTTTGTTCAGTTCTTTGAATGAAAATGGCTTTGTAAGGTTTTTTTAGCTGCAGCACCACGAGTATATGCGTCAGTGTGTGGTTAGTGCCGCTTGTTTGTTATCATATCAGAAAATATGATGCAAATATGTGTATGGAGCTCTGTACACCTGATTATGTGTTTCATTCTATTTTCATAACATGGGCATTTTCTCTAAAAAGACAAACATCATTTCTAATCCCTGCAGAGTGTTTGGTTGATACCACGTCTTGGACAGCAGGACAGCAGGACGGTTCAGTATTCTGGTAGTCTGAGCTTCGAATTGAGTTCAGGCAATTTCAGTTACATTAAACTGCATCACATCAAAAAAGCTAGCAAACCCTGTCAACTCAGTTCTGATTCATACTCTACAATGCACCCACGCTGCTGTGACAATTGCTGTCCAATATATATGACAAGGAGCAAAACATCAGAGTAGCGTTTTACATAATAGAGAAAACGCATTAATAACTTTTAACCTTGAGCTAAATAATTCATCCCAATCTTAATGCCATGGCTGATTAAAAAAACAGCAATTCTACATCATCTGCCACCGCTGCTTTGCTGTAGACCTATTACCATTGCTGAGGGCAGAATGTGCAAAAAGTTGGAAGCTTTAGCTTCGACCAAAGGTATGTAAGTTACCTCAACCCACAACTGTGACATTTAAAAAACGTGGAAGAGTAGCTGTGGTGAAATAAATACCTTGGATGCCCAAACCTCTGGTTTCTTGCATTCCCTGAAGGTCACATTATGCACTTCTATAAAGTAGCTTCAAAGTGTCTTTAAAGTACTTATGTGCCTCTGTTAAAGCTGCTTAATGTGAAATGAAGTATTTGGGTGTGAATTACGTGTGCATGTGTTCATCAGGCCCTGGCCAGTACAACCCCAGTGTGAAATCCTTCCCACAAATGGCTCTGATCTCCTCCAGAGAAGAACGATTCAAAGACTCTGCAGATGCCAACCCGGGACCAGCTGCTTATCAGGTAACATGTCAACGTTTTGCTCTCGTGAAACATTCTTACCTCCCAACACACTCACAGTCTACATGATGACTCATTGAGCAGCCAACATTCAGTAAAAGTGCACTGACACATCAGTGTAGGTATGGATGTGTGTGTCCTTTTTTGATTTGAATTTACTGTACGACTAAGAGTGAGAGTATGATGAAATCTGGTTGTGCGTAAACAGACCCTGTTTGTGTGTCTGGCATATGCAGTAGAGGGCACTCATATATGCCTGACATCTTATGTTTTGATCCTTACAGAACCTATCAAATTTCTCTCTCTGACCTTGAGCTTTGCAGAAGAAATTGATTGCTTTGTAAGAAAAATCCAAACTTCAATACATTTCTGTGGTTTCGACCTAACTTTGCTGATGCAACATGAGGCTGAATGATGCAGTTTCCTGTTTAAGGCAGCTTTTCACTTTGTGGGAGACGTACTTAACTGACCTGCCTGGTTAAATTAAAGTGGACAAAAGTGAGTGCAATTTCTATTAAGTGTAATGCTGTTTAATGCAGCCACCTTAGACTGCTGACGGAGACAAATGCACTTTATGGATGAGGCAGAATACAGCTGTAATGGAACCTAACCAGAACCTAATCTCTCCTTGCTCCATTTCTGTGTGTTTTAATAGGAATTACAGCTTTGGGTTACAGCTGCAGGAGTGTGTGAGTGTGTGAGTGTGTGAGTGTGTGTGAGTGTGTGAGTGTGTGAGTGTGTGAGTGTGTGTGAGTGTGTGCGTGTGGAATGATTGAAAGAGCTAATGTTGCTTCCAGTCCCTCCTGACTTTGAGTGGTGAACATCAAAGACAAAGCTACTGAGTTTGATTTAAACCTTGCTACGGAGTTCATCATCATGTTCATGTCCATGGGTGTAATGTTATCACAGGGCTCTTTCTTCTCTTCTCTTCTGTCTGTCTGCCTGTCTCTCCATCTGTCTGCTGTCTGTGTCGATTCATCCCCTCTACTTCCCCTCTGCAGTTCACTGTCTCTGTCTCTCTGCCTCCACGTCCGTCTCTTCTCATTCTCCCAGATTCCTTATTGAGCATACACTGTTCAGCAACTGTGGAGATTACAGTACCTATAGCCGGGTACACACCATATGATTATTTTGCTGATCATAAATATGGTTTGGGCTCTACAACCAATCTTGATCGTCTTCTGATAGTTTTACTGCCCCTAATTCTAACTTAGATTATTTAAACAAATTTACATTTTCATGACAGGATTTGGGACCACTACAATTATGGATTGGGAACAATTATACAGCGAAGCACAGTAATCGTGACAGATGTCAGGTTATAATTGCCACACTGTATGTATACCTGCTTGAATATGACTGGACATGACATTAGTCAGACGGTAGCCAACCAGCCTATGAATGAAGCGTGACATTGCTGCTGCATCTTACACAACGCTCCATTCCACCTCATCAGGTTTCAGTACAGAGCAACCGTTCACTAGAAGTTTCCCTGCACTTATCACGTTTAACTATTTCCAGTTATCTCTTCCCCCTTTTCTATGGGAATTGCATCATAAATTATCAAGGCAAACTGTTTTTGATGGATGTCTTTTTTGGTACAGAAACATGTGAGCTCTTGCTGCATTTAATTGCTTGGATATGATTGGACGGTACCAGTCAGCTGGTAGCTAGGCATCTGATTAATAAGCCAGTGATTTTGATGCATGAAGAAAGCAGCTAACGCTGGTGCCACTTCATTGCTTAGCCTGACCCCCATCCTGTATTCCAGTTCATTAGGTTTCAATGAAGAGCCACAGCTCACCTGGAATTCACATCTCTCTTATATGAAGTTCATTCCTCTCCAGCTTTCCCTTTTCTGCAGAGCTCTCTCCCTCCATCCACCAGCTCTTCTGATTTGTTTTTGTTTTCTTTGTCTTTTCTGTGCAATATGGAACTGTTTATGATTGTGACCCATTTCTTTTTTTGGCACTGGAACATGAGCGATTTGTATTCAATTGAAATTGTGCTTCTTTCTGACCACAATATTAGAAATCCTGTGAATTTTAATCATTGTGAATAGTCATTATTTTAATACGTGCTTAATCTTGATAGGTTTAAAAAAACAAAATATACCAGTGTATGAGTGAGGAGTGTGTATCACTTTGTAAGTACTACGCTTCAGTAATGTCGGCAGAACGCAGTGCATATTTTTTCCGCGTGCATTTAAAAACCTCTATCGTCCTCCTTAGACGTTTGCTGATGGTGGTTCTTTCATCACCATATGCTGTGTTTTCTGCTCTTTATCTGCTCTACATGTCCCTCTCTTACTCTCACTTTGAGAGGCATTTCTCTCTCTTAAGGGGAAACTGGGGCTTTTTCAGCTAGTAAAGCTAGTAAAACCGTTGAAGTATCACATACAATCCACCACTCATCTCCTCTTCGAAACACATATTCTACGAATGCATTAAATTAAAAGTAAAATCTAAATTCTGTATTTTGGCTTGTTAAGTGTTTGTCGGCAGCCACTTCAGTCAAAGCAGAGTGTAGAGTTAATGTTGGGAGATAATTGGCTGAAAATAAAAATGGCTTAGTTTACGTAATTAAGCTAATAACAATGCTCCCTAATGTAGAACTCAATTGCAGACCAATATTTATCGTTTTGACTGGCCGAGGGCTCTTCGTTCGTTCCTCCCGCCTTTAGATGGCCTTATCTGGGTGCTCCAGTTTCCTCCCACAGTTCAAAGAGAACAAGCAAGTCTGTCTGCATTCACAATCACATCACTCTATGTTAGTAATGCAACATTTAAATATGGTTGTATTTCTACTAGTGTTGCAGACACAGGAGTCGAGGTGAGGTGAAAAAACTCTTTACTAACACAAAGTCACACCAGTGTGACTGTGAATCTATATGATGCCATAGGCCATGCAGAGTTAAAGATGATGTGAAGGGATGTTAGGTATAGCGTTAAGACAAGCAGGCAGAGAGAGTGGCATGAAAGCGACGAGTGAGAGCGGCAGGGCAGGGGGGAGAAAGAAAGGAAAGACCGGTACAGAGGTGAGACAGTGACGTAAAGGAGTTGGCAAAGCGTAGAAGAAGAGAAGTCTAGAGACAGACAGCAGCAAATTGCGCTGCTGAAGAGGGTAGTTCAATTCAACAGCTGTAAAATGTGTTCCTAGGACACTGCAATCTGAAACAGACGGCCGCAGAATGGCATCAGTGTGTTGGCATAAGCATCCACTCAAACATGTGCGTGAAATGTCATATAGCTATCTACTTGAGCAGCATTAGGTCACAGTGAGGGCTCATTTAGTGTTTCCATTAAATGCACCGCGTGAGGCACCTACTTCTGGAGGCTCGATTACCTTTCCCATAGCACGGCACATATAGGCTCTTATTGGTTGGGCTTAATTTAACAGAGTGCGAGGAACACAGGGGTATAAATAGACACAGCAGCAGACGGCAAGCAGAAACAAATATGAATTAAATGCTGTGATCTTTGCTGATATATAAACCTGCAGAGTGCAAATCACAAACAGAGCCAAAACAAGAAGCTCAAGTTAATGTGATATTCATTACGAGTTAGAACAGATGGTGTCCTTAACAAAGCTGACATTTCATCAAACTTTCCTCAGGGTGTGCACTTTATGTCTCTACATGTGCTTCCTTCCAGTGAGAGTTTTTATAGTTGTGGGAAGCACCGCCACCTGATACCACCTCATGTTCTCATCATTATTTCTGATGAGGGCTGCGAGGTAATATTCCTTATAATTTATAATGCAAAAATGTCTCTGCATGGCGGCATAACGCACCCACTCTGCACCCACTTTGCAATGTTCTTTTTATGTGAGTTTGGAGAGTTGGAAATCTTAACTTAACACAGTTGTTTGCATGACTTTACAGTATGTATGTATGTATGTATGTATGAGTGTGTGTGTTTATAATATATATATATATATATATATATATATATATATATATATATATATATATATATATATATATTATAAACGGCTGACCTAACTACTCTGCCATATTCCTCCATGCACATTTCCTCATATATATATATATATATATATATATATATATATATATATATATATATATATATGTCATATATGTCCTCAAAAATGTACAACCCAGATGGCACGTGTAAACTTAGAATGACCAATATAGTCACATTGAACACATTTGCGGGAAGTTTGCTGTCATTTGCTGCGGTCCAACCAACATTTCAGAAGCCAAACCTCCACCCCTGCATCCACCTGAAAGCTGGCAGGAGACGATTATCGTCACTACTCTCTGCTGCGCTGAGCTTGATGTTTGGGGATGGATGAGCTCATAGCCCACACACCAACCATCACGACTGTACATACATACTCTACTTCATTCTCATAATAATCTATTCCACATGTGCAGGCGGGACAGCACTGAACGGCTGATGACATCAAGCTGCCTGTCAATAAAAAGGTGTTTTGATCATTCTCTCCCCATGATGGTTTACCCAAAAAACAACAGTAATAAATTATTACGCTTAAAATGACGATGTTAACCTTTTCCCAACCAGTCTTAACCATTTATTACCTTTACCCTTTATGAAAAGCAAATCTTACCCACAGAGGTGGCAGATCAGACAGCAGTCTCACAAATCATGATTGTTACGGCACTGACGCACAACCTATTTTGTTGTTGAGGATTGAGATATAAGGTCTCTGTTTCTGTCTTTTGAATTATGTACGTGTAGCAAAGCAAGGGCTTCTCCTTATGTGTGGTGAATGTGGGTCAGTGGTTAGTAGGTCCGTCTTTCAATCAGGGGCTTGGCGGTTCAATCCCCGCCCTAGTCAATCTGTCCTTGAGCAAGACACTTAACCCTGCATTGTTCCCTGTAGCTGTGTCTACAGTGTATGAATGTAACATGGTTGTAAGTCACTTTGGATAAAAGCGTCAGCTAAATGACATGTAATGTAATGAATGTGGCAAGTGTGCGTACTCCAACAGAGAATCTGCATCCGTTCTGCACGTGTGTGTATAGGAGGAAGCTTGGGTTGTTGTGTCATGTACTGTGTGTGTGTTGTGGGAAAGACTTTGCATCCACTCTCTCCTCTGTGATTATGTGCACACTTGAACACGTCGACATACCAAATAACATCATCACCAACTCCCCGCACAGATCTCCTTTTCCTTCGCCCCTCTGTGACCTAGTGAAACATCCAATAATCTCCCTTATTATTGCTATGCTGGTGGAGTCGTCACTTCCAAGAGCTCTTCCACATCTTCCCGACCTCCTGGGCAACCCTGAGGGTGACCTGGAGTTGAACCCGCAACCCTTTTCCCATTAGGATCAATATCTGAGATCTGAGCGGCTCCGCCAATGTGCCTAATCCTGCTGTGATACCTCCTGGCATACTGATTTGTGTATGTGCGCTGGAGGTTGGGTGGGGGAGAGGGTGGGGGGGGGGGGGGGGGGGGGGGGGGGGGGGGGGGGGGGGGGGGGGGGGGGGGGGGGCTTTGTAAAATAGAAGACGTAGATTCTTCAGGCAGTACCTGTGTGTGTGTGTGTGTGTGTGTGCATGTGCGTGCGTGCGGGTGTGTGTGTGGGGGGGGGATATCACAGAGTGGGTTTGCATACAGAATGCATGTAAATTAATATAATAATAATTATTAATAATTATTAATAATAAAACGCTTTTCTAGACACTCATAGGACGCTTCACATAAGGCAGACAAAGAAAAAAAAAACTAAATAAAAAGACAAGGAGCAAACAAAACAAACAAACGGAGAAAATAAAATGTATGTCTGCATCTTAGCCTCTGTGTGTGTGGGGGTGTGTTTTGTTTTTGTTTGGGAGGTAATTTTGAAGTGCATGTAGACGATATAAAATGCCTTCTTATTTTTGGTCAAGCATTTTGATTTATTAATTACAATCAGGATGTGATGAGAATTTCAGTAAATATTGCAAAAAGCATTTTTGAAGCAGATACCAACACTGCTTTTAATGAACACTTTTCTAGCAGAAAGACAAGTGTTTGAATACTTGTTGTTTAAGATGAAATGATGCAATAACTAAGTAGTTATTTCATTTTTACAGTCCAGTGACCTTTTTCGAAAGTTGAACAAGGACCTGACAAAGACGACGAAGAAAAAGTCTGAAAAAAGAGGCAATATATCTTAGTTGAAAAATAGTGTGCTTCACACTCCACTTTGAGACATGTTAATTCAAAGATAATTCCTCAGCTCAGTCAGGACACTCAACACTCAATACTCATTTTAGTGGCTTTGCTAATGTGATGCTTTGGAACAATTCTGTGTTCAGCAGCTTGATGTACAGAACGTATGTACGACTACATCATGCTCATATCATGATAAATAATAATGCTAAATGATGCTAATATAGGAAGAGGCTGTTGAGGTGGAGAGAGTTATGGACCACCTGTTGTGAGAGAGGTTGTATGATTGGATAGTGTAAGGAACGTGTGACAGTAAAAATGACTTCCGTGCCCACCTGAACTATCGTGAGGCTCCATCCTTAAAAATTTCTGTCTTGTGGGGACTTTTCCATTTCTTGGAAGATATTGTAAAGCAGTTTCATACGAGGCTGTTGGCTTCAATACTCAGTTTATGGGAATTTTTATTAGACGGACAAATGCAGTAAAAAAACAGGGTGGTTTGTGGAAAACGCCAAGAACTGCAGATTACTCCTGTTTTAAAGAAAAAGGACAACTGCCCATCATTCCCCATTTCATCATATTGGCTGCCATCCATTCATTGGTTGTGTGTTTCTTTCTATTTTCCTAAGTCTTTGTTGCCATAGAGCAGTGGTTCCCAAACTTTTTCTGTCAGACCCCTTTGATGATATAGGAACATATATCATCAAGATATACCGCAACCCGACCCCAATTTTTTCTTGGTTTTAATGAATTGCATTATAATGCATGAACTGTATAAAATATTTTTCTTTCTTTCTAAAATAAGTACATATCACTTCACAGTTTATTCTTCAGTTTGTCTCTTCCCGCACTCTCTCTCTCCCTCGCTCGTTCGCGCTCTCTCGCTCTCGCTGGTTTTGCCACAGTCGGTCTGTGACATGAGCCGCTCTGGTGGCGTGGTTGGAACACAGTGCATGTCACGTCGGTTATTTTATATTGTTTTACCGGTGTATGTGTGCGCCTGTGTGTGTGGGTTGGTGATGAAGCCGCGACCCCCCTGTAGTACCACCGCGCCCCCCCTAGGGGTCGCGACCCCCACTTTGGGAACCACTGCCATAGAGTATGTCTGACAATAAACTTGTGTTTACAAATTTTAGATATTTGTCTTTTCATACCTATTTTTCATAGTGTAACATCCGCCTGTTGTCAGGATCTTTTCACAGCTAGTGCTGTACAGTGCTGCATAAAGGGACTGCCTGTTGTTTAATGCACGACAAACTGCATTTTCAACATTTAGGACACCTCATATTTCACACAAACATACTGTATTGCTCTTATTTGACTTTTTTCATCCCCCCCCATCGTCCCTCCTCTCTGTTCTGTTTGTGTCTCTGCAGTTGAGTCCAGGCCTCATGAACACAGTACTGAGGGGCACCTTCAATGTGACGCTCAATAACCCTCTGGGCCCCCGCTGTTCCCCCCGTGTGGCCCCTGGCCCTTTAACGGCCCACAACGCCTTCATCGATACCAGCATTTCTTAGCGCTCTTTGTGGGTCAAAGATTAGAGGGGAAAGGTGAGTGGGGTTAAAGGTCAATCTTAAGGTCATCACATTTCAATTCATATTCTATGGTAAGCTTATTTGTCATGAATATTTATGCCTCTATCCATTTCTGTTGAATATATAATAGACAATGAGTGATTATTTTCAATTATTGAATTGTACCTTTACTAAGCGTATTAATTACATGAACAGAAGTATATATATTTTACTTTTGCAATAGTCATATGTAAAAAATATATATATTCTATTTCACGGTGGATCCCATGTTCTTCTGTGATAGCCTTCAGTGTTTCAAGTGTTAGACATTTCTCTCACAGTTCATTTCACAGTTCATTTAAAAATCAGAGTAGCTAATTGTGATGTTTTTCTTGTATTTATCAGAGCAAACTTCTGAAGGATTAAAGTATTTTTTGTAATTGTTTCAGGCAGAAGTTTGGAGGAAGATGGCTGCTCTTTATTCAGTGTCCCAAAGTAAAAATACCTGCAGCTGATGGTTCCCTCATTCTTTGCAGTAATGACACGTTTGACACACTGATTCAGCTGTTTTTGTGGATCAGTCCCCTCTGCAAAAAACACTTTGCTAATCAATAACAATTAAAAAGCTATTACTGTGAATATTGCCTGAGGTTTTTTGAAAGCATGTTTCTCTTGATGTCTCTTTTTTTCCCCTGAAGCAGCATCAAAAGATCCGATCTGACAAAGAATAAATATGATGAGAAGGTTTTGCAAGAGAGATTTTACTATGCTGCTCATACTGGATAATGACAGGAACGCTGGGCACGCGGTAGCACTGGATCATTAGGCTTGATTTAAACTCACTTATCCTTTGGAGGCCAAGATTGTCAGAAAGCTTGTTTTATTGAAGGACAATGAACCAATGCATGTGACAATTAGACATTTTTTTGTGTGCAGTTATTATAAAGTGTTACTGAGGCATATGACCAGAGAGAGACTTCTCTAGGCCACTGCTGCCTCTAACATGACCAAATATTACAGAGACAAACAAAAATTAACAGTAACACTTTATAAATTGCACACTATGAAGCATTATATAATACTTCATTTACAAATGGTGAATCCATCATGTATAAAGTGTGGAACAATGCTTTATAAATGATGAATTAAGTGTTTACTCGTACTTAACTAATGCTTCTTAGCGTGCAGTTATTATAAAGTGTTACCATATTTTTTGTAATTGTCTTTTGTGGCTATACATTATTGCTAAGCATGCATCAATCATGACATCATTAATTATGTATATTTATGCTGACCACCAGAGAAATAGAGAGAAATACAGAAGTCTCATAACTTATTTTCTAGTTTGTTGGTACACTGATAGGCTTTGTTCATTAATAAAATTCCCCCCTGCCCCCTTTTTGTTTCACACACACATACACACTCATATACTGCGGAGCATACAGAAACACGCATCCAAACCAAGAGGCAACTACACATAAAATTACAATGCATTCTGCTCCTAACGACCATGGATTTTAGGTTTTAACTGAGCATGCAGAGGGGAGATCTAATGTGTGACCACAACATCATATATTACGTGTACAAAACTCTGACTCACCTCTAAGAGGAGAGAGGTTTGAGATTCAACAACAGGAGTGAGAGAAAAGGTGTGTGGAGCAGTGATGGAGGACACGATAGCTGAAACTAACTTGGCAGTAAGCAAAATACGCTTATTTGCTTTCTTGCCAACAAGAACTATGAAGCATTTCTCATTAGGCCGTTAAATATGAACTTCAGCCGCAGCTGCCAATGTGGGCGAGTCTCTGCTGATTGCCTGGCATATCCAAAATGACAACTGTTACGGGCCAAGAAAAACTCTGGCACATATTTACCCCATGTAAAACCCCACTTACGTTTTTGTACAGATGAAACAAACCAGCTATAATGTGTTAATGATTGAGCTTTACAGGTTCTTGTTGGTGGATTCTGTTCCCTTCAGACAGAGCCAGGTGAGCTAAGCTAATTTGCGACTGGCTTTAGTTTCATATTTAAGTACAACACAGACATGAGAGTGGTATCAATCCTCTCATCCGACTCTCAATAAGAAATATACAAGTATGGCTTAGAAATTAAGAAAAACTTGCCTCATTATAGTATATGATATGTCTTTTTGATTATCCTATACTACTCGACCATCCCTGGACCCTGACCTTGTATATCTAGTAACGGAGAGGCAGAGACAGCCGGCTGTGACTAGGCGATGACTAGGCGGTTCAAAGTGTCAGATAAACCACTTTTACTGTCCGTTACCTCTGGAGAGTGTAGATTTATGATCCTCATCTCTGCTGATCACTCACCGTAAATCAGCTCTTCATGGCTGTGTGTAAATGTGTGTGTTCCCAGCATTTATAGACATAGAGAGAAAAAGCAACACAAAGTGTTTAAGTATCAAAAGAAGATGTAGAGATGACACCGTTCAGGTAGATTGTGTTGTTGTCATATCTGATATGAAATAACCTTTCTAGTTGACTGGCTCCCCCCAGCCTCCGCCTTACTTCCTGTGTTGGATCCGTCCACGTCCTGCAGTGTTCAAAATGTCTCTGTGAGCATCCAGAGTAACAGGTTCGATGGAGCACCATGTCTCTGATTGTTCCTGTGGGCCTTTTAGCCTAATGAGGTGTTTACCCCCTGTCATTATTCAGCTGGGAGCAGAGTGGGAGACAGAGGGGAGAGAGAGAGAGAGGAGGGTGAGATATACAGTAAAATGGAGACAGAAGAAAGGAAAGAAAAGAAGAGAGGAAAAGGGAAAAAGGCAAATGGAGGATGGATGGAAAATGAGAGATTGTATATGGGCAGAGGAAAGATCAGGGAGTTGAAAGAAAAGGAGAGGCAGAGGAGGAAAGAAAGGCAGAGAGGACGGCGAAAGAGCCTGGTGTTATTTATGCATCCCTCGGCACTCGTCTTTACCATTCCCCCCCCCCACGAGCTGTTTTACATCGGCAATCTAATTAAATCAAATAAATCACAACATCCCCCCCCCCCCCCCCCCCCCCCCCCCCCCCACACACACACACACACACACACACACACACACACACACAGCCACAACAGCCCCTCCTGTTTCTGGGATTGTGAACACCCCCTCCACCCGAGATTGAATAAATCTCGATTATGGTGCATTACACAGCACATCATTCATGTTGTTTATAGGTCTAAAATATGCAAACAGACCAGGGGCGTAAAAGTGATCGATGCTCAAATGGGCTCTGTTTTCTGTTCTGTTCTCATCGCTCCCGCAGCACCAAGCGGCGTCACTTACATATGTCTCGTGTGGGATGAAGACATATTGTGTTGTGTCCTTACTCCGTCCCCTCATGATGGCTATTTCCATTGTCTATGTGCCCTGGCATCCAAAAGGCATTTTTACTACCTCATTTGCTAAAGCACTCTGTCTCAGCCGTTGAGCCATCATTAAATCTAATTAGCTCTGTCAAACCTTGAAGATGTCGCTGAGAGATCTCTCGATAATTGTAAAACAGGGGTAAGTTGATCAGTATTTTTTATCGTTACCGTGGGACTCTTAATACATGAAACACATGTAAAACAACCAGCAGCTGCTAAAGCTGCAGTTCCTTTCCAATAAATAACTGCTTCTAGGAGATAATTGTTTGGGCATATGTTTCCAAATATGTTGTTAGAAAATGTTTTTTTTTTTCTTTGGCTGACCCAAGCATGAAATTCATATTCATATTCCATGCTAACCAAAGTTTAAAGAACGGTTTTCAACAGTTAAAAAAGACAAACCTACACATATTACGGTATAAATCCATGATTGGAAATGGGTTTAATTGATTGTTTGGGTGACAATATCCTGCATTATAAATTAATAAAATATATTAATAAACCAGATAAAATTACAGTTAAAGGCATTTATGATAACTGAAAACCGGCTTTTAAACTGCCATAATGTTGGCAGAGAGTCCAAGTTAAAGGCCTTGTGCAGATTATTCCATATATGAGGTGTTTTTTCCTTTCCGCTGCCTTTGACACAGTGAACCACCAGATCCTCATGTCCTCCCTCCTGGACCTGGGTATCTCAGGCACCGTGCTCTCACTCTTCTCATCCTACCTCACCGACCGCTCTTACCGAGTAACCTGGAGAGGATCTGTGTCTGAGCCTTGTCCTCTGACTACTGGGGTCCCTCAGGGTTCAGTCCTCGGTCCTCTTCTCTTCTCTCTGTACACCAACTCTCTTGGCTCTGTCATTCGCTCGCATGGCTTCACCTACCACAGCTATGCTGACGACACCCAACTGATCCTCTCGTTTCCCCAATCCGAAACACAGGTAGCAGCATGAATCTCTGCCTGTCTGACCGACATCTCTCAGTGGATGTCCGCTCACCACCTGAAAATTAACCCGGACAAGACTGAACTTCTCTTCCTTCCAGGAAAAGGCTCTCCAACCCACGACCTAACTATTAACTTCAACAACTCAGTGCTGGCTCCGACTCCGACTGCCAGGAACCTCGGTGTGACACTCGACAGTCAACTATCTCTGACTGCCAACATTACCGCAATAACACGCTCCTGTAGGTACATGCTGTACAACATCAGGAGAATACGACCTCTTCTCATTCAGAAGGCGTCACAGGTTCTGGTCCAGGCTCTGGTCATCTCACGGCTGGACTATTGCAACTCCCTCCTGGCAGGTCTGCCTGCTAATGCCATTCGATCTCTACAGCTCATCCAGAATACAGCTGCTCGACTGGTCTTCAACCTCCCGAAATTTACCCACACTACTCCGCTCCTCCGCAACCTTCACTGGTTACCGGTGGCCGCCCGCATCCGCTTCAAAACACTGGTACTTGCGTACCATGCTGTGAACAGATCGGGTCCGGTCTACATCCAGGACATGGTCAAACCGTACACCCCAGCTTGTTCACTTCGCTCGGCTTCTGCCAATCTGCTTGTAGCTCCTTCACTTCGAGCTAAACACTCAACAAAATCACGACTGTTTGCTGTCCTGGCTCCTCATTGGTGGAACGAGCTCCCCATTGACATCAGGACAGCAGAAAGTCTCTACATCTTCCGTCGCAAACTAAAAACACATCTTTTTCGACTATACCTTGAATAGGGAAGGTAGAGCCGTAGTAGCACTTAAATGTCCCTTACCGATAGCACTTTGTTGTTTAGCACTTTAGTAGCACTTAAATGGCACTTACGGATAGTACTCTGTAGTTTAACTTTATTGAAGAAATTGTACTTGCTTGATTCTTGTTGTTCTGAGTTTGGACTCATGGTTTAATGCACTTATTGTAAGTCGCTTTGGATAAAAGCGTCAGCTAAATGACATGTAATGTAATGTTTTGTAAGATAATTACATTTTTCCTGGACTGTGGAGCAACATCATATTCTGTTACCAATACTTTGTGAGTTCAGATTTAAAAGGGATACAAATTAAGGGGGGGCATTTACATCAAAGCTTTATAGATGAATAAAAAGCAACTCTGGCCCCTTCTCACAGCCAAAGTCAGAGTTCATCAAAATGGTCTCTAAATATTTTTTAGTGTGATGTTTCTGCTCTTATTATTTTGCAAATGGTAAAAAGATAAAATCTCTCATTTCATTTTTTTCTTCTGGTTAGAGTTGAGTTTAATTCCATTACCTTGAAGCTTTGCTTCAAAATCAAAAATAGTATGATGTATAACTGTGAAGATAACATTTTGACAATATCGTTCCACATTTCTTCTTTTTTCAGCAGACTTAGCTGGAAGCAGGAGGTGGTTGCTAATGTGCATGAACGCTGAAAGATTGAGATGGATATAGTATATTCAGTCATATTTTGGTGGATCTGTAAGCATGTAGATGGGCGGTAGACAAGGCTGCAGAGGGCTCGTCAACGCTCTATTGATGGTTTGGTTCTTTTGTTCTTTTATTCCACTGTTTATGAGTCATTGTAAACTACAACATTTCTCTGCTATGCATATTACAAAGTAGAGGAAGTCATTGGTGAAACTCACCAAAGGTCAAACTAGTTTCAGCAATCCTCTGCTGACCTTTATAACTCATTCTGTCAATACATGTAAATGTAAAGTGCTATATTTAGCCACAATCATCTCGAGATGACAGCTTCGCGGTCGCCGACACAGCTTGGTGAAAGCCAGATTAGCTGGTGTCTTTAATTAAACGAGATTTACAGTCGTGCAGAAGAATCAATGTGGAGGTTAACAAGTGCTGACAAGGGCAGAAGAGACAGCTAGGCTTCATTTAGATACAGTGAGAAGAACGAGACAGGGTTACAAGCAGTGGCAGTCACTGCTGAACTCCTGCCTGCATCTATCCACCTTTAGGCCTGGAGCTGCTGTGGATAATTTAGTTTCTTTAATGTAGTGCACAAGGGCATTGTGGGTGTTTCATGTTTCGGAGCTTGTCGGGAAGCAGCTTGAGGCTTCTCTAGAAATGGGATTTACCAAACATGAACTCTTGTGAGTAAAGGTTTTAAAATGCAGGCCTGTAACATGGGAAAAAAAAAACAATCGTTTATGATTTAGGTCTTTTGTTGCCTCTTGTGTTTACTGTCATTCCCTACCACCATCTATATTCAACACACTGTTTGAACACTCACTGACCACACGCACGCACGCACGCACGCACGCACGCACGCACGCACGCACGCACGCACGCACGCACGCACGCACGCACGCACGCACGCACGCACGCACGCACGCACGCACGCACGCACGCACACCATAAGACACCCACAAGGGAAACAGAGTCTCCCTATTCTCCATGTCAGCTGGTGTGTGTGGTCAAATACGATGTTGCAGCCTCACCGACGTAAACCCAGGAGACGAGAGGTGAAGTTGGCATCCTAACATTCAAACACACCTGGCTACGAATCAAAAAGTACTCCAGAACACACAGCTGTGGAACTGTGAATACACTTAATTTATTTTGAAGCCAGTTATAGTGTATATGGTCTATATACGGTCAGGAGTTCATCTTATCTCCTAAAATAAAAGGAGAATGGACTTTGACGTGAGATTAACGTTACACCCTCTCTATCTGTATTTATGTCTGTCTGGTTTATTTGCTTATCTTCATCTAAATGTCTCTGTGGCTCTCTTGGAAACCTTGCTGAGCTGTTGTGTTGTAGCTGCTGTCTATGCAGGTATTTGGAATTCCTCCAATTGTTCATGTATTGTTTGTACCTGCGGACTGTGATTTGTGAAGGACTTTGTCCACGCCTGCTTGCTGGGTGTGAGAATTCATCATTATTGTTCTTAAGCTGTGGTCTATAATGAGAATAATATAAAAATGAACACATGCCTTCCCAGTTTTTGTTTGTCTCACAGACACATCGGCCTACAGTATACAAGAGTGTGTACCTCTTTGTTTTTAGATCTCTAAATGTGTTTAGCTCTTCAGTCCTATTATCATTGTACGATTCACACCTGCAAAGTAAAGGCTTTTTCGTGCGGTACATACAAAGAAAATGCATCAGAAACATTTTAAAGTCATGCATGGATGATATGTTCGGTTTCTTTTTGATGTAAGAGCATAACATATGCAGTTTGTATCCACTTTATTAAGTGCACATATAAACTCTAATGCATCCAATTAAACAGCTCAGCCACAAATGATCACTTTACAAAGGTGATAACACAACATTTTGATTGACACTGTCAGGGAGGTTTTGATTTAAATAAATGTTTATTGTTGCGGTTTGCAGTGTTGATTTCTATGGTAACATTGAGTGTAACTCTGTTGTCTCAAACTTAAACAATTGGACAGTCTGTGGTTTATACCACATTGACATGGAATTACTGACCTGAATTTGTGAACTTGGTGAAATGACACATCGTCCTACATACTTAATTTCTCTTTGTGACCTGTTTGACTTTTCTTCTCGACCTCGCCAGTTCATTTGAGTAAATCTAGCTGGCAACGCTAAAAACACACATGTTTATTTGTTTGTGCAACTTTTTGTGATTATTCACAGAATGCCTGAGTTAGCTATGTTGTGCATATATGTGAAGGAGAAGAAGAAAAAGAATGGCGACCTCTGGTTTTGCCTGTTTGCCAGACACCACAGTGTTTCCAAGTGCACACATCAGGCATTTTCTGCGTGTGTGTGGGATCATTGGAGCATGTGTATGTTATGGTGACATATTGAATCCATCCCTAAGCTCTGTTCGCTCCAGTGCAGCGTAAGTCTCGGGGCCACTCATTTATCTTCCTGGTCTTTGCTGTTGGGCACAGCTACGGTGATCCTGATTGGCAGCCATTACCGAACCCCAGTGGGAGGACACGCCTCATTGGTTCAGAGCAGATTTGAGGGCGGGTTGAAATGAAGGAGAAAGATGTGTGTGTGTGTGTGTGTGTGTCTGCACAATTGTTTTTTATTGATGATGCTGAGGTGTACTCTAGCTAGTGTGTCACTTTGGTATGATTCATGGTCGCTCATAGAGTGATGTTTGAAGAAATGAGGCATGCAAACATGTTCTTACACACTCATGCGCACACAGTCTTCTTTCAGTTATTCAGTTATTGTTTTGGGTTGTTTGCTCCTGTGTGTTTGCATTCCTGTATATGCCTGCGCATCTATGGACTATATGGCTGTATCAGCACCACATGTATGTGTATGTGTGTGTGTGTGTGTGTGTGGTGAGGGGTGGTCTGGGTGTGCCTGTCTTCATGCCTTTTTAAGCAGCAAGGCACTTTAAATGGAAATGTACTTGACATTTAGGAGGAGATGTAATCAGCGCCCATTAGAAAGCAGCTGATTTCCTCTTCAGAGCTCCCTCACTGCTGTCCCACTCCCACCGCCCCCCCTGTGCTTCTCTCTCTCTCTCTGCTTTTCCATCTTACAACACTATATCATTTTTTTCTCACACTTTTGATTTATTTATATTTCTTCTGCATTCTGTTGCCTGTTCTTCTCTTTCTTTTTCAATCAAATTTACTTTCACTCTCTTCCTCTCTTCCTCGCTCCCCTCATTCCTCCTCCTCCTCCTCCCCTGACTTTCCCCATCAGGGCATTGTCGTTCAAGAATAGATGTCTGATTTCTTTTATACTTTTTGCTGCGTTCATCACAGTGTCATTATTGGGTCTCATTCTCAAAAAGATAGCAGGAGCCTTGTTTCATTCAGAGTAGTGAATCATTGGAGCAATAATATGTTTTGTAAATGTGAGGTTGAAATCACAGCGTAACAACATACAAACAAATCTACATGATTATGAAAACTGCCACTCTCACCATTATGAGTCAGAGCTCAGGACATTGCTTTAAGATGTTATGAAAAGGTGTTCATGACTAGATTAGTAACCATCCCCATAATAAAGTAGTCATTTTCATATTGTTCAATAGAATGTATAGACAAAAAAATTTGACTGAACCTTTTTTCTATACCGTCCCCCTAAGTGTTTCAGTTCTTCTAAAGCCTTCTGGCACTACTACTCATTAGTTAAATTAACTGTATCGGAGAGTTTGTTCATGACCTCTTTCATATTTTTCTGAGAATTATCCAGCACCTTCTACAGTGAATGCCGCCTCCCTAGGACAAGCTATTAAGTATAACATGATCATTGGAATAAGTATTTGTAATGTCTGATATAAAATGATCATACATATAAAAAAAACAATAATCGGAATTGTTTCAAACTTGTAGCTATTGGAGGTAAATTGTTAACGTTGTTTTGTTTACAGTCCAGAAATTATGGCAACATGTTTCTTTTATATTGTTCTTACACACATCACCTAATTCTTTAATTTAGGACTGCAACCATGATTTCCATTCATCTCTAATGCATTATGAAATGATAAAACAATCCTCACATTTGGGAAGCTGCAACCACAAAATGAAGATTGTGCTCATTTTACTTTACTCTCCATCATCCAATCAGTTAACCTTTTGGGCACAAGCTCATCTCTTTCCCATCATGTAAGAAGCGATTTGATTGAACCAGTGATGTTAGTATAATAATGTCCTTTGTATTGTAAGTGCGTAATTATCTATATTTTCTGCTGTGTTTCGCTCTTTTGAAAGCTGTTGTAAGCCTTGTGAGCAGTGGTCTGTTGCCCTGCTTGTTTTCGTCACTCCCCCCTCTCTACTCCGGTCTTTCCTCATCAGGAGACCGTAGTTAAAGAATAGAGGTCTGATTTCATGTGCGCCGTCTTCTGTGTTCATCTCAATGTCATTATCAAGTGTCTTGTCGAACCGAGTGTACCAGGGTTTGTTGCGAGAAAGAATAATACAAACAGTAACCTGATTAGCATATCCTGATTAGTGTTTGCTTTGAACGTCCTGAAAACCTTTTGTCTGATCATCCACAGAAATGAGACAAACATCTTTATCACCAGCTTTGCCGTGCAGTCGTCACTGATGCTAACATGCCCTTTAATTTAAGAAGGGCTGGGAAAAGTCTCTTTTTGAACATGACTGTGTGTGCGCATGTGTGTTTTTGAAGTTTTGTGTGTGTGGATTCCCTTTCCAGCACAACTTTTATCTTCCATTCAGAAGAAAGGCTCCTCTTAGACTCTTTGAAGTCAGATAGGTGACAGTTGGAACTCTTCAGTTCATTTTAGTTCAGGCTCAGAGTCAAGGCAACAAACAACAGTCGTGCTAATGCTGAGAGATGCTCAGAAGAGAGTTTGAATAATAGAAATGATGGAAACAGGTGGGAGAACAAATCATATTAATTAATGATGTACAGCGAAGAGGTGAGCGTGTGTCAGCTACAGATGCCTCAGTTAGAGTGATGTATTGTTGGATTTCAGATCCATGGGTGAGAGAGTTTTATGGAAAGTAACAAGAGTATGGGGAATCAGCGAAGGCACAATGGTAAAGGACAATACAAATATAACGTGACGTGAATATAAAGTCGGGTCAGCTGCATTTGGAGCTGGAGAGGAAAAGCAGCTCCTTGACCTCTGTAATAATGAGACTGAACCAGTGGATAACAGGGAGATTAAGGTCTGAACTGTGAAGACAAAAGGCACCACAAAAAGCTGTATATTCATTTGCCACATGATACCTGCAAAAGGTTGGTCTGATTCTATGTTCATCTCTTTGTCAAAAATGGGCTTAACTGTCTTTTTCTGAAGCTTGAGGCAGATTGCCAGATAATAATGTTTCTGGGGAAACACAAAGCAACATGTACTTGAAAAGAAATATGAAGTTAATCTATTTCTCTGTCTCTCCATGTGAGATTGATGGACAGAGATGAAGGGCTTCAAGGTCAAGTGGATTTCATTATTTTCCATCCAAGCAATGTGGAAGATGTTATTTTTCTCTTCTTTATCTCAATTTAACTGTCAGCAATCAGAATTATTCTTCCAGCTGCATGTGGATTTTACCTTTGAATTGGTTGGTGTCTGTCTGTGCTCCAGCAATCATGTGTGAGGTTGATTCAGGAATAACAATAAATAAACTCTGCCTTTGTGATCGTAATTATGAAGCCAGAAATACTGACATGAGCTGATAATAAATTTCAGTGTCACAACAATGTACTTTCTACATTCAGATTTTTGGCAGATGGCGTTTCTGTCGGTCGTATCCGATTGTATCCAAATGGTTGTACCACCACCCAGTGATTCTTGGCTGCTCTTGTGACTGAGATGAGATAAATAATGATTTTGAGTTTTGGCTTTCATCTTAGAATAATAAATAAATGTTTAACATTTAATAAAACAATGGCCGCATGATATTATGGAAACCTTTGGTAGATTTTGTGATCCTACATTTAATCATCTTCGCTGTATGTGTGTGCATTACAAGGTAACGCAATGTTCCTGTCTTTCTGTCAATAGTCCGCCACTATATGATAAGCACAAAGGATAATTATGTCTCCATACTATCACCAGAAAAAGTTTAATTCTGGTTTGAATGTTTGTTCATTTAGCAATTGGCTGATCGAGCAGAATCACAACAGTCAAGCATCACAATTAGAAAAGAGAATCAAACAATAAATGTCAATTTTGGCACGACTTGCACTGCAATGTTTTATGAATAACGACAAATGTGTTTTAATTAAAAGACAACTTTGTTTATGACTTAATGGATATGAAAATATTAACTGCACTCATCATTTGGCTGACTACCACATTTATTCAGCTAACAAGACGATGTATTGACTGAGTATTGACAGCTCGTATGTCATCCTTAAGACTAAGACGCAGTCACAGGTGCTGTGTTTCTGTGTGTGTGTGTGTGTGTGTGTGTGTGTTCTCTCTGAGGATAAGGTGTATCGAAATGCAATGTGACTGCAGTGTGTGCAGTCTGTACGTACGCAGTGATATCATTTTATCAAGTTGCAGTGTGTTTACTTTGTACTGCAGCTGGATTATCGCAATGTCACAAGATCACGCAAGAATCACGGGATCACATATCACACGACAATTCATTTGTCAGGCTTCAAGTAATGCGATTCTGACAGAGCACGGATCAATCGGCATCCTGTGAGGAGCCACTGGCAGCAACAGACATGGCTTACAGTAGGTGTGTGCGCGGCGAGGAGTTCAGCGTGTTCTGTGTAACAAACCATCTGCCAGGTCAGGTTAGTAGTACGCATGCTACTGTCTTCTGGTGTGAGCAAATGTATATGTAGAATAAATGCTCTCTCTCTCACTCACACACACGCACGCACGCACGCACGCACGCGCACACACACACACACACGCACACACACACACACACACACACAAACTTTATTGTCTTATCTTCACTAAGCAGCTTGTTTCTTTATTGAGACTTTAGGGGAAACAAGCCAATAATTTCTAGAAATTGCATTTAATAGTGTAAACAATTTAAAGTGAAGCGGTGCATTTCCCAATTCTTTGGCACTTTTTGGCACTTTTTGGTGTGAACGTGGCCGTTTGGATCATACTGAGCATAAAGTTTAACGGCAAAGAAGTGGTTTATGCTGCTGAAGTGGTTTGAATAATTCTTTTTTTTGATAAATCTTTACAGCCGACTGCAGCATGCTGAAAACCTTTCAACCACCTTTCAAGTAGGGACAGGCATTTCAAGCAAAAATAATTTTACAGTGTAAATGAACTGTATTAATAGTCTACCAAACAGTCACATATGGCATACAGAGACTTTTCCACTTGATGGGACTCACATTTTTCAGTGGGATCAAACCAGGCTCAGATGTGTCCATTACAACTAATGACAATTCCATATTTGTCTGTGCTTTGCTGTAAAATAGTTAAAGAACAATTGAAAGGCAGCAAACAGGACAGCACGGTTGTGATCTAGCTGAAGAGTTGCACGTGGTCTAAGGAGGACAAGGATACTCTGTTAAAAGCTTTTATTCAGGAAATGGATACTTCTGGTGTCTTGCCAAAGAGCTCTGGTAAAAGCATTATCTATCAAATAGCATCACTACTGAGGACATGGACAGAGATGGTGGAGCAGAGAAAGGTCTGTTTCTTATGGTTGTGTCAAAGCCTGCAGGGCTCATTGGAAAAATTGCATCTCCGGGTCCGCTGATATTTGATTGATATTTTGGATGAATGTTGGTGACTGGCCCTAGTGCTTGCCTGAACGTTTGCTGGGGGTAGAGACTGTAATATCACTGTGGACAAGGGACATACTCCATAGACACAATGAATATTTGTTCTAATGTTCCCAAATGTACATGGTACAGTGTTTTAGGCAATATATGAGGTCAGATTTGCTTCTAGCCCCTGACCAAGAAATACATTAGTTGAATGCATTTCAGTAGAATAAATAGAGCTACAGTAACTGACTAATCCATACAAACGTTTGCCATGAGTACTGTACATTGTACGTTCTGTACATTTTTGGCACATTATAATGTTTCTTTAAAATGACTTCTATAAATACTGTAATGTAATGCTTCATTCCCCAAAGAGATTTAGAAACGTTTCTACAAAAGTTGCAATTCCTTTTGCAGCATACTCCTTGTTCCACATTAATGTAACACACAGTATTGAGTGGATGCTCTTGTCCAAAGTGGCTTAGAGAACAGTTAAAAGCATGGGTGCCCAATTTGGAAATCCGAAATCCTGGCAATAATAGTGCTACTCGACTCACTGAACTAATAGGTTTCACCAAATACAACCGATATGACAGAGTGTGTTTGTATGAGTGTGAGTGTTTATGTTTTCATATCATCTCTCACAATCTATCCAATTGTGCTGAGCAATCTGCAGCTGTAAGCCAGGATTTAGGACATCTGCCTTGGTACTGGCCCGGGAACCAAAATTGCTGATACCCCAACTGCTCCCATTAGTTTTGTTGCCGGGCAACACACACTATTCCAGCCACTCGCCAGAGTTTTAAGCAGATTTTCGAATTTTATTCCAAGAAGTAAAAGTTGGATCACCGGAGGCTTAAAGTCACAGATGCTCACTGCCACAACTTTGGAGAATAAATGCATTTCTGCATTCATTCAATAGAGCATTTTACCATAAAACAAAAGCTGTTGTTTATCTTGATGATGTGTTTGAGGTTTGAGGTCTGCCAAAACTGAAATAAGCGCCTGTCACCCGCAGCTTTTTTCACAACCTCCCAGTGGATTGCAGGTGGAAATCTTTTAACATAAAGCAGCATAACACAGCCATTAACTAGAGCAAAACTCCAACCTATAGCTATGCACAGCTTTTTCTTTTGTTTACTGCATGACCATAAATATTGATATGATATACTAATTGGGAATTTTTCCTGATCCGATGTGAGGTCCTGGGACAGGGATGTCGAATGTGTACACATTGTAAAGCCCTCTGAGGCCCTTTGGGCTATACAAAATAAACTGAATTGAATTGAATTAATTGGTTTACAATAACACAATTCAGAGGATGGTACTGTGTAAAGCATATGGAATATTAAAGGGGTGCAGATTTATATACCATCATGCCCCAACCAGTGGAGAAAAGACAGGGTTTTGCCATTTTCATTCTAGTTGTTTTTTGGTGAAGAGTTACTTAATAATTGTAAATAGTTTTCTTTTCTCTGTGGCACAAATTAATTGAGTGTCTTTGGAATAAAAGCTTTGGTGTCTGTTTCTTTAAAAAGTGCACAGTAATTAGGGCATTATTCAGAGCACAATAGCATTCCTTTAAAAACAGGCGGCATGTGAGTAGCATTCACTGATGGAGGAGTTGTGATTAGAGACCAAAAGAATGTGATGTTCTTGATTAGAACGGACAGTTTGGTTACTTTGCAAAGTTTTTCACTCTCAAGGCCTCTGCATCAGGAGATAGAGAGGAAGATAATGATATAGAAGGGGTGGTGGTAGAAAAAGCTTTTACCAGAAGCCTGAGAAACAGAATGGAAGAACAATCAAAACTGAGAGCGAGAGTGAGAGACTGACATTAAAAGGAGGAGAGGGAAACCGACTCATTTGTCAGGTAATTTGTAAAGATTTCTCAGTATGAAAGATTGAAGAGAAGATACAGAAAAACAAAGATCCACTCTCCTTGGGCTGCTTGTTACTTTATTATAGCTAGAGGAACGATTAATCAACATAATGCATTTAACCAATTATGTTAGATTTAATCTGCAGAGTTAATTCAATAGAGATCCTTGGTGATTCATGAGGGCCAGTTTATTGTTGTTCTGTGTTGGGAGGTCCGATGACTAAGAGGCTTTAAGGAGAGCTCAGGAAACATCTAAACAGACATCTCTCAACAGAATACGCTATAAATATCTGACAACCTTTTATTGATTGTCAAATCTTTTGATCTTGAAACAAACTTTTACATTCACAGTTGATAGCTTTCTGTTATTGGTCTCTTAACCTGGAGACCCATTGATTACATTCAGAGCACTTTCTATTCAAATATAAAATTGTGACAAAGAGAAAAAGAAGAAGAATTAGAGTGAAGAAAAACAAAATGGACTGCTGTTCCTTGAACATATCGAAGACAATGAGATTTGAAAGCAGAAAAGAATGAGTAGAACTTTTTTGTGAACCATGGGTGGGAGGTTTTTATTTGGATAAGTAACTTGAAGTCATATATTCATGGATTACTGGGAGACTTTAATAGAGCAAGCCATCATTAACGTCAGCAGTAACACTTGCGGTTTTCCTTTCTCACAAGTCAAATGATCTGTAAGAAAAAGGGTATAAAATAAGGGTGTTTTGTGTGCTAACTAACAGGTGCAACATACCTAACAGGCAAGTTTATATATACACTCTCCTAAACGGAGATCTCGTCAGACATAATAAGTGAAAACCCCTTTGGGAGTGAACCGTGGGGGAGACAAGAACAGTTGGGGTGTGAACAATCCATCCATTATTATACATTCTGTTTTAATGGTTATTCTTTATCTAATGTTTTCTGGAAACAGACCATCATTCTCTTCACCACAATGGGAGTGATAGTGAAGTAAAAGGTGTGTAAATGAGTAATCCCAAAGGTATTTCTAAAATCTTAACCTCTGCATTAATTCAATGATGTCATTATTCAGTCTTTGTTTTTTTTCTATACTGTAAATTAGTTTCATCTGCCATCCTTCACACACAGACCTCACTTGCCTTTCTTTCTACCCTCGACACTCCATTATCTCTTTTTCTACTCATCCTTTTCCTGGATAATGTGCCCCCTCCACTCCAATATGCACTCAAACTCTTCTAAACACTCACACACACTCTCGCACTAACACACACACACACACAGACACCTACACACACACGCACACACACACACACACACACACACACACACACACACACACACACACACACACACACACACACACACACACCATTCAGTTCCGCTAGCTTGTTGGAGTGTGACTGATTGATTACTACCCAGAAGGCTTGGCTTTGTAGATGTCGGAAACAGGACAGGTACTCCAGACCACAGGGGGCACAGAGAAGATTGATGTCTCTCTCTTCATAACCCCTCACCCTTTCTTTCGCTCAATTTCTCTCTGCATTTCCATCTACTATAAGAGTCACACACACACACTCATTGACCCCAAATAATCATTGTAAGGGTTTTTATAGCATTTGATGCTAAAATAAGGCAATTCTTAGCTTTTCTCAGCTATGAATTCAGCTGTCCGTGATAAATTGACTCATGAATTGTCTAATGGTAGTTAGTGCTTGTCCAATCACAGACAGACATGTAAATTATCTTCTTGTCCAATTGAGCGATTACTTTATTGCACGTAAATTATGTTTCTCAGTTGGCGAAGCACATTCATGCAAATACATTTCAAATGAAAGCATACAACCACATAATACACAGGTTGGCACTGTTGACCTGCACGGTTCCTTTTTGATCAAAAGATTCAGTCCTGCAGCCAGCTGATGGGTCATACGTCTTTTGCACCAGCCGATACTGGAGGTTAGAAGAGAGAGAGAGAGAGAGAGAGAGAGAGAGAGAGAGAGAGAGAGAGAGAGAGAGAGAGAGAGAGAGAATGAGGTATAGTCGTCTTGACAATGTGCCTCACCAGCTCCCGCCCTCCTTCTCCTCCACCTCACTTCCTCCCTATCTCTCTGGTCCAGCTCTGCAGGAGGCATTAATGATCTGATGCAGGATCTGCCCTTCACTACCCCAACCAGCTGCAACACAGCATTTGCAATAATAACAGCTGATGTGGGAACACCTAGTCTTCACCCCCAGCCAGGTGTTCTTGGGCACCTGGAAAAGTAATGATGTGACCAGTGAAGCGACCCCACTTTGCCCAGTTGTCTGTTTCAGCTCTAGCTCTCGTTCCACCTCCTGTATATCAGCCACATTCCATAACACAGATTGACAAGCTAACAATGGTCCTCTAGGGACTTCTGATGAAGATGTACTTGCCTTTTTTTTTTTTTTTACGACATCTAACTACTTAAAGCCCATCACCACTTTGGTGAGTATATATATCAACTTTAATTAGAGATATTACAATGACAATTACATCATGGAATTATTTCAAACCTTCAGCTTTGTCTGTTTCTTTCACACGACTGCTCTCACTGCCGTTGGTCAGAGGTGAAGTTGTGGGTGTTCTCCCTTCTCATATCTTACATTTTTGAAAATGAAAGACCATTATTTGTAACTTGCAATCGTCACTCAAATGACTAAAATGTATTTTTAAAGCAGTATTCATTATTCAAACTGCCAAAATATTTAATATATGAACAGTGAATGCGAGAGACGATGTTTTGCCGGAAATGTCACAGCCAGCCAGAAATGCAACAGCCTGCGCAAACCTCTTGATTGCCACCAGTTACTTTGCCCACTGACTGTATCCATAATGGGGATGGCACGGTGAGGAAAAGCTCCCACTGGCTGGTGAACGTGTTACAACACTAATGTTACAGATAACAGCCGACATTTTACAAGGAAATATATTTCTCGATGTTGCTCCGTTTGGCTGGCTTCCACGGTCTTGGTAATTTATAGGAAAACACTGATGACTATTAGGCGAACGCTATGATGATGTGTTCAAATGTAATATTCTAAAATGTAGTTTTTGGAGAGAATCTTGAATGAATAAAGTTTCGAGGGAGAACTTTTTACAGCAATATGTTTCAAAATCTGAATCCACAATGTGAAGCACAGCATCCAGACAAGATTAGCATGATAAAGCAGCTAGTGGGAGTCTTGCTGGTAAATATTTCATATTTGTTGCTGGTGAATTGTATTGTCTGAACTGCAAAAGTACAAGAGGTGAAGGAGATGTTATTTTTATGTCTTGAAAATATTTTCAATACTATTAATAAGTCTGTATCTCTATATCTTTTTTTGGTTCTTTCTCTCCCTCGTACACTCGCTATTTACTTATGCATATTTGGATAAATATATTTCCACCTCTGACAACTTCCCTTCTTTATACTGCGTTATGCAGAAAAAGACTGTTACTTCAAATGGCCTCCTTCATCACGGTCAGTGGTGCAGCCGGGAATGTGTCTCTGGGCCCCTCGAACCCCCTGCGGAGCTAAGCTCAGTGTGGAGTAAATCCCCAAACTTGTCTCTCTCTGATAGATTACTATTTCTCTCTCCTACACACACACACACACACACACACACACACACACACACACACACACACACACACACACACACACACACACACACACACACACACACACACACACACACACACAAACGTTCACATCTTCCCATAGCTTTGGACTACATGCTGTTCTCCTTTCCATATTCCTCCAATAACCTTGAAGATTCTCATCATACAGTTTGATGAAATAATTTCACTGAATAGGAATATGTCTTTCTCTGTGCATCTTGTGTACTTCATGTTTTGAAGCTTTTATTTTCCAGTGTGAAATCAGTCTGCTTTAAAGGAAAAGGAAAGTGTGAAAGTGGAATTAAATATTCCATCAGTAACAACTGTCATGACACAATATGTATTGTGTTCAGATAAAAAAACTATTGGTGGTTTAATAGACGACAACATTAAGATATTGCCATCTGACAAAATTCTGCTCCGAGAAATGAAGCAAATCAAACCTCATCTGTGAACTAGACCTCAATAAAATACAACTTAAATATGCTCTGAAATTATGGATGTGATTCATCAGATCAAATGACTGGAGGGTCATCAAGCGCCATGATAGTTAGTATACCTATTGCATCATTAATATATACACTGCTCAACATTTCTTTGGGAACATTTAAATCACACACTGGATTTCAATGAATGAAATATAAGTTGAAAGTCTTTATTGATAGATATTTTAATTGTGTAATTTGTCGAGAACCAAATGAGAACCAAAATCATTAACCCATTGAGGGCTGGATTCAAAATCACACCGAACATCAGAGTGAAAAGCTGATCCCGCTCGTGTGAATTTCATCACGACAACTCATACACATCAGTGCCGTATGCACTCTGTGGCGCTACATGGTGGCATTGGTCTTACGGTTTGTCAGAAACATGCACACGAGTAGCCCACTGGAGGTCATTTGGTCCTGTTCCTCCTTCACAAAGGAGCAGATACCGGTCCTGCTGCAGGGTTGTTGGCTTCTACGGCCCTGTCCCGCTCTCTTCCTGTAATGGCCTGTCTCCTGGTATCTCCTTCACGCTAGGAGACATAGCAAGTCTTCTTGTATGGGCAATCCTCGGGGAACTGGACTACTGGACTGCAGGTACCGCCTCATGCTTCCAGTGACAACATCTCAGATCATACTGTAGTGTGCATTCATACTTCAATGTGTGTGTAAGGTAAACATATTCAAAAAAGCTCATTATCTATTGTTCATTCCTTTTTGCCTTTTCAAAAAAATCTATGAACTCAAAATACAAATCTTTATAATTGATGACTTCACATCACATTTGAGGACTTTTCTGAAAAGTTTTGAGAATAATTACCATCATCTGCAACAACCACCAGCTGCTTTTTTTAAGATGTGTTTTTTTCATACTTATGTATGTTCATACTTAACTCCCTAAACATGAAATGTATAGTTCCCAATAAGCAATGTGAGCCCCCAGACAGTTGGACTTGGAGAAAACATTGTAGTCGCAAAGGGTTGGCACAGAAATCTGACACCATATTGTGCTGCATGGGCAATTTAAATGCCATTTCAAACCATATTGTGAGTACAATCTTCAAGAGTTGCCAAATGTAATCTTACCATATGTGAAACAACAGAGGGATCTGCAGGAAGGCCGTTGATGTCGTCCCCACGGACTGATATCAAAGGCATTTTCCACCTCGCCGTTTTAAACTGTCATATATTTTGGTGACATATTCATTGAAATTTATCCAGAAATACTTTTTTTTCTCTTGCTGGTGGAAGCACTTTCTATTTGTACCATGTTCATGGAGTTATCACATTTGTAGCAGCTTTTTAAAAGTAACTAGATCTTCCTTTAGCATGCTTTAAGTGTCGAGAAGCCACAAACAACCATATGTGGATGACTGGAGGGATAAGATGCAGAAGCAGACTCAAGGTGTCATCCCCGAGGGCTGATGAAGGAGTATGCAAAAACTCAAGGAAAACAACATATTGCCTCATGTTTTAATTGGAGCAAGTTAATGGTCCGTGAAGACTTGTGTATTAGTCACTAAGACAAGCTGTTCTGATCAAAAATGCGTCTGTACTGTATGTGTGTGTGTGTGTGTGTGTGTGTGTGTGTGAGTGTGTGTGTGCGTGTCTCCATAAAAAGTTTGGTTTTCTGTAGCTCTGCCTGTTTTGCGTCAAGCATCCCGGGAGGAAAACTATCAGGTAGCTTTCTTCCAGCACCAAACTTTTTCTGAAATCAGATTTCTTTGAAACGTAATAGAGGGTTTCTTCACTGATAGCTTGTGTGAGCACACAATTGCATCCTGGCTTTAGTGAAACATCCAAACAATAATTACACCTTATGTACGAAATGATTTTAGGGTTGATAAGAGGAATAAAAAATGCCTGAGTTTTAGAATTAATCTGAGGACGGAGAACCATTCAGGTGAAAGTGTTTGACTTAATTGAATCGTGTCGCATGTGTGTTCATCTAAGGGAGAAGGAGAACGCTGGTGTGATATGAATACTGTGTGTCCATCATCTTTATCAGCTGTCACCACCGTTAATGGGGTAGACCACTTTATAAACACACACGACCATGAGCGGGAAATGAGGCAATTCGATTAGGATGACATATATCTTGTCTTTGCGGAGCAGTTCAGAGTCAATATATTATGGATTTATTACATTTCTCAGTGTTTCCTCCAAATTAAATTAAATTACAATTTTTTTCATTTTCAGTCAGATTTGATTTATTTTATGAAATCAAAGAAAATATTTCTTTATTATTCTTACCAATTAAAGATACACAATTGATCATCTCTTAGAGGCAGTACTAATACAAAAGCAATGTAAGCCTAATGCTAGCATGCTCACAATGACAAGCCTAACAGGGTGATGTTTAGAAGGCATCATATTTTCATCATATTAGTGTTAGTATAAGACATGTTATTTTCTGTAGAATCAAACACATTGAACAACCACATCTTGTTTGAGTGGCATTAGATTGGCAGATATTTGTTTAAAAATCAAAGAAGTGGACAAATTGAAACTTTAGGTTAAAGAATCATCCAAGTTATTAGGAATTTTACATCGGTTTAATTACAAATGTCATGGACATCGGCCAAACATTTGTTTCTGACATTTCACACACAAACACCAATGTGAACTTCAGGGCATTTTTAGAGGAAACATCAGGGGATCATCAAATGTATCGGCTTCATCCTCTGGCCACGACAACATTCTGCACAACATGTCATCTTTACCCGTCCATTAGTCGACTGACCCACGTTACAGTTAGCGTGGCTAGTTATTGAAGAGGAACAAGATGCTAATAATGAAAGTAAATAGACCAAAATGACTCAGCAATGAGGTCGGGATCATTTTTATGAGGACGGACATTTTGATGATGAACATTGATGGCGGGATATAGGCAATGAAGGTGTAGGTGGTCAAGAATGGCTTGTTATTGGCATTATTTGTCTTTCTTTGTATGGAGATGTAGAGAGGAAGAAACGTCAAGAAGAATACACCAGAACATGTGTTGGATGTAGAAAAAAGATGCTTAACTGTTTGTTTTCATAAAGGGCAACAACAACATAGCGTGAGAGTGAAGTGAGTGTCAAAAGAAAGACGTGAAGAAAGAGAAAAGCCACAGAGTGATAAAACCAAAGACACGGAGGATGGAGAGCAGAAGAAAGGTCTAAGGTTTGTATTTCATCCTCCTGCTGTTTGTGTCTGCAGCTCTCATAGGGGCACTAAAGCTTCCAAGCCTAGATGTCTTTATTACGATGTATCCCCACACCACATTTAACCTGCCCAGCATGTCCTCTTATTATCCCTTTCTCTCCTCTCTGCAGCTGTTCTTGTGGATTTTCTCTCTTTTTGTTTCTTTTTTTCCTTCTCTTGAGCAGCCCTTAACATATATTGGCAAGTCTTTTCACCGTAACAATACATCAGAATAGGTGGTGTTACGGACCCACTTACTTTGATCTATTCAATTCAAGCAAGGTATTTATGCAACTTACATCCGCACTCACCAGTCATCCCTCTTTCTGCCATAACCTTGGTGTGAGCCAAGCCTGACAAGAGTATGTATTCTGTTATCCCTTTGTTTTTGTTGGTGTGCGTGTGTGTGTGTGTGTGTGTGTCTGTATATATATATATATATATATATATATATGTGTGTTTGTTCATCTCTTTCCCATGCACAACTATATTTTCTGGACGCTTCTCAGGCATACATGTGAGTTTGTTCTTTTACATTTATATGCTTGTGTGTGTGTAGTGCTAAGTGTTATTGGCTGGTTGAAGTCTGAGTGGTTGTGTGGATCAGGTGGTGTTTATGTGCTGCTCTGGGATCTGTCTTTATCGCTGTGTGTCGTGGCTCACGGTGAACTTGAAGTGTGAGCTGCAGAGGTCTCTTTATTTGAAGGGGAATAAAGCTGGTAAAGTAGTCTAGTTCTTTTTGTCCGCAGTGGTCAATGTCAGCTCACTGGCTCTTTAAATTCAGATGGGCAGTTTTTAACAAGTGGAATGAGAATTACTATAAAGTGGAGTGTGCTTCAGGGTGCTCAAAAGAGGATGAACAAATGACTCCTATTCAAGTGTAAAGTAATCACAGTTCTGGGCAAGTTGGGCCTTACTGAGAATTTCTCCTCTATTTGGCGAGTCATGATATGTGGTCGTCAAAGACTTTCACCAAAAATATTCAAACTTTAAATATGTGTCTTTCATGTAATATTTGTAGCTCCTCTGAAAACTGCTGTGTTTCAGAGGAGTCAGGTTTCAGCAATTAATAATTAATTTACTGCATTTTTCCTTGTCTTAGTGTTATTTTTTTCCCCCAGTAAACTAAATGATGTAGCCGAGCCTCTGACCCTGGACACAAACTGGTCGAGTCCCTTCCCTCTGGCAGGAGGCCTCGGTCCATCCGGACCAAGAGCTCACGCCACAAGAACAGTTTCTTTCCAGCTGCAGTCGGGTTCATCAACAAAGCCCGGGGAACTGGCCTGGGCCCCATACCTCGTACGTGGTTCAACTAAGTCGATCAAATGTCCTGTTAGCCAGTTTAAATTAACCCGATGATTGAAATCAGGCTATCTCGGTTTCTCAAAGGCTGATCCGCGCTCAAACAATCTCGTTAATTCGAACGACGTCAATACTCAGGATCCCCGTCCTACTTCAAAAAGGGGGAAGCATCGATCACCAAAACCATGATTTTCTAACAGCACAAAGGCACATAAACTCAAAGGAAGAGCCTCTTTTTTCTCCGCTGAGGAGCAGGAGATGATCATGAACGCATATGAGGAATTCCAGACCATAATCATGGCACAATCTAACACTGCCATCGCTGCGAGGGCAAGACAAGAAGCATGGCAACATATAAGACGAGTTAAATGCGTAATGCTGCGTTCACACGAATATTCACAACATTTTACTCACGTGAGTTAACTCGCCCGACTCTGTGGTTTATTCGCGTCATTCGCTTCATTCGTGCTGGAGAGGGGGCGTGGCTTATCGCCGTGGCTTTACTGTGTGGAACCAGTTATCATTTCCGCTATCCACCATGGAAGAAAGCACTATTTCTGCTTTATACTTGTTGTGGAAATCCCACAAACGTCGGAACATCAAACATCAAAATGAAAATCTACTTCATTCGCATCCATTCGCGTCTGTGCATTGACTTTGCATAGAATTTACTCGCGTGAAAACATTTGTTATGAGGCAGGTGAAGTCACAGATCATCTAAGATGTCATGAGTATTGTACAGTACATGGGTATTATACAGTACATGAGTATTGTACACTACATGGGTATTATACAGTACATGAGTATTGTACACTACATGGGTATTGTACAGTACATGAGTATTGTACAGTACATGAGTATTGTACACTACATGAGTATTGTACACTACATGGGTATTGTACAGTACATGGGTATTGTACACTACATTGGTATTGTACAGTACATGGGTATTGTACAGTACATGGGTATTATACAGTACATGAGTATTGTACACTACATGGGTATTATACAGTACATGAGTATTGTACACTACATGGGTATTGTACAGTACATGAGTATTGTACACTACATGAGTATTGTACACTACATGGGTATTGTACAGTACATGGGTATTGTACACTACATTGGTATTGTACAGTACATGGGTATTGTACAGTACATGGGTATTGTACACTACATTGGTATTGTACAGTACATGGGTATTGTACAGTACATGGGTATTGTACACTACATTGGTATTGTACACTACATGGGTATTGTACACTACATGGGTATTGTACAGTACATGGGTATTGTACACTACATGAGTATTGTACACTACATGGGTATTGTACAGTACATGAGTATTGTACACTACATGAGTATTGTACAGTACAAGTGTACACTACATGAGTATTGTATACTACATGGGTATTGTACAGTACATGAGTATTGTACAGTACATGGGTATTGTACAGTACATGAGTATTGTACACTACATGAGTATTGTACAGTACAAGTGTACACTACATGAGTATTGTACACTACATGGGTATTGTACAGTACATGAGTATTGTACACTACATGGGTATTGTACAGTACATGGGTATTGTACACTACATGAGTATTGTACAGTACATGGGTATTGTACAGTACATGGGTATTGTACACTACATTGGTATTGTACAGTACATGGGTATTGTACAGTACATGGGTATTGTACACTACATGAGTATTGTACAGTATATGGGTATTGTACACTACATGAGTATTGTACAGTACATGGGTATTGCACACTACATGAGTATTGTACAGTACATGGGTATTGTACACTACATGGGTATTGTACACTACATGGGTATTGTTTACTACATGAGTATTGTACAGTACATGGGTATTGTACACTACATGAGTATTGTACACTACATGAGTAGTGTACACTACATGAGTATTGTACAGTACGTGATTAGCCTCCAGCAGACAATTGCAAGACATATGAAAATTATGTCATAAGTACCTGCACATTAATGCTGTGAAAGTCTTTTCGATTGACAAAATCTGCCTTGTTTGGGCCAGAGGGCGATTTGATGGCTCGAGAAGGTCTTGTAAATAAATGATTCCTTGTGGGCAGAATCGATCGCGCTGGTATAGGAAGTCATCATCACGTGATAACGGATCTTGACGATCTCGAAGAACTCTCTCCCTATAAAACGCTAATCTAACTAATATCGCTCCTTCATCAATGGGATCTCTGAGGAAGGGAGCTGCTATTTTCTTCCTGGGGAGTGGCCAGCTTATCCAACTAACTTAAGTTAGCCTGCGCTGGAGCAAGTTCAAATCTTTTGGATGTGTTGCTATGGTGATTTTGCCAAACTTGCTTTGTGGAACCGAAAAAGCCTGACTTATGTAACCTTATCCTGAAAATTATCCGGCTAACTCAGTTAGCCAGGTACGAGGAATGGGGCCCTGGACTCTTACTTCCCCAGTACAATTTCCTTCAACACCCTTGTACATCTTTTCTTTTCTTAGTAAAACCGACATTTGCCACTTTTATTGTATAATATATACTTGTTCTAAAGTACTGTTATCTATTTGTTGTTTACCATATGTATCTCTTATTGCACTGTTTATTGTTTGTATTCTATTTTTATTTGTATTGTTTTATTGTTATGAGAGTTGGCCAACAAATTATTCTGATTCTGATTCGATGTGCACTCCGTATTATGTAATATTTTACATATGCAACTGTTCTGCATTTAATTTGACATATTTAAGATTTTAACGTCCACAGAAAACATTTTGGTTGAAAGAAAAATCAGACGCATTAATCTACAAATTTCAGCTTTACATGTTGAGTTTCAATAGTTTTAGAGGAAGAAAGACATTTTATGGAAGCAAAATAGGCCAACATCTCAAAATTGAACACTGCATAAAAATAAAATGTGGGTGACCCTGTATAGCTTTAAAGAAGTTAATACATGTAACAACAGTTAAACGTAGCATCAAAGCAAGCACTAAACAACATGATTTGACCATCTTTTATTTAACACTCCTATTAACCATTCTGAGAATTTATATTTCTAATAAAAGACAGAACCGTACAGTCAGACACATTTAAGTGACAGCTTCTGCAGTTGAGGTTTATCACTGTTTGAATCCCAGAAAAGATGCTACAGCTTGTTTTAATGATTGACATTGATTTTGTGTCATGTAGACACATGCAGTACACTCTCTTCTCACACACACACACACGTGCACACGCGCACACACACATGCACGCACGCACACACACACACACACACACACACACACACACACACACACACACACACACACACACACACACACACACACACACACAGACCTTTATGTAACCCTCAGATAGTGTCCTTGCCCTCAGCTGCCACTGGCTAATGTGTCGCACTTGGAGGTGGCGAATTTTGGTCATAGTTGCTGGCACTTGCCTCGAGTAACTCTCACATAAACACACAGATTGACGGATACACACAAACACATACGCACAAACGTGCAAACTTGTCCCCGAGGGTGTGACAAAAGGACAGTGAATCAAAGGACGCTGAGAAACGGTCATCTCTGACACAGATTGACTCAGACAGTGTTTTTCCTCGTCCTCTTTGTTCCAACAGCACAGTGAATACTCTGTACTGCTTCATATGTTAGTATGCAATGCAATATGTCGTCAGTGAGTCAGCGATGCAGTAGCATTGAGCAAAAAGTTAATTGCTGTTTAATACAATTTCACAAGATACAAATACACTGTTCCCACAGGCATCATCAATGTTGCACTTGTATCCAGTCTCCATCTGTATGGCCTCAAATTTAAATTAGTTGGTTGTATTTCCATTATGTCCTTAGTTTAGACTTTCTTTTCTCCCTGGACTGTATGTCAAAATGTGGTGTTTAATTACTGTACATCCATCACATTCCCATCCAGTGACCTTCAGGTGTACAGCAGAGAACGATGCTGCTTCATTGTGTTGTGGGTTGATAGAAATCGTCCCATTTGTCCTGGAAACCAATTATTTGCGTCCTTTGAATAATTGTGCAATATTGGTTAAGGTCACAGCTGGACAACTTCAATTCATCATGACTCTATTTTCCTTTGACTCTACACTCACAGTATTGTAATTACAAATAATAACTGAAGGTAAACGTACTTTAAAGCTGTCCTTTGAAAATCTGCTAAGATTCACTTGATGGAAGCAAAACTGCATCATATGCACGCACACACACTTGCATAAAGAAATGGCAAACCAATTTTTCAAGCTACAGATATATTTTCCATCTGTTTATTGTGGAACAAACAGTTGAACAGGGAATCAAATGCTCCAGGGAGCGCGGTTTGCCATTCATGTATCCTATCTGTGTGAATTAAGAGCTGAAAGTGCTGGTGTAGATATCCCCCTCCCACCCTTTATCCAAATGTATAGAAGAGGCAAGGTGGTGCAGACATCAGCAGTTTAGTGAATCTCTGCATGCACTGAGAAATAGGAGGAAAAGGTCAAAGCAATATAAATTTGACATGTAGATAGGAAGGGCTTTCCCTTCAGGGAGTGTGAGTGTTCTTCTCCACAGTGTTCCACATTGTGTGCAAAATGTATTTTCTTCCTTTCTTCTTTTCTGTTTTATGTTGTGTGCATCTACACAAATGTTGGCCGCATTTCAATGACATCTCACTTAAAGTAATAATCTCGAAATGTCTGTAGAGTCACTGTTGTCGAAGGAGATGGCACGATGGTGATAGAGTCTCTGGCCCACTGAGGAAAATATTGCAACGTTTATACATTTGCAGTGTTACGAACGGGGTGTTTTGTGGACATTCCAGGAAGAAACGCCATTGTATGGTTGTTCTCCATTGTATACACAGAATAAATGTAACTATGCACACAGTTCTAAAAACTTGAAGCTCATGTATCAACAAAAAAACTCCAGGCTACTGAACATTAGGCACTATTCCCTTGTTTTCACTAAATCAAACAGCACTGAAATCTTAATGTCACTTTCAGTTCAACGTCTTACCTGTGACTAGGTGACAGAGCCTTCTCTATATCTGCCCCCTCCCTCTGGAACTCTCTCCCCAAACTCATCCAGGACTGCACTGATCTTTCCATATTGAAATCGCAAATCAAAACCCACCTGCTCAGAACTGCTTGTGTGATTGTTTGCTCCATGTTCTTATTATTTTTATTTATTAGGGTCCGAGCAACTGAGAAAGTCCCTATTTGTTTTACCTGTAATTTTAGTTATTCTTATTTTTTTTAGCTTTTAGGATGTTATAATTATGTTTTGTAAAGTGTCTTTGAGTATCACGAAAAGCGCTATATAAATTAAATGCATTATTATTATTATTATTATTACTATTATTATACATTGAATACACACTAGCAATGGCACCATACCTACTTGGTAAATAACAGTTTTGTTTGACATTACTACCTGGAGTGTGCATGTGCATCACTGCAGCAAAGCTTAGCCTAAACTCAGTTTTTAGGTTACTTTGAATCCATTGAAGCATAAACTAAAATTAGCATAAGGAGTGTAGAGGGCAAAGGAACAAATGTAAAGAAAAAGATAATATTATTATTATTATTATATAAGACATCGCTGGTCTAAAATGCAGCTGCATTACAACACTTTGAGGACATGGCCACAAGTCTTTTTTTTTTTTATACCTACCAAGCTCCAAATAATTATTTGTGTCAAAGGTGTAATACATTTATAAATGTAGGAGTTTACTAAAAGTCCTTTTAGTGCTTGGCAGTTTTTTGTTGACATGGAGGAAAAGTATCCATTTTGAAGCCAAAAATCTACTTTAGTGGATGATAATTTATCTGGATTGTTCAACACATTATTATGATTTTAAGATTGCAAGTTCATTATTGACCTTGGAAATAAAAGTAGACAAAACAACCTCACCACTAAGTCCATTTGTGGCTGTTCAGGTAGTTTTCCATGACTGATTTGTTCGTCAACTACAGTTATTTTTCTTAGGTCAAGAAGGTTAATTACAACTTTTACGTTACGCACTGAAACCGATATAATGGATCCATAACCAGGGTTCGGAGGGTTACTTAAAACAATTATTCTGTTGTGATTCCTGATAACTAGTATAAAAAAAACTTGTTCAAATGTTACTTTTGGGTTACCTCCAACCAAATACAGAGTACAAGAAATATCAGTCAGATGGCTACATTTCAACTTATTCTGTGTTGTTTAGGTTGCAACGTTATGTTACGCAGTATATACTGTATATATATATATATATACAGTATATATGTATATGTGTGTGTGTGTGGGGGCGAGGGCTAAACCTGCTGTGACTTGAGGCTGTGACACTTTAACCTGTTAGTCAAGGCAGCACGGACTCATGTCATTAAAGCAGCACAATTCCTCCCCACAGTATTTATTTTCTTGCAAAAATGTTTTACAATGTCCACGAGTCCTGTTTTTGTGCCTGGTGTGGACAGCGCACACACACCTATGTCCACGCTCAGCGTCTCCTCTCCTCATGACTCTGTGCGAGAGCCACACTCTCCTTCAACATGCCACCGTTTCAAGGGAGATGTCTCCATGCGTTATGCATCAACTCTATGACTGTGTCCGACTGCATGAGCAATGGCAGTGAGGGGTCTGGCTTGTCTCCATAACGTAACTCGGGACATTTCCTCGTTCTCTGCACATCCACACATTTTTGGTTTTCGCTGAAGTCGTTCATTCTGTTATTTTACAGTGTCGTCCATTCCATTATTTAAACCGTTTATCCTTTTTTAGGGTCGCGGGGCACTGGAGCATATCCCAGCTGACATTGGGCGAAGGCGGGGTTCACCCTGGACCGGTCGCCAGTTTATCACAGGGCACATATATAGAGACACACAACCATTCACGCTCACATTGACACCTACGTCCAATTTAGACTCCAATGAACCTGCATGTCTTTGGACTGTGGGAGGAAGCCAGAGAACCCACGCTGCCACAGGGAGAACATGCAAACTCCACACAGAAGGACTGCAGACCGGGATCCGAACCGGGGGCCCTCTTGCTGTGGAGCGACAGTGGAGACTACACCACCACTACACCACCGTACAGTATTGTTTTTATTTGTTATTGAATAAGAAGCAATTTCCAAAAGGTTTGGTGTGTTTTATAAATGTTTGTAATATCGAGGGGTTAAAAAACAACAACAAAAACTGAATATCTGAACACCAAAATTTAAACCAAATACGTACCTATAGTAATGAACAAATTAGCAACGAGTCAAATATTATAATAATAGTGTGGCGAGTGAACAGGAGAGCGAGACGCTGTACCTTCACTCGGAAACCATGAACATCACACTGAATATTTAAATTAGATCAATAATTTGTTAAAAAACAAGTGCTTCTCTCTCATGAATGAAGCAGAATTCTGGAGTTTGGTTGACCAGCAGATGAATACAGCAGCAGTGGGTTAGCCCCAAAGTTAGCTCCAACTTCAGGCCAGAAACAGAGTTTCCCCGGTGTTTCCTGACCTGTCTGTCTCACACTTTGTTAGAATAATATCTCTATAGCCAAACCTGAGATAAAAAAAAAAGCCATAAACGCATTATTCAGATCTATATATAATGCACATTATTTTAAATACTGAAGAGAATTTGACATCTTTAAAAAATAAAATACCTTTTTACAGCCTAGTGTTCAGCATAAGAAATTATTTAGAGTTCCACTGTGAGGATGAAGTAATAGAAAATCTCCAAAATGCTAACATCTCAGAAACAAGAAAAACTACAAGACACACACACATATACTGGTGTACACATGCACGGCAGAGACACCCCCCTCATTTGTACATGCTCATACTCACCCACACACTGCTGGTGGCACAATATCCATTCACACATTCCCACTGACAGGGAGATTTTAATGGGAACGGACAGCCTCCCCCAGGCGCCAATCAATCAGCATGTCCTCACGCTCTAAGACAGCCTTCATGTGGGACAGGCTTGGTGGTGAAGTCCAGTTTCATCACTAATATTTGTGCGTGTATGCGATTAGTCTTTGTGTGCAAATATAGCCACGTCGCTAATCGTTTTGATCAAACCCTCACAAACGGGATTGAACCAGATGAAAGGCAAACTCATGCTGAACACAGGATGGGATTTCTCTTTGTCAGTCTGTCTCTAACCTTCCAACTCTCTCTCCCCGTCTTCCTCGTCTTCATGACACACAGAACAGGCACGTAAAAGTGATTTCTGAGAGCTGTATTAAGAAGTTCATCATGTGTATAAAATGACCTTAACGTAGAAAGTGAAAAAGAGAGAAAGTGACGGTAAGAGAATGAGCCGAGGGCTGAACGTGTGAAGTGTGCACTTTGCAACTGATGGGTGTGCTTGTGTGTGTGACTGTGCATGTGTGTGTGTGTGTGTGTGTAGTTTGTTAGAGAGTGACAGAAACAAGAGGGAGAAAACACATTTTGTCTCCTTATATTTCTCAGGACTTTAACAATGGAGGAGATGAGGGAGGAAATTATGAATTTAGGTTTCTTGTGGAGGGAATTTTGAGATTATGTTAAAGGTCCAGTGTGTAACACTTACAGGAATCTTTTGGCAGAAATATAATTAAATATTGATAAGTATGTTTTCTTTAGTGTATAAATTACCTTAAAATGAGCCATTTCTTCAATCTGATCAAAACCCAAAGTGTAAGAAACCTTCAGGTATGTTGCAGTGAGGTTGTTAAACAACGAGCACAGACTTCATGAAGTGACGGGGCCGAGGCACACAACCCCCATAAAGCATGACGTAGCATTTTTAAACCTTTGTGTTTTTATGGACTAAACAAACGTGATGTGATGTTAATCTAATCGGCAATCCAAATGACAGCTTTAAAATGATAGACACTTCAAGTTCTCTGCAAGCAATACAGTTAAAGTTACGTCAATAAATATTCACAAGACTGTGAACATTATTGTTTCATAATATTTAGAGAAATCTAAGTGTGTCCGCTCTTAAAATATGGACTCCCTTTTGAAACTCTGCTTGATGCGAGAATATCACAGCATCATGTTCCATTTAACATTCTGCTTCAATCCATATTTGTTTAAACTGTTTACTCTCCATTTAATTTTCAACATACAATTGATTGCTTATTGGCCCAAGCTTTTTTTAAACCGAGCCAGGCCAGCTGTTCTTCCTGTTTAGTCTTTGATTTAAGATCAACTAACAGGCCACTGGGATTAGCATCATATTTTGCATAACGATAGAAGAATGGTATCAGTCTTCACATGTAGCCCTAAGAATAAGCATATTTAACAAAACTTCTCTTTTGCACTTGGGTAAGTTCAAGGAAAGATTATTGTAATGCGGTTAAAGTGAAAGTTTGACAATTTGTGAAATTTGCTGAATCCCTTTCTTGCAGAGAGTTAATTGAGAAGATTGACACTAATCTCATGTCTGCATGGTGAATATGGTTAGATGTCTTAGCTTAACATAAACACAACAGGCCTACTGCAATTGTTAAATTGTGAAATCTGTTAAATTGTGAAATCTGTGTCAAAATATTGTTGTGCTGCAGAGAAGTCATTACCTTCTAGACTCCATCCATCCATCCATTTTCAATACCGCTTATCCTCATTAGGGTCGCGGGGGCGCTGGAGCCTATCCCAGCTGACATAGGGCGAAGGCAGGGGACACCCTGGACCGGCCGCCAGTCCATCAAGGGCAACCTTCTAGACTCAAGAAAATATAATTGTTTGGTACAGAGTTTTGGAAAAAAATATATCACCATAACCATTTTATTAATTGTTTTTCAAGCAAAATATGAATAATGATGTAAAATGGTATCATTCCCTCAAATATCGCAAACCATATCGCAATTGCAATATGAGTCAAAATATTTACAATAAAATCATTTTACAAAGTCACTCAGCCTCACTCCATCCTACGTCACCGAAACCAACCGGATGCTCAAGAGTCCACTTACTGACACGTTCTTAAACATGTCAAGTTATAGTTGTGGTCTCGTTGTCACCTTGAGGTTGCCAGGCAACCATAGCAATGTCTTTGTAAGACGCTTTGCATGATAATCCGCTCCCTAACGCCCACACTAGTATGTTACCCTACGTTATATGGTCATCACTACATCCTATAATACCAGAAGACGTTGCGAGTAAATATCTATTATGTGCATATAAACATCACTTATTGGAGACATGGTTTCAACTGGAATAAATGTAGGACCAAAGAGTGTGTGTTGAGGGGAGGAAGCAGAAACAGATCAATAGAACATAATACTTTAATATGATAATAGTTGAGGGAGGTGAAAACAAGTCAACATGTTTTCTATTAGGCTTAAAGACACTTCCAGCCACATATCCCCTTCCTGCCTTTCGTCATTTCATTTCCTCAACTGCACCATCACTGATCCGTCTATGACTGAGGGATTCCTCTCTTTCTCTCTCTCTCTCTCTCTTTCTCTCTCTTTCTCTCTCTCTGTCCTTCACCTCCTAAGTGACCAACTCCCCTTACTTCAATATGCCCTTCCTTTCAACTCTTTATCCCTCCATCAATGTCTTGTTTAATCTATTTGCTCTCCAGACCTACACTTTCTCTTTTAACTCCCTCCTTCCTCGCCATCCTCCCTTCCTCCCTGGTGGAGGGCAGATCTGAGTACCTTTAACTTTCTCTCCCTGCAGCCGCGGCTTTCATCTCTTTTGGTCACCTTGCAACCCGCTGCCTCTCACCTCCACTTCTAACCCGCTCACCATGCGTCCATCCGTCCCTTTACTGCGGCCAGTTTCCGCTCCCTCTGTCCTCTCTTCCGATCTCGTTCTCCTTCAACGCCCTGCAGCCTCCATCTGCCGCTTCCTCTGAGCTTTTCGGTTTTAGTTTACTCCTTCCATGGTCTGTAGCTTTCCCACAACCTTCACTTGCTGTTCAGTCCCTCTCACTATTCCCCTCTCTCTCCATCTCTTTCTCCATCTCTGTCCAACAGATCTTTCTCTGCAGGACTTTGTACGCTACCATCTGCTCAATGCTTCTCTTCCTTTGCTTCACATCTTCCAGTATGATATCCTTCTGCCCTTCACACAATGTTTAAAAAAAAAAATTACATTTAAATAATAATTTTAAATGCATTAGTATCCCTTTCAGGAAACGCATTTTAGTACAATTGAATGATATGATTTTACAATTTTCTTTTTCAATTATCAAAAGGTTGTGTATTTTATAATAAATGGGTTATGTTTGTTTTACATCTCATTAATTTAACAACCTCTTCCAAAAGACAAAGGTCAAGCCATTTTAAATAATACAATTTCTCTTAATTGGATTGGATGAAAAAGAAACATAAGGATATCTTTTGACCCAGAAATGATCCTTAAATAATTAACTGGGCAGTGAGTAATCAGTATGTTCCGTATCTTTGTTGTTGTTGTTGTTGTTGTAACAGTTGTCTTTCTTTATTTCTGGGTATTACTGCATTATATCTGAACAAATATAAAGTTTAAGAGGTACTAATTCCTCTGGGGGAGGTCAGATTTCTTTTTAAGATGCAAAGAACAACATTGTTTATGAAGTTATATTTTGATAGACAAAGTGGTAATTTAGCAATTAACTGATACGTGCTGGGCTTTTTCCTCAATCTCTATAGTCTGTCACACTTTGTCTAATGTTGGCTTATTGCCCATTTTAATTAGTCTAGTGAGTCATTACAATTAAATTCACCTCACTTGAGTTCCTCCTAATTTACTTGAAGGAAACGGTTTTGTTCTTGTGTGGGCGAGCACTCTTACCTCATGTAATGCTTGCATAACACACTCAAATATCAAGAAGGTTCCCTCCAGCAACGTGCTGTGGAAGTGGCAGAGCCAAGAGCCTTAGTCTTTTTACTGTTAATGTTTACCTCTTTCGTTTTCTACTCTTTTAGTCCGTTCTTGATTTGTCGCTTCATTTCTCTCATGCTCTCTTTGTTTCTTTATAATATGTGAAGGCCATTTGTGTTGTGAGTCATTGCTCGTCTGCCGTTGATGTTTCGTCGTTCCCCGTGAATGAGATTAGAGGCTACATAAGAACATTCTCGTCAGGTACACTTGCTGTGTCTTGGCACTCACTCCTCTGGGGAGTATGTGTGTGTGTGTGTGTGTGTGTGTGTGTTACTGGCTATGGGAAGGTGTATACTCCGTTAACAGACGGTTTCTGTGTGGGAGACCGGTATGTGGCCGCAATGGGATGTTGTCACTTCAATTGATGGAAAGGAACTGAAAAGAAGGTTGCCACCTGTGTACTTGTATTTGTGCGTTTGAGAGCTAAGTGGGAGTTTGGCACCTGTGTGCTTTCTGCAGGGACAGAAACACCAACGCATGTCAAGTTGTACAAGGACAACACAAGGACTTTAGGATCAGGAGAGGTGGTGTGTGTGTGTGTGTGTGTGTGTGTGTGTGTGTGTGTGTGTGTGTGCGTGCGTGTGTGTGTGGGTTTGTGTGTGCGGGCGCATACCCTTGTATGTCTATTTGTGTGGATGCACTATGTCAGTGGCGCCTCAGAAGAGCAGACACACACGAGTACAGGGGTTGAAGCATTTCACCTTTCTTTGTCCCTGGGATGTGACAATAGAATTAACTGAGTGAATTAACTGTTCCTTCCAACTTGTTTTGAATTTACTGGGTAGCAGATTTAAGGGTTTGATTCTTACTTCTTACTTAACCGGAACCACTCGAGCCGTCATGTCAACCTGTCCGTTGGTAAATTAAACTGACATTTGCCAGTTTCTTCCAAATGAAAGAGGTTGTTTGATGTCACGCCATTTATTACAATTTCACAGATCAACATTTGGTGATTGTAATGTGGCGTAAAGGTTATCAATGCACCAGTTAAGGACGAGGGATCATTAGTCAATATAACCAATGCAGATTAGGAAAAGGTTAAGTATGAAGGAGAGAGAGAGGTTTTAAGAGTAAAACAAAGGAAGAATTTTGCAGTAGAAATGAAAGATAAGAATCGACTGTCAAAATAATTTTACATTGCCAGTTTCACTTGTTAGATTGTAAGTAAAAGTTAAATCAGAATCAAACAGACTCAACATCAGCTAACCTCTACATCTAACAAGTCGAGGCGCCACATTTGTAAAACCGTATTAAGATTCTCTTAGAATTTTCTTTCCCCTTCTTAATTATTCTCTCTACATCAATATTCCTTTTATAAGCCCTCCCGTTTGATTTACAAATCAAAACATGCATCATTATTAGACAACACACAAAAGCTCAGCTCAACAAATATATATTTACTCAGCCCTTCACCCTCCGGTCTTTACCACTTTGATTTCAAGACAAAAACCAAGACAAGATGATCTTCCTCTGCATAGGTTGCCCTCTCTGACAGTTGATGTGCCCTCTCTCCGGGCGGTGGACTAAAGGTAAAGTTTAGATGAGTGTGGAGCTCCGACTGAGGTCACACACTCATGATTTAAAAACACACATACACAAGGAATTAACAGGCATACTGCTGCTTTTCACACAGATTTTTTTTTGAATTTCACATACAAGCAAAAGACAAAGAAAGCTTCACTTTTTAATTGTTAAATAGGAAGTTAAGCAAGTAAAGTACTCGGTTAAGATCAGAGAAAGATAATGGTCACGGTTATAAAGTAATGTAAAGAAATGAAATGTCCGAACTCTAACATCAAGTTTATACATGCTACTTTACACTTTTTACAAATGACACAATGCTTATTGCGTCGCACTAGACTTAAGGGTTGGACGTGAATCTTGTGCTGCAGAATAATCGATTGAATGTGATTTTCTAGGACTGGGAGGCTGGGTCGGGGTTATCCTTTGTGTCTGTTGAGAGAAGTGTCGCAGGGCAGGTACAGTTGGTCCGTGTGACACAAATGCACCGCGATCTTTAATAGAAAGGCCACACATTTCAGCAGACATGTAACATAGCCATTAGTGTCTTGGCTTGCTGGTACAGTATTTTCAAAGCTTTGGGTGGGCACAAAGGTCCTGACATTAAAGAGGCTATAGTTGCCCACCTCTTCTTCTGTTGCGCTCTCTCTCTCCTTTAGTCCTCTCTTCAATCTCTCTGCTGGTCAAGTTAATGGGTCTTTAACCTTGTGTAAATGAGCTAGGGGCTTTGGTGCGCTCGCCCACACCATGACTGTTCCCTTCCCAATTACGCTGAGATGCAGGCCAGGAGACAGCTTCAGTGTGTGTTTGTGTGTAACCGATCCTCAAAACATAGCCTGAGGTGCCCACAACGAGTGCCATTATTGCCGCTAATGACAAAGATAATGGGATACAGACGCAAGCAACAAAACACACATACACACACACACACACACACACACACACACACACACACACACACACACACACACACACACACGTCCACACAAAATCAGCTCACCCTTCACCCTCCCTACCACAGATGATAATAATTATTGTTATAATAAACACCGATTCCCACTGGAGGCTTGTGAAGATAATACAATCAGGAGATTATTAGCATCACCAAACTTGAAGCGATTAATTTTATCAAGGGATTGCCTGATTTGATACCGTATAATTTCTATCGTGCGCTGGTGATGTCTGAGAGATTGTATTAGGCCTGATATTAGTCTGATATATTATTAAAAGCCATTGTCTATTTGTTTGCAACTAAGGATGACAATGACTGTACATATAAACCAGTCGGTCCGCAGGCACTAAATCAGAATCAGTGCTGGAAAGTTCCTTTTTTTGCATTCTCGTTTGCATTTCCCCCAAGATCTTAAGGACCGTAAAGATAAGCCAGATCAGACCAATGAACGATTCATAATGTGCTACTGTTGAAAGGATTTTGGAAAGGAGATGTGCAGAGTTGAAAATGGGACACTAAAAATCACCAGATAACCTCAATTCTCTACAAACAAACACCACTCAAGATTTAGTATGTAAGATATTTTCTAATATTGATACTACCAACAATCAGTGTTTGCTTACAGTTTGAACGAATGTGTGTTTTAGCAGTGTCAACAGTTGAGTTTGATAAGACGCCGATGTTCAGCAGAGCTCCATCCTTATAGTTCCTAGGTCATCACCTCAGGAGCAGAGCCTGTTGATGCTGTTATGGTGGAATGTGCAACATCAGATTTGAAGTGCAAACACCACAGAGGTATTTATGGAGAACTGCTATACAGGCAATGTCGTGTATATTATAATACCCCTTAATCTTTTAACTTAATCTAAATAAGGAAGGCCCTCGTTTAAAACTATAAAATGGATAAGAAAGAAATATTGATATGATATATAATAGATGACATCACACACAATCCGCAAGCTGGAAGATGTATTGCTCTTGCTGGAGATGTCTGTACTACAACAACACTAAGTCCATTCACCGTCCTGCAAAGAGCACACAAACCTGACAACAACGTTTTGTTTTGCTCTGCCATCAGGTTACAAATGAAATTTACATTAAGTCGGCTTACGGATGACAGCTGATGTGTCTACCGCTGACAACGTTTGTCATTTTAACCGGTGAGAGCATCAGTATTACTATTATTATTAATTAATAATTTATATCTTCAATAAAATATCATCTCCTGGGGGAAAATCCTTCGCTTTTGATTCCTTTTAGCTCTCTCCAAACAAGTACTGCAGCTGCAGAAAAAAGAGCTTTGGTTGCTGGGTCCTCATGTCAAAGTAGTGTGTTTGGCCATTTAAACCAATGAGTGTAGTTACAAATTGGCGTGTCAGACGCTTTCAGTGCGTTTGGGCCTTTCAGTGAAGCCCAAACCATCTCACGGTACCTTCAGTGATGACTGCAGCTGGAGGACACAGCCCGTGATGCTGCCAGTGTACACTGCATGACATGATGTATACTCCCTGTACCATGTGGGCTGTCATCAAGACACATTTCTGTTCAAGTCTCATTTCTGTCAGTGTTGACACACACTCACAAGCACATATATTTATTAGGAAGTGTTTTGCCTGGCCCAATTATTGTACTTACAATTGCTACACTTAATTGAGTAGCATGCTTAAATCAAGCATTGCCAATTCACAAAGGCAAGTGAAAAACAGAGATAGTGTGTGTGTGTACTTGTGTTTTTTTTTTTTTTGCGCAGACTGACTAAAAATGAGTGTTTGTTTGTGTGAGTTATGGGGTTGGAATCTTTCAACATGAGTACGCTTCTTCTCCACCAGCGCCACCAAATCCAACTTAGAGCTTCTCCCCCCTGCAGAGAGGTGTTGGAAGGGGATTCTGTGTGTGTGTGTATGTGTGTGTGTGTGTGTGTGTGTGTGTGTGTCTGTGTGTATGTGTGTGTACGTGTGTGCATTGGGCTGTCAGAGTGGGCGGGTTAGAGGGAGAAAAAGGAGGTGTGGCGGTGGGGTGGAGATAAGAGAGCATTATCTGCCTCGCTCATTCTCTCTTCCACCAGCGGGGGGTGTGGCGCCTTATCCCTGCTCTGTGGGTCGCCTTCACAGTCTGAGGAAAACTGATGGATGTCACACAAACACACACACACACACACACACACACACACACACACACACACACACATTCTAAGCTAAGCTAAGCTAAGCTAATGTTGAGTTAAAACTATGCCACTATAAAGTCTGTAGAGCAACATGGGTCATCGTGTACAGACCTGGCATTTTAAATAGCCACACTATCGTGAATGGCAACTGCAAATAAAAACAAAAAACTATGGCATACAACTGACGAAGTGCAGACTTATCTCTGTTTGGTTGCCGAGGAAAGGAGGTAACAAGTGTGGCGTTGAAGATGATGTCGTTTTGGCAATGAGCTGAGATTACTGCTTACACTGAGGCGGTTCTATACGCAGTGGAAACGAGAAATAGAAAAAAGGACCAGGTACAAGAGTGCAGAATAGTCTAAAGGGACAATCCAGGGATTCAAGGACAAAGGATCTAAGGAAAAAGGAAGCCAGTGGGGAGGAGGCAGGTGTTTTGCCTCAGCACCGGTCCTGGCCTTTAATTTCTCTCACAGCGGGGACAAAGTTATCAGCCTTTGTCTGAGGAAGAGCTTTTTTAATTGCGCACAGTGCTGTTATCCGTCACATATTTTACTTTACTTTAAAGGCAATACAGTGATCATGGTCTTTGCAAGCAGGAGGCTTTTTATACGATAAGAGAAGAATGGAACAATAATGAAAAACAGGACAAATTGTGGCAATCAGTGTAACATTTACAAGGGAGGTACAAAGTATTCATGTGAAATGCCATCAATTTATTGCAAGACACAAGGCTTTTGTTTTGTGTGACGCAAGCATCAAAGTTTAATTAGTTATTGGAGGGATTTTATAATTTCACATCACTGTAAGTTGAATGATGAATTTCACGTTCCATAACTTTGTATTTTATTCAGTGGCATTTAGATTAGAAACATCCTCCAGATGTATTCTTCAAAAAGCTTATGCAGTCGCTCATAGTCCAAACAAGTGAGAATCTGAAATTCACATGTTTTACCAACGTGACCTTAAAACAAGAGTGGTTATTTTAAGATAAAGATGTCACCTTTTCAAGTGGTTAGTGGAACAACACATTTTGTAATTAAAAAAACATAGTCATTATGTTTCATGATTAGTCAACACGCCCACACACATTTCTACCCAACTTTTAAATTAAACTCTTGATTTATCCTTGAGCTGACTCCGGCTGCGTACTTGTGTATGTGAGCGTGTGACACAGGGATGCCTCAACGACCTACTGGACTTTAATGACCATATAAAACACCTGTGCAAAACCTCCTTTTATCATCTCAAAAACATCTCCAAACTCTGCCCCACTTTAACCCTGTCAGATGCAGAAAAGCTCGTCCACGCATTCATCTCCTCTAGACTGGACTACTGTAATTCACTCTTCACTGGGATCACTGGCAAGAACATCCAGAAACTACAATACATTCAAAACAGCGCTGCCAGGATCCTGATGAGAGTCCGGAAATATGAGCACATAACACCCGTTCTCCACTCACTCCACTGGCTCCCTGTCTCAACCCGGATTGACTACAAAGTCCTACTCCTCACCCATAAATGCATAAATGGACATGCACCTACCTACCTACAAGAACTCATTACTCCCCAAACCTCTACCCGCACCCTCAGATCTACAAACCGCTTGCTCCTCCGGGTCCCCAACACCAAGCTCTGCACTATGGGCGACCGGCCTTCTGCTCAGCAGCGCCGCACTTATGGTACAGTCTCCCTGACCACCTGAGGGCAACACAGACACTGGACTCTTCTAAGACTGGCCTAAAAACCTTTTTATTCAGGAAGGCGTTTTTTAGTTGAGTTTTATGACTTGTCAACTATTCCTTTTTTAAATTTTTTTTTTTTATGTACTGGCTCTGTGGCACTCTGAGATTCTTGGATGAAGAGTGCCTTACGAATAAAATGCATCATTATTATTATTAACAAGGACATTTCACAGAACCGGGCTTGCATCCAGCACATTGTCCTCTTTTTGAATCCGGCTGCGCTGTCCTAAGTATCAGATACATATACTTGAATTTGCCTTAAACATACGGAAAGTAAAATCATCTTTCTCTTTCTCTTTTGTTTTGACATGACATTTGGCCATGCATGACAAACATACGTATTCCTGCTGACGCGTACTCGCACAAACACATGTACACGTTTTCTCTCACGTACCTATGCACACGCACGCACGCACACAGACACACACACACACACACACACACACACACACACTCCCTTTTGATTTCTTTAAGTGTAGAACGTTTTTGTTAGATTAGTATTGTGTGTAAAATGTAAAATCTGTATGCTGGTCTGTTTAATTTGTTTAAGCACACACGTGAATGCTGCCAACCTCTACACTATTAAGAACTCCAAAATCGTTCAACCTGTGTAAGCTATTGATATGGTCATTTTTGGATTTAGTTATTTATTTGGTTGTTCTTTTGATTACACCAGTTTAGTTTTTTTACAAGACAAAAATAAATAATTGTCCGAATTGTTAGAAAGGGTGGTGCCCTGAGGTAAATTTTATGTAAATTACATTTTGTTATGTATTATTAATACTGATTTGAATGCCTTTAAAGCTTTTGTACCTACAATGCTGTTGTATTTTATTGCAAAGTGATATATTCTGAGAGCAAAGTCAGATTGCACAGAGCATTCATTTCATTAAACATCTTGATTGACTCAAGATATGTTTTACAAGACCAATGGAGACATATTTGTGCAAAAACTCAAAAATGTATATCAGCAAACCCTCTTGACTGTAAAGGATTGAGTGATTGGATTGTAAAATAGTTCATTTCTCTTCATTGACCCAGATTCACACAATGTAACATGTGGAAAACACTGTTGTTGTCGAGTGACTAAATAGAGAGAGATATATTTAGCTGTGTGTTTCACTGAAAGAAAGAAAATGTACTGTTTCTCTGCAAAACAGAGTACATCAATATTATGCACAGGCAGTATTCTTCTACCTATAATAAAATAATCAGAAGTGTTTTGTAATGAGAAAAGCATACACGTAAAAGAAATGGACAGCTGAATATCCAAATGTTTTTCCAGCTGTACTTGGGAATGAGATATGATTTCCACTCTGCCAGCTCGTAAACAGAGAGCAGTAATGAGCGAGTAGTAGAGACTCTGGGCATCTGGAGGAAGCATATGGATACCTCTGGTAATGGTGAGCAGACAGACCATAATTCTGCAGCCTTTCGACAGTGTCTTAGCAACAGCTGCATCCCAATAAACACCAATTGTTTTGAACTGCTACTGTTACTTAATGAAGGAAGAGAGGATCAAGTGATGTAACGATTGATGTCCAAACAGTTGGAAGTATTTGTCGTTGTGCCACAAACACACACACAGTCGTCCCAAATACATTATGCACATGGTCAACCTGTCGATGCTAAATGAATTGAGGTGACATTTCTGCACAAAAGAACTGTGCTTGCATATTTTCATTTTAATTGGTTGCACACCAGTGGAAAGTTGTAAAGCGTTAAGTTCTACAATCAGTGAAAAAGTTGTACAACAGTGGTCTTAATAAAATCATGGGGATATTCCACTTTTGTCCAGCTACATTTAACCAACTTGACATGTAGATTAATCCCAGGATCTTCTTATATGAGGCAGCTTTATTGACAACTACACCACTATGTCCTTGTTCTATCATCTCTTTTTTTTAATTATAGTTTTTTGATTAGAAAATGTTTCTAAACAATTGAATTCAGATAAAACTGAGAGGTTCATTCATTGGCCCAGTTTGACAGTCACCGGTTTGATCAAGCAGCAGTAACTCTCAACAACGGTGTGACTTTTTAAAGCCGATAATCTTGATGTCTCTCTCTCTCTCTCTCTCCCTAATTTCTCCTCCGTGGCCACTCTTTTCATTCAGGTGTCTTTGTTCTGAACCATCGGCCACCCTGGGACCTCTCTCTCTCTCTCCCAGATGTTTGAAGATGGATCTTCTCCAGCTTCTCTTGTCTCTCTTCCTTGTGCGCTTGCTTGTCTCTCTCTCTCGTTTTTTTCGTGTCTCCCATCTTTATAAACGGTGTGCCTGAGTTCTGCTTCTTGTGTGTTCGGCTACACTGGAAGTTGCTTGCCGTCCTTCTTGATCCACATTCTCTATATTACAATACATTTATATTGTTATCATCCTGATTGTGGGATTTTATATGTTATCTGTCCATCCTGGAAGATGAATCCCTCTTCTGTTGCTCTTTCTGATGCTTTTTATATTTGTGAGGGGGGAGTGTGTCCTTAGACCTGTGCTTTGGATGAGTGAAGAGGCTGTCGTAGGCTTTAAAGATTGTAACGCCCCTTGAGGCTGATTTGTGATATTGGGCTGTATGAATAAAATGGACTTGGTTTGTCTTTGGTAAGCCACAAAGGCCTTCTCCAAAGACATTAGTTGCATGTAACTAATTATGATTAGAAAGGTTTTGGTCAGCAGCAGTTCCACACATCTTTAGACATAAAAGTCACATGGCATAAGAGCACTGCCATAAGTCATTATAATGAGTGCAATTTCCAGGAATAGCCTGTAATTATACCTTGCCCCCACATCTATTGTGTTTTTAAACCAAAGTGGCCCACTGGTTAACGCACGGCCACTGCTCTGAATCTCTCATACGGCGGTTACAGCTGATGATGCCACTCAGACTCAATTTTATTTTATTTTTCTTCAGAAGATTACATTCACACATCACTTGTCAAGTTATTCTGCCAAAGTATTTCATACCTAGCAAATCAATCTATGCGACTCTCAAGTATATTTCTCCTGGAACATCTGCTGAGTTTTCGTTTCATTTCTGTGATGGAGTATTCAATTACAACAATGTGCTATTTGGTGCAACATCAGCTGTCACTTTTACTAGTCTCTTTGACAAACCATGGAGGCGCCAGATACAGCACATAAATATAGTGTGCTGAATGTATTTTTAAGGAGAGTAGGCAGCCCACCTTTCTGAGCTTCTCTGGAGGCCCTTATAACAGTGTTAAGTTGAAGCTGTGACCTCTAATACATTTCTGAGCTTAGTTTGGAGCAATATGAACCATCATTCACTTGATATTTGCTGTTGAATGTGAATATTAGCTGGAACAGAAACCTAAGACTTAAGTCATAGACGCACCGCTCTGTCTTCAGTTGGTTCTGACTTACATTCTGTTGTAGTCCATGTTTAGCTGATACTGCCAGGGAGGTCATTACCCACACTGCCTTGACACGTTGTGCTACAGCTCCACTGACATGTGCTTCTAGCAGAGTAGTCGAGCTAAAGTGGCTAGGACAGTTTATGACATACCAGCAGACAGCTTTATGACCTCTGTCATGTCTGCTGCATTGTTATAACTTATTTCACGTCTCTGCCAGCTTAATGGGGTGTGCTGATGTATAAACTTCACATTGTGCTTGATAACTTAAGTGATATTATTCCTGTACACTCGGCTTGAAGAGCAGCGTCTCCTGCTTTGAGGGCACACTACATTTACTATTCAGGGGAAAAGAGCCTCTGACACAGCACACCTCGGCACGGCCTGTTGTGTTTAGTGGCATTTTTGTGCCGGGAGACACATTTACAGCCTCTCTCTGCTTTGCCTTGCCTTCTCTAGGTGTGTGCGTGGAGGCACATGTCCACGTGTCTGTGCATGGTTGTGCGTACAGCCGAGCCATTCTAAAATGTAGCTATCTGTCTTGCCTCAACTCCTTTCCTTCTCATTAAATCTGGGGGTAAAATTTGCATGTCTTCACCTTCAGAAAGGAGATTATTCATGTGCTGAGGTGTTTCTGTTTGTTGGTCTGCATGTGGGAAAGGTCGAGATAAAAAGAGAGAGAGACACAAACAGTGAACAACTTAAAATCACAGCATCACAAGCTTTGAGTAAAACTTGGGATCAGTTTATCTCATGACAAACAACTATAAATACATGTAAAATGGTGCTGTTTTGATAATTAACAGCCACACATATTGCAGGAGCCTTGAAGATCAACAGTCACTTGTCACTCAAGCTGGAAAGCATGGTAAGGTAACTGTGCTGTGGTGACTTATATTAAACATGTGTCATCTAATCAAGACAATCTTTTTCTACACTAGAAAGGAGTTGACGGTAAATGTGTTGTTTATATTGCAAGTTCAGCAGCTTAATAGGTGTTTGTTAGTGGTGAATTCCTTTTTAAGGGATAATTCAGTGCGTAGGTTGTGGGACGAACTAGGATGTGGAGCATTGATTAAATTATCATCATCCGTCAGAGTAATAAAGTAAAACCCTGGAGTGTGACGACTGGAGAAAAGCTGACATGGTGCGGTGAGGTCAAACAAACAAAGGACTTACAAACAGGAGAATGGTAGGACTTGTTTTCCGTAGATATAACGTTACAATGCTCATGTTTTACTTCGTTAATGTACGAATTTTGAGCCAAATCATAATGTTCTTCTTAAACTTAACCAAGTGATTTTTTTGCCTTAAGCAATTGTTTATATTAGAATACACAATGTGAACCATGTGTTTGCTGCGACAGAAGTCTCAGATATGAGAGTGTGATGATTTGACTTCATTTTTTTAGCCACTTGGCATTTGGGTATTTGGATCTAATTTGAAACCACATTTTGGTTATCAGTAACATCATGGCTGAGAACATACTGCAGCAGTGCAGTGTGTGCACAGTTTGGTCCAGTCTTTCCTAAACCTTTTCTGGGGACCCACTTTTTAACAATATAAACCATCCTCAAACAATCCACAATAGGCCTTTACTAGAAATAGAGAAAAGACTGGTTTCTGACCGTTTGACTGCCATCACTCCATTTCCAGCAGATATGACAACTTATTTATTTACATATATTTATTTATGTGTATATATGTATATATATATAATTAAGGTCATATAATTGCCTCAAATATAAAATATAAAATGGAAATTGGTTGACCATATCTCCAAAAAAATGCAGCTATAATGTAACCAAATTAGTTTAAAAAAGGATTACATTTGTTGTCTGGCAGTCACTCTGTGAGAGCAGTTTTTTGGCTGAACCATGTTTCCACCATTTACTGTTATAATGTGGATGTTTCTTGTGGGTATCTTTGGTAATGTTCCCAGAATATCTCATCTCATGTATTATCTGGTATCATTAAATTCCTGAACGCACGTCTTCTGACTCACTCTTCTCTCTCTGCCACTCAATCTTTCTCGCTCTGCCTCATTCTCTCCCTCTCTTTCGTTCTCTCTCTTTTTCTCAATTTCCATCTCTGTCTCCATTTCCCTCCCTGTCTGTCTACCCACTAATCCACAATATGTTTTTTTCTTTTTTCAAGCTGCATCGATCAGTAAGAGGAAACAAAATCATTAAAGGCCACGGTTTAGGCAAAAATGCAGCAAGTACATAATCAGCAAGTGCCTTTTGTGCCTAATGCCTTAACTATTCAGAGTAAATAGAAACACAAGACAAAAGCAATACAATAATGTACTGTATTTTTGTATATTTTGAAAGTATATGTTGGCAGACTATACATTAATACGCAGTATTGATAGACACACAATCATTTAGTTGTGTAGAAATATGTAAACTTCCAACTGTTAGCTTTGACAACAATATGTGTCATACAGTATGTGATTGTGAGACGCCATCACCATCAAGCGGCATGGGAAGTTACGTAACCCAGGATAAAAATAAAACTATGTGAAATATATTACCATGCCGCTATGCCATGTTTCATCACTGTTTTGCAAACCCTTCAGCTTGCAGATTTTGTGTGAAATTATAGTTTTTTCTCTAGACTTGGCGTCTTTCGATCATCTGAACTTTTGACTATCAAGCTATTACATGACAATATCTCTCATTTGCTTAATCTACTTCATCCCACGGCTGTCAGCCTTTTGGCAGTAGAAGTGATTGGTGCCAAATTGACACATAACTCTTTCTGATCAGACAGCTCATAGACAATCACATTGATATACGATCTCATCAGAGCTTTTCAAGAAACAGTTGCAGTTTTTTTCCAACGCTATTTAGTAACTAAATTCTTACACACCACACATATGCTCGTTGTGTTCAACTCACAAGCCAAGAGTCATGTGCTTTTGCCTACAATGGGACCAAACTGCAGATGAATTTCAGGCTCTAGTTCTCGGTGTTAGTGAAACCACAGTCATCAAGCCACTACACTACATGTGCACCACAATTGTATTATTGTGTGGGTGAGGCAACATGCGCACTCTGACTATAGTGGATAACGAGGCTGAGAAAAGCACAAACAATAGAGCTTATCAGACTGGTGAAGTGTGGAAGAAAGTAATAAGCAGGGAGCCACTGAGGTGTGTGTTGTGTGCAGAGTGTGTTTGAGGGGGCAAGTAAGGTGATCCAGTCTGAGTAAGAGTAGAAGGGTAAAGGCAGCTGGTGCAGTGGTGCTGGTGGCCTGAGACGTCTTTAGAGAGAGGACACTGTGTCCGCACTGTGAGCTAGAGCAGTGCAGCCTGTGGTCTTCATGTCTTTTCTTTCTACTCGTTATGCCGACCACTAGCTGTGCTCCAGGTCCATAGGTGTTTGGGATTGTAAGTCGCTGGCCGTGGTGCTGAATTTGCACCAACAAAGCTGGCGGTGGATGTTGCTGTCCAAGGTGCTGAACCTCTGATGGGAAAAGGTGCCAGTGTTGTTTTAGCAAGAAGCTGTATCTTAATTTTCCCCATTGCTGATTGATATGAATGAATCAGCAATTTAATTACATAGACGTATATTGAAACCTACAGACATTACTAAATTGTATTTGTACAGCCCAACTTCTACAATATCCCTCCATCCACTTCACCCCTTCGCCAACTGCTCTTACCTATAACTGTATCTAGGTCAGGTGGCACTTAGTGAATCACCTCATGACTGTGATTGCCAGGGGAAAAAGGCAGCTGACCGTCGTCCTTATTTTCCTCAACCCGTCACATGGAAATATCAGATCTGATTTGAGTAACTCCTAATCTGGAGTAGGCAGATATAAACTTCCTCTAAAAAAAGTCTGGAATCAGGTTTTTGAAGTTAGTTGAAGACATGCACTCATGCTCCCTTTTCTTATATCTTCTGGGTGATGTCGATCCACATGCCATTACCTATAAACTCTTCTATTTTATGGTATGGGCAGATTGCAAATGTAAAATAATGTAAACAACTTGACAAAGATTTCATGTTCTTATGTTAAAGTAAAGCTAACACAAAGACTGAAGCACTCTGCAGTTTAGATGTGTTAGTAAGAGGCGGCAATGTTTTGTTATATAATTATATAAACAAGTGATTATCATACTAATAACATCAAGGCATTTGAAATCATATTTCTTTGGTCTTTTCACAGAACGTGCCACATAACACTCACATAACTGGTGCTAAATCAAACTACAGCACACTGCAATGTCCGCTGATTTTATATCTATTCAGTTATGTAATAACAACAAGAAGCATATGACCACTGCTTAAATAATCCCAGCTACACTGGGGACAAATGTTTCACCTCCTTCTTTATTTTGTTTGCTAAACAGATAATTGGGTGGTGTGTTTTATTATCCCAGTAAACTAAATCTATAGATATTTTATTGGAACAAGAATAATACAAAAATAATGCCTTTGTTTCCAATATGTATCTATTACAGGCCGTGTAATGAACCACCTGCTGTGAGACTGTGTCGCCGAATGTTTATGAACTGGGCCAGAAATGTTCTGCTCATAGCCACACAAACACACACACACACACAAAACATCCTGTTCCCTACAAATTGCACTCATACTACATGTATGATCATTTTTAGACCTCCACAGAAAAGAAAGCACAGACCTACACTTGCAAATGTACTTCATAAAAATAAACTGTGAGCTGGCTAAAAAGAAGGTGTCAGGGTCCCCACTGTGACAGGTATTAACACAATGTTTCTGTCGATGCAGGTAAACACATCCATGCTTTTCCTTTCTCTGCAGATACACACAAACACACGTCTCGCAGTACACACTGCACAAACACACACAAATGAACACTGATCCGGCAGACACATTACCCTAAAATAAAAGTGTTACATAATTAAAGACCAAATGGCCATCCCTGCCCACTTTGACCGGCTTCACACACCCACACACACACCCACCCACACAGTCAAGACCTATAGCTACCCATCTAACCTTTTATCTCTAGATGATGAATGGAGGGGGTGAAGGATTCTGCCTTAGACAACGTTGCCAATTTTCTCCTTCCATGGCTTTCAAATTCTAACTGATATTTTTCTGAACTTTCAATTCATCATCCTGGACACTGTCCACTCAACCGGCAGAGCTGAGCACAAAGGCCAGATCCATTCTCGCACACAGACACACAGACACACAGACACACACAGACACACACACACACACACACACACATTAAATAATTGGTGTATGCACATATACATATAAAAGGTAAGGGTTACAGTATGGTGAAGACACATGGGGTTGGCTGCCTAATTTTGCCTGCAACACTGGAAACATGGAAAGTGTGATTCTTTCACTATTTGGTTTCTTTTGAGGTGTCTGAAAGTGGAGAGTTATTTTGGGGTCGCTGCATTTGAATAAAACATGCTTGCAGAAAACAGCAGCAGCTTGTGAACTTATTGAATTTTAAATATCACTCAAATAAAGTATGATTATTACATGAATAAGTCTTTTTTTGTGGGTAACACAACCTACAATTGTTTTTAGGACTTATTTTCTTTATTACTGCAATTGAACATTGTACAAAAAGGTGACACATTAGACATTATCAGTGGTTATGATTTTAATTTGGTACAGATTTTACATTTTTGTGATTTCTTAGTGGTATAATAGACATCTTGTCTTTCTGTTTGTTCTGTGATGGTATTGTGTATGTGTGTATGTGTGTATGTGTGTATGTGTATATGTGTATGCAGAAGTGTGACCAGAAGAATGTTCAGGTATGTGGAGGAGAACAAAAAACACAATTAATACATCAATAATCTATAGGAGGGGTTCAGTGCAGCCATGAAGGGGTCGGCCAGTGAGGGCGGACAGGGTCCACCCTGTTTGCATCTTTTCCTTTTATTTAGCTTTCTAATCTTTATCGTACCTGTATTATTTTCGGTGGCCTTCCCCAGACTTTTAGGAGGGAGCTGGTCAATTGTAGGTAATACCCAGCTGTTAACAAAACAATTTCCGAAGGGGAGGGAAGTAATAGTTGGTTTGAGTTCATTATGGTGCTTTTGTTTTGACAGCAATATTAAATAGATAACAGAGAGGGAATTATGACCTATTTACCAAAGGTAGCTCTAAATATCTTATTAAAACTACTAATGCTGGGGGATAATTAAAACTATTAATGCCAAGATTTGTTTTAATTAAATTCTGTGCAATTGTTTACTTTTAGACTTGATCCCCAAAATATTCTTTACATTAATGTCATGCATAGAATAAGACAGAGATTTAAACTAAACACATATCTCAGTAAAAAACAAGTTAGATGTGGCTAGAGAGAAAAAATGAATAGTAAGATGATCATAAGATGAGGTAAGGTTATAGAGGCTAAGGTTAGTCACATGAAGATGTACACATACACTTGCATACAACACAAAGCAGACACACACACACACACACACACACACACAAGCACAATTGGGACCCACCACCATTTGCGAGCCTTGTGTTCATGTCCTTGCCTACAGCGATATCATTTTCACCAGCTGAGCTTCACAGAGATGACAGTCCTACATAAATGTGTGTGTGCATGTGTGTGTGTGTGTATGTTTCTTGGCCTCTCCCTCCTTCCACAGTCAAGTAAACAAAGACCTGTTTTCAAGGCTCTCAAACCCCATGTGAGGGATGTTGCCCTAACTCTTTGTCAAAGCTTCTCAATACTTTTAGACAAAGACTGACCATCCGGTACCGTAGCAACAGCACGAGAATAACTCTGCTCTAAACTGATTCCAGTCAACTGAGACATCTAAAAACGCATTTATACGTCCTGTCCTTCAAATGAGAATATGTTCATGTAGTCATTATGTACCCATATTGTGGTTTGCGATTTTTTTTTTTTTACCAATTAACAAATCTGATTATGAACACACACATTATGTTACAGTTATACAACTGTAACATAGGTGTGCAAATAGTTTTGCTACAATAATGGCCCCATATCTCTCTCGTTGGAGTTGTGTTGTTGTTACTACTAATGTAAATTAGTTTTTTGTTTGTCCTTTTGTTCTAAAGCTTGAGAAAATGCGTGGCAGAAACATTGGGCTCTTGTTTACTTCAGCTCTCACATTTCATGGTTTGCAGGTCACGTACACTGCTTGTTAGAAATGGTTTGCTTCCATTCAAATTATGAAACCCCAAAAGAGCATTCATGAGTTTGTAGGAGTGTTTAACTATATCAGACCAACACACAAAGTGACAAGGTCAACTGGGATAACCAAAGAGCAAAGAGTGAACGACAACTTGAAACAGAACAGCCCAGAAGGGAATTGGAGAGTAGGACAAGTGAGGCAGACAGGCAAACGTCTTTCTGTCTGTCGGCAGATGGCCAGATGAAGAGCACTTGGTTTATTCAAGCTACATAAGAGGACTCCAGCTCAGGCCTTTAGCTGCTCTGCTGAATGCTTCTCTAACCTGTGACTTTAAGCTAAACGCGCTAAATGAAATCACTGTTCAAACTGATCAAAAAGTGTGATGGAGACAGATCCGTCTCGCATATATGAATCACCTTTATCACCTTTATCACCTTTACCAGCCAAGTATGTATGCCTGAACATCCTGGGAATTGACAGAAATAGAAAGTGTAGCAGTGGAGAATGGTATCAGCAGCCCCTGTACTTCCTGAGCTGGGCAGTAAGTGCATCCTCTGCTGGGCTTTTTGTCTGCTGGTGTCTATGTAGGAAGTCCACTTGAGGTCCGAGGAGATAATGGATCCCCAAAACTTGAAGGCTTCCACAACAGGGGGGCCGGCTCCACAGGCGTCCACTGCCATCTCCACGGGTTCATTGTTCAAAGATTGTTTTACCCATCCCTTTTATGAGGCTGTATCGAATAGTTTAAAGCTTCATTCATAACGTTAACGTTCAAATTCTACATCAACATTTGCATTTTTCTTTTTTACCTGTCTTTCACTCTGTTTAAACTCTCTTCCTGCGTCCAGATTATCTCGCAAAAGTGGAATTGGACACTCCCCAAATGCACCTGTGCAATGCACTTTAGACCATCCACGATAGATCATTTAAATAGCCTCATAGAGTCGGAGTGCTATGACATTTCTATTCATGCCCAATACAGATCATGTAAATATGAAAGAAGACTGAAAAAGAAGCTGACACCATTTCCTATTTCACCATGACCAATTGTAACAAAGAGAGATGAGTGCAATCTAGATACTCCATGTACTCGTTCATCATTGTGTCTTTTTAAATAAGGTAAGTACATCTTCCATCAATGCATGGATTTCCAGCTAGGAGGCAGCATATGAATCCCCAACACTGCTTTTCTTTATAAACTGTGTTGTATTTAAATAATTGTCATTGCTTCCAATATATATATACATGTTTTGTGTAACATTGCTGGTTACACGTGTCTCTAACATTAAATAAATGGCCTTATTTAAGTTGTTCATCTAATTAATGTAGTTGTGTCCTGGATCTGTCTCTCCATGGCAACAGTTCAACAGTTCCATGAACATCCATGTTAGGTGATGAGAAGGGAAATTGCACATGACACCATCCGATTTAATAAAGTGAATGCAATTTTCCTGGTAACAAGAAGGAGCTACAAAGTGAAGGGAAACATGGATGAAGTGGAAGTCATGCATCCGAGTAAATAGAGTTCTTACTGAACATGACAAGAGTCACTTCTGTCCATTAGTAAAGCAGCGATCGGTTTCATAAATGTGCCGGTCTGGCCCAGGTGACACACACATATATTCATTATAAAGATGAGCACAGGTGCATGACAACATGTGCACACACACACACACACACACACGCACACACGCACACACGCACACACACACACACACACACACACACACACACACACACACACACACACACACACACACACACACACACACACATCCACACTAACATCATGTCAAGCTGAATAAGGCACAATGACAGCTTGGTCAAATTGCACCTATAAATCATTTGTCAGACTGGTCTAAATTCTATCTGCCAACCATACATGCAGTCAAATCTGCCCTCATAGCCACACACATATTCCTGGATGGATATGTCTGTTATATTGGGCCCACTACACTGACACATTCTCTCACATAAATACAGCAACTCTGGGCTCCATTTCCATGCAGGCACATCGATACAGTGCAATGATGCTTTCCAGGGAACGAGTGAGATTTTCTTTCCCTCTGGTATAGGGGGTTAATCAAAGATTCATAGTTTTTTCACTGAGACTAACCTTCTTAAAACCAGATCAAAAGACTGCTGCCCATGCATCATCTGTTTCCCTTTTGTACTTTAATTGATTAAGGCACACCCACATACTGTAGTCCTCTTAACAAACCAGTCACCAGCTGTAATTATGCACTATTTAATGATATTCTATTGGACAACAGTAGTGTTTGCACCGTATTCCTTTTTTGTTGTTTATTACTCTCACTTTGGCCTGACAAGACTCAGACAATATTTCTGACTATCAAATATTTCACATTCATCTACGAGTAGACAGAAGCAACTGTGAAGAATAAATCACTTTAGTTAAATTCTGATGATGGTAGTGATGCCGGGAGGGCAGAGTAATGATTGTCAGATTTCTATCAGCATCTCTCAGCAATATGAAGGCCGTCACATTTATCTGATTAACTCTCAGACAAGCATGTGGAGTCATCAGGTTTGTGTTCTTTGCAGATTTGCACTCTGGAATTTGAATGATGTGCATTGTCTTGTCAAATCACAAATATGTGGTTATCTTGATTGAATTGTGCAAAGATATCACCAAGTAGTTGCAAAAACAATAACAGAAACGTTTGTACTCTAGTGCACATCAAACTGCTTGGCTAGAATTTGGTATTCTACACTGCCTTGCAGTAACATATTATTGAAGTGTTGAAGACACTGACATCCTCAGGACAAGCAGTTGTCTTCTGTGCAAAGTCACAATGCAATTACACTGTCCGTCTACTTTCTTTATAAACCCCTGAGGATCTTTTCGTCTGACCATTCCCTCAATGAACGCATCCCATTTTTAATTAGGATTGAGAATGACCTGTGGCTGCGTTGAAAAACTGAAACACACAAATCTGAATCAGACACATAGAGCGCAGTCATGGCTCATAGTTAAATATCATAGTTGTGTAGCCAAAATCAAGAAACTGGGAAGAAAAGAAAACATCATTGTTGTTTGTTGTGCAGCCATGTGATGACTTCTACAGACAGCTGAGGTGTTTAATGCAGTTTTGACTTAACTTCCTTTGTTACAGGATTCTTAGTATGTAATGATGAAGGTTGATTATTGTAACCAGCCCCTAATACGCCTACTAATAATGTTCAATAGAATGATTCTAATCACAGCCTGTTTCCATGCTCATAGGGGCACATGGAGAAGCTAAAATACCAGAAGGCTACCGTGCATTGTACAATTGATAGCAATATGTGTGTATATCTTGACTTGATTCACACAATTAGCACCACTCTCTCTCTCTCTCTCACACACACACACACACACACACACACACACACACACACACACACACACACACACACACACACACACACACACACACACACACGGACACACAGTCACTGCATGACGGTCATTTCCTGGTCCCGATAAATTAGTCAATCAAAATGTGACATCATCCACACTTCTCAGGGTATGGAAAAAATATCTCAACACAAAGCAGAAATCATGACAACGCCCAATGTATTTTTTGGTCTCAGTTTTCCTTTCACAAACATATTCTCATTTAAAACTGGAGGAAATCAGAGGGTTATGTTGTATGTCTTTCTGGTGACATTTGTCACTGAGGGAATCGGAGAGATCAGGCCCGGGTGCTTTGGCTGGAGGCCCTGCCATCCATCATGGAGACCGGGTGGTAAATGGCTTATGTAATTCTGTTTCAGATGAATGACCATGGAAGGGAGTGTCACCACTAACATTATTGTGATCTATACAGTAGCGATGAGAGAGGGAAGGAGGACGTGAGAGGGAGAAAGAGATACCTTATCTCGGCACACAAGACTTGTGCACATCGAAAGCAGATGCATGGAAATCTGTTCATGCTCAACTGCTTTTGATGTTTTTACGACTGCACCTACAACTGCTAATTTCATTATAAATTAATCTGGTGGTTATTTTCACGATTAGTAGATTAATCCCTCACTGTATGACAATAAATAGATTTAATTGACTGTTATATTTGGCATGAAACTGGTTTTGGGGTGGGAAATTACTGAAACAATTAGTTGGTTATGAGCATAATTGTTGCACTTCTAACTGTTTTACAATATAGGAAATATAGGTAAAAGCATAACAAGATATCATGCGAGTGGAAAAATAAATACATTTAACTGTTGGGGGTGTAAAAGGAAGGAACATTCACAGTTTGATATGTACGACAGTTATACGGCAGAAAACAGCATCTCTTTAATTTTTTTTTTAAAAACATCAAAACTAAACAGTCGCCTGGGCCGTAGTTAATGTTGTCAATAAATGATCTTCAGTAAAGAGAGATAAAAGGGTTTCTGCTTTTCTCAAACTTAATGAACAAGCTGTGTACATAATGGAATATGATAACGGGCTCCAGCAGTTTTTTTTCTATTTATTATAGCTTTACCTTGAAATACATCTGCAGTTAGCTCAGTCTGTTTTAGTCCTTCACTAGTATTCAAACGGGTGATACGATCACAAAATGAGTCTCAAGAGACATAATTATACCTGACAACAGGTGAACAGCTCATTTCAATTCTGGAACAAAACGTTTTAATTTGTGTTTGTTGTTTTTCAGTTGGTCACAAAGCCCATCGTCGGTGACAGCTGTCTCTTTGCATTCTTCTGTTCCTCTTGACCTTCAAAAGACATGAACACGTTTTCTTTGATTTAGGCTGCATATACAAATAGTCAAGTCTGTTTTAAAGGTGTTGAGGTTGTTTGGGCTATGTCCTCTTTGGCCTATGATGCTATTCAAACCGCTTTTTTCTTTTTCTGGTCACTTTGGGGGGAAGCAGAAACAACAACATCATAATTATGTTACTGACTTATTGTACGATATGAGGACATGAACTCTATCATTTTTTGCTGACCTCATTATTTCCCGTTATGTTTACATGCACATTCGTTTACATAACTCTTAATGCGCTCACTACATGAGAGGCTACTTGTGGTTCCTAGAGTCCTAAAAAGTAGGATGGAAGCCAGAGCCTTCAGTTATCAAGCTCCTCTTTTATGGAACCAGCTTCCACTTTCAGTCCGGGAGGCAGACACAGTCACCTCATTCAAGAATAGACTTAAGACTTTCCTCTTTAATAGTGACTATAGTTAGGGCTGAATCAGGTTTGCCCTGGTCGAGCCCCTTGATATGCTGCTATAGGCTTATAGGCTGCTGGGGGATGTTTTAGGATACACTGAGCACCTATCTCCTCTTCTCTCTCTCCTTATGGATGAATTTACATCTCTCCATTGCACCTTATTAACTCTGCTTCCTCCCCGGAGTCATTGTGACTTCACGTCTCATAGGGTCCATTGGACCTGGAGGTGTCTGATGCCTGGTGAGCCGGCCTCCCGCGTTGGCCCTGCTGATGCCCCGCCCCCCCTCCTCTCTACCTCCTTCTGTTTCATGGATTGGAGTTCCATTCATACATTGTCATATTCATGTAATGTGTTTATGTAACTTTGTAAATGCTGTTCATTCTGTACACATGACATCTATTGCATCTGTCCATCCGGGGAGAGGGATCCTCCTTCTGTTGCTCTCCTGAAGGTTTCTTCCCTTTTTTCCCTGTCAAAGGTTATTTTTGGGGAGTTTTTCCTGATCCGATGTGAGGTCCTGGGACAGGGATGTCGTATGTGTACAGATTGTAAAGCCCTCTGAGGCAAATTTGTAATTTGTGATATTGGACTATACAAATTAAACTGAATTGAAATTGAATTGAAAATAACAATGCCATAAACATGTTGGCAACATGATGCCAGAATAAGCTCTACCGACTCCTGGGGTGAATATCTGTCTCTTTAGCTGCTAAGGGCTCCACGATGTTCACATAAACTGTCTTTCTGCTATTTGCTACTGAGCTAGTGTACAGTGGGTTTTTAAAGCTGACAACAGCTGCCCGCTGCAGCCAAAAACCACTCTATTAGAGCGGAGAGAGAACCCAATGCAGGAAAGTTGTGGCCCAGACAGCTGAACAATGAGCTGAACTCGCTTTAAAGCTCCGTAAAGCTGAGGTTAGCTGGAGATTCAGGTGATAATTCTCAGTCTCTCTATGAGTAACCGCTCTCTAACAGCAAAGTGTCAGCATACAGGGACGAGATGCAAGACCTGACAGTGAGGTGTTCTGCTGACACTGTCATTCTCAACAAGAAGAACACTAAGGAGATTGTGGTGGACTTTAGAACGACCAGGACAACGAATCTCAGCCAACTGTTCACGGCAAGGCTGTGGAGAGGGTCTCCGGTTTTAACCTTTTACACCCCACAGCCCCCAAATAAGGGTCCGAATTAGGAGGCTCTGGGTTTTCAGGTAAAACCATAAAGATAATGATAAAATAATATATCAAATTAAACAGCAGAACGTAAGCTAGAATAATTAGTAAGCTGTTTTCAAATGCTCCAAAGAGGAGTCCACACAGATTCCAGTCATAGTTTTAAAAATCCTCTACAACCCCCACCGAGATACAAGCAAAAGAACACAGCAACACAAATCGCTTCATCACATTACAGTGTGCAAATTTCAAAAAACAAATTTTTCAAATGACTAATTACCAATACAAATGTATTCATGCTGTATTTGCATGTATTGAACCCCATTAGTAATATAAAAGAGAGATATATAGTCTGGTACATGAGAAACTCAAACGGCACAGATGGTGCCAAATGTGGCCAAATGCCAATTTAGTAAAACTCGCCTAAACTTTTTTTTTTCTTTACTATCAAGGCTCTAATTTTGTTCAGCTTCACTTTGACCTTTGCAGAGATACTGTTCATATATTGTGCTAGGATGCTGAGGAAAAAAAAACTACAAGCTGCATCATTCCAAAGAGATAATCATAATAATAAGTGTTTTTTACAAGGCAAACCTGTAATTTTTTTTATTTGTGCTGTGTGCCATCTTCATTTAGGCTGATATTTACACATCTGAAGCATTCTCACAAGTGTTTACTTTATTATAACACCAACATTATTCAAATAGCCCTTGTGGTAGAGGATATACACCCTTTTTTAGTTTGGTTATGTTTTTCGAGCAGAATCCTACAAAAATAGGCTGGGGTGTAAAAGGTTAAATTCCTAGGGGCGCAATGTCCATACACAGCTCTCCGCTGTCATCGTGAAGGCACAACAACTCCTCTTCTTGCTGAGGAAGCTGAAGAGAGCAGAACCTTCTACTGATGCACAGTGGAAAGTATCCTGACAGACTGCATCACGGTGCCGGATCGGGCTTGAAGCCTACGAAGGCAATACCAGCGAGGCGTTGGTAATGATGACGCCATTTAGTTCAGGCGTGGGGGAGAAGCCTCTTGAGTGTTTGAAGGAGGAATTAAGCTGCTTTGTTGACATGAGTCCAAGCTGCATTATAATTGAGAGGTTAACATGCTCACTGCTTGTTTGCATCATGTGTTGCTCTTCTAGATTTTATGCTGCTATTGTTTATTATTTATTTGTAGACCAGATCTGAGTACAGCTCTTTGTTGTCTCACACAGTAGTATAATGACTATGAAGTATCTTCTTATCTAATCGTTCACATTGTGTGATTGTTGCACACTGTCATTTGCTACTTCTTGATAAATCCATTCCAATATTAATTATGGCTGCTTTAATTTCTTTTTTGCAGAACTTAATCAAATGACTCAATCCAGACCTGATTCACAGTTCGATAAAACAAATATATAGTTCATTAGTACATCACTGATGCCAGTAGCCAACTTAAAAGTGTTGACACCGTTCTATCTTCATTTTAATCTTGGACTTTACTTTGTGTTAGAAATCGTTTCTGAGAGATCAAGAACCAAAAAGGACACATGGAAGAAAAAGAAGTGGACGAGAGAGGTCATTTATTATTTCTGAGTGGTGTTAAGATAAAAATGGCACCATTTAACAGCTCAGAGATGGAGACTCAGGAATGATTGACACGATTATTCAGTTAATTATCCATTTTTTTTAAATAGTTTTCATTTGTATGACCCTGTAATGTTCTTCATGGGTCTCTAGGTGAGTGATTGACAGGATTTCACTCCGATTGATATTTTGTTCTTTATTCTTTTTGCTTTAATCCAAATCAATTTTACCCTCCCCTGTTCCCAAAAAGACTGAGTAACCACTACGACCTCTACTTTCACAAAGGTGGTAACATCTGAGAGCGAATTACTTCTTAAGTAATGTTCGTGTTTCTGAAAGAGTGTGAGCATGAATAAAGGGAAAAATGGTTTGCTAAACGTTTGACTGTACCTGGCTGCATTAATTCAAGTGTTTTGTGTACATTATCAGAAGGTCGGACAGGAGGTTTGTGTACATACATCATGCATGCGAGGGCATGTGTAACGTGGGTATTTCTTACTCATTTACAGTAAAACACTTGACACAGTCAAATATATTTGGCATGACTGCATCAATCGAAAAGTGAAACATTGTCTCGTGAAAAAAATGCAACCCACATTATCCAGATGGTGCTGATTCACGTCAGTAAGCTCAGCTTTTGAGCTTCACAGCCAGATCCTTGGGCTTCTGTCTTAAGATCTACAGACCTGGAGCCCAGGCGGGATTTAGATGGTACAGAAAATCTTTGCCTATGTGTGCAGAGCTCCTAAGAACTAAAGGACTCACTCAGGATCACCAGTGAGGTCACATTACCCTGTGAACTTATATGGAGATACTTTGAGGCAACATTGGGCTGCAATTTCACTAAGCAATGACATATTTTACTTTGTCATAACTTTTTTTATTTTATTTTTCCACAGAACAATATTTCATCCTGCTTGTCTCATGTATTATCTTTCTTCAACTTAAAAGATATGCGTATGAATCAATAATACCTTACATTACTTGATGAAATCCTACATGAATACAACCTCAGATTTCGAGGCTGCCCCATTTCTGTTCTTCAGTCGTGTGAAGACAGAAAGAAGTCAGCAACACATAGCAATTTTCAAAAGAATTTTTCCTCACATATGCAGAGATCCAGAGATCTTTTCTCACAGCTGATTTGATATCTGAAATTAAATCCTTTCAAATCTGTATCTCTACCTTAGAGTATACTTCAAAGACACTTTATAGGCATCAGTCAATAAACAACATTTACCTATGGATGATACCGCTGTTGAATTTAATATTCCTCACTCAATGAGTAGACTGTGGTCTGTTTGTATTTCTTCTCTTGTCACTTTCATCTTTATGTTAATATGTGTGTATTTTCCTTAATATAACCTCACCCTTTTCTGATTTACGTCTGTTTTAATATGTTGTTAGCCTATGTTTTGGATACAACTTGTTCCTCTCTCTCTCTTTTTTCATTTTCCAACTCTTGGACTGTGTTTCTGGTGACAGATGGAGTCGATGTGGCATCATTCAGGTAAAGATGAATGGGACTGACAGGCCTACTGAGGACACCAGTCTCACATGCTGACACACACTCACATGCACACACTGCTTTCTATGTTACCAAAGCTTTCTCATAGTTCATGAGCGTAATGTATGCAGTGAGTAATTATTGCGGAATTGTTCACTCTTGTTTTTGAGGGATTGTTCATTTATCTGCCTAAAAAGCCCACTCAGGTGTAGGCTGTGAGAAAGAAAGAGAATAACATCTCTGAAAACTAGTTATTTATGACATTTGAAGAAGCTCAAAGGCACTGCCATAGATCAAGGGTTTCCTCAGATTTGTTAGTATACAACTTGCATAATAAATTTAGCCTTGAGCTTCAGCGCTAATGGAAATAGCTTGCTACCATAGTGACAAAGAGCCTGCTGCTCATTGTTCCCAGTACAATGACAAAATGGACAGAATATCAAGTGCTCAAGCGCTTCCTTATTTCTTTTAGTTATGTATATTTGTGTAAATAACCCCATGGAAGGTTTATTGTTTTGTTTTTATTGCCTGCATTGTATTTGCCTTATTGCCTTTGACGTATGCATAGTTATTGTATTGTTTGAAGAATTTATAGAGGCTTTATGCTACTTCCTCTCTAATAGGTAAATAAGACTTTTATTTTGAAAAGGTTAAAAGGAAACGCAGCTTTGTTTTACGTTCGAATGCGAACTTGACGGTACGACTACCGAACTTCTTACGGACGGATGCGCATTTAAATCTGCAAGAAAGTGTAATAGTTTAATGGACCCGTATGAGGCTAAAGCTCTTACGGTGGTGATAGTTTACACGTTTAATGAATGTATTGTGACCCAAAAGAAGAAAATAAAAGAGTAATTTCACCAGCAGTGAGTTTCATGCCACTTCATATACGGGGGGATCCGTTACATTTGAATTTGATTTTTCAGCATGGACCAAACTCCTAAAAGAACCAAGGGGCACATATGGTGGTGCAGAGCAGATATCACCACTGCAGAGACTCTGGGTTCAATCCCCAGTTGCCGTGTGCACCCAGCTGGTTTTGCTTTCTAATGAACACAATTGGATGTGTTTGCAGGTGGAAAATCCAGCGATGGCGTCCATTATAATTGCTGTAGAATTCAGGATTGGCAGAAGATCAGAACACAATCTAAACATAAGTAAAATAGTTAGATTGGGTTTTCTCTTCTCCAACAACAATTTCAAAACATCCCAGTACATCCATGTATATTGTTAGGTTGTAGTGGATTTTATATACACTTGCACATGTAGATAAGAGAGGTTATGTTTTAAATTAATACATAAAGAAAGATATGATCATTAATTTGAGGAATATTCTGAGGAATGTATTATGAAGCATAAGAGAGGATCACTGTTTTATTATTCTGTTTGTTAATGACAAATGTAAAGATTCATTGTATGATGCATGGGAATGAATGGATGTTTTATTGTTTAGACAATAGTTAAAGGGATGCCGATTGAAACCTGAGATGTTGCTTTTATTCTGTAGGCAGGATAATAGGGTTTTATTCTGAAGGGGAACTTCCTGTCCTTGACCGGAAGTGTGAGCTTTGACCCCCGCTAGTTTATCGATTTGAGGCATTCTTTGAAGTGGCCAATGGAACTAACCTTCAGGTGTGAACCTTATGTCTTATTCGCTGGTCAGCGTAGCATGCTGTGTCTCTGAAAGGTATTTGCATGAATACCTCCACTAACCAATGGGAGCTTAGCTCAGCGAATGGACTGCGAATAAAACTAATTGTGAGACGTGAATTTGGTCTCTTACGTGGTGACGCCAGACAGAAACTGTTGGCTAAGTCAGGAGACTGTGGAAGCGAAGCCATGTGAGCGCGTCCGGGCCTGGACCATGTATGTATACAGATGACTCTTGTTTGTTATGATTAAATAATGATTATTATATATCTCTGGCTTCGGAGCTTCTTCTTCCAAGCACAAGGTAGCTCGAGACTCTCTGAACTCTTACAATATCTAGTTAGCAACCCTACAGGAGCAGTGGATAAACTGCTCAAGGGCACTTCTACAGCCACTTGGGAACAGAGAAGATCAGTATTTCCATACCAATGCAGTTTTAAGAATAATGGAAGGGTATAGAAACTTGACACTCATTTTGATATACATCTGGCATTCCCTCTAAGGTACTGAGTGATATTGAGTCACCTCTCACATTGTGGACACGAATAAAACAACACATGATGTGTCGGCTAGTTTGATCAGCACAAATGTGCTATTATAAGCCACCAATGTGCTATTCATTGCTGTTACTATGATTTCTTACTATGTTCAGACATTGAATATTATGTACCTTATTGTGTTTGAAATAGGATGTTACATATGGCTGAATTGTTACATTTGCTTACATTTATGTTTTGTTTGGTCATAATTTTCCCACAGCCTCATCTCTCTGTTCTGGTTTGGCTGTGATGAAGTGCGACCCTCACCCCCCTACTGCTGCCCCATCTGGCACCTGAGTGTAACTCTCGACCACAGTCACCACGGATACTGCGACCCAATCACCTCTACCCAGGGTTCTCAAAACAGCCATGGCAAAGGATTTGTCAGCTGGCCAACCAGCCAGTCGTTGCAGCCCAATGAGTACATTTACGTATTGTTCTTGGCCACTAACACTATCCACACACGTTACATTGGAAACTTTAGTTTAATCATCAAAGAAAAAATTCTCCGATCTGTTTCAACAATTAAGAAATGAAGTAGAGTGTAATGATAAGGGGATTTGCTGCTCCCCTCGTGCTGCACTGAGGTTTGAGACGGATCCTTTATCTAACACAGCACCTCTCATGGTCGGGACATTACAGCCCAGTGCGGAGCATTTGTGTTGGTATTCCACTTGAATGGAGTTAGTTGTTAATCTGACAGCCTTTTCTCTATTGAGTCAGATTACTGTGCTTTTAAAAGGTTTTCATGAGGAGTGGCCATCTGCTCAGGCAGATCTACCAAGATGACACCGAAATATCTGCAGGGAGCACACTGACAAGGATCTTGTAAAATCGTATGGATTTGAATTTTAAGTCTGAATGGTTTTGTGACTTTGGTGTCGGTATACATCCAACAATTGGAATGTTTTTAAGGCTCAATCCCAAAAAATATCGGTTGAAGCATTTGTTTAAAAAAAATTATTACATTTATCTTTTTAAGACATTTTGACTTTTGGACTGAGACAATTACAGAGATGAAGAAGACTCAGTGCCGCTTTGCTCGCTGTGTACTTGAGTGTTTTTGGGAGTAGGGTGTGGGGGGGAGAAGGTAAAGGTCTGTGGACTATTGCACGTACATTTTCTGTAAGTTATTAATAATAATTAGTTATTATTAATAACAATAGCTTCGAACTATTCGGTACAGCCCTAGGTCACCCTAACTCGTGCAAGAACGATGGTCGCTCTTGCTAGCTAAAGTAAAATGCATCTTTTTGGAGAATCTTTGGTTGTAAGCTGTGCTGTGTAAACAAAATGAAGGAAGCCTATATGTGTCCTCTCAAATATGTTTTCTTAAAGCGAATTAGCAGAATATAAAGCGTCATTTTGGAGATATAGTTGTGAATATACAGTACATGCTCCAGTAACACACAAAAAAACAAAAAAACATCTGAAAGCCTTAGTTACAAATACATACTTTGGCATCAACTCATCTATTGAGAAACAACATGAAACTATCTAACACACTTGTAGCCCGGGCCAGAACACCTTCATCAGCAGTTCATGACAAGAAACCATCTGCTTGAATCTTAAAGGACTGGAGGGACGACACAAATTATGATGACTTCTGTATTGTGAAGTGCACCATATGCTAACAGTGGGAAAACACCATGCTTGGCAAATAAGGTAGTGGGGCGTTACTGTGAGATAATAATTATGAGAAAGGGGCTGAGAAAGGAGAGGGGGCAATGGGAGTTGGGGCAATGGGGACAAGTGAGAATGCTGACAGCACTGGAGAGAAAGACAAATTGAATGAATGTAGGCAGAGGAGAGAAGATGAAAGTGTGAGGATAACGATGGAGGGAGGATAGAAGGAGGAACAAGAGTGGAGAGAGAGAGAGAGAGAGATGCAAAGTGACAAATGGAATGAAAGAGGGCTGAGGGAAACCAGGAGTCGCAGATTAAAATGAAAACGGATGGACGAAGAAAGCAACAGAAAGCTTTAGAGAACGACAGTCAGTGTAAATCAAAAATCAAATAGAGACAGAAGCTAAGCTGAATTAAAAACACAAAGGGACAAAATATATGAGAAGTTGGAAGAAAAGGTTTGTTGTTTTCACTTTACTTGTCTGTGATGAATCATAGTCAATTTAAATATATCCGATTAGCCAACACACACCCACACACCCACACACCCGCACGCACGCACACACGCACGCACGTACACACATGCACGTACACATGCACGCGCACGCACACACACACACATTGGGCTACACACATCAACAGACAGACTTTCTAATGATAGTGTGGTGGTCAGCCATTAGACTTCACCATGATAGACTAATATAACTTCCCATTACAGCCATCCCTTATCTCACACAGTGGCAGACAAACTGTTCCTTTACTTAATCGAAGATTTCCTCTAAATATGGTGCCTGTCTGAGTCCCTAATGACTGTGACTAGAGCATTACAGGGATCCATTAAAGAGGAATTGTTTTCTCTCTCTCTCACACACATACAAACACACATAATTGATGTATCCATTCATATCCATCTCTTCCAATCACTATTCTGACATCCATGAATAGAGCATTCCTCAGTAAGGGTCAGTCAGTATTGTCCTTATTTATTGCTTATAAATAACTTACCTGTGTGTATTGAGTTGTGCAAAACACTTTAATTTACATGAATGAGGTCATTACGGCTGAGCAGCATCCAGTGATACAGTAGCTTTAAACTGATGCAGCTGCAAGGTATTTTAAATGAAATGCATGTCATCTTATAACCATATATAGGATTGTCTGTTGAATCTCCAGAACAAATGCTTCAATAAGCTCATTGGGAAACAAGGCGTCTGTTTGTTTGCTTTTTCATCATTCCAATAGATATTTATTTAATTTTTAATGAACACTTTATTGATCCCACACTGGGGGAATAGCTTGTCTGCATTTAACCCATCCTTAGTTATTAAGGAGCAGTGGGTTGCAGTGAAGCGCCCGGGGGGGGTTCAGTGTCTTGCTCAAGGACACTTCGACATGCAACTATGGGGAGAGGGGGGATCGAACTGGTACCTTGTGGTTGCGGGACGACCACTCATCCCCATGAGCTACAGCCGACTTATGATATAAGTCCATCCTCTGTTTCTACTGTAAATCCCTCTATTGTTATGCAAACAATTTTTGTTATCACTTATACGATAATAATACAGTAGCACCAACAGAAGTGGGCTATATTTTCAAATTTCAGAAAGTCACCTCTAAAGTCCTGATTTAGTGGGAAAATGTATGGATAAAACACTCACGGCCACATTGGGTGAATAAATAGTAGGTGTTGAATTCCAATATTATGCTGGCCATTTTCACTTATTTGTTAACCTTTCTTTTATATTTCGCAGACATAGGATGAGTTAATAAACCTATCTATGCAGCCCTTTGTGAAATTACAAAGACATGCCTTCTGGATGTTAACATGCTTTTAGATTGATGGCTGAATGTTGAGGCAGCGTTCATATGAGAACCAGCTGGGTTTGCCTTTCAATATGTCATGGCATCATTACAATTACTCATTGTTTGCTTGTTTGTCTTCTCTTTTATACAGTGTCACATGCAGTGATTACACTCAGCCATGGACACAGGTGCTCTGGCTGGAGTCCCACCTTTTTGCCTCATTGTGTCTCTCTGCTTTGTTCTATTTTCTGTCTCTGTTAGTGTCCATTTTAATGTCTTTCACAGTCCGCCAGTGTGGTGGGATGGTAGCTCATTTAAAAAAATTAGGCCCAACTCTAATTTTTTGTTATCCCTCTCAGAAGCCCTTTTTGCCTTTTTCTAAACCCCTCCCCCGAGAAGTGATTGTCCAATCCTAGCATAGCAACATAACTCAACAGCCCTTTCGACTGAAGTGCATCTTTTTTATTGCCTTTCAGAAACAAAAAACACAAAAACAAAACTGTAAGGGATGGATTAAACGAAAGTAACCTTTAGCTTTTAGATTTAACACATCACTTGCTAACTAGCGTTGTTATTTTGTTGGTTTACTGTATACATGTGACATGCTCATGACCTGCATATGCACTATATGTACTATCCCACACTGCATGAGAGCAGTCCTTGATGCTACGCTGTCAGGGGGCAAGCTATTATTAGCCGCTCTGTCATGCTTGTTTATTGCATTTGGGGTGTTTCAGTAAGCCCAGCAATATCGTTACATTTGCCAAACACATCAGTTAATCATTAAAACGTTTTCTTTGATAAAAGTAAAACATTTAGTTTGAAACTAATGTACACAAAATACAACTTATTCAGGTTTGTTTTTCTCTGCAAAAAGGGTTATGTTAGCAAAACATCAGGTTCATTTGTTTCTCACTAAAACAGTAGGGCTAACTATAATGTACTTACAATTACTGTTCTACAATACAATAATAATGCTGCTCTTTTGTTTACATGTTCTCACAACATGAATCATCAATTTTGATGAGGCATTACATGATTTGATTTACGTCACAATTGTCCTGACCAAAATAATCATATCCCAATAATCATAGAAGTATGGATTAAAAAGGCACTAAGACATACTGGAATCACTGAACCATACACTTTATTAATAAACAACATATTTTATTGCACAGATCTTTTTAATTATTTTATTTAGCCTTTTTAGAGAAAAACAGCTGACTGACTTTTGGAGAGATCGAGACAGTGAGACGGTGGTGAGAGAGACGAAGACAGAGGTCTGGGACACCTTCTGCCAGGAAAATGTCTGCCAAGACCTTCTCCTTATGGGAGTCCCCTCGGCATGAGGCTTGGCACCACTTCTGACTCCACAGTGATTACAAATGAAGACAGACTGTTTGTCCTGTTTGTCTTGTTCATGTGGTGCGTTCCACATCGTTGTCCTTGTTAACATCTTTAATTCTTCTTTGTGCATGTCATTTTACAATGCTACACTAATAGAGTCACCAAGCTTTTGTTTGATTTTCCTTTCTCTGAATGGGCATTTAAAAAAAAAAAAACTTCTAATTTTTTTTTTTTTACATAATCAACGACCTATACACATCTCACTCATGGGTGACTCCTTCTGGTTCATCGGGGTCTTTTTTCAGAGTACGATTTGTGGGCGGCTGTGTGAGATAGAGCGGGTCGTCCACTCATTGAAATATGTGTGCTTCGATCCTGTGTGAGTGTGTGTGAATGATACACATTGCCAGCCTATGGCTACCAAGTGTATGAATGGTAAATGGTAAATGGACTTGAGTGGTCAACAGATTAGAAAGGCGTTATATAGATGGTATACGTTATATAAATGGTATACAGGTATGTGTGTAGGTAGGTAATATTGCTCACAGCTGTATTTGTGGATACTATATCATGTGCTATTATTCTGAAAATAAACCAGCAAAAAGCCACACAAAACACAATACAAAGTCATGGGTAGGCTTAACTTACTGGCTGAGCTCAGGTACATCAAGTTACACCTGCACAGTGGGTAGAAGGACTTATGGGCGTAAAGGACTTCATGGCCTTGTTAAGACTGCAAGCCCAAATCTTTTTTTTTTGCCATATTCAGATTGATTTTAGAAAGTCTGGTCAGCAACTAACCACATTCTAGTCGGTTTTCTACAGATGCTTCTCACTGTGGACGCTCCGGCAGCTCAAATCACATTTCAGTATCTTTTACGTCACTCGCAACGTCTACAGCACTCAGATGCGGCGATAGGTCTGGCAATACAAGGCTTCTCGCAATGCGACACACACACACACAGGTGTGACTGTGTGTGCCCATTACACCCGTCCCCAGACCGACCCAAACCCGACATCATCTGCTCCACCATCTGTCTCCCCTTCCCCTTTCAGATTATCCTGACCCAACAGTTAGGTTAGAAAGCCGCCCACGTTGTCACTACAGCCATTTATACAGCTGGACACAAATCAGATCTGATTTCTTGTAAATAACAGTGCGGGCAGTATGTTAAAGATTTGATTTAGGAAACAAATCCTATTTGGTCCGAAGGTAGCCCAAGTTACACCTCACCGATGACACTAATGGCTGGCGAGTGTTCTGTAAAGAAGCAGCCAAGATGTAGCCAAGTGTCAGCAACACTGAGGTTGGCGTTGACATGTTCTGCAGAGCACGGGGAATCAGGGATTGCTAAGTGGCAGAGAAGTGAGGTTAAAATCCCCCACAATCGTGGATAAGTGTTTTTTTCATAATCATTGTCTAAACCTAGTCGAAGGCAATTATTTTATGATGTTTAGTGTTGCAGAACTTACAGTGAATAGTCAACTATAGATACATGTATAGATAGATAAATTCCCTTTAATACAATTTTTCAGTTAATTCATTACTTATGAAGGTTATAATTTTCAGTTTGAAAACAATTTTAGGGAGGGGTTTATTTAAGTTAATGTTCACTTTGAAAGCTGCAGTTTGTGCTAACCTGTCGCTGTTCTTATGCTCGCAAATTAGCTCCTTTTATTTGATAGATTTACACCGAAAAATACACTTTTGGTTTGCAAGGAGATTGAAAGCTGCAACTGACTCGCTTTGTATCGAGCAAAGCCATTTTCTTACTGTCCCCTTTTGACATTAACAAGCTAACTCAGTTTAGCATCCACTTTCTGTTACCATACATATTACGAGACACATGCCCAACGCCTTTCTTTCATAATGTCTGAGATTATATAGTCATGTATTGGGCTACTGTTTAATTTACTTTTATTCTAATTTTTTTCACAAACCATTTGAACTAAATGTTGCTTGACTGCATATTTGGTATTGTATAGTTTGTGTGCTGAGTCGTGAATGACAAATCAATAAAGTTTGTTCTATTTTAGGTATTATAGTTCTATAGAGTTATTATTTGAGCCAAATCCCCTCCTTGTTTATGGGATATGAAAGAAAATTCAGCAGCACCAGGGAGAGATAGTTTTTATAGAAGTGTTTATGGCTCATTGACATCCTGTCACTGTGTTTATGACTCACTGTGCCCGTCACACCACTAAACAGCCTGACTCCCTCAAGGGCATCAGGGCCAATCAATATAGACAGAACCAGACATTATCCAGCGAGACATATTCTCTGAGGTTTGATGGGTCGCTACGCACAACCCACAGGAGACAAATCCTCAGTTTTAGTTTCATAATAGTGACAATGCATGGGTGGGACTAAATCTACATGCAGCATGTTGTTTAGCTTCTGATATAAGCAACTATTACTGAAGCCCAGCTTATAATATCCACATCTAGAGTGGGAGGCTGTATTCAATGCAATATGTCTCTGCTCTCTGCTCTTTGTATTACAGCAGCCATTGGACATAACAGAAATGATTGGATTCTTAGTCATATTGGCAACAATGATCAGATGTGCACAGCTTGCTTGTAATAATAAAAACTCACATCCCTGGTGGGTTTTCCTTGATAATAAAATGTATTACGAGTAGAAAACATGCTCTTCGACTATTGAGTAAAAAGGCTTTGGCTGTAACGCATAAATCATTTTATGTTGTTGCTTTGGATGGCTTAAAATGTGGAATCATCCCACCAGACACCTCACATGTTTACACACAATGCACACATTCCTTTATGAAATGGATCATTTTATGAGAATTTGAGGAAAAGAAAGAATACCTGAGCTACGTTTCCCATTGTTCCCACTTGAATAAATGGATCATTTCATTGTGTTGAGTCTGAGCCTTCTTCTGTACACTATTATTGACAGAGAGGTGATTGTTGGAGCTGGTGGCATTGCAGCGGTAATACACAGTGGAATGGCATTGTGACAACTGTGATCTAGCTTTGATTCCAGTAACTGCTCTCCCAGCCGGGTGAAAATGGGCCTCAGCTTAGCCTTGTCATACAACAAAATGCACTTAGTGGAAATGCTTATGAATAAAAACACAGAGGCAAAAGGTAGGCTGCTCCAAGACAAGCTGGCAGTCTGCCATTTTGATCATCCAAATTCACAGCTAAAGAGCTATGAAATATGAGGAAAACTATCAAACGACATCCCTTTGGCAGCCACAGGAGATGTAACTGTTGTGTATTTGTCGAGTAATGACTTCTCTCCCTCTTGTCAATATGACCTTATCTAAGCCTTATCCCCAAAGTATGTGTCAAGTTGACCACAATATGAGCTCTTGATGTACAGATTAAAGTCTCACCAGATTGAGGAAAATGCTTTCCTTTGGAGGCTTTATCTGGAATGCGTTGCAGCATTGTCCTAAATTTGGTGGACTATGAATAAAAGTGGCTATGAGTCCTTCTTTTCTCAGCCAATATCGATATGAACATTCTCAGAGTCGAACGTCAGCACTTTAAGCTCAAAGCTATTTTTTCATTTCAAATCTATTGTGCTTGGGTAGAGACAAAACAATGAAAAACATATTACTGTCCTCATACTTTCTGATTTATCTGTATATCAATTTTGGCCACTCTATGATCTTACTGCACCCCCACAAAGGGTGTATCTCTATTTTGAATTGCCTCTCCTGAGGGTTCTTCCCATTTTCCTTATGTGTTTGTGTCTTAAGGGAGTTTTCTTTGTCAATTTGAGCTCAGGATGGGTCAGCAACCGTTGCTGATCCCAGCCTGTAAACTCGAGTGAGACATTGTATGCGATGGCTCAATTACAGGTCTCCAGTCACGCTCTGGTGTGTCCCATTAAAAAATTAATGAGCACCAGACCAAACTTAGAATTAACACTTAGTTTGGCCTTTGAAGCACATCACATTCATACTTTTTCCATCCTAATCTTGCTACCCATCAATGCTTTAGTAATAAAGACATTTTGCAGAAACGACAGTTTGCTGTAGTTGTGTACATCAAATGAATGCATAGAGTTGAGTGGTTCATTGTTTGTTTGCCTTTTCCTGCATGATGGGCAGATGAAGAAAATAAGTGATAATATTTGGCTCGCCACAATGGTTGTTTTACAAAATACATTTTTTTATGAGGAATTTCGTCAGTCAGAGAATTATCCCACGCCAGGGTTAAAAGAGCTGAATTTAGATGTTTTAGTTGGCTAGCTGCTGACTGTAGAAGGTTGGAGGATCAAAGACCATGGAGATTATGATGAGGATCATTGGTATGGAGGCTGAGATAGGGTGCTGCTCTCACTCAACACAATGGGGAGTCTTTGTTCAAAACACTGGTCAAGTGGAGGCATTCTGCTTTCATAACTTGAATGGACCTAGCCATGCATTGCTGTACTGAAAAAATTAAACACTGAGACAATGTCCGGACTATGGGAAACTGCCAATGTAATCGGCCCCAAAGTCATGTTGATCTCACTATGTGCTGTAATTCGGCCCTGAATGCCACATTGTGAAGTGCACCAGGTTATCTTTTCATTCTTTGACAGAAATGTCCCTCGTTCCCCCTGATGGTCTTCAGGGGTGTCTGCGTTATCTGAAGATGAGTCACTGTGCGCTGGGTTGTACTTTTCATCATCTTTATCTTCAGGTGTTCTGCGGCCTCTACTTTAATATTTTCTTGTTCCTCTTGAACATCTTCAAAAAAATGAGGTCAAGATCTTTTGGTCTTGTTTTCATGGAATTGGAAAATGCAGCAATGGGGGTACTGGCTTGTCAAGCAGCCCCTTTGTATTGTTTTGTTTCATGTGGGATAACTATCATTTTAGTGGGGTTATATATATGTATGGGGTACACTTCTCTAACACAAATGTTTCCCCATCAACAATGATCAATACAAAAATTAGCACTTTGATGATTTGAGGACCTGTAATTACATTTATATGATAATATAAACCTGTATTTATTTCTAGAGGGTAATTCAGTTATTGCAGCAGCACAAGGATAGCAATAATACAGATCAATAGAATAAGTGAAAGAAAGAAGAGGTGTGTGTGTTTATTTATGTAGATATAACTAAATAATTACATGATACATTTATACATACATTAATACGTTACATAAACACAATTATACAAGGGTATAGCTGTTAACATTGTACACCAGGCTAATTATATGATTAAGAATTGGTACTTGGTGTTTTTCTGTATCCATTTATGTTGAGATGTAATATACATATAATATAGAATTTGTATTATTACTATTGATGAAAATATACAGTAGAAGATGTCTTTTTTTGTAAATGTTCTCTTTAGCTCTTAGTATTGCTCAGGGTGTTTGGAAGCTGTATTCCAGCTTGGATGCAGATGCTTCAATCAGTTTTATATCAAGAAATATGATACAGAGCACAATAGTCTCCGTCTCCTAAATACAGAAGTTGATTGTCAAAGGCTACGTCAAACACTTTCAGAACATGGGACTAAGTAGTTCCTTGCCATGGAATTTGCACCAATGTTGGCAGAAGAAAGAAAAAATTGTCACAACATGACTCATTTGCAATGACGTGAAATTTCTAAGCAGAGTGACATCAAACAAAACAAAAGCATTGAGGAAGACTATCCTACTTCATAATGCCCTTTTCTTTCTGATCTAAACATGGGGCAATATGCAACTAACATGCAGATTTTTGAAAAACCTGTAATATACATACAATATAGATCTCGGATACAAGCGGCCGAAATGAGCTTCCTCCGTAGGATGGCCGGGCTCAGCCTTAGAGATAGGGTAAGGAGCTCGGACATCAGGGGGGAGCTTGGAGTCGAGTCGCTGCTCCTTCGTGTCGAAAGGAGTCAGCTGAGGTGGTTCGGGCATCTAGTCAGGATGCCTCCTGGACGCCTCCCATTAGAGGTTTTCCGGGCACGTCCAACTGGTAGGAGGCCCCGGGGAAGACCGAGGACACGCTGGAGGGATTATATCTCCCGGCTGGCCTTGGAACGCCTCGGGATCCCCCAGAATGAGCTGGAAAGTGTTGCGGGTGAGAGGGAAGCCTGGGTCGGCCTGCTGAACCTGCTGCCACCGCGACCCGACCCCGGATAAGCGGGTGATAATGGATGGATGGATGGATGTAATATACATCTCACATTTTTCCGTTATTGCAGTACTTTTACGACAAAAACATTCCCGGAGATCTAATAAAACATGTCTGACTGGGGAAACACATAGGAGGTGAGATTATACAGTCTAGCATTATTAGACATAATGTTATAACGTACAGTTTAACAGGGATTGATGTTGATATTGAGAAAACTATTACAATTAGTATAAAATATTGTGTACAATTCAGTGAATAAATAGATTTACATGCTGTGAGATGAGATTACTTTAGGAGGCCTGAGCCCAGAGCATGGCGAGGAGATCCAATTGCTTGGAATTTTATTTGGTGTCTCATAAAACCTAACAGCCTCCAAAAATCCTGTTTCCGGAATGTGACGCCCATATCGTTCAGACCTCCATCAAGGACAAATTGCTTGGATGGTGAATGTCAGATTATGTTTTCATGGGAATACATCCATATATTGTGCTTCTCCTGTTTCTCTCCATTCATCTCCACCTGTCTCTCACTCTTTTAAATGGTCTCTCCATCTTACTGTCCCCATCTATTTACCAGCCTCTCTTTCTCTCAAATACACACACACACACACATCCAATTCATTCCCTCTTTCTCTCTTCCTCCTCTCCTTCAGATATCAGTCATACTTCAGCCTGGCTGGGCAGGGCCATGACTGGGTAGAGAAGGAAGGTAATTGAATTTCTCTCCTAGAGTGACTCACATCAACACAGACAATTCAGACATAGCCAGGCGCAACGTAATAGACAGGGAGGGCATCGCGTTGGGTTAGAACCGCAATTAACTACAGGCGGACACAGACGCTTGAAGCCTGAAGAAGAAACCGGGGGAAATAAATGTGACGGCAATCTCTTCAATTTTACAGTCCATGTATTCATGGTTCTAAGACTGATATGTCATTAGAGCAGCTGCAGAGGAAATCACTGGGGGCTGTTCTGTTTCCAGTTCAGGTCAAACACTGTATGAAGAAAAACGATGACTCTACTCACTTTCAACTGACCAAGACATGGAGCTGTTGGCATTTAGATACTTGTGATCAGTTCATACTTTAGTCTGTCAAAGATGACAGTCAGTTGTAAAGGGACAGTTGGTGTTTACATGGGCTGAGTCTATGACCTGGGTTAAGGAATAAAATAAGTCAACGTTGCCATGCCTTATCATTGACTATGGCTGAATAACTTAAGATTATGGTTAAAATGTGAGGTCAGAATATTCCAGAGGAAGAAGTAGTGTACCCCCACCAAGCCCAATTAAGTATAATACCACACTTAAGGATGCACCAATACCATTTTATTGTGTACTTACATTTGGGTACTTACCAATACAGGTACAGTACAGCAGGCTACTTATTAATAATACTAATACAGTTCTAACAACGAATTTGAAAATACATTTTATTTTCACCAAATGTTTCTCACTTTCTGCCTGTAACAAGATACATTTACAACATGATGCTGTTGCTGACATTTTAACATTCATCATGTGTTTTTTTCTGATAAAAAACGAGCAGTATGGATGATAATAACCGTTAAATCGCCATCAATAATTCTTATTGATTGATGCTATCCGTAAATGTAGAAAATACGAATAAAAAATAAAAGCGAACCAAAACTCAGAGAAGTGGCTTGTCACTTAAAAGAGGACACAAACGACTTCGGGACACGGAACTTGGGTCCCGCAGTAGCACACACTTTGTCTCTCGACTGGACCCTCTAACTAATTTATTCCGGCTTAAAATACAATGATGGAAACCCTTACGGGGTAATCTTGTGCCAGACGGACACACGGCTGACAACCTGGCAGCTAAACTAATTGATGTTGTGGGAACTTACTGGGAAAGTGGCTGCACTTGTCCACAACAATGCAGGCAGCATAATTGCTTCAAGCTCTCGTGTACTGGTGAAATGAGGACTCAGTAGACGTTTTTCGCCTCCGCATTTGCTTATCTTTGCAGTTAGGCACTGTTACCTGTTAGGCACTTCAACCACATCTAGTCGTTAACGTTTAATGATCGGTTAACGAGGGTCCTATGCATTTCTTCAAACAGCTGACATTGCTACTTATCCGTCAACCTGGTCAACTAACGAGAGGTATTGAAATCAATGCATCCCTAACCACACTGACACAGAGTAGAAGTAAACATTTGTGTGTCTGATGCCTCCTGCCTCCGTGGCCCTGCCTCCTGCCATGGCCCTGCTGATGCCCCCCTCCTCTCTACCTCCTTCTGTTTCATTGATTGTGGAGGTCTGGATCGTGGTCCATGCCTACTAATTATTCATACATTCATACGTCATATTCATTGAAGGTTTCTTCTGTCCATCCGGGGAGAGGGATCCTCCTCTGTTGCTCTCCTGAAAGTTCCCTTTTTTCCCTGTGAAAGGGTTTTTTCTATTATTTAGGAGTTTTTCCTGATCTGATGTGAGGTCCTGGGACAGGGATGTCGTATGTGTACAGATTGTAAAGCCCTCTGAGGAAAATTTGTAATTTGTGATATTGGGCTTTGTATAATAAACTGAATTGAATTGAATTTGGCTAACGTACAAGTACATCAATATTGTACTGTTGTAAAGTACTTAAGTACATTTGATGAATTACTTTAGAATTTTCCTTAGGCAGCAATGGCTAAGTGAGGAGATGGTTGGGTCTTCTTGGCATTAAATGTTGGCTTCCTTTTTGGGACTCTTGTTTTTCCCTTTTACTGAGGTGTTTCTAATCTTACTCTAAAGGAGTAAAATGATTTGCGACCTATGATGGGTTGGGGATGTTCTTGTAAACAAATGAATGTCTGCAATCATCTCTATTATTGCCTAGTCTTTCATAACAATTAGTGGGCAACTTCTTCATAGCTTTTTGCTTTGAAAAAGCTTTTTATTTTCTTTATAAGGCAGATATAACACAATTACCACCATGAAAGGCAAATCAGTTATACTCGGTATCCTATAATTCTGCATTTTATTTGCACACTTCTTGTGTCTTTGAAATGTGATTGCTGCTCTTAATCGTTATCTATTGTCGGCCATTCATTTGATGTAACCATATTGTTTTATCCTCTGCCAAAAGAGAAACATAACTAGCGGTGATATACGTGGCTGTGACAAGACATGGCACTAAACCTGAATCTCACAGACAGTGAATGGAAAACGCTAATGTGTTCATCCTATAAGTGCTTGAGCAAAATTGTAACTTCTCAGACCGTCAATACTTTATTGATTGAGGCATTTTAAGGGAAATTTGAAGCAGATTAATCATCATGTTCAATATGAGTATAGGGGCGGACTGTTATTGCACTTGAATAAATGTTCTCCATGGCAGTTATGGATGAAATGGAGTAGGATCTAATGTGCCATCTATTTTCTATTGATTTGGTTCAAGTGAAAGCAAAAAAACAACTGTTATCAACATTGACTGGTACCGGCATTGATCACTATGCAAGACGAGTATTCTGATGGTTTATTTACAACTGACCGGAAAATGTGTAATTTGTGTTTTCATGTAAGCACAGTTATGTGAATTAATTTCCCTCACCTGTATATTTACTCTGTACATGTCTTCGATTTAAGCTGCTTTGCCAGCTGCTATAAGACTTTAGAATAAATCACTTGTGGCCGGATCCTCCTCAAATTATTGTATGTATTAAGAAAGGGTTGAATGCCTGCTGATGTCTTGTCCTCTAAAATTAACAGAAATACATAATGTGTTTTTGCAGGTTTTGAATTGTTGTCGGTGGAGTGGAGCGTGGTAAGACGTGTCATCTCTGAAAATGTGAAAGTGAGCATTAACCTTATCCGTCAAAGCACAATTGAGCACAATAGACCCATTCAGTGGCTAACAAAATAAGGTGTGTCTGGACTCCACAGCTCCAAGATATGAACATGCACAACTTATTGAGTTTATCTATATTTAAGTATAGATGTAGAGTGTGAAAAAGTCCTATTATGCGACCTTCCCCAGATAAAAGCATTAAAAAAAAAAACGAAACTGTAAACTTGGCAGGTCCACCTTGGCAGATCAACATAAGCTGTGAGGTAATGAGGTTGCAACCAGCTAGCCATCTTCCTCTGTGCCCTCATTATACATATTCATCAACCTGCCAATTGATTACAGCTACTGCTGCTTTGCTAACGCAGCCAAGATAAAGAATTATGAAGTAATCAACGCTTGCAAGGGTCTCTGTTTACGGTTACACCAGAGGATGAATTAACCTATCGGGTGAAGGTGTTAATTTTTTCTTTTCTCAGGAGCAATGTGTAACCTCTGTTAAAAATCTTGCTGTGTGCTATTGCTCGCCTTGTAAATGACCACCTCGGTATTGTGTAAATAGACCAAGATGACGAGAGAAAGGGAGTGCAACAGAGATAACATACAAATGACATTCAAGGATGCTGTGAGTAAATGTTTCACATTGCCAACATCCAGACACCAACCCACAGTGATCTGACAGAGGCATTGTTTTGTGTTTGAATGTTACCATGAAGGTTCAAATCATTGACTGTGGCAAAAGAGACGAAAACATAGAAAAAACCCAAATGTAATCATTGAGAGACTTTACATTTTGGCAATTAATTATTACAATAAATATCCTGGTTTAATTTTGTATCTGGTTGTACGGCAGCTCAGTTGAATGAATAGTATGATGTCCATGTCTCAAAAATCATCAAAGAGTGACAAGATTTTGCTCAAATAGATTAGTGGCATATTGTGGATATGTGCCAATGTAGCCAAAGGCACGCTGTATCAATAGAGTGTCAAATACAGTAAATATTAAGCCAGACATCAAACAGTTGTGAGAGTTTTGGCAATCAGGCGAGTGGTTCAGCAGTCAGTTAGGTGATCAGGACACAGCACACATACTGTAGTTTGTGAATATAATGTGATTCTTTAAAGTACAGCTGGGTTGTAACATATGACATGCCATTCTTTTGGTAACTTCTCATATAGCAGATGCATTTTAATACATCAAAAGCCAGTTCTAAACTTAGTCAACTATCTTTATAAGCCCTTGGAGCGAAAGGTCCATCACATAATGTGTTATAATGGTGCCCCCATGTTATCAAGAAAATGGCATATATTTCTCCAAAGCAGTGAGGAGTTATGGAAATATATTGCTGCGGGGTATTGTGGTTTTCTCAGTGGTGCCCAGCCCATTTATCATGATACTGCGACACCTCGGGGAAGATACTCTCTGGGAGATTCCAACAAGGAAGCCGATGCCAGACAGTTTACACACACTGCTACTGATGCACACATGCAAGTGCATCAGCATGCAACTGGGCATAAAGACATGGAGACACATGCAGTATCACGCACAAACCCCGGGCACCCACCCATGAATAATTCCAATACTTAGACAGTGCACAGGTATTTCCACCCACATAGGAATACCCGGTATACACAAATGTTGTTTGACACTTTGTAGCTACGTTCAAAGTATGCACATATGTACACGCAGACCACATAAAGAGCAGAAGTAACCAGCGCAGCACGATGAGACAGGCAAGGCGGAGGGAAACCCAGAGGGCATGAGAGAGACTTTCTGAGATATGAGCTTGTTCCATCTCAGTCCACTGACTCGGTGACAGATGAGACATTTAGAGTGGAATAACAGAAAAGATAGAGAAAGAATGGAAGGAATGAAAGCTAAAAAGAAGGAAAAGCAGTAATGGATCGAGTGTTCACGTTGGCGGCGATACACAAAAATAATAATGTTGGCACTCACCATCAACAGATAAGGAAATCAATGTACCATCTCTTTTGAGTCAAATCAATAACATTCCGAGTGCCAATTATTAGAGGAAATGAGCGCCAATTAGTTTCCAAAGATTTTTGAAATGTCAGCCCAATCTCAAATGTCGCCATCAAACATTAGAAATATCATTACAGTCTACGGTCATTGCTGAACTTTTATTAACAAGCTTTTATAAAGAAAACCAATGGCAATCAATAGTGTAAGTGCCAACATGTTCTGATAACTGCAGGATGTAGACACATGACGGTAGACCAAAGTAAATTGTACTTATCGTAGCACACAAACATGAACCTCGCCCGTGGGTGATTGGCTGGTAAGGTGTTGTGTCGCTCGATCCGAGCCACTTTGTCTGTCTCCCATTTTCCAGAGACAGGACTTTCTCTCTCTTTCTCTTTCTCTCTCTCTGTCTAATCTCTCTCTCTCTTTCCCTTTCTCTCTCTCGTCTTTTTCTTTCTTGCTCGTCTCACTCTCGTTCTCTCTCTCACTCTCGTCTCTCTCTCTCTCTCTTTCACTTGCCCCGAACACAATACACTCAAACGACAGCATCTACGCTTTTTCTTATAACACAAGTCATAGTTCTCAATAGAGTTGTATGTTTTTTTTCCGAGACACAATTAATGTTCTTTTGTATTTCACTTTGTGTGTTGTTTTTATTAACCTCCAGTTCCTCTATGAGGTAAACAAGCCTGTTTACTCTCATTTGCTGGACTGTGAGTAGAGACAGTTGAGTAGAGCAGTGTTACAGTTCCAATAGGCCTACAGTGAATACAAAAATAAATCATTACTATTGAATCACATTATTATAAAAAGTTTTAAAAAAGCTAGTTACCTGTTTTGACCCCGCCCCTGAAAGAATCAGATTAGTTCAATTCAAACCCAACACTAGCGCACGAAGTCCGCTAGAACGTGTATTAGATTAGAATCGCTGACTCAACCTTTAACAAGGTTATTGGAGTTTAAAAGTAAAATCCATAATTTCTATCAACTTTGGAATTGCTGTTTTTCATAAATAAATAAGTAATTGGAGACATAAATAAAAACCTTCATGTTTTCTTATCACCGCACCCCAATTCGATTTCAGGAGAGATGGCGTCTGACTGTTTTAAAGTTTGTTTTATCAGCTAGAGACGACCGAGACATCATTTCCATCAAAATGATAATTTTCCCTTCAAAATGTTGCCTCTGAGGAAGGCAATGTTGAGTCAACAAGCAGCTTGTCTGGTTATACATGATAAGACAAGCCGGTGAATGGGTAATAAGAGAAGTTTTACACCCTTGCCCTTTGCTCAGTTAATATGGGATTGTGTTTGTTGGGGTGAAAATCATCTGACTCTACTGATCCTGACTCCTGTCCAAACTGAAGGACCTCTGCTGCTATCCATGTCCAGGAAGTCAAGGTGCATAACAATGGATCAATACAGACCCACATGGGCCTCCAGAGGAAGGTGAAAAAGCAGTTTTGTATCAAACTACAGAACCACCATTTAATACTCTGTTGGAAGGCCCTAGTGGCTCTTCTAGGAGTGCTCATTTTAAAAATGTCCCCTTAGGTATGGGGCTCTTTTCAGGAAATGTTGCTTTGCAAAAGAAGGGGTTATACGATATTTGATGTCTCAGAATTTACAAGATCCTATATATTTTTGGGATGAAGAGAATACTTTTTTATCACTGGCACCTAGTGTTTCATTATGGGTTGTTTGCAGCCTTCAGGTTGCTTGGCTAGTTTCTGCAATGGACTGGTTTTTAGCCTTACTTATGCTACAGGAGGTTCTGTTGGCTGGTGTGACGTAGGGCTGTGTGATATGATCAAAATATTCCATCCCGATAAAGGTAATTTCATGTCTGGGTAATGATGTATATCAAGTTATCTCAGCATATTTTCTATTAATTAAATAAATAGTCCAACAGAAATAACCACATGGTAGAGCCTATTTTTTTATAGTCGTGTGTGAATAAGATATTTAACAAAGTATTGAGTATTTCCAGAAATAATTCTGTCTATATTTCCAGACTAAACTGTGATATTCCCTTCAGCAGAAATGTTATCAATTTGGATTTTCTGAGACATTTGAGTTAGTATGTGCTTGTTATTAAGATATCTCAACATGATCCGTTGTGAGACGATAAATAATCAAATTGAACTATTTTTTTTGTTTTGTTTTATATTCACGTTTATACTGTGCTCTCAAAGATACTGCCACCTTAAGACTAAAAACAAGGCTAAAAAGTTAACACCTGTGCTTAAGATTTGTGTTTTTACTGTAACAATCAGTGACACTCGCTAATGTAATGAAACAATGATTGGGTAAACAATGAGGGAAAGAATAGAGTTGTTACTACGAAAGGTACAAGTAAAAATTAACTTGTACCTTTTAAATTCAATCAGGAGGTGCAACATTTCTGTTGGAACCAGCCGGAGCTGAGATTCCTGTTCAATTTGCAAAGTTCCACAAAATGTTGTTCATTTTATTTGAATCTTGAATATGATTTGTTGGAACAAAGTAAATAAAAATGTTTGGTGACATGTGCATACTTGGATTAGTGGGTGACATCTAAACAATATGTGAGATAAAATATGTTGTGTTGTCTTTTAAGAGACACAGAAAAGAGTAACAATCGATTTAGTTTTTAGATACACCACAGGAATGACAATTTACATTGTCTGGCATCGCAGATGAAATAGAAACAGGTCAAGTCAAGGTCTGTAATTACTGAATTACTATCCAATCATCACTTTTCTCTACAGGAATAAACAGCCAATTGAAAAGCAAATTTATGAGATTTTCATGCCCTAGCACCCACAGTGGCGATATGATATTGACTGTGAAACACAATGTTGACACATTCTGTCTAGTGGCTATCAATAACCATTTATCCAGTCACTATCACTGCGGCATACTTCACAGGTGGCTGGTGCTGTGTTACAAAGCATATCATTTGCAGGCTCTAAAGATGAAGACAAATAAAATTTCTGCCTCGCTGTTGTTTGTTTCTGCCAACCATCATGTTGATGTTGACGTTCATGTCTCTCCAACAAGTTAACACATCATAGTCATCTTATCCTATTTAGACATTTGTGTGAAATTGTCCTATGTAGCATATACATTTTGAAAATATGGCCCGTTTTGTGAGGTCAGAGTGACCTTTGACCATTCGGAGACATTCGCTCAAGGCGTTCTTGGGCTATCGAGTTCACAAGAATGGATCGGACAGACGGACGGAGGACACGCTGGAAACATTTTGCCTCCGGCTATAGCTGTCACCGGCGTGGGGGCATGAAAATGAGCAAAAATACAAGCAAAGGAAGGAAAAAGCTGTATGAAAGAATGAAGTGTGCAGGATTCAAGTGAAGCAGCGTGTGACCACAATCATCAGTCCCCTTGATCTATTGTTGGCTGACATGCTGCGCTGACCTTAACTTACATTATCTGCCATCATTTCACCATAAACCACCGATTTATGACTTCAGTGAATGCCAGGGCGCTAAAAATCTTGTCTCCTTCTTCTCTTTGTCATCATGTCCTTCCCTCTCTCGCTGCCTTTTTTTCAAGGGATTTCACCCCCACAGCACATCATCCCGTCTTTGCTCCCCCCACCATTTCTCTTGTGCTGGCTTGGTGTTTAACTGTGGAGAAGGTCAGAGTCGTTAGTGGCATGGTAATAGACAGTGTAAATTACAAGGCCAGATTTAGAGGAGATTAAAATGTTGGGGCATTATGTGTCCAGCATGCTTCAGTGCATATGCAGCATATGCATCAAATACATTTTAGGGTTTTATATATTAATTATTAAATTAAATAGTTACTAAAGTTATATCCATGATCCGGCATCAGTGTTTTCGGTCGATTAATGCACAGAAAATTAACAATAACTATTTTGATAATTGAAATTGTTTTAGTAATCTTTTTTTTTTGGGGGGTCTCGCTCCTCAAATGTGAATATTTGCATCTTACATACATTGTTGTTTGTCATTCTGCAGTTTATTAACCCTTGAAGCATTTCATCATTGTACTTCATTGATTGATAAACTTTACGGCTTTCTGGTTTTGATGATGAATAGTTGTATATTATACACTATAATTAAGAAATCTGGTTTTCTGTCCTAAAGAGAATGCTAATGAATCTGGATACATTTTATAAATTGACCATTATTATTAAATATAGTGATAGTTATCGATCAACATAGTAATAGCATATCATGGTAAAATGTTCATCCAGCCTTATTAAAGAAGCCTGTTATCATGAGAGAGGGAGGTAGTGCAACAACCAAGCAGGGATTAAACATGTTTTAAGTAGAACTTGAACACAACAGCCAGCACAGCAAATTATTGTTATTTTTGACAATAAGTTAAATGTATAATTTGAGAAAAATGCAGTGGAAAGAACACTTCTCACAAATATTTGGAAATTTAAAGCGTGACTTCAGGCCCCGCTCTGTTTGTTCCTATTTTACAGCAGACTTAGTGTAGTAGAAGAGGCAAACATGCGGCACAAGTGATGCAGATCATAATGGGGCCGCGTACTTCGGCTTGCTTTATTTGTTTTTACTTATCTCCACATATGACCTGTGTATGGGGTTTGGATATACTGTATGCAATTACACAGAAAGTAACGTTTTGCTGAGAAAGAGCATAGATTATTAGTAAGACTTTCATATATTATATATAATGAAAGAAAATAGATTCTGAATACATGTTTCCAACGATTTCTGAGGGCATGGATGTTGTGAAAAGACCAACCTTTAGCTAATGAGGTAGACTTTGCAGTACAATGCTCCTCCTCATTATTTGGGAAAGAGCTTTTGAATCCTGCAGATCCAATTGACCTTCCACAAAAACGTTTGCATTTCAGAAAGGAATTTTCCCTGACCCTATATCACTGTTTATATTAGTCTGCCATGTGTCTGTTCTCTCATGTTCGCTGTGAAATCAGAGAAAGTATCAGCATTGTTTCCATACCTCATCGACACCCACGTTCCCTTGTTTGGTGGTAATTGACACGTGTTCTTCCGATCCTCCAGTATGCGGCTCTATGAATAACCTTGATTAATGGCGGACAAAGACAGAGTGCCATTACATGCCTATTGACTCTAAATCTCCAACATCAGGCAGGCTTCAGCATCCCCGGTTAAAACTCATTTAGAGTAATTAGCACTGATGGAAGGGCATACAGCAGAGAGGAACCAAACACTGAGTGGTTTCAAGGACACACAGTGTCATTTTTATTTTTATTTATCTATTTATTTTTGTGCCTGAAACATAGTAATGGGTTTCTGGGAATGCTTGGAGTGCTGGGAAGTTTAAATGTTTGTCTTAATGGATTTTGTGGTTAGATAGAGGAAAGAGGAGCAAAATGCTATTTTGTGTGTATGTGCAAGTGATGTGTGTATGCCCACTTGTATTTCCATCTCTATAACTTACAAGTCCCCCTGCAGACACAGGTCAACTATTGAGATTTCAAGGATTTAGGCACCATGGGAAATATAGTGAACCCTGAGGAATTAAAAACATAATAACCACCATCAATCACTGGTGGTAATCTGGCATCCTTGTGCAGCATTTGTAACAAAGACACATCACGAGTGCCCCTTGAATCGAAATGTGTTGGTTTAAAGAGGAACTGGAGCATAAATATACAACATGCAGCAAAGATAAACAATTACAGATGTGCTTAAGAAGGATGCATACTTCATAAGCGCTTCATATACAATATCTGAGTATGAAATCTTATATTTTTCTCAGGTGAGAGCTCACTTGGCCAGGTGAGAACAGCTGGTCGCATTAAATCAGCATTCACGCTAAATGCTGAATGCCGTACTTTGAGGGTTTCCCTGCAGGCTACAGTCATATGTTGGGAACGCCTGCACATATACCTTAAACATTGGTCATCTGCAAAGTTATAAAACTTCATCAAAACGCACTCATCCTAACAGGTCATAACAATGTCACCTTTAGCGCTTCTTGCTCAAACTGACATTACATCTTCTTTGAACAGCAGCTGAGGGAGCCGCCAACGATAACTGCAGGAGGTCATTAAGGAAAATACCTGTCAAGAATTTTTTTTTGCTGTAAAAGTAACAGTACTTACATTTTATATAATCTTAGTTAGGATACTACTCTTTCTACCCAAGTACCTGGCCAATGAAGAAAATGCATTCACACTAAATTGCTTTGTTTACAAAGTACGTTTATGAAGTAAAATACAAAAGTAAATAATGTATAAATATGGTTTGCATTAAATAAGTACTCTTAGGGGAACTAATGCCCTACACCTACAACACACATATTAGCATATGAAATCCCATGGGTGCAGTCATAATAGCAACACTCATTGGCTAAAGATGATTATAATTAAATCCTCTCAAAGACCAGTGACTACTTTTGTAACAACCTCTCGCAGTTTCTTTAATAAATCCCATCACCTTTTCCACCAGATTATCTGTTACTTTGTGAATTAGATATATTACCTCTTTATTAGCTACAGGGACAAGCCAGATCTATGACTTATTAATAAAATACTTGCTTGACATTGATAAATACATAACATGATGGCCAAGTCACAGGAATTAATCTCCATTTAGGGGGATTGTCTCTGATTCATTAATCCATCTAATTACTACAAATCTCACTAAATATCTTCCTGCTGATCTATCTCATTCAGTTTTCTTCTTCCCTCTCTCTTCTTATCTCTCTCTACCTCCCTCTCTCTCCCCTCTCTTTTCAGACTCATGGATCTCTACATAATAGATGAGTCTGTCTAAGGAGACAGAATAAAGGCTCTTAGCGGTTTGATGAATTTTGTACATTATCAAATTATATTTCTTATCAATTTAAATCCCTATTTTGCAGCACAGGCAATCAGCCACAAAGACTAAAGACCGTGTGTCAATGTGAACGGTGATTTGCATACGTAGATCCACCACTGAGAACCAAAGTGGATGGAATTATCTCTGCCCTTTTAAATTGATTTACTAACAAATTAAGAAAGATGCCAAATCCTTTGAGGTTCCAATCAAAATTGTATTAATATTTTGTCCTTATTTATTTATATATTGGGGTCAGAGGACATTAATCTAATTTAAAAAAGTTTTCAGCTGTACCTTCACTGAGTGTCTGTTTGATTATCCTACATTTTATCATGATTTCTATCATTTTATCTTGGAGGAATAAATTGTTGTTTTATGTTGACAAGTAGATCTGCTTTGATTTTGTGTTTTCTTCCTTGATGTTTAAAGATTGGTTCCACATATGCAAATCAGTTTTCAAACACAAATCTTTCTTTGGTTTACATATAATTATTTGAAAGAAATTAATTTCAAAGAGAACTCAAAGTTTGTCATTTTTTTATTGTACATTGTGGTTGAGCCCCATTTTAACCCTGAAATGATTGCTTCATTTGACGTTCAGTTTCAGAGACATAGTGATGTGATGATTAATTGCCTTGACAATAAGCAATCTGACTGTTGGACAAGAAGATGAATTTCTGGCATATCGGAAACTTTTTTCAGCTCTCTTTCTTCTATATGATCTCTCACAATTACCGTATACACTGTAGTGAGATGGTTTTAATATCATTGGAGGAATAGTTTCTCATGATGTGTTGTGGTATAAATAAACCTGAACATCCTTTTGCAAAAGAGATCATATTGTCCTCTTCCTTTCAGCCATCTGCAGGTCCATATTCTTCTTTTTTTCAAGTAGAATTACAAGTAGTTATATTTACTTCACTTTTTCCAAATATTATCTAGAATATGGTAATCTCTTGAGTAATTAAGTCACACTGCGTGATGGCAGATTAAATTGTATAGTGCAAGCAACCTTCGGGTCTGAAAAATAAAGATGACCTTATTCATCGATACAATCAACATTGTAAACGTGTGTTTTTAATAGTGAATTGCAAGTCATATTCAATGCAAAATGGTTTTCATTTAGTAAATTATGGCCCATTTACAGCAAAATAGACCATATTGCAGGGTATGCTTTGGGGCGTGGCTACGTTGTGATCGACAGGTTGTCCAGGAGTTCTTTGGAGTTCAATCGTATAAAAATGATTGTCATTTAGCGTTGGTTTGTACTTGGCTCCATCCTCTGTGTCTCGTGATAGCAACAACCAAAATGAAGACTTTGGCAGTCCGCAAACCAACGGGTGGCGTCACCTTGACTACGTCCACTTCTTCATTGTGTCGTGTCAGTTAACTGCCAGTTTAAGGCCTCATGACTAACCCATCATATTCCACCTCAAGCTTATAGTCAGGCTGATGTATGCATGGTGGTAATACACTATATATCAATCAGTTTCCAGGATTATCTTTGTTCGTCACCAAATGAGGTGGGGCAACAGCGTGTGTATATCTGTAAGAAAGTGGACATTTTTATATTTTTATTTAACTTTTCACACAAAAGAGGTTATTTGTACTCAAAAAAACACGATGAAGGAGCATTTGACATAGCTGAAGCGAAAACCCTGAGAGAACTTCACATTTTGACAAAGACCTTAGGGACAGAGAAGCACAGCAGATATTTCCCATGGCAACATAAATGAATGCCTCCTAGAGCCATTAAATGTCAACTCAAATGTAAAAACAAATCACAGCATGAGACTGGTGATTTGTTTATAGTTTCCAATGGACTGAAAAGGCTTTTTGTTTGTGTGCGTCGGTGTGTGTGTGTGTGTGTCTTCCAAAATTGTGAGTGTTCCCAATACACACTGTTCTATCGGACACACAGTTTAAACATGCACACTAAAAAGAGGAAAACATAATTCAGATACAAGCTTTTAGCTATAATTAATTTCACGTTTTACATTGTCTTTGAACATCTTGCGTCCTGTAGTAATGCTTTTTGAAAATAACTGGTTGATTACTCTTCATCTAAAGTTTTTAAGCCATGAAAAACATTCCACGTATTCTCCTGAATTAATTATGAGAGGTGTATAGTTTTTTTAAATGCATGTTTACTCGTATTAATAGGAATGTACTGAAACATTTTATGATGATGATTTTATGGATAAATAACTTGAATCACAACAGTCAAAAATCCTAATTCTGTATAATAGTAATAACTTATAATTGTAAATACTGTATGATTTATGAAACGCACAGACAAAGCATTTTAAAAGCCTGTGTATGTTTATTTTCACTAATAGGAGGTACTCAACTTTGAGAGAAATTGTAGGGTCCCATAAAGATTGCAGTGGGATCGTGATCATAAGAGCCAGATTATGAGTTTGTTCTCCCTGTAGACAGTTTCTCATTAAAAGAAGTATGAAACACCAGCTGAGGCCAGAGGAGTTCAGTCTGGGCTTCCCAGTCAGCGCTACACACCTGCTGCTGGAGGGAGGATTTCTGTTCTGCATATGCTTATGTCTCGGCTCCTTTCCACTTTGGTGAGCTAGTTCGGTGACATATTATGGAGCTAAAGTGCTGCAACCGGCAGGGATTAAACTGCCGACACAAAGTCTGCCTTTTACACAAACAACAATAGTATGGTTCTTCGGGACATGGAAAAAACACGGAATATTGCAACCTGACTCCTAAACCTGCCAAGAAAATGTAATTTTAGAAAAAGGGATTCATCTTCTTCAGGCGGCAGCTCCCTGCTGTCAACAAGCGTTTTGATCTTTTTGAGCTCACGTGTCTAATCTCTTTCTGCACTCCCTCACTGCACAAATAGCTTGAAACATAACTAACCTTGATTCTACAGAATAAAAATGCTAAATTCATCCTTTGTTGTGCCTGTGTCACACACACTCACACACACGCACACGCACGCACACACAGACACACACACACACACACACATATATATATATATATATATATATATATATATATATATATATATATATATATGTGTGTGTGTGTGTGTGTGTATATATATATATATATATATATATATATATATATATATATATATATATATATATTATATTTTTGTGATGGAGAGAAAGTTTACTGGAATGTGGATGTGTGTATTTAAGTGTGTGAGTAAGTGGGTGAGGGCACACATTTGCTAATGACTGCTTTCATATGTTTTGTCAATATTATGGTGGGCCGTATTTTGAATAGTGGATGGATAAACAACCTCCGGTGGGAACAGGTAACATGTTGCATGCTCTGTGTGGTGTGTCGCTGTTTGATTTGTTGTTTTATATTCAGTAATGTGTGTTCAGTTGCTCATGTTTCAAGCCTGTTTTATGCCCACTTTGTGCTACTGGGGATGGCACTGACTTTGTTGAGTTACTATTTCACAAATTTAAAATTGGTAATGATACACATATTATGTTAAAAGGCTAGTCACATGCTCCCTCACAATGTTTTAATATTGAGATGGTATGCAATCTGTTGCCATAGAAACCGCACTCCCATCCTTCAACACTTTGTGCTGTTTTACGGAAATGCGTGTGTATAATGTTCAATACTCTCAGAGTTAAGTAGCCTTTTTAAAGATGTTGATCTTATTATGATGCTTTACACATGAAATGGTTTTTAAAAGTTCAGCACTAATCAAGGTTAATGTATTGTCATTCTATAACACAGGATTGCCCAACAAAATGCAGGTAGTTGTCCCTTTAAGCAACACATCAAAAAAAAAATATATCTTTGATTACAGAGGATGAGTTGAAGAGTCTCGCAGCCTGAGGAGAGAAGCTGTTCTGTAGTCTGGTGGAACGACAGCAGATACTTCTGTATCGATTGCCAGATGGTAGCAGGATGTGCAGGCTGTTGCTTGGGTTGGTTTTGTCTTTTTATATCGTTTGGGCTCTGCGCAGGCACCTCACCTCACTCCACCAATCACCGATGCTCAGTAGATGGGCACCAATGATGTTCTGGTTGGTTTAAATCACCTGCTGCATAGCCCTCCTGTCCTTGGCCGTGTACAAACCATGTCAATTTGTAATGTTTCCACAAGGTATGCTTTCATTTGCTCATCTGTAAAAGTTGACAAGAGTCATTGAAGTTCTTCTGTGTAATGTTTGTAAATCTCCCACGCTGTTAAATGAGGATATCACTCTGGCTCTTTGTGACACATCCAACACCCAGCTGGCTTGACTTGCATAAACAGTGCAATCCTATGTAGTGCCACAGGTATCGTGCATTATTCTCAACTACTAGCTGGAAGTTCTGATAACTAGATATTATTACTGGTGTGAAAATGTGATAGGACACTAAATTAGTTAGACCCACTTCATTAGCTAAATGAAACAATCACTTAACTTTGGGCAGCTGTATAGAGCAGGTCTAGTAATCACAAGGGTACAATTTGCCATTTTGATGGTGGATGGCATGTCAGCAGTATCTGCAACTGTGGCTTGCCTTGGCGCTACAGCTTGATATTATCCAAAGGGTTTTGAAGTAGGTATGGAAGCTATTGTGCGATGGTGAATTACCATTACGCATAAGTAACTTTTAGATGGTATTACATACGTCACTGTGGCCTCAAGTGGACGATTGGGACAAAGGAGCATGCAAGTAAAGAATGAAGTGTTCAATTCAATTCAGTTTATTTTGTATAGCCCAATATCACAAATTACAAATTTGCCTCAGAGGGCTTTAAATCTGTACACATACGACATCCCTGTCCCAGGACCTCACATCAGATCAGGAAAAACTCCCCAAAAATAACCTTTCACAGGGAAAAAAGGGAAGAAACCTTCAGGAGAGCAACAGAGGAGGATCCCTCTCCTCGGATGGACAGAAGCAATCGATGTCATGTGTACAGATGAAGAGAGTTACAGAGTTACAACACATTGACATGTGATAACATGTATATGACAGAAATGTATGAATAATTAGTAGTAGGCATGGACCATCACTCTATCCTTCTTGCACTGGTTTCCCAGTCACACATATAATTGTATATATAGTGTATGAAAAATAAAAACATGTGTGTTTCTAAATAAATAGTTTATATATATATAATATATATATATAAAAAATAAATATATATTTTTATATATATAAATACATATAGTTATATTACACATGTAATTGCAAACAATTTGGTCAAAAGTAAATAGACACCGCTATAGTTCAACGTTAAAGTTTAATTAAAATATTAAGTTATAAATCTTAACCCTCAGTCATACTGACTAATGTTACATTATAATAAATTCTAGAGTGCTTGTTAGATCCTCCAAAACCAAATGATATCTCGTGTTTAACCGCTACGGAGACATCACAGCCAGCGGATCATTTCAAAAAGTCCTGGCCAAAATGTCAGCTCAGGCTGTTCTCGGCGGCCACACTGAGCGCTGACCGCCCGGTGCTGCAAGTCTCACTGGTCCCGCGAGCAGGACCTCAAATCTCCGAAATCGTGGGCGCATATTTTTAGTCAGCTGAATCTCGACAAACCAACCACAGAATTGATGCTTAAACAACTAACTTCTTGCCTGAAAACATCCTAAAATTATATATATTTGAGTATTTTCTCCTCTGCCATTGTTCCCCGTCGCTGGTGCGAAATGCATTGTGGGATATTGGCTGTCCAGAGTACGCACAAGTCATCTCTGATGCATCCCCGGTGAAATGGGCGGATCAAGTCACATCCAGGCATTTGGACCGTGCTTGGTGAGAAGCGGACTTTGAATTGGAACAGTACTTGGGCCGCGACTGATGACGTTTCACAAGTCCACGAGAACACAAGTACGGACAAGAACGCATATTGAGAAACGGCCTGTGTCTGCCTCCCGGCCTGAAAGTGGAAGCTGGTTCCATAAAAGAGGAGTTTGATAACTGTAGGCTCTGGCTCCCATCCTACTTTTTATACATTATGCATTATACAAAAACGTTCTTTGATCATGAAGCTCAATGTTACTGTTCAATGATCTGGTTTATCAGTGAAGTGTAGGATTCTCTGACACAGAGGACATATAAACAAGTTTACTGTGAGTTCAATGCACAGCTGAATGTATATTTCCTCTTATTTGCCTAGAGGTCGGTAGCATACAATTCCAATGGATCGTAAAATTTGGAACTGGTTCTCAACAGAACCTAATTTTCTATTCCCTATTATCATAGGCGGTCTTAACATAGAGGCATAGGTAGGCGGCTGCTTGGGGCCCCCTACCAGTGGTCGTAGTAGGGGGGCCCCAACCAACCTCAAAAAGAAAAAAAGAAAAGAAAAAGCCCCTTATCATCATGAACGCTTCAAAAGCATGGTCAATTGTTTTAATATTCTTAAGAAATACGTTGAAACGTTGAAGTAGTAGTTAAAATGTCTAGTTCATGGTTATCTGTCGTGTCCCTACACCCCCTACTTTCACCATGAAATGGACTAGTCCGTAACGGTGCGTGGCGCGAAAGATAAACACAGTGACAGGAGGACTGGAAATTACACAGAGACGATTCAGAAGACAAGAATAAAAGCAAAAATGAAACAAAGTTATCCAAGCGGGTCAATTAAAAGAAAAAAAAGAAAAGACGCCGATAAATATTTAGAAACGCCGCAAAAGATGACACACTTTTTACGGCTACTGGGGATACAGGCAGGAACGTCCAACGTGTTGAACACGCCACTACAGCAGCAGCTAGCTGTGAAGTGGCGCTAGGTGAGGATAACGACGTTACCCAAGACGATGAAGAGGACCGCCCGCCGTCACCCACAGTGTTATTGACGACGTTGACAACGATGATGTCGATGATGGGGCTTTGGTGAGTCAACTGCCTAGTTCTGCTAATAGCCCTAGCCCAGGGCTATTAGCAGAACTAGAGTAAGATTGGTATGAACATGATGAGAAAGACAAAACAAATGCATGAGGAGGAAGAGAGGGAGGACGAGAGTAAGGGACAGAGACAAAAGCAGATGGAACACTCAGCACTCTAACACAGTCATAAAGAAGAACAGGAGAAAAGCAGAACAAGGAGGAGAGGAAGAGAAAGAGTAAAAACAGGCATACGGAGGAAGAGAAATATGAGGGAAAGAAAGGAAGGGACAGACACAAAAGACAGAAGGTAATCATTTAACAATGCAAAAAATCATATTTCTTAATCCCAATGATGGACTGCTGTTGTTTTTTGTTATCTTCTCACTTCACAATAGAAAAAATAAGCTAATTTTGTTCATAGACCATATTGTTAGTTGGTGACAATGTTTTTTATTATTACTATCATTATTATTTAACAGGTACAGCTCCTACATCTGCGCATCATGTTGGTGTGAAGACCTGTAAGAAAATGTCAACAAGTAGGACTCTGTGTCAGAAGCATGTGATGTGGAGAACAATCTCTCACTCACTCACTCACTCTCTCTCACACACACACACACACACACACAATAAACAGTGCTGGTTTTCCTGGCATTTTGGCAAAGACAGGTGTTATCTGAAACTTTATTCTCTGTTCGGTTCCATCGTGACTATTAGTTTGTGTAGTGCTACACTGTGTGTGTTCTCTGCTTTCCATCTTCATTTTGGAGTAAAGAAGTGTATGCAGGGTTTAACCTTTACTTCCCTGTAGATTAGCTTTACCTGCCTATCCACCATTCAGTCGGTAAAATCTTTTTTCGTTCTCTTTTAAAGATCGGATGGGGGGGCCCCATACATACCTTTGCCTTGGGCCCCCAATTTGCTAAATCCGCCACTGCCTATTATGCACACGGAGACCGTAATAGTAGTCGCGATGGAGCACATACGTGAGAAATATGCTGTACATTTCAGTTTCCGAGTTCATAACCACTGTAGTCAAATAAACTAAGATAACTACATAACTCACTGAATTGCATCTAAAAGTGATAACGGGATGAAAGGATCAAGCAATCTGGATGGAATGGGCCACTAAAAGCAACAGGACCTGATGTAGTGGAGGACCGCATGTTGCCCTGGGCAGGATGTGCAACAAATGTGTATGAACACGCTTACCGAGGTTCCACACAACATTTACACATCTGCTAATTATGGTCAAATGAGCACACAAAAATCACATATTGATGACGGCACTTCATGGAAGTTAGCTAATCACCTAAATCGGCAAATTAAACGTAAAATATCAAAATACAAAATTGGAATTCCATTCTATCCTACACTATGCTTTGATGTAAGTCGCAGGGCTCCAGAAATAGATGCAATGCTTGTTCAAAGACCTACTGTTGCTACTCAAACAAGCCAGGACAATAACCATGTGTCTGGAAGCTAGTGGCTAAAAGGTTATGCTGTACATATGCTATTGACCAATAGCTATAGTTCAACCTGTTGCATTTTCATTTAAGCTTGAGCATGTCTTCCTCTTTCCTGGGGCTTCTAACCAGCAAACAGTGAATTTCTTCTTTCCTCTTCTCGACTGTTGGATTTCTATAATACTGTTCTTTACTTTTTACTGTACCACTCATAGTACTTCCCTCCACTCAATAGCCATTTCTCTAGTTCTATGAAGAAATGCATCACTGAAAAGCCACTTTCCTGCTCTGTTATTCACACCTTTGCAATTAACAGGACATTTGTGTCGTTAAATTGAACGGCTTAAACAATGTTATTTTAAGACATTAGCAATCATTTGGACAAACCTCTGGCTTTCCGTCTCTAAAGAGGCCCAGTGCTCGTGTGAAACACTGTCATCAACGCCATCGGTGGAAATTCAGAGTATTCTTTTACAGTTCTGCTCTGTCATCGTTGCTAGGTAACGTGTATTTTCTTGCCAGCTGAAATATTGCTCAATATCACCGCACGGTGATGTTGGGTAGAAATGTGTTGCATATTCGCAACACTTCCTGTTCAAGAGATGAGGTAACAGCGTGGTGCCAACAGCACACACTGGCCAAATTCTCCTAGTCACTGGATTTGTCAGCCACTTTTGTTTTTCTTCTCGGAAAGGTGCAAAAGAACAGGAAGCACAGTACGGCCTGACCAGAGTATCTCCATTGGTGGCTCAACTTTTATGAGAGCATTATAAATCCAGACTATGTTAATAGAGTGCCAGCCTCTCAGGCCTGAAAATGACTTATTGTGTGTCAGTATTTTTTTCCCTTCCTCTTCAAGGTATTTTGGCTTGAAGTGTAAATAATTAATTTCCCTATTTAAAGAGCGTCATGTTTGATTTATAACCATAGAGGGTGCAGCGAGGTGACTGCATAGGGGTGGTATTCACTTCTGAATGACAGAAACACCTTCATTCTGAACTGGGTAAGAATCATGGAAACTGCAGAGAAATGTGGAATAAAAAAATGATGTGAAGGCTTTGTCACTGTAAAAATAAATATGTAAACGTAACCTTTACACAGTCTTTCTTTTTCTACGAAGCTGAGCTCATTTCATCAGAAGGAGCTACTCTACCTGACATGATTCATTTTCTCAGCTTTGCTTGCAGATAGATTTATAGTTTAACCTTTTAGAACTAAGAGTAAAATCGGCAAATTGACCCTTAAAAAAAAGTAGTTTTTGTGTGCTCTTAATTTAGGACAGAACTGCTGAGTGAGTATAATCTGGAACCTTTTACCATCATTAAAAGCAATGACTTTGCTTTTGAAAAATCTAATTCAATAATTATGCAAACGGAAGTCATAGAAATCCTATCAGCAATAAGAGGCCATACATAATAAAACCACAGACCACTTGAAGTTTGATGATCTTGCTGTTACTGTAATCTCAAATACATCTCGCTGTAGCTGTCATACTTCTTACATGAGCCAGGCCACCATAGAAAAGATATACTGAAATACTGAATTTCGTTATCCTCGTACTTGTACTCTGTGCAATGACAATAAAGGTGAATCTGAATATTCTGACATCAATCACAGTATAATCAGTCCACCACTCTGTGTCTGGTTATATCAGTGCATTGATATGTGCACTTTCACAAGGACCCAGAAGTAAAGACTGTAAAAAAAAATTCATTACGGAAGCAGAGTTACAGGTTCCCAGCCTTCTGTCAGCACAGAAAACAGTCGTCTCAAATAGAAACCCATGATTACTCAAATATACTCTACTGCAACTCTTAGATTATGAGCAAGTCAAGTGTGTACTCTGGGTGTTCACAGTTCAACTAGATGTTTTTGTAAAGTATCTGTGTCTTTTTCAATGACACATCAAGACAATAATCAGCCCCAGTTTCCGCAAAATGACTCTTCACAGTTGAAGTACCAATATAATAAAGAGTTGATTCGCAAGACAAGAACATGATACACACGACTTGAGAATGCCTGTTTTGGGATTTGTGCCAATCCAGTCTTGGATTTCAGGCCAGTTCTGGGAATGCTCTCGAGGAATTGAGCCCCCTCCCCACTCTCGTGGTATCTGGTCTTTACTCTATTTCCACTATGTATGTAATGCATGTCTGTGTCCTTTTACTTTGACTCTACCCCTCTTGTTCCTTGCCTCTACTGTGGACAACGCTTCAGGTCTCTGTTTTTTTTTTTCTGCTCTTGTTTCTGTCTTCTTTGTCTTTTTGTTCTGTAAGAACGGTTGCCAAACATGATGCCTCTCTACAAGTCTGTCCAGAGAGGGACATGATTCACTGAAGGTCAGCTCTTATCTCTCTCTTTCTCTCACTCTGTCTGCTCTCTGTTCTCACATCCAGTGTTACCATACACACACACACACACACACACACACACACACACACACACACACACACACACACACACACACTGCGTTCAGATTATAACTAGTTTCAGAGGGGAGCTTTGAAGCCACGGAAGGCTGGCTTTCTTTCATCCCAGAATTGACTCATGTTCCATTTTCATAATTTGGTAATTTCATGAATATCTAATGCCTTCCTGTTGACCTGACTAATATGCGGCAGACCCCCCCGCCATCACACACACACACACACACACACACACACACACACACACACACACACACACGCACACACACACACACACACACACACACTCATATTCTCAAAGGAAAAAGGTAGGGATTATAGAATAACGAAACAAAACCACTTAAAGGATGATTCTGAACATTTTCTAAGCGGGGCACATTCACTTTTTTACGTTATTCCACTGATTGATTGAGTTGAATATTTCCTTTATCACATCTTTAGCTACTGGAGAGCTCTACCTAGTATACATAAAGAGGCCAATGTAAACACTAACATTTAGACCCAGAATTATAATAACATTGATAATCCAGTGTCAGTGTGATTAGGATTAAGATGAAATGTTTTATGCTCAAACAAGAAAATCTATTCTGAACAGTGAAGCGAGTATGTTGTCTGGTGACGAAAGCATACAGTGATATTTTTTGATTGAAAACAAAGACAGCGGATGTGAGGCTGGGTAGAGGGGTGCCAAGGAATAAATATTAGGTTGTTTTGTTTTGTTTTATTTGTTGGTTTAGTTTCAGGCAAAAACAGTAGATTTCATATCTTGATAACGATATATATATATATATATATATATATATATATATATATATATATATATATATATATACATACAAACAATTGTTGTATACTCCTGTGTGAATTAGATACTCAACAAATAAAAATTACTGAGGATTGTCTCATCTTATTAAGAACTGTTGGTGCAAATTGTACATAACTGTTTCAAGTGAAATTGACACTGGAAAAAGATTGTTTTCTAACCTTGACCACAATGAAATCCTTGGGCTGGAGGTAGCCAGCCATTCAACACTATTTCGGTGCTATATTGCCCTGCAGAGTTCATCAAACGGTGCGAAAAGAAGCTTGAGAATCAACTTGAACTTGTCAAACTGATGTCAAATACAGGGAAAAGTGAAAAGACTGCAGTGTGAGAATGAACGGTAACAGCTCAATGGCTGCAGTACCCCTCTGTCTTTTTTTGGCCCCCGGTGCATCTCCTCAAGTCCCTCCTTTCTTTCCGCCCCTTGTTATCAGCCAGGGTGCAGGCATGGGGCCGCCCACGGAGAGGTGCCCATGAGGCTCAAACTGCCCGCCTGCCTCTGTCCTTTCTCTCTGTTCTTTCTGCTTGAGGTCGAACACCATCAGCGGGTGCGATTCAGTGCGATAAAATGCTGTCTCATTCCAAAAAGAACAGCTCGTGCACACACATGCACACAAACACTCACGCTTGACAAAACACATAAGAATGTATTCATACAATAATTGTTCACACATATGCAGACATGCAAGTCATCACAGTGACATCGCACAAAGATGGCTGGGCATAAACAGAACACCATTTGTCATTTGCATTAAGTGTGTGTGTTCGTTTAGCTTGATTTCCATGAGCAACGGAAGTGGATCTATGAATTGTGTGTGTGAGAGTGTCTGAAGACTGGTTCTTAATTACAAACTGCTAATGTGAATGACACTGGAACCTGATAAAATATGGGTGTATGTCTGTGCGTTCACATCTTTGGTTGTGTGCATCTGCGTGTGTAAACTGACACCCTTTCTAATGAAGATGTCAACAATGATGACAATTATTGTTGGCAGTGGACAGAATATTAACTAATGTGTCTGGAGTCTCCTAGTGATGTTAAGGGATCACTGTTGTTTTGTGAGTGTCTGAGCTCTCGTCACACTGGATTGCCAGCCATTTGAATTTCCAGGATTTATCAACCTAAATTAAGTTGCCTAAATTAAGTTGAAAATAAGAATATGCAAAACGTAATGATACATTTCAATTTCAAGTCTTGACAAACATAGAGCAATCATTCATCTGTGAGATTGTGCACAAAGAAATGCCATATAAGGCACACAAAGACTCAAAGGAACAATTTTGCACACACACACACACACACACACACACACACACACACACACGCACACGCACTCGCACGCTGAGCTTTATACTTCGTTGATTGCTGTCAAGACCACTTGCAGAGTTTAAAGAAACCAACAGACTGAAGGGCATTTGGCCAGTAGGAATACAGAAAGACGCACATGAACCCACACCCATTTATACACACACACACACACACACACACGTATAAATAAATGTCTTTGCCAGTGACTGTAGCTAGGTGAAAATAGATTAACACTAAGGAGTGCTTGGGCTTTACCACCAACTGTTGCCCTGGATGCTGTTGTTGAATAACCTTGTGTGCGTGTCTCTATGAATATGACCTTTGGGCTGTTTGTGCATTTGTACATACATATGCTGTGATTGTATATTACGTATGCAGTTCATGTGTATGTTTCGCATGAATCATATGAATGTGTGTGCATGTTCCTGACTATGTGAATAATAAACGTTGAATTTATTCACAGCTTTTTCTTGCCCTATAATATTGGAAAAAAGTGATTTGCTGATGGAATTATTTTCACCGAATGTGCAAGACAATCTGGAGCTGCAACAGTTATGCTGATCTGTCTCTGACACTACGACCTACGTATCTTGTTCTTGTTCGAACACTTTCCTCATCATCATCATTGGGGTTCAGAAGCTATTTGAAACATACGCTGTTAAGATTTATAAGTGGGTATGAATATTCATCTGATCGTCATGCAATGGAGAACAGGCAAGTAGATGTTGAGATGTTGAAAATAATTTTTCTACCAGTTTAAATTTATTTTGTGGTACAGGGAACTTTGTTTTTGTTAATTAATTGTTTTGACTGTGTGAAAAAGCATGGAGCATTTGTCATGATCGGAGGTACTTATACTCATAATCTGTTGATAAATATTGACATTGTCAGTGTCATGCTACTTCACAGTAAATACATTATATTTACTTTCACATTTCCTGTTGGGTGGAAAATATGTTTGTAGAATCTCAGTGAGCCACCAACAAGATTAGTAGCCCTATTGAAGCGATTTTTAGTGCATGGCGCAAATGTGTCGAAAAAAACCATGTTTCTTGATTAATGGATGCAGTTACAGAGCGATTTTTTTGCTCCTGTAACATTGTATTCACTGTGGCCTTTTTTTTCTTTTCTTTTCAACTCTATGAAAACTGCAAAATCATAGCTCGAAGTAAAGAGAACTCTAAAAAGGTCTTTTGTGCAGTATGTCACAAATACCATAAATCACTTAAACAAACAAAACAATCTATATTGAATCTTTTATACAGCATTTGTTTCCACAAGTCTTGAATTGTTTACATGTTTACAACCTCTACTTACAACAGCTCTTGTCCTCTCCACTCTGCACCTACGTATCACTGAGCTGTTGTCACGTGGCTGTTGTCCCAGCTGAGTCAATCATGGCTTCTCAGTTGGCAGCGAAACGCAGAAGTTTTAGTTTTATTTGCAATTTCTGGTGAGTGCTAACATAAAATGGAGAATTATATGTTTGCTTTCGTTCTTGCCTGCATCCCACATGATGTGTTCAAGTATCGTCAGAAAGTTGAAAAACTGACATCAATGTCTGTTTAAACAGCTTCAGGCTATGCAATGGTGCAGCTGCAGCTGTCAATCAGAGACCCAAATGTCGGATTCAGTTTGAGAGGCAAAGCGGTTTTCTTCTGAGGACACGGATCTGCAAAGTGGAAGCACAACAGATGAGGAGTAGCGCTGTGGCTGCGCTTGTCTGTGTGTGTAACAAGCAGAGTTTATTGCATAGTGAGCCCGCCTATGTAAGCGCATGATTACTATCTATATACTGTGCCCTTTAAATAGCAAGAAAGTACTACGTGTTTTGCACCAGTTTGATGTTGGTCAATAGAGCAATCGATTTCTGCTCCCTCGAGATAGCAACGCTCCAACAATGCGCTTGACCACACCTCATTTTAAGACCACACACTGGGCGCACAGATGGGCGCCAGTACATTTGCTACTTACACAACGGGGGCGCTGGCCGTGAAAATGACAACTCAGTCGGATTAAAATTGGCATTGACATTTGTGCTGCATTGTGCGGCCCTTTGCACCGGGTGGTAGACAGACTGAGGATTCAGTCTATGGTGACCAACATTATCCATGCACATTTTTAGCAGGAGTAGTGGTCTGTCCACTGACTATGGTTAATAACACGGATCACTGTTACTACTGAGGGAGCTGTAGTTAGTGAGTGGTCTGTAGGATTGTCTATGTGGTAATTCACCTCCTCCCTCATTCACCTCCTCCCTTCTCTGGACATGTTGGCTAAGCTGTTAACCTAATACATGTCAGAGATCATAATTGGCTATAATATCCATTATCAATTATGCTGATACCTGTTGTTGCACAGTATATTGCAGTTTGTGTGGGTAAACCGAAATAGTAATAGTAAATGGGCTTACATTTCTATATGACGTTCTAGTCTTCCCACCACTTTCAGGGAAATCGTTGTGACAGACATCGCAATGCTATGCTGCCTCAAAATCAGGTAATATCACATTATCACATTTTCATGAATTTACCATTTAGGTCACTGTCAAATACAGTATAACAAATAGACCAATGAAAAACAGTGCAAGCCAAAATAATGGTGGCCAGAATACTGTTAATCACGGCTAAGTTGTTACTAGACAGTTTGAATCTTATGTTTGTTGAATTGAACAGTTATGTCTGCTGAAGTTATGTCTCGACCGCAGCTCCCAAAAATAGGTGAGTATGCTCCTTGAGTAAGGCGCCAAGCCCCAAAATTGCTCGCTGGTGCTCTGTAGTAGCTTGCCACTACAAATTCAAATATCTGCTTTTTGTTCATCATCCATGTTTATATTTATGTTTCAGTCCACATGTGCTATGGCATTCATTTCATTTTAGCTCAGCAGTTTTAGCATTCTCACTCCTCTCACTACACTGAATCTCACACGTTAATCACAAATGATATTCACCCATTATTAGCATCTTACCTTAACTAAGGAGTTTTTGTTGAGGATATCGCAGTGCAGATTAAAAAATAATTAATTATTTGCAGACTGCTGAAGAAAAGGTAAAAGATGAAAAGTAATTAATTTGAGAAGACACAGTAACACAGTTTATTTAATGAAACATGTAATACAATTTAAATATGTTTACAAACCTCCCCAGACAACTATGCTTTGAAGTCATTTTGATTTTGATTCAAGGTTCAAGGTTTTTTATTTGCCATCTGTGCCTAGACCAGCAGTCCAGACACATCGGCATTATTTTTGCAGGGTTCTCCGAGTCAACAGAGGTACAAAACAAACACACTTATAATACAAATAGAAATATGAAAAAAAAACACTGTACAAAAGACACACTGTACATAGTGGTAAAGTGTATTTAGTATTTAGTATTTACAGTATTAACAGTATTAAGTACAGGAACAGGTTATCAAAAATAAACATAAGAAAGGAAAGGAGAGTGCAGAGATAATAAGTAGGTAAGTAGTACATCCGTAGTAGTAAATTGTAGGCTAGTGCTGTAGGTCGGCTGAAGCTATATGCCTTCAGGTTCTGTTCTCTAACTTTCTTCATTTCAAGTTGCTTATAAATATGACAAACACACACACACTATTAGGTGCCATCAGTGCATTCGATATTTCTCAAATTGGCTGAATACCAGTTGACTTGTGGGATGTACATATTCATACACATGTTGCAGTCACAATAATGGCTTCTTCCTTTCTCTATTTACTGCCTCTGTCTTCCTCTCTTTTTTAAGTCACACTGAGGTCACCTCCTGACCTCAGTGTGACTTTGTGTCTTTCACTTTGAACTTTTCACTATACTCTCGTTATTGTTCTAGCTGTCAGTTGGTGTGTCTCCAGGGTGGTCTCGGGGTGGCTTGGCTCAGTGTTATAGTATATTTGCATCTTCTGTCATTGAGCGAGGACAGAGTGCATAATCCCACTGAAGGCAGACGGCTGACAGGCAGTTTGGCATCCTCAGCTGAAATAACTGCCCACTATTGTTTTTCTTTTCTTTGATAGCTACAGTAGGTCTAGCAACACTGCATGTGTACCGTATCAAAGCTAGTGGAGCCAATATTTTATCTTTCAAGCCACAACAATTAAACCACTTTCACAAATGTTCAGTGGTAGAAAGTAACTGAGTACATTTACTCAAGTACTGTAGTCAAAGTTCCAGTGTGTATTAATTAGTGACATCTAGCGTTGTGGTAGCAGATTGCAATCAACTGGATACACCTCCGCTCACTCCGACCTTTCAAGGACTGCGGTGATGTGAGTCACCAGTCCCCTCACTAGGAGGCCAACCATACCACAATAACAGCACTTAAGGGACAATGGTAGTCAGATGGTGGCTGGCAGTACCACAGTTTTGCATTGTGCAGCTCACATTACTGCAGTTTCAAATGTGTGTCGGAGAACTACAGGACCTTAAGGTTATAATGCGACACGTAAATAATACTTTTTACTCCACTACATTTATTTTATACCTTTATTTACTAGTCACTTTACAGATCACATTAATAATACTAAGATCATTAGGTTTATATTGCATACACTATATTATATTTATCTTAGTTTATAATGTTAGCAATTTCTCAAATTGTAAACAAATATTACATTATGCACAACACTTTTATTATGTTATTCACTCATGGTTTTCTGATACTAATTGTTGCTTATTACATTATGAGCATTACATGATTACATAATGCACAGTTATTACATTATAACAACTTCACAGTTGTGTTTTGTCAGTGAAGCTAATGAAATAATGGTATTTAGGATAGAGTAAGTAACTTTTGAAGCAGTGCAAACATAAAAGATATTAAAGGTGGGGGTGCAGCAGTGCTACACCCACAATGTGTGTTTTTTCGAGTGTCAAATCTGTGGCTTTAAAAAGTGTCTTGCTAGTGAGAGGCCACACTCAGCTTGTACTCAGTGCATTCACAATGGGTTTCCAACTGACAGTTTCATGGTAGGAAAATAACAGATTTTGTTGGCCTTACTTAGGCCAGTTCTGTGAAGTTGACTCGTAAATGTCCTCAACAACTTTGGAATGAAGATCAATGGGAGAAGAAGCTAAGTCTCGCCAACAGTGGGGAAATCCTTAAAAATATAATTTTCCCTTGAGAGGACCGAGACTATGGCAGGTTTCCATTCCTGGCAAAGACGAAACAAGGGGGTCTTCTTAGAAATTGTAATACTAGAGAGCTTCCCTCTCCTTTATTGGCATGAGTACTGGAAACCACGCATAATGTTTTTCAACTGAGCATGAATGTGTGCCTGGCTGTGTAATGTTGTGAGTCTGTGTGCGTCAAAAGTAGCAGTTACACATTACTCACCAGCTAGGCCGCTACTTTTCTGATCTGAAGACTTGAACAGGAGCACTGTTTGTGGTCGCCATGGGATCTGTTGCACCTGTCCTCTTCTTCTTCTGTTATTTAATGCCTGTCTTCCAGTTCTTTATTACTTCATATAGGTGAGGTGTACAGGAGCAGCAATTAGTCTCTTGAAACACACAGGGAGGTGTCTGGCAAGATGATCAAACTGAAAACAAGTTTGCCTTCTGGAGAGGAGGCTAATACTCAATGAAAGCTGCAGTGACACTGCAGAAAGAAAGCCACTTATTAAGGACTTAAAAAAAAATGTTCTTCCTTGATTCACTGTCGATCAGAGCTGCCGAGAGGACAGTGAAACACTGCTTCACTGCTTCTCTGCCTGCTATTGTATAATTAATAAAGTATAACATGTGCAAAACTGAGTGCCACTGCCTTTCTGTGAGGTGCTTCTATGATTCATGGGCAGTGATAAATGGCCTAATCCATGCACATCATCAGCAAACCAAGTAACACAGTGCATCTTCTACATGTCACATGAGTCCTTTCCGTGATCGGTGAAAAGAATACAGTCAGGGATCAATGTCCCTGAGTTAAACAGGAAGATGCTTCTTGCACTATAATCAACTCACAAGACCCATCTTGTAAGAGTGTCTCCCGCTCGCCATTTGTCTCTGTTCATCTGGTGAAGTCAAGCAAAGGTTAAGCACTTGTGTGAGACAATCACACACATTATATTTCCTGGGCATACACTGTGTGGGAAGTATTCATCTTTCTCTTGTCCTGCATGTTGCTTCCTCTGTGGTGGAATTACAGGCTTGTCATTCACTACCTTTGAGAAGAAAATGAGGGACTTGGGGTTTGACTCATAATCCATAGTAGACAGCAGCTCATAACATACTGCACTACAAAAAGAACCGTCAATCCAAATAAGTAATTTAAAATAAAATGAACAAGACTTAATTAAAGGTAATATAAATACAGCATGAGCCTCACTAGTAAGATATCTAAATAGTTAGTTAGAAGCTGCTATTACTGTAAATGTATTGACAGGTTATTAATCAATGGTACGTTAATATTAACTCAGTTTTCTGCTTTTTTACATACATTTTGCAATTGTCAATTGTATTAATAAACAAACAGATTTCAAACTTTCTTCAAACTAATTTAACCTCTTAAATCTTAAAAAAGCAAGAGGCTGCATCGCAAACGGTGGTAAAAATCCCAACTGAGACGCATATTCCGAATGCACTTACATCTCCAAAGAATGCTCCTAATATCGGCATTTATACCACATGTCTTAATCAGAAAATGGGAACATTTCAAATTAAAAAAATATCAAATTTCAATCATCTTATTGTGGAATATGATGTCCATTGTCATTGTTCTTATGCTCATATAAATTATTTGATTTATATTTACATTGTACATACTAGTTACATTTTAATGTTGATGCGTAGTTTCTGTGTTTTACTCTGTTGTCTTTAATGTCTTTTTTTATTTTTCTCTTGTTTATTTGTATATTATATGTACATATGTACGACGAGAGCAACGTGTAGTCAAATTCCATGTATGTGTACACACACATGGCCTCTGCTGACTATGAATAATAACCAGGAGGTTTGTCAAACGCCTAACCTTTTTTTTTATAGGTGACAAAAAAGCAATGTCTTTGCATTTCGTAAGCTGTAATCAGTGAATATTAGGGGCAGCTGTTCTGTTCTTTTTATTAAATATAGAACCGAGTGAATTATTGCACATCTCTGCAACATATTATTTTTTTTGGAGACTTCCTGAACATTCTCTGGTGGGATTCAATGGGGGATCCATCATCAAAAGTTGAGAAATACAACTGGAATTCAATTTGTAACAATTCTCTCTCTTTCTCTCTCAAAAATAGCAGTAATAGTATTATGCTTAGCTGGATTGTCTCTGGAGTGTCTCCTTCTCAAGTAATTTAGCTAGACAGATTGAAATTGAAATGATATTCTTGTCTACCTTATTGGTTAGTTAGGCATCTGGGGGCCTCCTACAGGGAGAAAAGTGCTCTACAAATTGGTAGTTAGAGGAAACCTGGCAGTTCTAATGTAACCACGACAAACATCTTGTTAACAACTGATTAGATAGTTACTTTGAATTATCAATACCAATGTATACACACACATGTGGTGGTAATTGGCCCCAGAGGTAAATGTTCAAACATGCATCTACATCCACATCTATGTATAAGGTTGTATGCTGTAATATGATATTGTGCTCATGTTCATGTTCATGGTTCATGTGTTTGTCATTAAGTGATATGTACCACATATCAACCAAATATTTAATAATAAGCTTGTTGCTAGATAATACAAATGTATCTGAACACGTTCGCACAAACACTCAAAATTGTTATTTCTAGGATAAAAGTTCATACTATACTGATTTGTTTCCAGGGCGACGGTTGCACTGCATGTGTCAGACCATTGCAAAGCTGGGACATCAAGACAGCCCAGACATCCTCTGACCAGCACCTGGCTCCTGTGCGACTGCCAGTGGTTCCAGTGTTGACATGTTCCTACACCAGCATGTCTCTGGTCTCCCTGGGTCTCCTCCCAGTTCAAATGTGTCCAGTACACCTCCAAAAGAAAAGGTCCCACTGGGCCTCAACTGTGGAGGACTGACACCGAAATGTTTTAGGATTTCAGAGTGAGGACAATATATTATGCAGAGCAACATAATGTCAGTCTCAATGCACAATGTTGTTCTTTTTGGTCTGTAACAGGAGTGCATGGCCGTACATGTAGTTTAGGATTGGAGGCTGATCAAGGTAACTTGGAGCTTTCTCAGACAGATGGAGAGACAGTTCTCTGCATCGAGATCTGCTGGCAGGTGCCACCGTGTACCCGAGGCACAGCGAGTAGCCATTTCTGAAGCACATATGATTTGGCAAGGTAGAGATCTAGAAATGTGTTGGTCTCGTTGGCCATTAGTCATTTCTGACTCTCATGCGATGGTTGAACTTTTTTATATGTATCGTTGTATATGTCTGTACATGTAAATGCAGTATCTGTAGATGATATCTTATTATTATTATTCTGTGGACTACATGTCAAAAAATAACTGATTTAATTAGTTTTAAACTGCAAAAACATGTCAGTCCACAAAAGATAATGAACATCGCAAATATTTACGAAACTTTAAAGCAAAAACTCTCTAAGAAGCACATTCATAAATACTATTTAACAGTTCCATCTCCACCATCATATCAATAAGATACCCCTTGGGTTTGGTTGCTTGTTGCTGCCAGTTCGTTTGGTTTTGTTAGATATTTTAGATATATTATATATATACTCTTCTTTTGCTCCTTAGAATAACTGTGGGGAAAAAATGGAGTAAGAAAACCTTCTGAAGTTTTTGAGCCTGAAAATAATGAGCTCTCACACCGAGAAGTTCCTCGTACTTTTTTGTTCTCAAAAAGGTCCCGAGTCACAAGCATCATGATTCACAGTCACATTTTAAGTCTCTCGCTTTCAAAAGACGTGGCAAAAGAAGACATTTGTACTCTGGTTCCATCTTTTATATGTTTATTATGGAAGGGCTTATTTTGGCCTATACTGAACACACATATTTTTTTAACTGTTTGTGCTGTGAAAGTGTTAACTGAGTTTTCACCCTCTGTGTCAGAATTGTGTTGTTTTCATTCCTCGTGGGATCGAGTACAACTCTACTTCAGTGATCTCTGATTCTCTTGTCGCAACATAATATAAAGAAGGGCATACCTCTCCCTTCAGTAAGAAGCTAATGACGTCTGTGAATATATTACAAGTGAGACAACCAGCACCATGCACAGTGACATGGCCACTTACTCTAAGTGGTCAAGGCTTGTAGTGGCCTTGATAGCAATGAATTTACTTCTGCTGTTGCTTTAACATTGAGGAATTAGAATACATTATATTCTTATATTAGTCCACAGGTAAACAACACTAGTATTATGGGTTTCTTTATATTGCCTTAGCTTACAGCAATGATGTGTCCCATAAACCTATATGACTGCACAATAATATCAAGTTTCTCACTGGGGATCATGCATGTTTCATTTACTTTATCTTTTTTTTGCAAATCAATGATTAGTCAGTTTTGTTCATTGGGTATTAAGTTATTAATGTAATTTCCAGATAGTTTGCACTAACTTGTCGGCCTAATTGCCTGGTCTGTCATTAACTGAATGCACAGCTCTGAATGCCATGGAAACAGTTTTTAATGAGTAGAACAACTGGGCTGTGTGTGTGTGTGCGTGCGTGTGTGTGTGTTTGTGTGCGTGTTTGTGTGTGTGTGTGTATGCGTGCGTATGCGCCTGTGTGTGTACTTGAGTGTCTGAGTTCTTTTTTTCCTTTCACACCTGTGTATATTCATGTTTAAGGCAGCATTTTCTTGTCTCTGTGGCATACACCTCTGCCCCCTCCCAGCCTGTATAAAGCTGTAATTGATCATTGAATTACCATTTTTGATCATCAGCAGTAACAACTGTGGCATTCTTCAATCAGGATAGTTCTTTTTCATTACTGCTCTGTCCTCTGTTTAACACAGTAGTAAAGCAGGCTAAAGTGATATGAAGTGCTATGCTTGGTACCGTGGAGTGAATGTCTAGGAAGGCTTGAGGTGGGGAAAGAAGTGAATGTGCAATAGGATGTACAGATACAGTTGTTGAGTGTGCATCAAACTCTCTCTTCACATGTCCGCATACACCGAGTTATAGTCAAAAGTGGGTGTGCAAGATTAGTGACACACAAGGGGAGAATTTGTTTTTAATCAACACCTGGAAGCACCATTTCCTGCAATATAGAGCTCTTAATTATGACCATTAAAGCGCAGTTTATTTGGCACCTTTATATTAGAGTGTTTCACACATGATTTTGTGAGAGTGATGGTTAACCTTGGACCCTCTGGTCCCTAACCACCGGGCCGCTGTCTCAGTCACGTGATACGTTACCCCAAAAGTTAAGCCCACAAACTAGCAAAAATGTGTAAAAAAACACGTCTTTGGAGAGCTTCTTTGCAAAGGGGAAAAGGCCCAATAAGGAGACAGAAAAGAAGATCCTACGTCTGGCATGTCTGGAGTCCTACGTAAAATAACGGGTTTATCGCGATAGGTGATTCACACGTGCCCACTCTGCATATCTAGCGATAATTCAGGGTAATGTGAGTTGTATTTTATGTACTTTACTAGAATGGAAAACACAGAATTTAGGGAAAACTAAAACTAAATCTGGGAAAAAAAACTAAAATGATTATATATGACCATGGATATGAATAGTGATAAGGCGAAACACAGGTTAAATCCACAAACCATGGGAAACGAGCCAGGGTCTATATGAATTTTTATAGGGTAGTGTGCTTTGTGCTGCATTTCTTTTTATAATAATAGGCTCCAGCAATAACTGAAGGCGGTGTATGTGGTTGTCACGGTGATGAATAGTCTCCAGGGCAACTCAGGAAGTCCATCTGGGAAGAAATCTGAAAGAGGAAGTAGATAACAGAGATTGAGGAGATATAATCACGAACTGATTCATTCATCCTCATCCATCATCTAAAACACACAAGACTGGTTCCCTTTAAAGGAGTTAATGGCCAATAAACTATTTGGGGCTTTATTGTCCACAGAAGAAAAAACATACATACATATGCTCATAAAACAAGAAACAAGAAAATCAGCCAAACATTTTGGCTCCTGAAATGAGAGAACCCAAAATAGTTTCAATTGCATCTGAGACGAATAAAACTAGTTAAGCATAACTTTGTCTCTTTCATTCTGACCCTCTTTTGTTATGGCTTTTTCTTCTTTCCCCTCCTGATTTCCTGCTTGCATCTTTACCCCTGAAACATCCACCACACCCTTTGTCTGCCGCTCATTCAGAAACTGATCCAGAAGTTAAGCATTTAAGTCCAGTTAATGAGTGGAGTCATTTGACGTCTCTTTGGTTATCAGAGCGATTCGTGTGCAGTGAATAGTGTCCCAAGTGATTTACATGTCGCCGACTAACATTTAGTTTGTACCCGCTCGCTAATCTGTATGTGTACTACTGAGATACTGTGCATGCATATTTTCTTTTCTCACTGATTAGTAAACAGCTCAGACTTCTGCTTACATAAAGATCTAAGGGAATTTTCAATGTCATGCTAAAAATCGCTCCTACTGTCTGGGATACTGTGGAGCTTTTTGTGTCCATATCTGCACACAAGGAATATCTGACATGGGAGGCACGTCAAATCAAAGGAAACATGATCCATGCATTACAGAATCTGGGACTTAAGCAGAACACTGAATGTTTACAAAATACATGAAAGCGTTGGTATTGTAAGACAATTTTCACCAATGCTCAGAAGGGTAACAGAGATAGAGATGCATATTAACATAAGTTACCACCTCATTTATGTCATTCTGTCAGCAGTTCAGAAGTGGAGTTTTTTTTTCTCCACTAAAATGCCACAAAAAAGAATATTGGCATAATATTTATTATGGTGAACAGAGAGTTTCAAAGGCCATGTAACATAATGTAAAAAGTAGCCCAGAAATGGGCTCACATGCAAGGAACCGAACATACAGTCAGGTGAGTCGGGATCAAAGGGAAAACCTGAATAAATAAGAGGGAGAACATAACAACTGCACATTTTTACATTTAATTCAGTCTGGCCAAGTGTTTTGAAGAGCATGAAAATAATTTCAATCATTTGCTATGACCTTTGCAGTCGCTAGACCTTGAGCACTTGTGATGATTAGAGACACACTAAAAGGAAATATCTTTTTGAAGAATAAAGTTCCATCTCCCCAGTAGATTTTGCATCGACTTGTAGCATGCAAAGGAGCATTGAAGCTGTTCTGACATCTCATGCTGGCCTCGTCTGTGCGTGAAGTATGATTTATCTGCCTTTGTTTTTGTTGTGTAATGAACAATGTCAGATTCGGGGTGTTGCCTAATCTCATTGGCCTACTCGTGCTCATGCAAATGTGTACTGATACGTGTGAGTTTGTCCTTTGGTAGCCGAGGCTGCCTTAACTTTGCCTGTGTTGTTGTTGCATTGAATGAACACGTGCTGCCGCTAGCCGCACCAAAGCCTCAGCTTGTTCCACATCCGGCTCGATCGATGAATGTGGCGTGACGGAAGACGAGAGCTGGAAACAGAAACAGCTCCCTGTCAAAAAAATATTTGCTCCAGTGAGCAATTTAAGGGGAACTAAATTAAATAATCAAAACAAATAGCCCAAATCATCAACTTATTATATAACTGTTATTAAGTATTATATTTCTTCCACTTTCCCACAACTGATCCTGAATGAATGCGCCACTAGGCGCGGCCACTGGAATGATCTGTATGTGAAGATTCAATCAATTTAAATAAATTATGATTTAAATCCATCCATCCATCCATTATCACCCGCTTATCCGGGGTCGGGTCGCGGTGGCAGCAGGTTCAGCAGGCCGACCCAGGCTTCCCTCTCACCGCAACACTTTCCAGCTCATTCTGGGGGATCCCGAGGCGTTCCAAGGCCAGCCGGGAGATATAATCCCTCCAACGTGTCCTCGGTCTTCCCCGGGGCCTCCTACCAGTTGATTTAAATAATATTTAAAATATATTTATTGAATTAAAGCTTCTTAAACTATTTGGGGGAATGATACACGCTGTAGTGTTGAGACGTGTTGTGACTCTGACTGTATAATTACTTTCTGTTGTCAAATGTCAGATGTGTATCCTCATGAGCTGCTGCAAAACAATATTTTCACTAACATAACATTATTTATGTGTGGGTTTTATTCATTTATAGATTTAAAGGTCAACCAGTACATTCGCCCTACTTTTAGATAATTTACTGTAGTCAGGTATTTTATACAGTTTTACTATATCTGCCCATTAAAGTTAATGTCGTTATTGTCCTAAGAACCCCACATTATTATTTTATTCTAAACAACAACAAAGCATTAGCATAATTTAACACCTTGTGAGATCAGCTAAAATATGAATGATCTCTACTAAAGCTTGCTGTAGCTATGCTGTAGATGAAAATTGCGCAACAATTGCTCGTTTTATAAAATAAACAAACAGTTGTGTGCATGTATCATTTGCAGGAGACAGAGTTGAGAAATGACAAGACAACCGGTAAGGCCTAGTTAGCCCGGCCTGTCTGGCTGTCAAATATCTGTCTCTGTGAATATCCGTCGCTTGTCTTCATTTGTGAGCATTCATCTGTACTGCCACGCCGCGTTTTCCTCTCATGTGTCTGTCTCAGCATTTAACTCTATCCATCAGTCCATTTCCTTCCATCCATCAAACACCACAAAACTCCCAAACCATGTCCCTTTCTCCACAACTATTCCTTTTCCTTATGTCAACAGTGTCTTTTCCTTTAACATCTGTTCTGATACCAAGATGTGTCATCGGCCTGATATCCTGGTGTGAGAGGAGGTTTGGACTCTTTCAACTTGGACATGTCTTTCCATGTGTTTTTACTGATCTCTTGTATTTCTTTACTTGAAAAAGACAATAGTTTTTAACAAATAGTATATGTATAACTCGTGGTACGATGTGTCACAAGCTTTCTGACTTTAACACTGTCCATCAAGGTTGCATAGGGAACAGTATAATAATATCCTTGAATGTTTTTTATTTTGGATGAAAGATATGTGTAAAGCATTGTATTGGCGTAACTTTACAGGTCAACTGAAATGGCTCCTGGCTGCCTTTACCGCTGACTGTGTATTCATTTAATTTATTTAACTTTTTTTCTTTTTTTGAATAAGAGAAAAAGAGAAAGACAATTAGACGGAGACCTAGAGAGAATTGGAGGAAGGCACAATTAAATAAAATGAGGCGGCTATGATTGGGAAGGGCTTGCTGGGAATGAAAGTGGGTCGGTTATGTCAGTTTGTGATGACAGGCTGTGTGTCACCACTGGGCACGATGTCTTATCCCCCTGGGGAGACTGACACTGACACAGGAACAGGGACTGTCACCAGCCTCACCCCTCTCAAGCCCCTGCAGTGTGTGTGTGTGTGTGTGTGTGTGTGTGTGTGTGCGAACATGCCAGCGTTTCCATCCCTTCATTTGTGTGTAACACTGGCACTCTGGTTTGTATGTGTGAGAGGCAAGTTGTGTCTCTTAGCAGTGACACAGTGTAACAGTGCACGGCTACGCTGGACACACACTGACAGTTGTGAATCGTCCCCGAGGACACACATCCAGAGACCTCCTCGCTTGGATACAGTGCAGTTTAGTTTTAGGAGTTTTATACTTGTACAGTACCGAAAAAAATTATTCACCTCCGATGTTTCTAGAAATCAAACAGCGATTTAAATGAAGAACAAATGTGAGTCAAGAGATAGATACCTGGGAGATCCAAATGTCATCCGATGGTTATTTCCTGTCATAGACTATAGGTAATTAAATTAAACAAGACCAGTTTACTGAAAATCAGATGAATACGACAGAGATTAAACAGTACAATTCACTTTTTATTAATGCTCTGCCGAAGAGGTGTTGATTTATTTCTATGGCTATTATTCATGCCAAACTTGTTTATTGTGTTGTATTAAATTGCATTAAATTTGGTCCATTTCCTCATACTGCATGATGGCTGTCCGAATATTTGTTCTTTCCACTCAGTGTACATAGAACATGATTTGCCTTGTCCTCCTTGTCTATCTCATTGGGAGCGATTCCTCTGCTTCCTTAATTCACCTTTATAACTACAGTACTGGATATGTGGCTGATATGGATTTCTGGGATTAAATTAGTCACACAAAATAGGAAACAAAAATAGCTTTACCGAATACTTTTCTGTTTAACAGCTGGATGCTAAGCATCCTGTATATGCTAATCAATATTGTTTAACTGTAGCAAAAAAGAAACATTTTTCTTTTAATGAAACACCATTTGGAGATGATGTTGTCTTTGTGAAATTGT